>NW_028274821.1:93361204-93964257 GCF_037043125.1 Eumetopias jubatus
CAGCCGTGGCCCCAGAGCGACCGCGATGCCTGGTCTGGAGTTGAGGATCCGTCCCCTGGGGCTCGGCCACCTCCGTAGGACCAGCAGCATTCCAGCAGATGCTGCCCCTCCCCCGCTGGGCTGCACCTCCCAGAGCCCCAGAGCCCGGCTGGACTGGGGAGGAAGGGAGCCCCGGGCTCAGTCTGCACTTGCCCCAGCGAGCCTGTCCAGGGTGAAGGGCCCCCTGAGCCTGCAGCGCTGCCCCACGCCCCCCAGCTTCCAGCCTGCCTCCTTTCCTGGGGAGCGTCCCCTTCCCCTCCTGTTCTTTCTCTCCATCTGCCCAAGGGGCAGCTTGGGGTCAGCAGAGGCCCGGGGGCTGGGGGATAACAGCCCGAGGCTCACCTCCCTCCCTCCCCAGGGCGCCCATCCTCTGGGTGGAAAGAAAGATGACTCTGTGGGCGATTCAGGTGAGTGGGGGGCATGGCTCCGGGTGGGCCCTGCTACCCCCAGCCCCACTCAGGCTCCACCCCTCTTAGGTCATCGTGGCCATAATAAGCTTCCTGGAGACAATGCTCCTCATTTACCTCAGCTACAAAGTGAGTACCCCCACCTGGGCTGACACTCCCCTCTGACCCCCTACCCCACTCCTGGCTGGCTCGCCCCCCCACCCCACTCCCTGACCCCCACCCCACTCCCTGACCTCCTGGCTGGCTCGCCCCCCCACCCCACTCCCTGACCTCCTGGCTGGCTCGCCCCCCCACCCCACTCCCTGACCTCTCCCCGACTCCCTGACCTCCTGGCTGGCTCGCCCCCCCACCCCACTCCCTGACCCCCACCCCACTCCCTGACCTCCTGGCTGGCTCGCCCCCCCACCCCGCTCCCTGACCTCCTGGCTGGCTCGCCCCCCCACCCCACTCCCTGACCTCTCCCCTACTCCCTGACCTCCTAGCTGGCTCGCCCCCCCACCCCACTCCCTGACCCCCACCCCACTCCCTGACCTCCTGGCTGGCTCGCCCCCCACCCCGCTCCCTGACTTCCTGGCTGGCTCGCCCCCCCAACCCGCTCCCTGACCTCTCCCCGACTCCCTGACCTCCTGGCTGGCTCGCCCCTCCACCCCGCTCCCTGACCTCCTGGCTGGCTCGCCCCCCACCCCACTCCCTGACCCCCACCCCCCTCCCTGACCTCCTGGCTGGCTCGCCCCCCCACCCCACTCCCTGACCCCCACCCCACTCCCTGACCTCCACCCCGCTCCCTGACCCCCACCCCGCTCCCTGACCTCCTGGCTGGCTTGTCTTTCTCTTCCTGCCCCCACGGTCCCCAGGGGAACATCTGGGAGCAGATCTTCCGAGTCTCTTTCGTCCTGGAGATGATCAACACGCTGCCCTTCATTGTCACGGTGGGTGAGCAGCCGTGTGAAGAGTGGGGTACCGCCAGTGCCAGCCCCCTGACTCGTCTCCTTCACAGATATTCTGGGCGCCCCTGAGGAACCTGTTCATCCCCGTGTTTCTGAACTGTTGGCTGGCCAAGCATGCCCTGGAAAACATGATCGTAAGCCGCGGGCTGGGCAGCTGCCGTCCTCCTGGCCTGGGTGGTGAGCCCCCCAGGACGCCCCCAGCCTGGCGGGGAGCTGGCCACCGTCCCTCAGTGCCCCAGGAGGCCAGGGTGATAAGCAGAGGCGTGCTATGTCTGTCACCGCGAAAGGCCGGTCTCCGCCCTTCTGTCTCTGTCCTGACCAGGACTCGCCTCTGCCTCGTGCTACAGAGCAGGTTCAGCCCGGAGCTTTGCCTGAGCCCAGGAAATAAGTGGCTGCGGGGAGGAGGGGCAAAAGCAAATGGGCCACAAAGACCAGGCCCACGTGCCCCGGGCTCACGGACAGACCCTCTGCTGAGTGTCTGGCCAAGACCCCTTTACCGAGCTGTCAGCAGGCAGCCTGACACGGGTTCCCCCCCGGGGCGGCCGTCCCCTCTGAGTCCGGGCCCCCTGGGCTCACCCCCATCCTAACTAAAGCCAGGGCCTTCCAGTCCTGTGCCCCCCGCCCACCCCCACCGTGGGGGTCGCGAGAGGAGGCTGCAGAGAGCTGAGGGCTGAGAGCAGGTGTCCCGTGGCAAGGCCTGGGATACCGCTACACCTCCCCTCTCTTGCTCACTCACGGGCCCTGGGACGTGCGGCCAGAAGGGCCCCGGCTCTGTGGCGGGTCCCAGGCTCTGCCCCTGACCGCCCCGCATCCCGCAGAATGACTTCCACCGCGCCATCCTGCGCACGCAGTCGGCCATGTTCAACCAGGTCCTCATCTTGTTCTGCACCCTGCTGTGTCTGGTGTTCACGGGGTGAGTGCGCCCTGCAGGGGTCCCACCAGCCCTCCGGACGGCCCTCACCTTGGTGTCCAAGAAGTCAGAAGGGCCCCAGCGTGGCAGGTGGCAGTCTGACCCAAGGCCCGGGGGACGGCTCAGAGCCCACACTCCCAGGGGGCCGGAGGCCTAAGTCCGGCTCCTCTAGGAGGAGGCAGGGGTCGGGCCCTGCCCGGTGCTGGTGAAGCCAGTCACCACCTCCTGTGCCCCGGGCAAGGACGAGGGGCAGGCATCAAGGTCTGGGAAGGAGAGAAGGAGGGCCACGTGCTTCCTGCCTCCCCTTCCCCACGCCCTACCAACACACAGAGCTCGGCGGAGCAGGACCCGCATCCACAGGGTGGAAAGCTCCCTGGTGATTCAGCCCGCTCTCTCCCGGCACCTGTCCCCCTGGGGGAGGGTCTCTGAGCCTGTCTCTATGCTGAGCACCCCATGGTGGGTGCTGTGGGCCCCTTAGGCCCTGCCAGCAGCACCTTCCGTCTGGGGACCGGGACTTGGTCACAGGCGTGGGCAGCAGGGCTGTGCAGCTCTGAGCCCGGGAGGGGCTGGGCAAGCCCCATGCCCTATCTGACCTCCTGGGTGAGGAGGAGGCTCAGAGGTGGGGTGGCATATGGGGGCTCCCAGCCGGGGGCACACCGACCCCCAGTGGCCCCCAGGCCCACACTCAACCAGCGCAACTCCCCATCCAACCTTGGGGTGCATTTTCCAGGGGCCTCGAAAGAGCTGTGGGCCGGAAAGGGAATGTCCAGGGGGAAATCCGAAGGGCTGGGTTGAGCGGGGTTTTGGCAGACAGGGGCGGTGGGGGGGGCAAGTGCCAGAAGCCCACATGGACTGAGCTGGACTCAGGACCACGTGTGGGGTGGGGGTCCCCCTGCCAGTGATGGGGGCACCTGGGCAGGCAGAGCTGCACCCCGGGAGCTCTGTGGTGGCTGCGGCCCCGCCCACAGCCCTCTGACCGCCCGGATCTGCAGGACCTGTGGCATCCAGCACCTGGAGCGAGCAGGCGAGAACCTCTCCCTTCTCACGGCCTTCTACTTCTGCATCGTCACCTTCTCCACCGTGGGCTATGGCGACGTGACGCCCAAGATCTGGCCGTCCCAGCTGCTGGTGGTCATCATGATCTGCGTGGCCCTTGTGGTGCTCCCGCTGCAGGTGCGCCTCCGGCTCCCGTGCCCCCCACCACCCGGCGCCCAGCACGGGAATGAGCAACGTCAGAGACCCGAGTGGGTTGGGAGGGGTGGGCCCTTCACAGCGGGCCCCGTGGGGTGGCCACGGCCAGCGGGCCGAGGAGCCGGGGGCGGCGTTCTCGACGGGGGGGCCGCCGTCTGTTGGTGGACGGGGCTGGGGTTGAATGCTCAGGAGCCAGGATGCGGCTGAGCTCACTGCTGGAGTAGCTGCCCGCCCCCTCTGGGAGGGTGGAACGGGGTGGTCCCCCTTTCTTCCCCGTGTCCTTCCGCTTAAGTCCGCTGCCTGGTTAGCGCCCTCAGACAAGAGCAAAGACAGCGGCGTGCCCGCTAATCCCCCTCCCAGAAGGCGGCAGTGGTTACTGCTGCCCGCACTCGCCACACGTCCGGGGGCAGCCGTCGGCACCACACACGCGGGCATCACACGGCAGAAACGTCCGGTCCCCGTCTGGAGGCCCGAGTCTGAGTCCGGGGTGTCGGCAGGGCCGGCTCCTTCTGGAGACCCCGAGGGAGGCTTTCCTTCATGCCCTCCCTGCTTCCAGAGCCGCGGGGATCCCCGGGCTCCCCCAGCTTGTGGCTGCATCCCTCCCGTCCCTGCCCCCGTCCTCACGTGCCTCCTCCCTGCGTGTTCCTCCATGTTCTCTGCCCTCATTTTAGGAGGCCCACCCCAATCCCATCTGACCTCACCTTAACTAATCATACCTGCAAAGACCCTGTTTCCACATAAGGTCCCACGGGGAGGTTCCGAGTGGACGTGACTCTTAGGGGACACGACTTGAACCTGGCACGGTCATGCCCCTTACCCCTCTTGGCCCTGGGAGGCAGATGCCACTGTGCCATGTGGCAGAGGAGGAGGCCTGGGCCCGGAGCCTGTGGCACACGGCCCCCGCCCTGCCCAGGGGACCCCCTCCGGCGGTGGAGCCGGTCCTGTGCTGCAGGGCCACGGGGTCTTGTCCCTGGAACCTAGCAGATGCGCCATAGATTCAGTGAAACGATCCCGGTTCAGCGAGCTAGTGGCGGGCCGCCCAGCACGGGTGAGCCCGCTGGAGGGTAGCTGCTGCCACTGATGGAAGCTGCGGTAACCCGCGGCCCCGGAGCTGGAGGGGGAATCGGCTGGAGGCAGGAGGCCGTCTGCACCCCCGCGGCTCCGCGGGACCCTGCTCCCTTCCCTGGGCCACTTGCATCTGTCCTTTTCCTAATTTAGAAGGACTCAGGACGCAAGGCTGGCGTCCAGGAGGCGTGGGCGGGGTGGGCGGGACCCCACGGGCACCCAAAGTGCCCTTCCGCGCCCGGAGTCTGGATTTCAGACTCTGTGCCTGAGACTCTCCTGACACCCCCAGGCTTCTCCAAAAGGGATCTCGGGGGCCGATGGCCCCAGGGTCTCATCGTCACCTGCATGTCGGGAGTGCAGACTTGGGCATCGCGTCAGGGTCACTTGGGCTCTGGGGACCGGGCGCTGGGATGTCTGCCCCCGCCCGCTCCCCCCCGACCCGCCGCCGGTCCGTCTATGCTATCCGGGAAGGACAGCTCTGCGTGTGCTGCCCCACGAGGGAGAGCACCCTTCCCCGCACGGCCGGCACCCTCTCGGGCCCCTGAGCCCCGGGCCACCTGGGACGTGGCCGCTCTCACCTGCAGTTCGAGGAGCTCGTCTACCTGTGGATGGAGCGGCAGAAGTCGGGGGGCAATTACAGCCGTCACCGGGCGCAGACCGAGAAGCACGTGATTCTGTGCGTCAGCTCCCTCAAGATCGACCTGCTCATGGACTTCCTGAACGAGTTCTATGCACACCCCCGGCTGCAGGTGAGGCGCCCTGGGCGCTACGGGCCTCGGTTTCCCCACTGGTGTGGCTGAGTCCACACTGACCCCAGGCCCGCCCGCAGGACTACTACGTCGTCATCCTGTGCCCCACCGAGATGGACACCCAGGTCCGCAGGGTCCTGCAGATACCCCTGTGGTCCCAGCGGGTCATCTACCTCCAGGGCTCTGCGCTCAAGGACCAGGACCTCATGCGCGCCAAGTGAGTGCCGTCCCGGGGCTGAGGGTGGGGCCCTGAGCCTGTCTGAGCGGGGGCCTGAGGTGGGAGGGTCAGCAGGGAGGCCCGCAGCTCCAGCTCTGTGCCCGCCGCCCAGCCAGGCCCCACGCCGCCCAGCCCACCTGTCCTCCTGTGCCCAGGGCTCAGCTGCCAGAGCGCCCACCCTCCCCTGCTCTGGTGTCCAGGGGTGCAGTGGGGTTCCAGGAGTGGCTCCAGGATGGGAAGATGGGGGTTGTGGGCAAGGTTTCTTTTAAAGACAAGCTAACAGAGTGACTTGACGTAAGAAGACTAAGTTGTTAGGGCGCCTGGGTGGCTCAGGTGGTTAAGCGACTGCCTTCGGCTCAGGTCATGACCCTGGAGTCCCGGGATCGAGTCCCGCATCGGGCTCCCTGCTCGGCAGAGAGTCTGCTTCTCCCTCTGATCCTCTTCCCTCTCGTGCTTTCTCTCTCATTCTCTTTCTCTCAAATAAACACATAAAATCTTTAAAAAAAAAAAAAAAAAGACTAAGTTGTTAGATGGAACTTTCCAGAATGTGCCAGTGCATGTTCTGGGACACTCTCCTCATCACGTCTTCATACCAAGGACTTCTAGTCATCCTTTGTGATGGGTTGTGGGTTGTACGGGCCAAGGGGAAGCAGGAGACCGGACAGCCGGGGCACCCACCTGCCCACTTCCTGAGCCCTGGGTCGGTCCCACCGTCCCACGCGTAACGTTTCAGAAAGGAATCCAGCTTGGAGGTGGCAGTGGCCAGGGGGCCCAGCCTCTTCTGTGATCCAGAACCCAGCTCCAGGCCAAGGGGCTGGGAGAGGCAGAGGCCTGGCAGGGACAAGCAAAGAGCCAGGCTGGGTAGGGTGCAGGGTGACGTGGTGGGGAGGGACCAGGCCTCCCAGCCCTGGGGCGTGAGCAGTTCCTCGGTGCCCCTGCTGCAGCCAAGGGCTCTCAAGGGTGGGAGAGGAGAGCAAAATGTGTCATCCATGTCCCCAGACCTTGGGAGGGACAGGCCGGCAAATGGGCAGGGTCCAGCCTCTTTGCCACCAGCCCAGCCCTGGCTTAATGGGGTCATAGAGGATGGGCCCCCCGCAAGCTGGTCAGTGCCCTGATGCCAGGCCATCAGCCCAAGTGAGGTGGGGTCTCGACGGGGCCCACCCCTTCCGGCCTCTGCGCTGAGCCCCTGACGTCTGAGACAGAGCATGGACGGTCCCGGCTGTGCTCAGACCTGGTGCTTTGCAGGATGGACAACGGGGAGGCCTGCTTTATCCTCAGCAGCCGCAATGAAGTGGATCGCACAGCGGCGGTGAGTGCCCCTGGGGCCAGAGCAGGAGGACGCCTGAGGGCGGAGACCCTCCCCTCAGCGGCTGCCGCCCCATAGCCCTGACCCCCCTCCCCACCCAGGACCACCAGACCATCCTGCGCGCCTGGGCCGTGAAGGACTTCGCGCCCAACTGCCCTCTCTACGTCCAGATTCTCAAACCCGAGAACAAGTTCCACGTCAAGTTTGCAGGTACGTGGGGCCGTGGCTGTGCACCCAGGTGGCGGTGCATTTTGCCAGGTGGGGTGTAGAGAAGGGCTGGAGCAAAGACCTAGCGGGGGGCACAGCCGAGCGTGCTCAGCAAGGCGTGGGGCGCAGTGGAGCCCACGCAGGTCTCGCCGTGTGAGATGACCATCTTGCGCCCGGGGCCCCAGGGTCAGCGGTGCATCCGAGAGGCGTGTCTGTGGGCGCGCCCCCACTGGGATCCTGGGGGGCAGGTGAGCAGGACCCCAGCCCTGGAGCTCTCATCAAGCTGGGAGTCAAGCACAGAGGTGCTGGGGCAGACAAGGGGGCGCCCCGGGGAGGGTGCTGGGCGGTGGGCCGCCTGCTGTGGGGTCAGGGAGGCCTGGGCGGCCACCTGCCCCCTCCTGCCGTAGACCACGTGGTGTGTGAGGAGGAGTGCAAGTACGCCATGCTGGCCCTCAACTGCATCTGTCCCGCCACGTCCACGCTCATCACCCTGCTGGTGCACACGTCCCGTGGCCAGTGAGTGCTGGGGGAGAGGGCGTGGGAGGGGGCGGGCCCGGGGAGGGACGGCGCAGGCGGTGGCCAGGGTGGGGTGCCGGGAGAGCCCACAGGCCACCGAGGCCAGTCTCAGCTCCAAAACACGTTGGCGCCCGCCTAAAAGTCAGACCGTTGTGTTTACAGCTTTTAAAAGCTGCTCGGGTGACCCCTCAGGCCACCCCCCGAGGCTCAGCCACGCAGGGCGGGGTCCGGGTCGTCCCGCCTGGCCCTGCTGGCCTCCACCCACAGCCGGACGCGGGACGGCGGGATGGCGGGGGGCGTCGGCAGCCCCCAGGGGGGCAGGAGGGGCGGCCGGCCCCGGTGACATCGCGGCCGCCCCGCGCAGGGAGGGCCAGGAGTCCCCAGAACAGTGGCAGCGCATGTACGGACGCTGCTCAGGCAACGAGGTGTACCACGTGCGCATGGGGGACAGCAAGTTCTTCCGCGAGTACGAGGGCAAGAGCTTCACCTACGCCGCCTTCCACGCGCACAAGAAGTACGCGCCCGGGCGGGCGGGCGGGCGGTGGGGACGCGGGTCTGCCGGGGCCGCCGTGGCAGCCGCCGCTGGGCCCCCTGAAGCTGCGCCCCACGCAGGTATGGCGTGTGCCTCATCGGGCTGAAGCGGGAGGACAACAAGAGCATCCTGCTGAACCCCGGGCCGCGGCACACCCTGGCGGCCTCGGACACCTGCTTCTACATCAACATCACCAAGGAGGAGAACTCCGCCTTCATCTTCAAGCAGGAGGAGAAGCAGAAGAAGAAGGGCTTCTCGGGTCAGGGTCTGTACGACGGGTCCTCCCGCCTGCCCATGCACAGCATCGTGGCCTCCATGGGTGAGGCGCCCCGCGGACGGGCACTCCCCCCGGGCCTCCGTGTTCCCATCTGTCCCCACCTTCCTGCAGGGGGCGCTGGTGTCCCGGTGCCTGCTCCGGGGCGGGGGGAGGCTGCGCCACACCAGGGGTCCCACCTCTGACCCGGGAACCAGCCGCCCCCAGGAAAATCCCGGGGAGGGGCAGCCAGCCGAGGTCGGCCGCTCTGTTCCAGGGACAGTGGCCATGGACCTCCAGAACACAGAGTGCCGGCCGGCACAGAGCGGCGGGGGCGGCAAGCTCACGCTGCCCACAGAGAACGGCTCGGGCAGCCGGCGGCCCAGCATCGCGCCTGTCCTGGAGCTGGCCGACAGCTCGGCCCTGCTACCCTGCGACCTGCTGAGTGACCCGTCGGAGGACGAGCTGACGCCATCGGACGACGAGGGGCTGTCTGTGGTGGAGTGAGTGCCGTGTTCTGGGGTGGAGGGGCGGGGGGAGACAGAGACAGGCCTGGGGGCTGTGGCCAGCGCATGGGGAGGGAAATGTCCCCGTGGGCTCCGAGCCGGGGTTTCGCGGGAGACTGTTTTGGGCAAATGGAATCTTCTGGGGACTCTGCACAGATGTGAAAGCCAGGCTGTGCTGCCTGCCCCCTCGTCCCTCCTCCGCCTCGTGCCCTGGGCCACCACACCTCAGTGCCAGGCCTGCTCGGTGGGGGTGGCTGTCCTCCAAGCATCATCTGTGGAGGTCACGACTAGGGGAGCCCTTGGCGAGGCTCCGTCCAGGCCCGGAGGCCCCTGGCCATCCTGAGCCGTCCTTCTGCCTTGGCCTCTGTCCGGCCCCTTGGCCTTGGCCGGAACAGACAGGCGGCACCCCAACAGCAGCGCCACAGCCAGGTGCCAGGGCTCCCCCAGCGAGGCCGTGGCGCTGCCCTCTCTGCTCCTCGCCTCTGTCTGGTTCCCAGATGGGGCAGACGGGCCTTAAAGAGGGACCAGCTCTGAGATCCGGGGGTCGCCCAGGGCAGCTGGACACTCCGGGGCAGGTGGCGTAGCTGGCCGCTGGGGCCGCCCCCGGGGGGGGCGCGCTGGGTGCTGCTGGGGACACCCGCCCAGCCCAGGGCAGCCAGCAGAGAGGGGCTGGGGGCCAGCGTCTGTCCCACGGGCTGGGGTGCTGGGGGCTTCAGGGAGGGCACGACCCTTGGGTTATGCCCGGGATCCCAGGCCCCGTGTAAGCACGTGTGTGTTGTGTGTGCGTGCGCATGATGCGTGGATTCTCACCTCAGACCCTGTGGTCGGGGCACAGCCCTGCTTCCCACACGCAGTCCCTGAGCGGGCACCGGTCCGCGGGGTCTGGCGCCTCCGTGTGGCCGCCCGGGGCACAGCCCTGCTGCCCTTTGGGGACGGGACCGTGGGCCAGGGCGGAGCCCCGGGGGTGGGGGGATCGGAGCCGGAGCCCCCTGGCCACGCTGACAGGAGGGCTCCCGTCTCCCACGGCAGGTACGTGAAGGGCTACCCCCCCAACTCGCCCTACATCGGCAGCTCCCCCACCCTGTGCCACCTCCTGCCCGTGAAGGCCCCATTCTGCTGCTTGCGGCTGGACAAGGTGGGTGGCCCCCTCCCCCGCGCTCTGCCTGACTTTGCGCTTCCAGGTAACTGCGAACTTCCGGAAAAGCTGCAGCATGAGGAGGAAGTCCTGGGCCTTTGCCCGGACGTACTGTTTGCTCTCGTCCCCCATAGACGTGCGTCGGTTTCCGAGGCGTGGTGTTCCCCAACCACCTGAGAGCAAGTGGAGCCCTTCCCCCCACCCCTGCCTGCTTCCCGAGAGCAAGGCCATCCCTCCCCATCCCTCCCGTCCGGCGGCCCGGACGGGAGCCCCTTGTCCCACGGCCCTCGCTGCCCTTCACGCTGCGGGCTCCCCGCCGGAACCAGTCCACGCCATGCGCTGCATGCAGCTGTCCCATCCCTTTTCGCTCGGCTCTCGGCCCTGGCATTTGGAGGTGTAGACAGTGGTTTGGTGGCACCTGCCCCGGGGTCCGCGAACGTTCTCGTGAGAAGACTCCGTGTGTGCACCTGGGGTCCCATCTCCAAAGGTGACACGTGTCCTTGGAGGCACGAGACGTCCCTGTGCCGCATCCCTGGGGGAGCCGATGTGGATCACGTGGCCCACGTGGCCCACCCAGGTTCCTCCGTTTTTGCTTTTGCGGTTAGTGAGTCATTTGTGGGGAGAGCTGCCCTTTGCCTGGGTGTCTCTCATCCCAGATTCCTTTTGTATCTGTTTGTTAGTGCTCTGCCGTGAGGAAGCGCGTCCCCTTCTGCATTTACCCCTTCACACAGCGTGGCCTCAGACTCCCCTCTGGTTCAGGGCTTATCGCTGCGCTTACTCCTGGGGTATTGCAATCCGTGGCCAGTCGTTACTGACTTCGAGGCTCGGACTTTCCCGTTTCACGGGGGGAGGCCTGCAGGCCAGCTGGGGCAGGGCGGGGTCCCCATCGCCCCTGGAATGCTTCTACGGTGTCCCCGCCCCGTCGTGCACCTGCCCTGCTCCAGTCCTGGAGCCACGTCTGCAGGGAGCCCCACTTCTCTCGGTGCAAAATGGGGTTGAGACACCAAGTTCTGGGCATGGGGCGCACTCACGGCTCCTGGGGTGTCACTGCATCCAGGCCTCAGCAGACAGAGCCGGAGCCCACACGCACGCCCACTCACATGCACACACACACGCACTACACGCACGACCCAGATCTCCTTTCTGCATCTGCTAAGATGCGGGTTCGCACAGCGCCTCCTCCCCTCCCTGACACGGCCGTCCCCCGCCGCGGGCCCCCGCTTGCCTTTCTGCAGCCTGACGCCAAGCCGCCACGGGCAGGGTCTGCTGGGGCACGGGGCTCCGCACGGGGCTGCCGCGGGCCGTGAAGGGACCGGGGCCAGCCGCTGACGACCGGGTGCCTGTGGGCGGCCTTCGCTGAGGGGCCCCCGGGGAGCCTGGCGTCACCGCGGTGGCGACCGCGGTGTGAGAGCCAGTAAAGGGAGGCCCCGCAGAGCCGGGGAGCTCCTACCATGCACCGTCAAGTGCAGACCCAGCGGGAAGAGACTGGCCAGCCGCAGGGCAGCCGGGGGTGGGGTGGGCCACCACACCTGCCCCCAGTGGACTTCTAGTTCAGAAGAGCCCCTCCCAACGCACCCCTTCCCAGAACCGGCCCACGGCTTGGCGTGGCTCTCAGTGCGCTCTTCTTCCCCGATGCGCCCAGTTACCGCCGGTCAGGTGACGGCGGTTTCGTCTCCGGGGCTGACGGCTGCCCGGCCTCTCGGCAGGGCTGCAAGCACAACAGTTACGAGGACGCCAAGGCCTACGGCTTCAAGAACAAGCTGGTCATCGTGTCGGCGGAGACGGCGGGCAACGGGCTCTACAACTTCATCGTGCCCCTGCGGGCCTACTACAGGCCCCGCAAGGAGCTCAGCCCCATCGTGCTGCTGCTGGACAACAAGTGAGGCCCGCCGCGCAGCCCCGCCCCGCCCCTGCCTGCAGATGCCCCGGCCCCTCTTCCGCCCCGTCCCCCGTCCCCTACCCCCTGCCCCCGGGCCTCGGGAGCACCCGCTCTCCCCCTCTCATGGCTTCTCCCCCACTCACGGCTCTCACCTCTCACGGCTCTCCCCCCCCTCGAGGCTCTCCCTCCCCCCCTCACAGCTCTCCCCCCCTCGAGGCTCTCCCTCCCTCCCTCAGGGCTCTCCCTCCCTCACTCACGGCTTCTCCTGTTCCCCACACTGCAAATCCCCGGGGGGCCTCGACCCCCCCCAGCCCCGGGTCTCACCTGGGCAAGTCCCCCCCAGCTCCGGGACTGTGGTTCGCCCTCAGGCAAAATAAAGAACAGCCCCATGGGTCTCTGAAGGCCCCCCAGGTCTGATGTGCTGCGGTCCTGGGGGATCTCTGCTCCACCCAGCCCTGCTCACCCAGGGCAGGGCCCAAGCTGGGCACGGGGGGCGAGCGGCAGAGCAGGACGGGCACCCCCGGGACCTGCTCTCCCCACAGGCCCGACCACCACTTCCTGGAGGCCATCTGCTGCTTCCCCATGGTCTACTACATGGAGGGCTCCGTGGACAAGTAAGGTGCCGGGCCGCCTCGCCATCTCCCTACAGAGCCCACGATGGAGAGGGGGCATCGGCCCGTTTCTTAGCGGAAGGCCCCTCCCCGCCCCTCCCTTCCTCCAGGCTCCTCCCCGGGTGTGGGCAGGCCAGGAGGTAGAGGGGAGGGAGAGCAAGGTGCGCCTGGAGGGAGCTCCTGGCACCCCCGACCTGGCGTTCGGCAACCCCTGGCCACACGGCTTGTTCACCCCCCACCCCAGCCTGGACAGCCTGCTGCAGTGCGGCATCATCTACGCGGACAACCTGGTGGTGGTGGACAAGGAGAGCACCATGAGCGCAGAGGAGGACTACATGGCAGACGCCAAGACCATCGTCAATGTGCAGACCATGTTCCGGTGCGAGGCCAGGGGCTCACCCCCAGGGCAGACGCGCCAGGGCCAGGCTGCATCCCGCTCCGAGACCCCCAGCCATTGCTGCAGCTATGACCATGGGACCCCCCCCCCGAGCACCCTGATCCATGACCTGGGGGCCCCACCCTGAGCCCCCCAATATCTGTGACCAGGAGACCCCACTCTGAGCCCCTCCTCCCCCGCCCGTGACCAGGGGACCCCGCCCTGAGCCCCTGCTCCCCTGCAGGCTCTTCCCCAGCTTGAGCATCACCACGGAGCTCACCCACCCTTCCAACATGCGGTTCATGCAGTTCCGTGCTAAGGACAGCTACTCTCTGGCTCTTTCCAAGCTGGAAAAGGTGAGCAGCTGCACCTGACCTCCCCCGTGCCACCTCCTGAGCTGTCAGGGTTCAGAGCCTGGAGGGAATGGGTTCGGGGGTGCTCTGGGGCTCAGGGGCCAGGAGGCCGAGGCATCTGCTCTCCTCTGGCCAGAGGGAGTCAGAGTTGGGGACTCAACTCCCACGTGAGGCTCCTGTGTTGCCCAAGCCTTTAGGGGTGCTGGTCCCCCTGGTGGCCGGGTCCAGGCCTGGGTTGAGGCTGCCTGCCGTATTTGTAAATACCAGCGCAGGGGACACTGACTCCCCATTTCCCGTGCCCCAGGTGCTGTGCCCAAACCTGAAACATGATGGGTCCCAACCACCTGGCAGGTGCACACAAAGGACTGGGGGTCAGAGAGGGGAGGCAGTTGTCGGGGGTCACTCGGTGGAGGGGAGGCAGGGTGGGAATCCACTGTTGGCTCCCCGGGGCTCCAGGAAGGGCATCGGCTGATGTTGGTGCGGAGCTCTGGGGCACAGGGACCGGCCACCGGGGACACAGGCTCTGGTGAGGTTGTCCCTGCCCAGGCCACTGGCTGCACCACTCCACAGCAAGGGGCAGGGTGTGTGCTAGGGTGAGGGCGAGACCAGGGAGCCCGTGAGCTGCCGAAGAGGAGGCCCGGGCCTCCTCGGGAGGTTGGGTGCAGCAAGCACTTCCTGTGAGCGCCGAGCTCCTGGACCCGGGCTGCCCGCCTCCTCAGAGAACAGACCGCAGCCTCGGCAGCTGACCACACAGCTGCCACCCACCCAAGCCAGGCAGGGCCATCGGCCCCAGCCAGAAGGGACAAGCTGCAGCTTCATTCTGAACGCCGGCGGACGGTGGAAGTGCGTCCTGCCCAGGGGCGGGTCAAGAGGGCCGTGTCCCGACCCTGGCGCTCCGCTTGCCAGAGGGACACGTACAGGCCGGGCAGGTGGTCTCCAGGCCCTCGGAGAAGACAGAGGGGCGCCTGCTCAGCGCGACGGCCAGAGGGACCTCAGGCACCCATCCCGTCCAGGCCCTGGAGTGTCTGCCCGGCCCCCGGGGCCGGCCCTCCCAGCCACTCTGAGCCCCTCCCAGCAGCCTACGGGCTGAGCGTCCATCCCTGGAATGATGGGAGCGCGCCGGACGCTGGGTCCAAATGCTGGAGCTGCTGCTCTGGATCTGAGCAGGATTCTCGGGGTCTGGGAATTCAGGTCTGACCCGAGCAGGGGTGGGGGTGACTGGCACGGGGTTGGGCTCCAGGCTGCTGGTCCCGGCCCTCACTGCTGGCTTCCCTCGAGCCCACACCGTCCCTCAGGGGCCTCCCGCACCGTCTGTTCTAGGAGGTGGGCTTCGAGGCGGTCAGCCTGCGCTCCCGCTCTCCCCTCCTTCTGCGGCTGACGTCCCCCTTGACCCCTGTGGTGGCAGGCGCACCCCCTGCCCAGCTCAGGACCGGTGGACCCCATCGTGTGGCTCTGTGGTCTGGGCCCGGACAGAAGGGAGGAAGCCGGCATGTGTGAGAAGCAGCCCCGGCTCCTCCAGGCTGACGTGGGCTGAGGCCCCGGGCCGCAGAGACAAGGGCTGAGAGAGCTGCGGAACGCCGCCCGCCTCAGAGATGGTTGGAGCCCACGTCGCCTTGTCTTGGAGGCCACGGAGGCCTTGTCTTCTGACGTCCCGGCGAGGCTTGGCCTGGCGCCTCCGTGGGTCTCTGCCCCCCCAGGTGTGCCCCGATGGCGACGGACCCCACAGGAGCCGCTGGGCTCGTTTCTTTACAGAATTAATGGTTTATTTTTATGAAAGCGTGCATGTCTTCTACTTCAAGAGGCACTGGCTGAAGAAGGCGGTTTTTGAAAGGGCGACCCAAGTTGTCTTGGCACCTGCTGGTCACAGAGCCATGTAGAGGACCCGGCCGGAGGATGGCCGGGGAAGGTGGGGCCTCGCCGTGCGGACCCCCCATCCCCTTCCGGACGCTTCTGCCCCGAGGGGCTGCCCGTCCAGTGCGGCCTCCAGCCCCTGCTCCGCCTGCAGGAGGGGCTCATCCACGCCTGTCCCAGCCTCGCCGGCACACACGCACGAGCTGGGCCTCTGCTCAGAGCGCTCGCGTCCCTCCAGCACCAGCCACAGAACCTGCAGGGCTTCCTGCAGCCTGAGAACGTGGGCCCCGTGTTCCAAACGCCGGGGATGTCCTGTTAAAGACGCCGCAGCGCCCCGCCTCCCCGGGCCCTCCGCAGCCTCCCAGGACCCGCTTCCTCCTCGGTTCACAGGTGCCAGTCGGGGGAAGGAAGGCGCCCTTTGTACGGACTGGCGGTTCCCGCTGCGCACCCGTGTGACGCACCCCGAGTCCTGCACACAGACGCGCTCCCAGACTTGGGCCTGCAGAGCTGCACAGCATGTGCCGTGTCCAGACACGGCTCGCCTCACCGGCCGGGGCGCCACCACCAGGGCCCACCACCCGGCTTCGCACCCCATGCCCATGCCCTGCCGCCCTCGGACAGGAAAGGCCTCCAGGCGGCCCCTGGGTCTTCTGCATACCTTGCCTGCCTTCTGCCTTTGAAGCAAGTCTGGTCCCATGAGAAGGGGGCCTCTCAGCCATCGGTCACAGCAAACCTTGGATGCTGGGGATCACGGCCCCGAAGACGTCCAAGTCCGACTCGCCAGGGCTTGGACAGAGTGTGGTGCGCAGTCGAGGGACCTTGTGGCCCGGAGAGGGTCCCGTGGGGGCCGCGGGGGCCCAGTGTCCTCACCGGGGACCTGCCAGGCGGGAGGCGGATGGTCAGAGGTCAGCGGCTGCACTGTGCTGGCCGTGGGGCAGGAGGGAAGGGCCACAAGTGGAGGGACGTGGTCAGCTTCTAGAAACCAAACAGGAAAGGGCTGTGCCCTAGAGCTGCCAGGAGCGTGGCCCCCCTTGGCGCCTTCATCCCACGCCGTTGGCCTCCCAGCATCCGGAGCTGGGCGAGGATGGATCTGTGTTCCTGCAGCCACAGGAAACCCCCGCGGCGGGTCCCTGGAGCTCGGTGCTCACGGAGCATCGTGGGCGCCACGGGGGAACAGGGAGGCAGGAACGGTGCGCGCGTTTCCATGATTTCTGTGTGTCCGCACGCGCCACCGTCCTCTCCGACTTTCCTTAAAACACAAGCTCAAGGATAAAATTACTGAGATTATTTCGAATTTTGGGATGGCGAGAGCAGCGCATTAAAGCAAGCGCGGGGCCCCGTGGGACCGTGCAGGTCCCACGCCCAGCATGGGATGGGCAGCCCCAGATCACCACTCTGAGTGCGTCTGGGGGGCGCTAGCTGCGTGCTGGGGCCCGAGGTCGGCCGTCTGCTGGGGCACGCACACCCTGCACCGCCGTGCGCCGCTGTGGTGTGAGCACCCGCCTGAGTCCGCCTTTCCTGCAGAGGGAACGGGAAAACGGCTCCAACCTGGCCTTCATGTTCCGCCTGCCGTTTGCCGCGGGCCGCGTCTTCAGCATCAGCATGTTGGACACACTGCTCTACCAGGTCAGCGGGGGCAGGAGGGCAGGGGGTCGAGGGCAGCGGGAGCCCCAGCCTCCTCTCCACCTCCAGCCGACAGAGCCGTTCTGAGCGTCCCTCCCTGGGCTCCGCTCCCGGCAGCCTCTGGGTCTCCGGCCCCCAGGCCGGGCAAGGCTTCCCAGTGGGAGGCTGCAGGCGTGTGAGGGGACCCGGCCTCTGTCCCCGGGGCGCGCCCCCGCCTCACTGCGGCCTCCCTCTCCGGCCAGTCCTTCGTGAAGGACTACATGATCTCCATCACCAGGCTGCTGCTGGGCCTCGACACCACGCCAGGCTCCGGCTACCTCTGCGCCGTGAGTGACGGGGCCGGCCGGGTGGGCACGCCGTCGTGGGACGCGCACGGCCGGCCCCAGCTCAGGGCCACCGCTCGCTCTAGATGAAAGTCACGGAGGAGGACCTGTGGATCCGCACGTACGGCCGGCTCTTCCAGAAGCTGTGTTCCTCCAGCGCCGAGATCCCCATCGGCATCTACAGGACCGAGTGCCACGTCTTCTCGACCTCTGAGGTTCGGGCCGGGGGGCTCCTGAGGATGGGCTCGCGCACAAGAGCCCGCAGGCTTCCTGCGTAATTCATGCTGCTGCCGTGTTTCAGTCTGGGGTCCGGGCCTTTGCTGTCAGGCCCTTCTCGGGGCTGTGCCCGCACACGTGGCTGGGTGGCTGGGACCCCCAAGTGGGGCCGGGGATCTCGAGGACGAGGGGCCCTGTGCTGTCAGCTGGAGCCACAGGGGGCAGCCGGCCATGCGGGTCCCAAGCCCGCGAGGGGCTCAGGCAGTGTCTGGGGCCGGGGGCGGGGCCAGAGGCACCCACAGGCACCCAGGCTGCCCCTGGTTTCCTTTGCAGCCCCACGACCTCAGAGCCCAGGTGAGTGGCCTCATGAGCCTCACATCAAGCTGTGCTGACGGGTGCAGAGTCCTACCTGAGCTCCCCCACCCTACGCCAGGGGGGCACGGGGCCCCGGGCAATGGCAGGGTCAGGGAGTGCGTCCCCAGGATGGGTCAGCCGTGGCACAGCTCCAAGAGGGCCCCTGGGGAAGCAGGCTCCTCCAGCCGCCTGTGCTCTGTGCACGGCCCGCTGGGGCCCCCCCTCATGGCGGGGGCCCCTCCCTGCTGGTCTGGCCCGACCTCCATGCCCCCGGCCTCTCGGGGGTGCTGCCCAGGCGGGAGTCCCCACGAGCCCCTGGGTCCCCATGCACCCACTGAGCCACTGACACGCCCCGTCTACCACGCTCTCCGTCCCTGCTCGCTCCTGCTCTCCGCGAGGGGGAAATTGGGGCTCACAGAGGGGTGGCCCTCCATGGCAAGACCAGGACAGGCAGGGGGAACAGGGCCCCGAGAGGCGGGGGGACTGCCCTCGTCCACCTAGCAAACATGGCCAGACCTGGAGGCGGTTTGGGGCTCAGGAGGAAGGCTTGGGGCTGTGGCAGCCCCACCCCACCCCCGGCTGGAGGAGGAAGGAGCTCATGCCCCTGGGCCCTGGGGTCCCCCAGCAGGAGGCTGGGGCTCCCCCTCCCCATCACCCTCCTGCCCTGGCCAGTCCCAGATCTCGGTGAGCATGGAGGACACGCAGGAAGCGAGGGGGCCCTGGGGTGTGCGGGCGGGCACCGGCGGCGGCGGCGGCGGCACCCATGGCCGGCACTCGGTTGGCGGGGACCCAGCCGAGCACCCGCTGCTGCGGCGCAAGAGCCTGCAGTGGGCCCGGAAACTGAGCCGCAAGGGCCCCAAGGCTGCGGGGAAGGCGGCAGCCGCCGAGTGGGCCAGCCAGCAGCGGCTCAGCCTGTACCGGCGCTCCGAGCGGCAGGAGCTCTCCGAGCTGGTCAAGAACCGCATGAAGCACCTGGGGCTGCCCACCACTGGCTACGGTAAGGGCCCGGGCAGTGCTGCCCACCACCGGGGCTGGGACAGACACGCGTTGGCCGTGGCGCCCAGGGCCCCCGCCACCTGGGGCCTCCGCTCTGCCCGCCGCCCCCACGAGGCCCAGTGGAGCCCCCCTGGTGCCAGGACACAGGATCCCCCGGAACTGGCCCTGAGGCCCGCAGGGAGGGCTCACCCTCACCGTGCTGGGGCCTCAGTTTCCCCATCTGTAAAACAAGGGACTAGATCGAGCTGACTGAGCCCAGCATGCGGAACTCGTGGGAGCCATGGCCGTGGGGCGGGGCGGGCCAGGCAGGGCTCCCCCAAAGCCAAGGGCACAGTCCTCACGTGGGGACGGATTAGCGCCTCTGGGATCAGGCGTGCGCGGGTGCGTTGTGTTCTCGTGGAGAACGGGAATGTGGCGGGGAGACCCCGCAGCCCTTGGCCACCCCGCCGAGGCCTTCCCAGCAGCCAGAGTGTATCGGGCACGTCAGGGGGCGGCTGGGCCCGTGGCCACATCGGGCCCCACAGCTGCTCCTGAGACGGTCACCCGCTTCTGCTGCTTTGTGGCTGCACCCCCAGACCCTGGCAGCCCCTTTTCTCTGGAGCTTATTTTGGGGAGAAGTTCACGACCTTGGCCAAGAGCGGTGCCAGAGAAGAGGCGCTCTTTCCCACGCCCGCTCTGGAGGTGCTGCTTCTGTTGCGGGGCTGGAGGGGAGCGCAGGCTCCCCGCCGCTCCTGTCTGCACCCACACCCGCGCTGGGTTGAGCCTCTGGCGGGTATTGGGTCACGTCTCAGGGACTCTGCCTGTGAGTCGGGCTTGGCTGTCCCACCGCAGGCACGGCCTCTCCCCAGCCCGCTTCCTGCGTGCTGCCTGGCTCAGGGGCCTTAGCGCCCCCCTCCAAGTGGGACCAGAGGCTAGAGTCTGGGGGCCAGCCCCGCCCCCACCATATGCCGAAGCTGCACGGTTCACCTCCGTCCCCCTCCGCCTCCCTGCCCCTCCGAGCAGTGTGCATCCAGCCCCACGGCCAGGAGCAGCAGATAGGGATTCAGGCCCGCCAACCCTAGAGCTGCCACCTGTCCCACGTTCCCCTTGACCTCTGCAAACCACCGCCCCTGCCCTCCCCAGAGCTTGGCAGAGAGAAGGAACCCACGTTGCCGGGGACAGACTTGCTTCCCCGGTGGCTGGCGCCGGCTCCTGCCGGTCCCCGAGTGCACGGCCCCCCGTGTGCGGCTGGCTGCCCCCGCCCCCCGCCGCTGTGCCGGCCACACTCTGCTTGCTGATCTCTCTCTCTCTCTGTTTCTGTCTGTCCCTCTTCCTGTGTGTTCCGTAGAGGATGTAGCAAATTTAACAGCCAGTGATGTCATGAATCGGGTAAACCTGGGATATTTGCAAGGTAATTCTGCTCCGGCGGATTTCGGCTGCCACACGAGGGGGCATGCCAGCCGTGGCCAATGGGCCGCCTAGGGCCCGCCCCAGCCAGGCAGGCGGACAGCAGAGTAGACAGGAGAGGGCCCCCGTGCTCCCAGATCGCCCCCGTGCAGGGCCCGGGACACCCTCCTCCTGTGTGTGTGGAGGACAGGACTGAGCCCGGGAAGGTGCCCTGATGGTCACTGCGCCACGCTCGGGGCTCACCGCAGTCCTTCTGCTCCCGTGTGTTCTGAGGGTAAGCCCGCTGTCCGTGTCCGCCCTGACCGTGCTGGTGGCATCGGCCTGCAGCTGGCCCGGGATGCCGGGGACCCTGAGCCCACCCAGCTCCGGGGAAGCATCCAGATGGATGGTCCCGAGCCTGGGTCCCACGCACGCGCGCACACACACACGGGGGAGCGCAGCGAGGCCTGGGCCGGCGGCTGGGGAATCGGGGTCTGCTCTGTCCTGGGCCTTTGTGAGCCGCCCAAGTCAGGTGGACCAGCAGGAGCTCTAAGAGGGGTATCTCCCTCTCCGGCTGAGACAAAACCTGTCCGTACTCCCCTTTCTCATCTGGGGCTCAGGTTTCTTCCAAGAGGACGCCCTGCAGCCCCCAGATCTGCCCTGAGACCCCAACCGAATTCAGAGTAGCGTCCAGGTCATGGGCCCTGCTGCCAGGACCCCTTCCTTCCCTGGGAGCTCCTCGCGGCCCTAGAGAACGCTCCAAGCTGGCATGCCCAGGCACCTTGGGGCAGCCCCTTCATCCAGGGCTGACCCCAGAGGGGACAGTTCTCCTGGGCCGGAAGCCGTCTGGGGCAGACCCAGGCCCAGGAGTGAAAACCTCGGTAGCTCACAGCCTGGGGGTGCTGAGCGGGGCTGGCCCATCAGGGCCTGTGACGGCAAGGCATCGGCCCCTCCTGGGTTCTTAGGCTTTTCCTTAACCTGAAAGTCGGGATGGCATTCATGGAAGACCCACGGGGCCGGCACGGATCCAAGTCCGGCAGCTTCCAGGAACAGGGTGGCCGCATCGCCCCTCCCTGCACCCAGCCGCACCCTTGCTTCCTGCTGAGGTTGAGGGCCCCCCACGTGTGGACGTTGGGAAGCACCTGGGGCCGGATGCAAAACCAGAGGAGAGGGAAGCCCGTTAGCCAGGACCCCGGGGAGGGCATCATCTGGCAGGCAGCCCACTGAGAGCGCAACTGTCCGCCTTCACCCCTGCTTGCCACCACCGTTGAGGGAGGTGGCTAAGGCTTGCCTAGGTGCCGGGCCGGGGGGCAGTGCGTGCAGACCCTGGGGCATGGGGTGGGGAGGGGGGGAGGCATCTGGTCTGCAGGGTCGCAGGAAGGCCTGGGATGATAGGGATGTGGGGATGGGGGGCAGGGTAAGGCGACATCTCCTTCGGTCATTTGCCAGGAGAGCCATCATCAGCCCCCTGCCCCTACCTGAGCACGGTGGTCACAGTGAAGCTGACCTGTCCTGGAGAAATCGGGTTCAGTGGCTCGTGACCAAGCACCTCTCAGCCCCTGGCACTACAGCTGGGCCCCCACACCCCACCCACCCACCTCGCAGCCCACCACCCCCAGACGCACAAAGCCAGGCCTGGCTCAGTCTGGTCCCAAGCTCTGCTGGTTTCAGGAGCACCCTGGTCGTCCAGCTCGGGGGAGACACGGGCCCAGGCTGGGTGGGGTGGGCCCCACGAGCAGGTGCCAGCAAGTGAGGATGGGCACCCAGCTCTGGCTGCCCACGGAGGGATGGCCCGTGTGCCCTGGGGGGAACCCGCTGCTGGCTCCGGCCCCAACACCAGCCCCCACTTTGTGTGTCCCAACGCGGCGTGTGTCTCAGCCTGGCACTCGGCTGATAGCTGCGGTTGGGGTTCCGCAAGACCCACCTCCCTCTCTACCTGTGGCACCCCTGTACACGCCATGAGGCCCACCCCGCAGACGCACGCAGGGCTCGGGCCTGGGAGGTGTGCCTCCCCGCACGGCCACCGATTGAGCCCCCTGCTCGGTGGCTGGCAGCTTCCACCAAAGGGCCCCAACACGGGCTGTGGGAAGAGAGCAAAGAGAGCCGTGGTCACCAGGAAGCTGTTCTTGGAGTAGACCCAGAGGCTGGTGCCAAGGGACGGCCCGAGAGTCTGCGCGTGTCCGCTGGACACCCCCCCAGGGCCCAGCCTGTGCCCCCGCCTGCCTCCCAGGAGGCTGCTGTGCCTGACCCATTGCTGCAGGGGGCAGGTTCAGCTCCAAACTGCTCGGCCGTCAGCCTCGCTGGCCAGCTGGCTGCTTCTCCCGCTTCGCAGAGAATCTCTTCCTCGGGGGCCTGGCCGGTACGGTCCTGCCGAGAGCAGACGGTGCAGGAAAGGAAATGACAAGAGTTGGGGCCATGGGCCACCAGGGCTAGACCCCTCTGGAGGGCCATCCCCTTGATGGCCGCCCCGGGTCAGGAGGTGCCTTTAGACATTGCCACATGGGTAAACTGAGGTCACGAGCCATTCGTTGCTCTGCCAGCGAACACAGGGCCGCCGAGAGCCGTGTGTGCGGCCGGGGGGCATCTGTGATGGGATCAGTGCTTCTCCAGAGAATCCATTCTCCCCACCGCGGGCTGCGTCCCCACCGCCACCTGTGCGCCAGAGACCAGGCGGTCCCTGTGCGCTCCGAAGGGGCCCCTCCTCTGGGACGGGGGTTGGGGGGCCCTGTGGGCTGACACCGTGGACCAATTTTTGGGAAACAGGATGTATGTGCAAAGCAGAGAGGTGAACGAGGGGTGAGGGTGGTCGGCCCAGAAGGGGACGGGCAAGCGGGAGGGCCGCGTCAGGTGTGTGTGGAAGCGTGCGCACCTGTGTGCAGGCACACGCGGGTTTCTGCAAGTGGCAGGTGTGCTCGAGGCCACCACGTTGGAGATGCTGGCTGCCCAGCGTGCGGGTGGCCGACCCCTGCCCGTGCCGGGCCCGCGGCAGGTAACCCCGTCAGGTAGGGCCAGCCCCGCGGGGTGCAGGCAGGGCGCCTGGAAAGGCTGGGAGGATCCTGGGGCTCGCGGGGCGCAGCAGAGCGCAGGGGGTGGCGGCGGCTGAGTTGTGACCGCCACGGGGCCCGGTCTCCTTCGCAGACGAGATGAACGACCACCAGAACACGCTCTCCTACGTCCTCATCAACCCCCCGCCCGACACGAGGCTGGAGCCCAACGACATCGTGTAAGTCCCGCGTCCCCAGGCGAGCGCACACCACGCCCCCACGCTGCGCACCCAGAGGGCAGAGGGCAGCGCCCAGGGCTCTCCGCCCCCCCCACAGGTACCTCATCCGCTCTGACCCCCTGGCCCACGTGGCGAGCGGCGTGCAGAGCCGGAAGGGCAGCTGCAGCCCCCGGCTGGCTTCTTGCAACCCGGAGACTCGCGACGAGACGCAGCTCTGAGCCCCACGAGGAGCCCAGCCGCCGGGGCCGCGGGCCCCATCCCCACGTCGGCATGCATCGCACTGCATGGAGCGCCGGGACCCCGCCAGGCCAGCTGGGCCCTGGCTGCAACGCTGGCCCCCCGCCCCGAACGGGAGCCCTCACCGGCGGTGACGAGGGGGGAGCGTGTGCTCCCGGGCCCCAGGAGAAGCTGGCGGGGAGACCTTTTTAACCCGTTTTTACAAACCTGTACAGTCCGCGTCCCCACACAACGTACCGCAACTCGTGACCGGGCCCGGGTGAGCGGAGGGAGGGCCGCGGGGGCACAGGGCTGCGCTGCAGGGCAAGGCTGGGTGCATGGGGACGGGAGGGAGCCGAGCCCCGCCCCCAACAGCCGGGCACACTCAGACACACAGCTCACGCGCAAGCCGTGTTTCCACGGCCACGGACGGATGGCCCGCTCACGGGGCTGGGCTTGGCCACACGATTGTGAGGGTCTGGCCCAGAGTGGGGCCCCGAGGAGCTCCCCGCCGGCGAGTGCACCACACCGTGCAGGCAGAGGAGGGGGGCCGTGAACACAGCAGCTTGGCCTGGGGCCCCCTCACCCTGAGGCTGGGCCTGCTCGGCAGGCGTGGAGGGGGGCGGGCTGCCTTGAGACGCCCCGAGAGGCCAGCCGACACCCGAGGGTTCCTGCGAGCGAGGACTGCGCAGCCAAGAACCCTTCCGTGTTTACATCTGCGGGCATCGGGCGGGCTGGGCCATTTCCACGGGGCGCTCGATGCCCGCTGGCCCCGACCTGAAGCACAACCCACCCTGGGCTGCTGGCCCAGGTCCTCTCTGCAGGGGAAAGACGGCGTGGTCGCGCATGACAGGCTGTCGGGCTTTCTTTGTGACTGAGACAGGTGTTGCACGGTCAATGCTGGAATCTTCTATTAAATGGATGCTTTCTGCAAACATGAGGGTGCACTTGTGTGCTGGGCTCCTGAGTCCAGCAGGTGTTGGGGGGCAGGAGAGCAGAGCTGCCCCGGGGGGGTGTACACCAGCACAGAGGTGTCCACGTTCATTTCAGAGTGTACCCCAAGAAGCTGGGTGAAGGGGAAGGGTCAACACAGCATCTAGATGGCGGCAGGTGGCAGAAGGGCCTGCCCTGAGGGTGGGTGTGGCCCGGCCACACAACCAGCTCACCCCACCACGCCCCCACGCCCAGCCTGCCCGGGCCTCCTGCCCTCGGTGGACTTGCAGGCCCTTGGTGTGGCCGCTGGGGCCGGCGAGGAAGGGGTGCTGAGCAGGTGGAGGCCCCAGGGTCCTGCCAGTGAGCATTCCCTCCACACCATCACCCAGCAGCAGGGGGCCTGAGGGAGTGGAGGGGGAGAGAACCCTCCCCACCCCTGGGACCAGGTGGGGCGCAGGCCGTGAGCCCTGAGTTCGGGGTCACCAGGACGGGGCAGCAGGGATGCGTGAGGACAATGGGGCTGGTGGCACAAACGCCAGGAGGGGTCACCCCTGGGACAGGCGAGGAGCTTCTCCGTGTTTCAAACACGAGGAGAAACTTCTGGGTCCTAATCTGACAGGACACTGCTCAGACAGGGACCCCACAAGTTGCCGGGCGGGCGAGGGGAAGGCGCCATCCTGGGGGCGCGGGGGGGGCACGCCCTGCAAAGTGGCGAGCTGTCAGACACCGCAAACTCCAGAGCAACCCCCACACCGTCTCCCGAAGTCCAAGTGATGTGCTGGGACACAAAAGGATGTGCCACCGTGTAAAATGTCACAAAAACCACAGACGGCAGAAAACGGGGTCACAAAGCCAAAGACAAGGCCGCGAGCAGAACGGCAAGGAGCAGGGGGTGAGCCCACCTACACGCGTGGCTAAAGGAGCCCCCAAATTAGCAAGAGCCACGAGCTGTGTCCACGGGAGGAGCTCGCGAACCTGCCCGGGCTCCACGGAACAGCTGAGGCGGGCGGCCTCGTCTTCACCCCGGTGCACACCCCAGTGGTCTCCCCGGGGGCTCAAGCTAGACTCAGCATTCTGGAAGCTGCAGGGGCAGGGGTCTTACAACAGACGAGCTGGGCGGGGCTGCGGGTCCACGAAGAAGGCTGCTGCCTGCCAGGTGGGACCCGACAGCAGGGCAGGCTGCACGCACACGGAGTCTGTGGGCCGGGGTGGCGCATGGGCCACTCCAAATCCAGGACCTCGGCCCGCCTACCTGGGGCTGGGGTGGGGGGGAGCACCTCTGCCATTCCGGGCCCCCAGGGGCAGCCCAGTGAGGTCAGCAGGAGCTTGGGGACTCCCCAGAGTGGGGTCTCTGGCCCAAGACTCTGCCCACCAACGGAGCTAGGTCGTGGGCCCTGCCACGTGTCTGCCATGTGAGCCCACAGCATCTCTGGTTCCTTCCGCCTTGCCCTGGTGCAGAGCACTGAGCTGGTGACGAATGACCCCGTCAGGTCTGGCCGGACCACCCGGGCCTGGCCCAGAGCCTGCGGTCTCTGGGGCAGTAGCCACCCCCGCTCACGGCACTCTGAGGGGCCCCCGCCCAGAGAGGGCAATGTGCACAGCCTCCCCTGCCGCACAGGCAGGCCCCTGGGGTCTCCGGGCCCCAGAAGTGGACAAGGGGCTCCTCAGACAGAGTTCCCCGAGGTCTTCGGCGCGCCTGGCTCCCAGGCAGGCTCCTCACGGCCGCCGGCACCATGCCTCCAGGGTCCCTCTGGGTTGCCGGGAGGACTGTTCACCAGGCCGCCTGTGTCCCGAGACGCTGCGGGCTCCAGACGCGCTCTGGGCATCTGCCACAGCCCCCTCTTCCGTCCCGTCCCGGGGTCCTGGCCCCTCAGGACAGGAGGGGTCCCGGGGCGCTCATCACCCACCCTGAGCTCTGAGGTGGCCCCAGTGGCTGGAGCCCAGCTGCCCTGCTGTACAGGTGGGCTCAGGGGTCTTCCAAGGGGAACCCCTTCCCCCAGCACCTCCTGAGAGCTTGTGCCGAGCCCTTGGGGCCCCAGCAAAGGGAGCTGAGATGGACAAGAGGCACCAGGGGCCCCAAAGCCCCTCTCCAAGCCTGGAAGACAGGATGACAGCAGGCACCAAATTCAGGGCTGTCTTGTCCTTGGTCCCCAAATCCAAACCCAGAGTCAGCTGATCAAACCGCACGCTAGGTCTCTGGGGACTTTTGCTTGGGGCGGCCTTCCATTTGCAGACCCCCTTGGGTGGCAGAATCTCCCCAGCTGAGCCCTGGCCACTGCCCTGCTTCCAAGTGTGTCCTAAGTGACTGCAGCGTCCCGCGTGCTTCGTGCTGGGCTTCCTCCCAGGGGCGCCCTAGTCTCTTCCTGCTCCGCGAGCCCTTCGCACAACGCACTTCCTGACGCAGTTGGTTACGAGTGAGTCCGGAAACGCTGGTTCACAGGCTGGATTGTTACCGGCCACCTCTCTGGACTTCAATACTGGCCATCTGTTCATTTTTGCTTTTCTAAGAGGACTTTCACATTTCTGCAAATAATAACCACTTGGGTTTTTCTTTTCCTACCTTTTGTTGACCTTAAATAAACAAAAAAGCCAGCTATTTTAGCAGCAAAATGAGTTTATTTGGGAATAGCAGAGACTTACAACCCAGGACGAGCGTGTAGGGTGAGCCACAGGCCTGTCTGGTGGCGGCGGCCGGGAGGGGCTGCTTCACCGAGTGCCCGCAGTCTGCTGGGGGTGCGGAACCCGACAGGCTCTTCCCGTCACAACGCAAGGGGAGACCCCGCTTCCAACGAGGTTTCCTTTGTTTACTTTTACACGTCATACCTCATTTTTCTTATTACGATGGCTCAGACGTCCAGGGACGCCTTGCCTAGTTACGGTGACCGAAGGCAACCTGGCCTCCATCCTGACCCGCACGGGGACCCCTCCTGCGTCCCACTGTCAAATGTGGAGTTTGCTGGAAGTCTCTGGCAGGTGTAGTCAATTACAGCAGTTCTAACTGCAAAACTGACGAGTACATCTTGAGCATTAGCAACAGTTTTCACACAGTTTTTCTCTTTTACGCTGTTAGTGTGTAGACATTTCCATTCCTGTGATGCCCTAGTCTTCCAACACACCCCGGGACTCACTGTAACTACTTGAGCTCGGCTTCTGTACGCCCGCCCATCGCTAAGAAGTGGACGCAGTTTGTACCCCCGTGCTTCCTCCGGTCGGCGTCCGGGGCGCAGCTGGGCTGGTCTCACCGACCAGTTCTTCTGTGTCTTGTTCTCTCATCAGTGTCTGCTTTTCACACGTTGAATTTCTTCCTTCCACTCTCTACTATGATTTTAGCCTCCTTGGTGAAAGCTCATTTCGGTTTTTTTTCAATCTTTCTTAATTTTTAACAAACACGTTTAAGACTGCAAATTTCTGAGGATGGTTTTGGGAGCATGTAGACAGTGACATGCAAAAGGATTCAAGACATTCTTGACGGGAGCAGCTGACTTCCCAAATATCACGGCCCGTGAGCAGACCACAGGGAGTAAGACCTGCGCGACATGCCGCAGAGACTCACGGGCAGCCGGCTTGGCTCTGACCGTGGCGAGGAGCTGCTAAGGCGCAGCAGCTTCCAACACCACGAACAGACGCTCTCACCAGTTCGGGGAGCTCAGAAATGCAACCCCGGCCTCACTGGGTAAGAAGAAGGGGTCAGCGGGCTTCACTCCTTTCGGGAGGCCCCCGGGGAGGACCTGTGTCTTGCCTTTTCCAGATCCTGGAGGCCACCCACGTTCCCTGGGCTCCTGGTCCCTTCGTCCACGGACAAAGCCGGCCGCGTGGCACCTCCCTGCGCCCCGCTTCTGTTGCCACAGCTCCTCCACTGACCCTCGGCTGCCTCCCTCTTGCACTTCTGAGGGTCCCTGTGCCCCCCGGGGCTCCACGGACAAGCAGGGTCACCTCCCATCTCAAGGTCAGCTGAGAAGCAAGCCCAATTCCTTCCGTGGCCTTACCCCGTTCGCCATCAACCAAGCAGAGTCACACACAGGTTCTGGAAACGAGGCTGTGGGCACCTGTGGGGTGGTCTCTCTGCCTCCCATGTGTGCCAACCGGCCTGCGACCACCACAGGAGCCCCATGGCAGCACAGGGGGGGACGCTGGGGAAGGGGCTGTGCTCCAAAGGGCTCTGGGTCATCAGACCACTGCAGACAAATGCTACAGGGCTCCCACCTCACGCATGGCCGTGGAAGCCAGCTCCGGTGCTCAAGGACCCGAACACAGCAGCCCAGAACACAGGCTGTACGTGTAAAGCTCATTTCAAAAACACCTCCAGAAACTCACGGCAGCTCTAATAAGAACAATGATAACTGGGCCAAATAAACCTGAAAAACGTGTTTATCACGACACCGACAAAACCGTGGAAAATCCCAGAATGGGCCGTCTATATTATCTTTTCTGTATTATCTTTCAAAAACTTATCTGCTGTGAATTAACAAGAAAAAAGACAACCCAACAGAAAAAGAGACAAAACACTTGAACAGACATCTTACAAAAGAGGAAAGGAAACTCAAAATGACCAACAGAGACGCGGACACGTGCTCTCCTCCACTGTGATCAGGGAAACACTCGGTAAAAGCCCCCGAGATGAGCTTGTGTTCCAAACGCCAACGTTGCCATCAGAAAGGCACGATTTGCCGTATGTGTAGCTTGCGTCATCTAAGATTCCTGTTTGTTTTCAAAATTTCTATGAATCAGTAAGAAAAAAGTACCAACCAGTGAAAGCAATCCACTTAAACGCGGGCACGGAAAAAGAGCCGGAGGCTCCCAGGAGAGGAGGCACGTGTGACCCAGACGCCCCCGGAATGAGGGCTCCCCTGCGAGCGCTCGCCGGTGAAACCATCGGGGTGGCCCATGCGCCCCGAAGCCCGGATTCCCAGGGTCCCCGTGAGCCCCTGAGCTGTGCTCAGGCTTCGGCACTGGCAGGAGCACGGGGGCCGAGAACGTGACGACGTCCTCCCCTCGACCCGCCCTGAGACGCCAGGGCTCCCAGGCTTGTCTCCTCTCCTCCCCGCATGGTCTGCTCGCAGGGCGCCCCCCACCCGCTTCGTGGGTCTGGGACGTACTCACCGCCTCTCCCCCTGCATCTGAGCATCTCTCAAATCACAGCTGTCTTAGGATCAGCGGGCTGGCGTGGTCTTACCGGCAGCATTCTCTCCTGGAGACTCCAAGTCACGGTGCATCTGGAAACCGTCTCCGCAGCTCCGTGAGGACAGAGCCGTGTGGACCGCGGGGCGAACCGGCCATGCGGCCCCGAGGGGGAGTGCACGCCCGCAGGTGCCCGGGACAGCGTGAGCGGTGCCCGTCTGCGAGGGGAGGGGCGGCTCTCCGCGCTCGCCACCGCGCTGGTGAGCTATCCACACATCTCGTACTTTCCACAGAACTGTTAGTTTTTGAATAAACAGAAATCGAATGTAATTGTCCGGAAAGCCGGGATTGTTTTGGTAAATGAATCCACTTGAGTCCAGGCTCCAAGAGTTGCTCGGGGGGGGTGCAGGCCTGGGGGCCCTGCAAGAGCTGCCCACAGTGTGAGCAACCTGCCTCCCTGGCTCCCCGCCCTCGCGCCCTCATCCTGTGCCCTCATCCTGAGCGACAGAGGTGCTTCCGAACAAGGGCTGCCTTAACAGGGTTTATCTGAAAGCAGAAAAGGCAGGACTGCAGTAAATGATTACTTGTAAGGGCTCAGACTGAAGAAGCAAATTCATCTTAAACCACCACCACCTCCAGCTCTCGATCTCCAAACGCAGGACACAGAGCACCCAGACCCCGGGCGTCTCTGAAGTGGCTGGCGGGGAGCGCGCCGCGTGACAAAGTGGGAGTGAGACTGCCGGCTTCCCAGAGAGCTGTGTGATGTCGCCCGAGCGCGGCCCTTACACCGGAACACCGCCCCTCTCTCCGGCTCCCAGCTCGGGGCTGCCTGAGGACGCTGATCGCCAGGACTAAGGCGACCGGGCACCGGCTGCTGCACGTGCCTGACACAGCGCCCTGCCCTCCGTGGGCCTCCTCGCGAGCCTGCAGGGGTCAGTCAGCGGGAGGCGACCAGAGTGGGCCCGGCCCCTCAAGGGTGCCACCGCCTTCTCACCACTTAAGGTCACTTGAGGCCTTTCCACCCCAGGCCTGCACAAAGCCCTTCTGGACGCTGCTCCTGGGCGCTTGGAGCACTGGGCAGCACCGGGCTGGCTCCTGGAGGCCCACGGACTCTGTGGCTATCTACTGCCACCCTGAAAACGCCCGTGACTTTCCTGTAAGGGAGACTCCAGGCAAGAAGAGCCCCCACCAAGCACACGCCCCAAGAGCACACACCCTTCCCTCCCCTCCTCGTGGGATCCCCTCGGTCCACGTCTGACCAAGGCAGTGGCTCTGCTCAGCCACTGTCCCGGCTGCACGGGCCATCCACACTACCGCGCTCCAGTCCCCGCGGAGTTCAGTGTGGCCGTCGCGGCCCCGTGCCTCCCCCAGCCCCCAGCGCTCCCAGGGGTTGCACGGGATTCCTCACAGAACCTTCCTCGCAACGCTTCGGTCCGGGTGCAGGAGCAAGGCCTCCGTGTCCCCAGACCTCAACCCAAGGGGAAGTTTAACCCACTTTTACTGCATGCCCATCTGGGGCCAACCGCCCAGCCTGAGCACAAACAGCGAGGGGAAGGTGTCCTCTGCAGTCCCTGCAGGAGCCTGTGCCGGCCCCAGGCCCCCTCGCCCGCCTCTTCACTGCCCTGGTCCGACCCTCGGCTCTCCGGACACTGCACTTCACACCCAGCAGAGGAAGAGCCAGTGTGACCTTAAGGGAAGGCCGTGCATAATGCCCCAACCCAGCCCCGGTCAGTCTGCTTCAGTCCGTGCTGGCCCACCCTCCCCGGGTCCGCGTGCGCCCAAGCAACGCGCGCTCCTGGACCAGGAACCGACTGCCCGTTAAACTCAGGGGTGTCTGCCGGCTGCACCAGAGTCTGATTTGAATAAATACACGCACAAAATATGAAACAGCGGTGCCTTTCCACCCCGCCAACGGTCTCTGACCGCGCTTTGCCTGCGCGTCACCCCAACGGGGCAGAAGCGGGTACGAAGCTGGTCAGCTGGACGCCTACGCAAGTGGACAAGATACTGACAGGTAAGCAGAACAGAGGGGCAAACCATCCTAGGGAGAACTTGGCTGACAAATGTTAGGAACCGTTCGTTTAAAAATTTTAAAAAGCCCTTTGTGAAAACGTATGGTGCCATACACTTGTGATTCATTTACTTTTCTATAGGTATGTTCTGCCCCAGTTTAAAAAAGAAACAAGGATTTTTTTGTAATGAAACCAACAGAAACTGACCATCTGGAATTAAAAGGCAAAAAGTAAACTCTGCCTCTTGCCAAACTGAAGACCAGGCAGTTCATCAGCTCGACTGAAAGTAATGGCTTGCAAACGAGGCCCCTTGGACGACCCCCGGCACGGCCCGGGGCCCCACCTGCCACTTACCGCACAGGGGAAGCAGCACAAGGGTCCACGTGACTTCCTCTTGGTGATGACGTGAGACAGCGAGGGACCCGCCTGTGCCTTTCGTTCTAGAACGAGAGCCGAATGACACGAGACCGTCTCGTGCGTGGTACCGTGGGCTTGTCTCCACCTGGGCCTGCGGAGGCAGCAATGTCCTCCCGAGACCACCACCGCCTGTGCCATCCGCGGGGAACCCGTGCGCAGACCCACCAGTAGCATCTTCCAGCAACCCCAACACGGGACATCTGGGCCGAGGTCAGGACCTTGACTGCCGCCCAGGCTGAGGCACCCGGAGCGCCAGGCAGGCCGGCTGCGTCCTGTCAAGACAGCCAATCAGCGGACGCCACATCCGTTAGCCTCTGGCCTTTGTAGGAACACGCGCCTGGCCTTGGCTTTCAAGGGAAACGGTCTTAACACTGTCGCTGCTTCTCCACAGTGGAAGCAACCCAGTGTTTTCATTGCCAAGAAATGATTTTCCCTGAAACAAACTTTTCACAAATTGCATGCCTGTGCGTGGAGACTTTTTTTACTGTGGTTTTTACTACATTTCTTTGCTCTATTACTCATTCCCATTGTAAGTGGCTTTGGCGAGATACTTCCCTTGTTATTTAGGAGATAATTCAGAACTTGCTCTTTCTAAAGCACGAGGACCACGTGAGGCAGAGAGCGGGGATCGTCCCTCTCTGCTCCCTGTCAGACAAACGAGCACAAGGATTTTCCCAGGACGGAGAGAAGCAGACAGCAGGACAGGCACACTGAGATGCTTTCCAGGCCAAGTGCCTCCCCAAGATCTCAGGCCACACCCACGGCTCAGGCCTTCACGTGCGACTGAAGACAGAACCCCCAGCACGAGCCCGCTGGCGACACCGGACCCAGGGGCGCCATCAAGGAGACTGCAGCCAGGCGCCGGAGCTGCTAACCGAAGATGCCACCCTGGGTACGTCCTGCTCTCGGCCGGTGCGGACAGATGCGAGCAATGCACCGGGTCCCTTCCGCGCATGACACACTCTGACAGAAAGATGTGCGAAGTCAAGGCCCATTCCACACAAGTCAGCACCCATCATCAAAGGTGACCCAAGTTAATCTTAACCCAAGTTCCTTCCAAAAGGAAAGTTTATTCAGGTCAATACTGTCCCCTGCAGAGCCACAACCAGTCACAAGGCGAAGTATGGCCCAGGAGTGACTTTAGAATGATTCTCCTCCTCACCTCCACCTCATCGGAGAGTAGGCTTGGGGCCTAAACACCTGACCAGAGACAGCTCTGGGAGCGGCGCACAGAGGACGCGGGGTGGAAGGCCCCATGGGCAGAGAGGCCACCTGCACGTGCACACATCCGTCTCTACAACACTCATGCACACGTGTATATGGACGCGAGAGGAATGTCAAGGGAGGACTCACTTGCTCGAGTGTCATCCATCTTAAAACACCAACGCTTCGGGCTCCTGGCACTCTACGTCAAGACCAAGGACTTACACGTAAATGTCAATCATCTGATTGACACTTTCTCTACAAAGTTAAAATTTGTGGCTAGGCAAGCACAGCTTGACTCCATTCAGAATTCCGAGAGGCAATAAGAAGATGCACTACCTTTCCATCATAAGAAGTTTACAGGACACAAATACCATAGAGGCTTTGGAAAATGAAACGTTTATAAAGCTATAACGCAACCCTATAGAACTGAAAAATGTTTGCCACATCAAGCCAGAAAGGACTAACATCTCGACAAAATGCATCCCATGGGTCTGAAATTTTTCATAGTAAAAAAGTTTGCTACACCAATCAACGCACAAAGAACCCCAAATGCTTCCATCGGCCATGTCAGCATGCACTGGCCTGAAGACAGGATATCAGAAATGTCAGCTGCTGGGACGCCTGGGTGGCTCAGTTAAGCATCTGCCTTCGGCTCGGGTCGTGACCCCGGGGTCCTGGGATCGAGCCCCACGTCGGGCTCCCTGCTCCGCGGGAGCCTGCTTCTCCCTCTCCCTCTGCCGCTCCCCCTGCTTGTGCGCTCACATCCTCTCTCTCTCAAATAAAACTCTTTAAAAAAAATAAAATGTCAGCTGCTAAGTTAGTGCCTGTTGACATAACAGTGAAAAAAGACTGCGTGCAGACCATGTTCGAGATATTCCGTAGGCTGACTAATCACATCAAGAAAATCCAGGATTTACCCAGACGTCGGGCGGGAATGTAATTTCCCAGCTCTATGCCAGGAGCACCTGAGTCTTCCTTAAAAATAATCATACTCCACTTACTTCAAAAGGACCCTGTTCCTTGTGAGTCAGCAGAGAAGCAGTCACACGGTTTGACCTCACAAAGGAAGCAGCTGGTCAGAAAGCCTCCCTACTCCCCAAGATGTGACTTTCTCCGAGAGGAGTGTTTGTTAATGAAAAACGAAGGGAAAGTCCTCTAAAGCAAGGAGCCGAGACACTGACCGTAGGAAGGAGCCACAACATCCTCACACACGTGTGATCAATAAAAAGCAAATTAGTTACTTTATTACATTTTAGTGACTTCTTAAAATAAATATAATAATAGAATACCAAACACACAGTGAGAAATGAAGCACACAAGTGACAAGCACGGGAACAAGAAAGTTTGCTCAGGACCCCTTAGTGCTCCGCTTCCAGAATCACGCGGCCCCCACTACTTCGTCACAGGGCAGCACAGCCGCCCTCACCGAACTTACGAACTCGGGCGTCTTTGGAGGACAGCACAGGGAACGGGAGGAGGCGGGAGGCGGGCCCCCAGTTCCTTCCCATGCCCTGTAGCCTGTTCCTTCCTTCCTCGGGTACAGAACTCACCTACCTTTTATCCTACCTGAAGTTAGAGAGCAGTGACACGTGTCTGACTTTCTCTATTCCTCTTCAGGGTTTTCTGCAGCTCGAGAGAGATTCAAGCAATACTCCCAAGGAAACGTGCAAAACTAACCTAAGTGACTCCAGAATCTTCCGGCGGCTGGCTCAGACCAGGGCTCAGAGCCGCCTGTCAATCAGCGTCGGCAGGACTGCGGCCGCGTGAAGGCCAGGCGGGGCTGGGCGCACCTGTCTCCCAGAAGCATCTGGTCGGGAGAAGCGCGAACGACCGTCTGGACCAACACGGAGGGGATCCAGAGCCGTTCCGCTAACTTGGAGTTCCAACATAACTGCAAATAACCACTTGCACCGTTTTTAAATACGCAGAACAGAATGGTCCATCTAAACGGAGCCCCGCACACCCCTCGCAGGGCACGCGGCTCCTCAGAAGCCAGGATCAAGATGGACGGGTCAGGAAACCATAAACCCACTAAAGGAACCATCAGCTGAAGGGCATCACCTCTCCAGAGAAACATGCTCAGAGTGAAGAATCGTCTACTTTACCAAAATCTGTCTTTATTAAAGTGAACAAATCATTAGAGTACTATCCAAAACTTCACGAGCGATGGCTGGAATTTGCTCCGTTTGCCTATTTCCGGTCAGGCAGACGCCAGCTGACCGTACCGCTCACCACGGTCGCGTGCCGGCAAGAAGCGTCTCCACGCCTGTAAAAGGCAGCTTAGCAGAAGACAGACTTTGCAGATTTTCAGTGCTTTTAGTGAACTGGTATTTTCAGTAAACGTTTTCTGAGCAGCAAAGAACGAGAATTTTTTTCAGAAATCTTAGAACTGGATATAAACATTGGCAGTAGACACAATCAATAAATATCATACAATTTCTCAAATGAACAAGATCCCCCCAAATTCAAATTCCTTTCCTAAAGACATTCCAACACCCTGACCCGAGACCGAGCCCCAGCTCATCTCCCGGGACCCCAGCTGGTCAGCACGAGGGGCGTCAGGTCACGTGCAAGAGGGGGTGGGGCAGGAGGGGACAAAGCAGGGGGGGGTCACTTTCCATTCACACTGAAGGAGAACTTCAAGTAAAGGGATCCACGGCCTGGAGACCTCGCGACACGCGTACCCCTCGTCTGACCCTCCGAGGTCAGCGGCAGCCGCGGCCTCCGTGAGCCACTGAACACGGTGCCTCATCCCCCTCCTCACTCCATCCAGCATCCTGTGTGTGCTGGGAGCCAAGGGAGGGTTTCCCGTGGTTCACTGGGAGCCTCTCTGGGAAAGGTCTGTGACTATGCACACTTCGTACCCAAACGGAAGAGAATAATAAATACCAATCCTGTCTGCACGTCCTTCAGACTCGCCCTCCGGCACCGGTGTCATTTACGAGTCTGGGTCTTCTTTGGCACCGCAGGCCGCTTGGGCTGCCACAAGTGGTTATGAATAGTGAGCGCATCCACACTGACGGACATGGTTTTGGCTGGGATCAGGTTAAACTGTTTTCGGTCTGAGCTGTATTTATACAGCTTGTCAATCATTTTCTTGGTGATGCTCTTTGGCCCCGTGCCCGTTAGTTTGTAGATTTCCTCGGTGTCGGGATAGTAGCAGTACAGTGCTCGGAACTGGCAGCCGGCGTCGCGGAACAGTATGATGTAGTGATTGGCGTCACACTTCTCCAGCTCCTGTATCGAGGGAAGAAAGGAAAAGAGACGCGGGCTTGAGAGTCGCTCCAACACTCAGGGCCACTTCGGTGCTCCATGGGCGCCGCTCAAGCCCAGCGGCCGCCTGGCCACCCGCTCTCAGGAAGGCGCACCCACAACCCAGGGCTCCAGTCTTCCCACTCGGACCTAGGAAGTCGAGGTGTGTGAGAAGCAATGCTTTGGAAACGGAGAGAAAAATCACACGCGACATCACGAGCCACCAGAGAAACGCAGACCAAAACCCACACTGGGGCAGCACTCCCGCCCTCCGGGAGAGCCCCGGCCGAACCGGAAGACGGCAGCAAGTGCTGGGGGTTTGCGCAGAGACTGGGGCCTCCCACGCAGCTACAGGGGGCAGGAATCAGTTGCGCAGGGGCCCGGAACTTGCGTTAAGCACAGTGTCACCCTGGGGCTCAGCGGTTCTTGTCTGAGGTGGAAACTCAGAGAAGCCAGAGCTTCCACACAAAACCTCAGAAGCGAATGCTGACCAGCAGCAGCATTCCCCGTCATCAAAAAAGCCAGGTGTCCCTTAACTGGAGAGCGGGTAAACCAACTGGGGCCTACCCACACAATGGAGTCGGATTCGGCCAAGAAAGGGGGTGGGGCACTCACACGCCCTGAGCGGGGGTGAGACCAAGCCGGGTGCTCTGGGGGAGAAGACAGCCCCAAAAGGCCGCGCGGCGCGGGAGCTCCTTCATGGGACGCGTGCAGGCGAGGCCCGAGCGGAGCGGGTCGGCGGGAGCCGCGGGCTGCAGGGAGGGCGGGTGGGGACAGGCTCGCTCTCTATGGAGTCGGCCGACAGCCACACTCCTCAGCAGGCAGACGGGAAACGGCCGAGACGAAGGCTTTACGCGTGTGAACGACACCTCAGGGACGCAGTCCCCCCCAGGAGCCCGAAGCAAAGCAGCACTGTGGGTACTCATTACAGCGTCCGCCGCGCTGTGCTCTGAATTCCAGACCGTTTTCCTGTTGAAGTCCCAGCCGGACCGCCCACCCCAGCACCCCTCCCGCCAGCGGTCGCCGAGCCGAGCGCCCTCCCGCAGCAGCGGCCAGGCTCTGCCTTCACCTCTCGGCCCAGCGTGCAAGGGCCTTCTCCAGAGGCTGGTGACGGGCACTCCTGTGAGCGCCTGCTACAGAAGCGGACAGGGACCCAGCCGTCCTCTCCAGAGCCAGGAATTTAAAAGATTTGTAAAAAACGTAAAACAAAGCCACTCTTCTAATTAATTGTTTTAGAAAACAGACTTATTTTTCATAAATACCTATTAGTCTTGTGAGAATATAACAAGCTTGTGATGAACTCGAATATATTAACACACAAATATATATTTTAAAAGATTAACGGATTCTGGAAAACCAGAATCCAAAAGTGTACACAATACTGACTTCAACTAAATAAAAATTGTGTTTAAACACAGGGCAAGATGCAAATAAGCAGCACCTCCAGACCCTGGGCCCTTCCTGCGCCCCCCACGCCCCCCACGCCAGTGGCCCGGCCCAGGCACCGCCCCCCTCTCGCATCCTCGCTCCTCTCACGTCTGTCCTCGGCCCACCAGTCAACATGACGTTCACAGGGCACGTTGTTTCTGGGCCCTCCTCTGCCCACAGCTGCATTCACCACTTCAGTGAAAGCAAAGCTGGGGTCCCTCCGCCAACAGAGACCCTGTGGGAGCTGCCCCGTGCCCTCTGGCCTCCCCGGGCTCTCATTCCACCCTCCTCCGCCTCCCCGGTTACTGGTCGCTTCCTTGCTTACAGCACAGGCCAGCGTGGCCACCACCTGGTGCTGGAAACAGTTTTATGGGAACAGAGCCACGCCCATTTGTCCGCACACAGTCCACCAGCGCCAAGCCCCGCAGGGCAGTCACCATGCCCTGCCTGCCCCGGAAGCAGCCCGCGAACTCCCCTATCAGGGGCCACCTCAGCTCCCCACAATGTCAACCTCACAGCCCGGACCTTTGGGTTTGTGCCCTGACTGGTCCCCAGCATCCAGACCAGCGTGACACACCGAAGGAGCGGCGTCCCCCACCCTGGCATGGTGCACGGGGCATCGCTCCCCCCAACACTGAGCGCCAGTCAGGCTAAGGGCATGAAAGTCCTAACCTTGACCCTCTCCTGCCAACTGCCCCGCAGATCGTCTCGCTGACCGCCATCAGCTCACCTTGAAATGACCCAGGCCCGACCGCATTCTCGCAGCAGGTGTGACCAGTGTTGCCCGCAGGCAGGCAGCGCTCAGCACAGCAGAGCCAAACAACAAGCACTTTACCGCCGAACTTCCATCTCTCCAGTGATCCGGGAGCTGAAACTGGAGCCCCCTCCTGCTGCCGTGCTCCCCTTCATCCCTCAGTACACCCCTGCCAATTCCTTCGGTCTCCAGCCAACACCGCCTCGGCCACGGGCATCAGAGTGCAGAAACCACCCCGCCCCGGCTAACCCGCCGAGGCTACTAGTTCTCACCGCTTGCTTCGCACCGTAGGGCCCTGCCCTGGACTCCACCTCTGTCCCCAGGACAGCAGTCTGAGTCTGGCTCGTCTGAAGCCTGCTCTTCCTCAAGCCACCCCTCGCCCTGCGCCATGCGGACGGCCCCAGTGTGATCATGCTCTCTCGCGCGCACCAACAGCGGGGCCCGGGGCTACTGTGCAGCGAAGCCACACCAGGCCACCCGCACGTGGGAATAATGAGGTTGTGTTTTAGGAAAAACCCTTCATTCACAAATACCCTTCACTCTACATAAAAATTTAATGGTTCCTAACATTGCGTGCCAACTATATGCCACTTAAAAATAAAGAAAAAAATTTAGTGCTGACACTTGATACTTGCCTCTAGTATTGAATTCTTGTGAGGTTCATTCACTTTTCCAGCCAAACAGCAGTGAGAAATAGCATTGTGAATAATCGGTTTGTTTGACTTGCTACTGGGCTCCTTGAAGAGCTTGGGACCTGTGAAAATAGGCAAGAGTCACAAAAGTATACTCTAAGGCACGCACACTCGCAGCTCACACGCGCAAGAAAACCCCAGTTTCCCAGAGCCAAGCAGCAGGCCAGCTGGGTCAGCGAGGTCAAGGCTTTTGGAAAGGGCAAGTAACAGCTGCTTCAAATCTATTTGAAAGAATTCATTGCGAGTTATGAACTTTAAATGAACTAGAAAAGGATCAAAGTCGTTACCAGTTTGTCCCCTTTCTAGTTTCACTTACTTTGATAATATAAAAGACAAAACCAAGAAATAGTTTCAAAAGTCTAAGGTTCCCCAGCGCCAAGACACACTACTCGGCGTGAGGCCACAGGGACAGAAAAGCACGTTGCCAGCCACTGAGGTGGCTGGAGAGCCAAGCACAGCCCGCCCTGCCCCGGCAGGGACACGCCCGTGACCTCCACGGGGAGCGAGGCCGTTACCTGTGTACTCGGCCACGGAGGCGAGAGAGGATGCCGCGGACGCGGTTTCCCAGTCTCTGTCCGTGCTCCTGCTGGCGTTGCGGCTCAGTGTGGGCAAGGCTTCCAGTGACTCAACTCTGCTGAAGGAGAGGGGCAACGGGGGCAGGGGAGGGATGGTCACGGGCACCCCCCTCTCGCCCACCGCCCACACTGGCTGGCTGAGCCCACCCGACACCAGCCAGCCCACACCATCCAGGCAAGAAGGAACGTCCGCGGTGGAGGGGACGGGCGGCAATGCAGGGGGGCAAGCCTGTCTGACCCGCCCTCCGCCCCGCAGAACACAACCATCAACTGGGCAAAACACAGAAGTCCGACGCCTCGGGTACAACAGTGTGACAAAAGCAGACACCCTGCAGGGACACTGGCCACCATCAGAGGTCTGTCTGAGGTGCCACCCCGATGGAGCAGGGAAGCAGCACTGGGTCCCTGCTGGACACAGTTTGGGACATCTGTGTTGCCGACACACCACAGGCAAGACCCCAGGAGGGAAGGAAAGAGGGGGAGAGCACAGGGGGCTGAGTCCAAAACCCCGGGTCTGAGGGCATCCCTTGGGGCAGTCTCCACAGAGCCCAGCCAGTGGTGGCAAAGCAGCATGGGGGGGCTGCCCCCGAGGGGGCCGGCCAGCCCAGCTGACCGAGCGGCAGAGCAAAACCCCAGCCAGGACCCAGAGTCCCTGACGTGGGCCCGGTGCAGGGGCCCGGTGACAGAAGCCACCAGACATGTGAAGAGGAGGGCCCCGTGGCCATGGCCACAGGATGACACACACAGGAAAGGATGGAGGACACGTGGGGCCAACACCACACAGGGAGAAGGGACAAGGCCACTGGCGGTGGTACCAATGAGGTCCCCAGTGCGTCCTCCCAGATCACTGTTGAGTCACAAGGGAAGTTCTCCCGCGTCAGCAGAAGCCACCGCCTCACACGGGCCAAGGAAGCGCCACACGCCTGCCGGCCGCAGCGACAAACACCGGCCGCCGGAGACACACAGGCTGAACCGTTTCCTGCAAAGCCCCAGCGACGGGTGGCCACCACAGGAACTGCGCCCGGGTGACAGAGGACAGAGGGCAGAGGACTGGTCTCGACTAAGGAGGCCCACAGCTGAGGGCCATGCGCGGTCCTGAGCGGGGTCCTAGGCCGTCCAGGACACTATGGGACAGCTGGTGACAACAGAGCGTAGACTAGAGGCCCCACTGAGGCGCCATCTGGGAACAGTGGGTATTTACGGACACGTCCTCGCTCGCGGGAAACACACAGCACCGCAGCAGAGGCTACAGAGCCAGAGTGCTCCAGCTCCACGGCTCCAATGCAGCCCGGGGGGGGGGGTGGGGATCACCCCAAAATCACAGCACACAACCCGCCCCGCCCCCACGTCCACCCCACGTGCCCCCCTTACCGCTGGGAAGGCGTGCCCCCCGAGTGCACGCTCTCGGGCTCGGTGGTCGCCGCGGAGGCCAGGGACAGGCTGGAGCCCGACTGGGCCCGGCTCAGGGGGTCGGCTGCCGAGACAGGAGAGCTGCCGCGAGGCCCGCCTCGGCCACCCCGCCGCCGCACGCAGCCGCCCCGCACGCCCCGCCTGCTTACGGGTCGAGGAGCACTTGGTCCCCGAATCACAGGCCGGCTCCTCTCGATGGACGGACTTGGGCCGCGGCTTCTTGGGCTTGGCTCTCGGCTTCCCCAGCCCCTGCTCCTCTAAGATCTGCTGCTGCTTCCTGCGTAGGTACTCCTGCTTGATGAGCTCCCGCCGCGCCTTCTCCTCCTCCTTCCGGATCCGGTCCTCCTCGGCCTTGCGCCTGCGGGACACACGCGCTCCTCAGCCGCGCTCGGCGGGGGCTCAGGGCCGGCCCCGGGCTCGGCGTGGGCACACCGGGCAACCCGGCCCAGCGGCGCGGCCCAGGGACGGGCGCCCACGGCCGCGGACCGTCGTGCGAATTGAGGGGAAGGAGCCCAGAAGCACGTCAACCAGGGCTCGGCCTAGACCCCCGGGGCAGCGGGATGGGGCCAGGGAACAGGAAGGGGGGGCGGGGGGCCAGGTTACCGGGCCTCGTCTCTCTTGAGCTCCACCTCGGCCTCCAGCTGCTGCTTCCTCAGGCGCGCCTCCTCAGCCTTGCGCTGCTGCTTCAGGAGGAAGGCCGCCCGCTTCTTGGCAAGCTCGTCCTCCGCCTTCTGCTCATCCTACAAGCAGGCGGCACGCGTCATCCTGCAGGACCCAGCCCCCGACGCCCGCACTCCCCGGCAGCACGCGGGCCCACGGGTGAGGCCGTCTTCACAGACGCTAAAATGCTAGGGAACAACCTGGCCACCCCAAAAAGAGCCCCATCGACAGAGCTTTCGGCACGTCTCCTACTGAGTCCCGTTTACCTCGGTTTCCACACGTGAGCTGACCCCTGCACTAACACTCAGGCACTTACACCTTAAAAGCATTAAGCACCAAATAAAGCCTGCTTGCTCGTTAGAGGACATACACCCTACACCCTGTGGGAAAGTCGTGGGAAAACAGCAGGGACGCTCCCACAACCCGTCTCCCCTTCTACTAAGAAAACACGACAAGAAAGGCACCGAGACCAACAGGAAGCTTCCGCAGAGATGCCCCACCCGGCCGGCCGCTCTCACAGGCTTGGCAAGCCTCGGCCTGGAGGCCGGACCCGGTGTCCCACCTGCTTCTGCAAGAGCCCGCGAGCTAAGAACATTTACGTTTATTAAATGGTCAGAAAACTATCAAAAGAAAAAGAACGCTTCTGACCCGCGAAAATTACATGGGTTTCCCGATTCGGGCTCAGCACTGAAGCCTCACGGGCACACGGCCACGCTCGCTGCAACAGGCAGTGCCCGTGGGTGCTTCCGGTGGCGTCGGGTCGTGCTGACAGAGCGCGCGGGGCCCGGCTCTGGAGTGAGCTTCTAACGCAGCCGCACAACCAAGGGCAAGAGACGACACCCGACACCCATCTGACACGGAGGCCAACAGCAGTTTACCTTGAAGAAGAAGCCGACCCCCGGCTTCTGATCGCCTTCGCTGGTGAGCTCCACCGAACTCTGGGGGCCCTCCGTCTCTCCGTCCTCGTCGGGGGCCTTCAGGTCCGAGAGGTCCACCTCAATGAGACTGGCCTTGCTCCTCGGGGGCTCGTCCGCGGGGACGCTCTCTTTCCCCGAGACAGCTGGGGAGCCGAGCGCCGCCTCCTTCACGCTGCCATCCAGAACTTCTCTGAGGCTCACTTGTTCCGACAGGATGTTTGCGTCTTTGGAGGAGGACAAGACAAATGTCCGCTGATTGCTTTCATCGTGGAGCCTGTAGCTGTCGAAGAAGCACTTGTCATGAGGGTCATTTCCAGGCTCTGCAACGCTGTCCCAGCCCGGGTCCGAGGGGGTCCGAGGGGGGAAGGACCGTAAGTGAGGGAGGGTCTCTACACTAGGCGTCGGGGTCTTGCTGCGGGAGGAGGCCTGCTGCCTGTCTTTCGGCACTTTCAGCTCAGCTGGTCTCCCCGAGCGGGAGCCCCGACCCTGCCCGAGACGCGCGGCTTTGCGGTGGGCGGTCACCCCGGGCGGGGAGAGCGGCTCCACGAAGTGGACGGCCGCCCTGACCTTCTGGTCCTGGGCGCCCTGCGTCGTGCCCGGGGCCGGGGCTGCGGGAGGCTTCATGAGCAGCTGCTCCTGCTGCTGCGAGATCCGCAGGATGGCCTGCTGCAGTGTGCTGATGGTCTCGTTCAGCTTCTCGATGGACAGGTCGCACTCGTTCACGTCCACCGCCTCGCCAGCACCCTCCAGCAGGGCGGCGGGGAGCGCTCTGCTCTTCTCCAGCTCGTGCAGCGCGGCGGGGGCTTTCGCTTTATGCTGTTGCAGGAGAACCAGGCTCTCCGCGTCCCCATCTGGAGACGGCAGCACGCCTTCCCGCCCCTCCTCCTTCATGAGAAACTCCTCCGTTTTGGAAACGCCGCCATCAAAGTCCTCTCCGTTGTGCTGAGTGTAGTCTCCCGCCAAGTGGTCCGGCTTCCGCGGCTGGGGGGTGCCGTCGGCCTTCCCCTTCTTGACAACGTGCAGGAAGGCGGCCTTGCCCAGCTTCAGCCGCTGCCGGGCCGACAGAGCCTCCATCTTCTTCTTCTGCGCTTCGATGGCCCTGCGCTTCTCCTCCAGCTGCATGTGCAGCTGCGCCAGCTCGGAGGCCAGCAGGCTGGCGTGCTCCCCGCTCTGCCTGCTCGGGCTCTGCTCCCTCCTCTGCTTCCACGTCGTCAGAGGGGCCGGGCAGCTCTCCGAGGCGTCGGGCGTGGTCTTCTGCGAGCTGCTGCTGCTGGACTTCGTCTCGCAGCTGTTGAGCCTCTGGAGCTTCCGCTCTGCGAAGCTGGTCATCTTCACGCTGCCGCTGGCCACGGAGACGCTGCTGAGCTGCGACACGGTGCTCAGACACGGGCTCGAGCGGCCGCTGGCGTCATCTTTGTCATCGTGCTCCTTCACCTTCATGTCCTCCTGCAGCTTCGCTGACTCCTCCTCACCGGCGTACCCGGCCGTCACCGCAGGGCGGGCCTCGCCCACGAAGGCCTGCTCGGCTTCCTCCAGGTCCGCGACGTCAGAGTCCGAGTCCTGCCTCAGGACGGCCCACGGCTCTGGGTCCTGGGCGCTGGGGCTCCTGGCACGGCCGCCGCAGAGCCTGCCCTCGGGGTCCTCGTGCAGGAAGAAGCCGTCGGCAGACTGTGCCTGAGGCAACAGGCCGAAGCCACCGCTGGCCAGAAGCCCACCGCGGGCGTCCCCCGCCGCCTGCAGCCCCAGCCCAGCGGGTGCCGGGTCCGCGGCCACGGGAAGTTCCGGACAGGACACCGGGGTGAAAGTCCTACTCGAGTCACGACCGCCGTGGCTGCTGGGCGCCCTCTTGCGCACCAGGGGCTGGTGGCCCTCACTGGGCCTCTTGGACGTGAAGCTCCGTGGCCGCCCCTCCCCACACTCTTCCTCCTTGGCAATCGCCTGCTTCTCCTTGGCCGGCCTGAGCACGGCCGGCATCAGCGGCTCCAAGAAGAAACTGTCAGGCTTACTTTCTAGGGTGTCTGCCAGCCTCTGGGGAGACCTGGCGCTTGTCAGCAGGCCCCGGTCACCGGCACGGGGAGCCACATCCGTCCTGATGATGGCCAGGAGCTCCTCATCCTCGTCCTCAATAGCAACGTTGTGCAGAAGGCCTCTCCCGTCGCCTTTCAGCGCCGCGGGCTCTGGCTGGTTCTGCGGAGTCAGGTTAATGATATTGGAGGCCAAACTATCCTTGCTGATGGAGCGGGCCAGGCTGACACTGTCACCGGAGCCGGGGTCCGTATCACAGCTGACAGCATGGTGGGGAGCAAAGGGTGCCGGCTGAGACATGGGCCTGCAACGTGGGGAAGGGAGCCATGGGACACAGACACACTGAGCGACAAGACACTAGTGACGGAAAGAGTGCAAACCCAAAGTCTGGGGGACTTAACAAACCCCTTCCCAGGGCAGGGGACAGCCAGAGACCAGTTTAAGTTCAACAATTCTCAAACGTTGCGGTCCCGGGACCTCTTTACACCCTTTAAAATCACTGGGGACCTCAAAGAGTTTGTATTTATTATGTATTTATCAATATGAAAATTCATCACACTAGAAATTAAAACTGAGACATTTTAAAATCAATGATTAAAAAAATTTAAAAAATAAAAAATAATCAATTATTAAAAATTACAAAAAGAGGGGCGCCTGGGTGGCTCAGTCGTTAAGCGTCTGCCCTCAGCTCGGGTCATGGTCCCAGGGTCCTGGGATCGAGCCCCGCATCGGGCTCCCTGCTCAGCGGGAAGCCTGCTTCTCCCTCTCCCTCTGCCCCTCCCCCTGCTCGTGCTCTCTCTCCCTCACCCTTTCTGTCAAACAAATAAATTACAAAAAGAAACGTGTTCTGTGAGAAATGACCATGTTTTCTAAAATAAAAAAGTTTATAATACAAAACACTTTTGTAATTGTCTCTGCTGCCCACCCGGACTCCCGTGTCTGCGTCCGATTCAATCTGTCACTAGGGTGAGAAAAGCAGAGAACAGCCCAACACTGTCAGGAAATGGCTCTGACCTGCAGACCCCCAAGGTGGGTCCCGGTGAGCCCGGGGATGGACCCCAGCTGGAGAACTGCTATGTGAGCCTAATAAGTGCTTCACACAGAAACTTCTCTGCGACACAGAGCTCACCTGTTCTTTTTATCTGGCCACGCTGCTGCACCTCGTGGCTGGGCATCAACTCGGGTTAAAGAATTGGACCGGTGTCTCTGATCTGCATGTGAGGAAGCAGGATGCTCAGTGTTAGCTCATTTCATAGCCTCTGAAATTCTTTCAACATAATAACCATTTCTTAAGGAAATGCATCATAATGCAGGATACCAGAACTGCCCAAGAAACGCAGATCATCACAATGCCAATTTCAGTAATTTCAATAAGTAATACCTAATTCAGTCATTAGTCCAAAACATGATATAAAATAATCAGAACTCTTAGGTAAACATCAACGCACTGACATTCTTGCATATTACAACACAGCAATTTTCTGTATACTTCATATAATTTATTAGATTTTAAGGATAGTTTCACTATAAAGACTAAAAATTCTAAGGAACATCAATATAATAATAAATGAAATTAATTTAAATTTATTCTACCATAATCTCCTAACTAAAATGGCTACATCACAGTAGGAACATTCAACCTGAGAACGATCATTTTAATAAGCTACAGGAGGAAGAACGGAGAGCGGAGGAGGGCAGAGGGGAAACGGCACTCTTACCAGGAGGGCCCTCCCCCTGCACAGCCTTCTGCTGTCTCTGTCTCAGGGGCAGTAAAGGATGTGACGGGCTAAAGGCAGAGGCCCCTTTCCCCCTAAATGGGAAAGAACAGGAGAGAGAATCACTGGCTTATCAGTCTGCAAGATCAATAGCAAATGTATAATAAAGAGCATCATGAATTCACAATAATCTAGGAGAGAATTGTAGCTTCTTTGGGAAGAAATATTATAAAAACAAGCCAAAAGAGTACCAAGACTTCAAACCTGGGATAAATATCCCAAAACTGCAACTCGGGGTCACAGTGACTTGTGGTCACCCTCCGCCTGCCTGGGGGGTCCCGGGGACAGAGGGCAAGGCAGGGGGAAGCCCTCCCGCTGCCAACCCCCCAGCACTTTCTCCATCACCCCTTCAGAAAGACAATGCAACTCAAAGTGCAAAGTAAGTGGAAAAGGGGGCAGGGCAGGGACTCACAGGTGCTCAGGCTCGTCGTGCAGACGGTGTCTGTGGCTGCCCTCGGCCAGCGGCTGAGCGGAAGGCTGCACGTCAGCCGGGCTCGCCGCCGCAGGGCTGCCCAGGAAGCTGCGCTTGGTGGCATTGGAGATAGGAACGGGGGGCCGGCTGCTCTTGTGGTGTGACACTGTTTTAGCTGCAGAAATGGCAATTTATAGAAATGTCCACATTACTTAGTTACTTAAAACATCAGCAAGAAGCACCTAAAAAAAAAAAAAAAAAAAACGCAGCCTTTATAAGAACTAAAAACTAATGCAACTTTTACTTAAAACCAAACTTCTCCGAATCTAACCAAGTCGAAATCAAAAAGACTATTAATGAGGTGCAATCAAAAATGGGGGCACAAACTGCTAAGATAAATGAGGCAGAAGAGAGCATCAGCGATACAGAAGACCAAATGATGGAAAATAAAGAGGCTGAGAAAAAGAGAGATAAACTACAGGATCACGAGGGCAGAATTCGAGAGATAAGCGATACGATAAGATGAAACAACATTAGAAAAATTGGGATCCCAGAAGAAGAAGAAAGGGAGAGAGGGGCAGAAGGTACATTGGAGCAAATTATAGCAGAGAATTTCCCTAATGTGAGGAAGGAAACAGGCATCAAAATCCAGGAGGCAGAGAGAATACCCCTCTCAAAATCAATAAAAATAGGTCAACACCCCGACATCTAATAGTAAAACTTACAAGTCTCAGAGACAAAGAGAAAATCCTGAAAGCAGCTCGGGAGAAGAGATATGTAACCTACAATGGTAGAAACATTAGATTGGCAACAGACCTAACCACAGAGACCTGGCAGGCCAGAAGGGACTGGCATGATATCTTCAGAGCACTAAACGAGAAAAATACGCAGCCAAGAATACTATATCCAGCTAAGCTCTCACTGAAAATTGAAGGAGAGATAAAAAGCTTCCAGGACAAACAAAAACTAAAGGAATTTGCAAACACAAAACCAGCCCTCCAAGAAATACTGAAAGGGGTCCTCTAAGCAAAGAAAGAGCCTAAAAGCAGCATAGATCAGAAAGGAACACAGACAATATACAGTAACAGTCACCTTACAGGCAATGCAATGGCACTAAATTCATACCTTTCAATAGTTACCCTGAATGTAAATGGGCTCAATGCCCCAATCAAAAGACACAGGCTATCAGATTGGATTTAAAAAAAACAAGACCCATCGATATGCTGTCTGCAAGAGACTCATTTTAGACCCAAAGACACCCCCAGATTGAAAGTGAGGGGGTGGAAGAGCATTTACCATGCTAATGGACACCAAAAGAAAGCTGGGGTGGCAATCCTTATATCAGACAAATTAGATTTTAAAACAAAGACTGTAATAAGAGATGAGGAAGGACGCTATATCCTACTTAAAGGGTCTATGCAACAAGAAGATCTAACAATTATAAATAACTATGCCCTAACATGGGAGCAGCCAATTTTATAAGGCAATTAATAACAAAAGCAAAGAAACACATTGACAACAATACAATAATAGTGGGGGACTTTAACACCCCCCTCACTGAAATGGACAGATCATCTAAGCAAAAGATCAACAAGGAAATAAAGACTTTAAATGACACACTGGACCAGATGGACTTCACAGACATATTCAGAACATTCCATCCCAAAGCAACAGATTACACATTCTTCTCTAGTGCCATGGAACATTCTCCAGAATTGATCACATCCTAGGTCACAAATCAGGTCTCAACCGGTACCAAAAGATTGGGATCATTCCCTGCATATTTTCAGACCACAATGCTTTGAAACTAGAACTCAATCACAAGAGGAAAGTCGGAAAGAACTCAAATACATGGAGGCTAAAGAGCATCCTACTAAAGAATGAATGGGTCAACCAGGAAATTAAAGAAGAATTAAAAAAAATTCATGGAAACCGATGAAAATGAAAACACAACTGTCCAAAATCTTTGGGATGCAGCAAAGGCAGTCCTGAGAGGAAAGTATATAGCAATACAAGCCTTTCTCAAGAAACAAGAGAGGTCTCAAATACACAACCTAACCCTACACCTAAAGGAGCTGGAGAAAGAACAGCAAATAAAGCCTAAAACCAGCAGGAGAAGAGAAATAATAAAGATGAGAGCAAAAATCAATGAAATAGAAAACAAAAGTACAGTAGAACAGATCAACGAAACTAGGAGCTGGTTCTTTGAAAGAATTAACAAGATTAATAAACCCCTGGCCAGACTTATCAAAAAGAAAAGAGAAATGACCCAAATCAACAAAATCATGAATGAAAGAGGAGAGATCACAACCAACACCAAAGAAATACAAACAATTCTAAGAACATATTATGAGCAACTCTATGCCAGCAAATTAGATAACCTGGAAGAAATGGGTGCATTCCTAGAGATGTATCAACTACCAAAACTGAACCAGGACGAAATAGAAAACCTGAACAGACCTATAACCACTAAGGAAATTGAAGCAGTCATCAAAAATCTCCCAACAAACAAAAGCCCAGGGCCTGATGGCTTCCCAGGGGAATTCTATCAGACATTTAAAGAAGAATTAATACCTATTCTCCTGAAACTGTTCCAAAAAATAGAAATGGAAGGAAAACTTCCAAACTCATTTTATGAAGCCACCATTACCTTGATCCCAAAACCAAAGACCCCATCAAAAAGGAGAATTACAGACCAATATCCTTGATGAACATGGATGCAAAAATTCTCACCAAAATACTAGCCAATAGGATCCAACAGTACATTAAAAGGATTATTCACCACGACCAAGTGGGATTTATCCCTGGGCTGCAAGGCTGGTTCAACATCCACAAATCAATCAACGTGATACAATACATTAACAAAAGAAAGAACAAGAATCATATGATCCTCTCAATAGATGCAGAAAAAGCATTTGACAAAGTACAGCATCCTTTCTTGATCAAAACTCTTCAGAGTATAGGGATAGAGGGTACCTACCTCAATATCATAAAAGCCATCTATGAAAAACCTACAGCGAATATCATTCTCAACGGGGAAAAGCTGAGAGCTTTTCCCCTAAGGTCAGGAACGCGGCAGGGATGTCCACTCTCACCACTGCTATTCAACATAGTATTAGAGGTCCTAGCCACAGCAATCAGACAACAAAAAGAAATCAAAGGCATCCGAATCGGCAAAGAGGAAGTCAAACTCTCACTCTTTGCAGATGATATGATACTGTATGTGGAAAACCCAAAAGACTCCACCCCAAAACTGCTAGAACTCATACAGGATTTCAGTAAAGTAGCAGGATAGAAAATCAATGGACAGAAATCAGTGGCATTCCTATACACCAACAACAAGACAGAAGAGAGACAAATCAAGGAGTCGATCCCATTTACAATTGCACCCAAAACCATAAGACACCTAGGAATAAATTTATCCAAAGAGGCAAAGGATCTGTACTCAGAAAACCATAAAATACTCATGAAAGAAACTGAAGAAGACACAAAGGTAAATGGAAAAACATTCCATGCTCATGGATTGGAAGAACAGACATTGTGAAGATGTCAATGCTACCTAGAGCAATCTACACATTCAATGCAATCCCCATCAAAATACCATCCACTTTTTTCAAAGAAATGGAACAAATAATCCTAAAATTTGTATGGAACCAGAAGAGACCCCGAATAGCCAGAGGAATCTTGAAAAAGAAAAGCAAAGCTGGTGGCATCACAATTCCGGACTTCCAGCTCTATTACAAAGCTGTCATCATCAAGACAGTATGGTACTGGCACAAAAACAGACACATCGATCAACGGAACAGAATTGAGAGCCCAGAAATGGACCCTCAACTCTATGGTCAACTAATCTTTGACAAAGCAGGAAAGAATGTCCAATGGCAAAAAGACAGTCTCTCCAACAAATGGTGTTGGGAAAATTGGACAGCCACATGCAGAAGAATGAAACTGGACCATTTCCTTACACCACACACAAAAATAGACTCCAAATGGTTGAAAGACCTAAACGTGAGACAGGAGTCCATCAAAATCCTAAAGGAGAACACAGGCAGCAACCTCTTCGACCTCAGCCGCAGCAACTTCTTCCTAGAAACATCGCCAAAGGCAAGGGAAGCAAGGGCAAAAATGAACTATTGGGATTTCATCAAGATAAAAAGCTTTTGCACAGCAAAAGAAACAGTCCACAAAACCAAAAGACAACCGACAGAATGGGAGAAAATATTTGCAAATGACATATCAGATAAAGGGCTAGTATCCAAAATCTATAAAGAACTTATCAAACTCAACACCCAAAGAACAAATAATCCAATCAAGAAATGGGCAGAAGACATGAACAGACATTTTTCCAAAGAAGACATCCAAATTGCCAACAGACACATGAAAAAGTGCTCAACCTCGCTCGGCATCAGGGAAATCCAAATCAAAACCTCAATGAGATACCACCTCACACCCGTCAGAATGGCTAGAATTAACAAGTCAGGAAACGACAGATGTTGGCAGGGATCCAGAGAAAGGGGAACCCTCCTACACTGTTGGTGGGAATGCAAGCTGGTGCAACCACTCTGGAAAACAGTATGGAGGTTCCTCAAACAGTTGAAAATAGAGCTACCATAACTATCTAGCAATTGCACTACTGGGTATTTACCCCAAAGATACAAATGTAGGGGTCCGAAGGGGTACGTGCACCCCGATGTTTATAGCAGCAATGTCCACAATAGCCAAACTGTGGAAAGAGCCAAGATGTCCATCGACAGATGAATGGATAAAGAAGACGTGGTATATATACACAATGGAATATTATGCAGCCATCAAAAGGAATGAGATCTTGCCATTTGCAATGATGTGGATGGAACTGGAGGGTGTTATGCTTAGTGAAATAAGTCAATCAGAGAAAGACATGTATCACATGACCTTACTGATAGGAGGAATTCTTAATCTCAGGAAACAAACTGAGGGTTGCTGGAGTGGTGGGGGTTGGGAGGGACGGGGTGGCTGGGTGATAGACATTGGGGAGGGTATGTGCTATGGTGAGTGCTGTGAATTGTGCAAGACTGTTGAATCACAAATCTGTACTTCTGAAACAAATAATGCAACATATGTTAAGAAAAAAGAAAAAGAAGAAGATAGCAGGAGGGGAAGAATGAAGGGGAGTAAGTCGGAGGGGGAGACGAACCATGAGAGATGATGGACTCTGAAAAACAAACTTGAGGGTTCTAGAGGGGAGGGGGGTGGGGGGATGGGTAGCCTGGTGATGGGTATTAAAGAGGGCACGTTCTGCGTGGAGCACTGGGTGTTATGCACAAACAGTGAATCATGGAACACTACATCAAAAACTAATGATGTAATGTATGGTGATTAACATAACAATAAAAAATTAAAAAAAAAAGAAATACATGGAAGGCAATGGAGGTACAATGTTAGGAACATATTTCTCTCTCACTGAATGAGTGCTAATAAACTCTTCTTTTCCTCTTCAAAAAAAAAAAAAACAAAAAACCAAACTTCTCCAAAAACCCGTTTCAAATTCAACAAATGTATTTTGTGGTAATGACTACAGCAAATATTATACCAAAATGAAAAGCTACACCACAGATCAGGTCAAGAACTGGAACTGGCTGGCATGTCTCTGACCACCAATGAGCCGCCACCACCATGGGTGCCTGGCCACTGGCCACCGCGGCTGCCCTGGACTCGAGACGGCACCGGTCACACCGTCCTGGGAGAAGAAACCAAGCACAGGTGCTCAGAGTGCGGAGGGCAGTCCCCCCCGCCCCCATTCTAGGAGGTCACTCCCGCATGCCCCATGTGTTGGCCTGAGCCAGGGTCTGCGCCTGGAACCATCCGCCCAGACAAGAGTCGTCTGCAGGAGTGAGGACCCACAGGGACAGACACCATTTACTCAGGGGCCTGGGTGCTGGGACAAAGGGACGCATGAGGTGTCGCAGACGGCTGGAGGCAGGTGTGAGTCGATCCTGACACCCCAAGGCCTGAAGCACCGCTGTGGCCAGCTGCGTCCACCCTGGGTGCTGGGAATGCGGGCGGGAGCTGGAGAAGCTGCGCAGCCTCCCCCCACCCCCAGCCACAAGAGTAAAGCAGAACTCCTAATAACCCACCAGGGGATGGAGGCGGTCAGCACCCCGAGGAGCCTGAAGGCTACAGCACTATAGACTCAAGCTCCCCAGGCCGCCCTGGAAGCAACCAGATGGATCCTGGCCAAAGTCAGCCAGGAGGGCCCATGTGGAGCTGCCGTGGCAGAGACACGGACAGCAACCTCTGAGCTCCAGGGCCTGAGTGGGAGTGGCCCCTGGGACTGCCAGCAGGGAAACAGAAGGTCAGAGCAGGAACCGGGGGTCCAGTGGTCAAGGGTACCCAGGTCGTCCCATCCACAGTAAAACACAAATGACACCATCTCACAGCCCTGGACGTCACATGGCGACCCAGAACACTGCTCCCGCCAAGGAGCACAGAGCAGGCAGGGGCCCCTCCACAGGCCCGGGCCCCACAACTCCGCAGACCCTCTGCCTTGCAGGTGTCAGTGGCAGGAAAAGAGCCACACGGTGACAAGTCCCAGGGGGAGAAACACAGAGGATGACCCCGGATGCCAGAGCAGGGCCGCGCTGCCCACCACAAAGAACCGCACCCCTTCAAACACCAAGCCCTGGGACGCCTGGGGGGCTCCATCAGTGGAGCGTCTGACTCTTGATGTCAGCTCAGGTCATGATCTCGGGGTCCCGGGATCAAGCACCGTGTCGGGCTCTGTGCTCAGCGGGTAGTCTGCTTGAGTTTCTCTCTCCCTCTGCCCCTCCCCCAACATGGCGTGCACGCACTTGCTCTCTCTCTCTCGCCGAAATAAATACATCTTTAAAGAAACAAACAGGGGCGCCTGGGTGGCTCAGTCGGTTAAGCGTCTGCCTTCGGCTCGGATCCCAGGACCCTCATGAAACCAGGGTCCTGGGATCGAGCCCCGCATCGGGCTCCCTGCTCAGCGGGAAGCCTGCTTCTCCCTCTCCCACTCCCCCTGCTTGTGTTCCTACTCTCACTGTCTCTCTCTGTCAAATAAATAAATAAAAATTAAAAAAAAGTTAAAAAAGCAAATTTACACATTAAAAAAAAAAAAAAAAAACCAAGCAACCAAGGCCTGGCATGCACTGGGCATGGCAGAGACCAAGTGTCTCGGCCACGGGACACCCAGAATGAGGTGTTCCGAGCAGAGCGCCGCCACACACTCCCAGTGATGAGGGCAAATGGCCGTCAACCACGCACGGGCGCTGTCGGCGCCTCGGGCCATGGGTGACTTGGCCGCGGCCCCGGCACCCCTGCAGCTCCTGCCTGTAGCCACAGGACGGCCAGCTGACAGAAGAAAAGCGCAAGCCCAGTGAACAGGTGAGTCAGTTCGAAATGCGGGTAGAGGCTGCCGGCTGCTGCCAGCCAGCCCGTCCCCAGGCCCCACCAGGCTGGCACAATGGGCTCACACGTGAAGGAGCCAGAGGCAGGGGCGGGCCTACACCCAGAAAAGAAAGGCAGTACACAGCCCCACGGCGGGCACCGGTCCACAGTGAGGCCAAGCGACCCCTTGGCGGCATGTCAACTACCCCGGGCCCACTGTGGGAGGACCAGTGACTGCTAAGCAGACACGCGTGTACTGCCGAGAAGCGGCCTTTCCCGTCTGCACGGCACAGCCACACCTGCAGCCAAGAGCTTCCAGCACGCCCGGGCCATGCAGCACCCTCGCCGCCAGCGTCACACCAGGGGCACGCCCTCCAGAAGACAGGGGCCCGGGTGGGCCCCACCAGCCAGGCCACATCCCACAGCGAGCCTCACACGTGCTCCCTTTCCCTGCACTGCGGCCTCCAAGCCTCCCTCCCGCTTTGTCTGAAAAACCACCACCCATCCTTCGGAGGCCAGCTCTTCCGGGTCAGAGCACACGTCACAACACGGGAGCGGTCACCCACGCCCCATCTTCCCATCCACACCTCCAGTACCAGCCCTGCTCCGCAGGTGATGCTCAACACACGCTGCTGCTTGAATTCCCATGCGGGGGGGGGGGGGGGGAGACTCCCAGGAGAGCACAAGGTCCAAGGCACAGAGAGGGTCATGTGCAGCACGCAACCTCACAGGACACCATGGGAACGGGGGCAAGCGAGGCAGCAGCTAGGACGGGACCCGGCTGGCAGAGGCAGGACGGGCCACCGGCCTCTCAGGCAAGAAGAGGTGACGCGCAGGTTCTTGAGCTGGGGCGTCAGTGGTAAGGGGAGGGAACCGCGCCTGCATTCTTGCCCCAAAGCCCTGGCACTGCTCGACTGTCTCACTGCCCATCTGCCAGGGGTGTCTGTTCAGCACTGCTATCTTTAGTACTAAGTAGGCTAAGCATCTCTCCGTAAGTTTATTGGGCATTTGCAGTACTACTTTCTTGAACTACCTATTCAGGTCTTTTGGTCATTTTTCTATTCTTTTTTCTCATGGAAATGCATGAGCTTTTTATGTACTCCGGGTACCAGGGACACGCTCCGGGTACCAGTTATACCAGGTAGCAGGGACATGCTCCAGGCACCAGGGACAAGCTCCAGATATCAGGGATACGCTCTAGGTACCAGGGACACGCTGCGGGTACCTGGTATCTGTTGTACATGTTATTTATAAGCATCTTCTCCCCCTTGTGACTAGTTTTCCTTTTTTTTTTTTTAACTCTTTATCTTCTTTCAGTGAAAAGAAAAATCTTAATTTTAATATGGCTGCATTTCTGTTTCCTTTGTGGCCTTTTAGATTCTTTATAAGGAATCACACAGACATGAGGATATTCTCCCATACTACCTTCTTACATCTTTGTAGATTCTCAAAAGCTGGCAGATTTATCCTACCCCATGGTCAACAGATTTTTTTCCTTCCTCATGGACAAGAGTGGAGCTACTTCCCAACCGAGGAGGCTAATGAGAACCACCCAGAAGCTCTTCTCCCAGTAAAGCTGGGATTCTGATTTTGCAGGACAAGCACAGGCCCCGAGCGGAGAAGCTCACTGAGTAAGTGCTGTGGGCTACACGCAGAAGCAGCAGACAGGCAGCGAAGACAGCCACACAGGTCTCTGTGTTCCCAGGAGGAAGCACTCAAACACTGCCCTGTACAGAAAGATAGAGGCCCATGAACGGCACCTTCTGAGCTCTGTACCTGGCATCTCTTGGACAAAGCCCACTATCAATTCCCCGAAGGCTTGTCACTCACCATCTTTCAGTTCCTGAACGTCCCTGGGCTGAACGAAATCCGGTTTGACGTTCTCAAACCACCAGAAGAGCTCGGCAATAAAAACCATAACATTCGGCTACAAGAAAACAAACAGAACCACGGATGCATTAAGTAGCTTACTCCTTCATGGGTTTGAACAGTGTGTCTTCAATAACTCATGGTTACCTTCAACACTAAGGGAGCATAGAGCATGTCCTCTAAGGTGAGATAGAAACATTTGTTCAGGTACTCGTTTGAGAACTCTCTCAGAAGCCGGATGTTGTACAGGCTGTCGGCCATCGACGTGACCTCCTTCAAGCATATGTCTGACGAATAAAAACAAAAGAACATTTTTATCATGAAGACGCTCTGCTTCAAAAGTGTTATGTCGGCCCATGTCGGATTCTGCCCTGAACGCATCTTGAATGGAGAGAACGGTGGGTACAGAAGAGTAACGTTACAGACTTAAACACAGTAAACATAACGGTGATGCCTGATATACAGCAAGGAAACGCTCAAGAGAAAGACCTGAGAATCACCAGGAGCTGAATTGAACTGTTAACATCTAAAAAGCGTAACAAACTATCTGAGATTTAAGACTGGGGCTCTGAAATGGGACAGCAGCACCACCCTGCAGTTTCTAAAAGGGCCTTGCTGCACAAAGCGGGTTAATGTTCTACCATGTTTCCTTCACCAACTGCAAAGTCCTCTGCATGAAGTGATCTCCACTCGGGGCGGGGGGGGACGGATGAACAGGGTACAGAACAGGAAATGTCAGGCTATCTAAGGAATAATACTGAGTACTACTAATCACACACAAAAAAAAAATCAGGAAACAACACACAGCAGAAGTCTCCCTTCGTCAAAGAGGTTGGGACTGCTGGCCACTGGCCACCTGGGGCGGGACAATCCCCAGGTACACCGCTTTGCAGGATGCCAGACCCTTCCAGCAGTCAGGTCCCAGGAGTCCGACTGCTGGGGGGTTGGGAGCCGGCTGCTCTTGGACAAGTACCACTAGACACAGCTCAGGACGAACACAGAAGGAGCTGCACTGAGCACTTAGAGTCGTTCTGCCTGCAAATATACATACTTAAGAAAAGAATGCCAGAAGTAGAACCTACTTTAAAATAACTCTTTTTAAAAAAGAAGCCACTGCCAAGAGTTTGGAAGCGCGACAAGTGAGATTTGTGGTGTGCCACATTCACTGAGGAACCCAGTCCAACGCCACACCCCGCACTGTCAACTCTCCAGAGAAACCTGTTCAAAGCTGAGTAACCGTGCACACTGACAGCGCTCGGAAATGCATCCTTATTTTAAAATTCAGATTATGAAGCATTACAAATGTAAGGATCAGATTCCCAAGTACCCTCTACGCAGATGGAAAAAGTGGTAACATCACAGCTTATCTGATTCAGATCTTTTCTTTCGGGGATAAAATACCACAGACAGTCTTGAAGCCCACCCCCACCCCCAAGGCAACGGCTCTCCTCCAGCTGCATGAGCCCCTCCAGCATGGGCTTTGCTACTGCCACCAATGCTGTGTGTCCAACCACACTACACCACTGACCTGGTTTTCTTAAATTTACATTCGTGATAACACATTCCACGTTCCATTTTGCAGCCCGTTTGTCCCCCAAGCTCAGGTTTACGTTTCCAAGTCCATCTATGTGGATGCGAGTAGAGTTCAGTCCTTCATGTGAACAGCTAGACAGCATCCTACAGTTCTCACTATTATGCCGTGAAAACCAAACTGGTGTGCACTCCCTGCACCTGCAACACTCCAAGAAGGGGTGGGCGGGACCACGAGCTACGCTCCACACACCGGCTGCCTGCTCGCGGCCCCCTGCCACCGCCATCTGGGAATCAGCAGGCCTCAGAGTTCCTGCCACCTGGATGGGTGTGAAACTGCCCTTCTGAAATGGCGCCTCCCTGACCACTGGTGTGGCGTCATTCTTGACTTTCTCTTCTACCAAAAGCCTGTTCTCACTCTCTAGGTTGTTCACCTTCTTTTATTCATTTGTACAAATTCTTTAATCATTATGGTTACGGAAAGATTGTGTGACGATCCCTTATCAGTTTATGTTTGTTCCAAACGTGTTTTCACGGTATCATTTTATCATTTCATTTTGTTCCTTCGTCAGCACACTGAACTACAATATGGTTAAATGTAGCGTGCTTGTGCTTTTTTGTAATTTCAGTAATCCATCCCAACACTGATGTCCTAAAAATATTTTCCTCTCAAAATTCTTAAGTTTTCCTTTTCAGGTGTAGGTCTTTCATCCAAGGCAGGGACACCCACCTCAGGTGGACTGAGACCTCACGGCCTCCCCCACAGATGGCTACTCGTCCACAGCACCATGCGCCTCACCGGCACAAGCCCCCAGGACACCGCCAGTCCCGCTCCTCCAGGCCACATGACTCTCCCGGGCCCAAACCACCTGGTTTGGCCAATGCAAAGTTCAACAAAACTTGGTCTTTGTAGAGCCTAGTACCCACGCTCTTATTCTTCCAAAATCAACTTGTCTGAAACCTGCAATAACCCACAACAGAATAATGAACACATGGATTATAATCTGCTGGATAAAACAAGAACCCCGGAGGCCCCCCTGATATAAATCAACACTTAAGTCAGTGGCAAGAAGACACTCCACTCCCCTGCAGCAGCAGGCTAACAGACAAACAGGAAAGTCCAGAGAGAAAACCACCAATGGACAGGACCACCAGCAGGTCAAAGTCTGATGAGAAACAGGCTTTCAGTCTCAGAGCCCCTTCCCCAAATTTACTCATTAATGAGAAAGCAAACACCCAGTGGTGTCAGACTGGAGAAGCCTGGTGACACCTCCTGAACCAAGTGACCCAAGGGGCCACCAACACCGGCCCACCACTTCTGGGGCATTCTTGCTAAAAATGCACACCCTGAATCTCATCAGGAGGACACAATGGACAAACCCGAACAAGGGACATTCCACAAACTAAATGACCTACCGTACTCTTCGAAAGGTCAAGGCCAAGGCTCCCGATCACAGGACGCCACAAAGAGGCCTGACGACCACCTGCAGTGAGTGGTGCAGAGCCCAAACCCCTGCTGGGAGCAAGGCGGACAGCACACTACGGGGACAAGTGACAAAATTTCGGACCATGAGTCAGTGCTCCAGCGCCGTTAACTTTCCTGGTCCTCTCTGTGATGCGGGAAGGCCTTTGTCCCCCCAAGTCCTTCTCAAATGGTTCAGAGAGAGAAATCCAACACACACTTGACAAAATGTACCAATGAGAACGTCTGGATAGAACTACGGCAGGAATTCCTTGTACATTCTCCTGTAAATTTAAACATAGCCAAATAAAATGTTACAGAACAGTCATTGTGTCCCTTTGGCCTTCACGCTTCCAAGTGAATTTTTACGTTACTTTGTCCATTTCTATAAAAATTCACTTACTGGACTAGCAATAAATGAACAATCCAAGGAAATCACAATTTCTATACTGATTCTCAGGATCTAAGAATATAGTCTAAAAACTTCTTCCAAGGACTATAAACAGGTCCTCCTCTGCTCAGGACTCAGGGCAAGTGGCTCCCGGAGGGGGGCAGGGTGGGACCCCGAGGGCGGACCGCACCGGTGGGGCAGGTCCACGGCAGTCCGTCTGCACCGAGAACCGGCAGGCTCCCAGGGCGCCCATCACAAGGGCCCATCACAGAGCCATTCAGTGGCTCTGACCAGTGTGTTTTCTGCACGCCTTCCTCGGATGTTGCGGGATTGGCGGCTGCCCGGAGTCAGGGGTAAGGCAGCAGGAGGTAGGCTTTGCAGCGGGACTGCGGGCGGCGGCCAGGCCTCTCCCGGATGAGCACCAGAGGGCAGCGGCTGTGAGACTTCTGCTCAAGGCCAGTTTCTGCAGAGAATCTTTTTTTTTTTTTTAGCACTGTATATTAATTCGTTTATTCAATGATACAAAAATTGTCATTATGCCATGAAATGAGATATAAAACACATGCTCAATTAAATATTACTAATACAAGAAATGCTGGTAAAAATTAAATCTCTTCAAGCACATTAATTTATTCCACTTGATATAAGAGCAAGAAAGATTCGAGGGAAATGAGCACAACTTTTTAAAAATATTTATTTATTTTTGCGAGAGACAGAGAGAGCACAAGCAGGGGGAGGGGCAGAGGAGAGGGAGAAGCAGGCTCCCCGCTGAACAGGGCGCCCGACGCGGGGCTCAGATCCTGACCTGAGCCCAAGGCAGACGCTTCACCGACTGAGCCACCCAGGCGCCCCTAGCACAACTCCTCAGAGTAGAGTTGACGTACATTAGTTTCAGGTGTAGAGCAGAGTGACTCGGCAATTACGCACATTATGAAGTGCTCACCACGGTACGTGCGGTCACCACCTGTCACCACCTGTCACCACAGGCTGCTCCAGTACGGCTGGCCGTGTTCCCCGCGCTACACTTCTCCTCCCGTGACTTATGTTACAACTGGAGGTTTGTACTCTTCACCCCCTTCGCCTAGCTTGCCCCCCTCCCCCGGCAACCACCAGTTTGTCCTATTTATTTCTGTTTTGTTTTGTTTTTTACATTCCACGTATAAGTGAAATTATACACCATTTACTGTCTTATTTCACTTAGCTTGATACCCTCTAGGTCCCTCCAGGTGGTTGCAAATGACAGGATTTCATTCTTTTTTTATGGCTGCATAATATCCCATTGTGTATATGTACCATACCCCCTTCATACATCAATGAGCCCCTCCCCATTGTGCATGTATGCAGACTGACATCGTGGAGCCAAGGAAGGAAGGAGGCTCCCTGGGGCAGGCAACTGGAAAGGAGAAGCAGTCTCCCCTTCCAGTATGAAAAATTCAACACAAGGCCCGGCTTTCAGTGAGCCCCCTCGAACCCGCCCGTGTGTAAGACGTCTGACAGGAGAGCTGTCCGGCTCAGCTTCCCCCAAGAGCAGTCGCCCATCTGCTGAGGTGTGTTGGGGGAGGTCACCACCCCCTGATGGGGTGAAGGGCCCCACGTCCTTGCTGCAAGCACCCCTGCCAAGACCCCGGTGCGTCCCACGTCCTGAGCACGTCTGTTCTACTGCCCTTCCTGGGATTCCACAGGCGTGAGCCGACCTCCTTCCCCAGCTCGAGCTCCTCTGTTCCTCTCCCCTCCGCTCCTTAATTAGGTGCTTGCTGCCCAGGGTCCAGATGTGTCCTGGTTTCCTCCAAGATGGAATCTGCAATTCAGCTCCTTTGTGTCGGGGATTTCTGACTACAGAGGGAGACAGAAGACTACTCCTCGTTCTCCTTCCTTCAACTTTCTTTGGGCTTACTTCTTTTCTAATGCACCAGACCAACGTAGTTCATTAATTTTTAAAACTCCTCATTTTCCAGAATGTGTCCTGAGGCCACCGGTCTGCCCTTCCCTCGGCTGCCCGCCACAAGCTGTGTGTGTGCGTTCACTCGCCGCGCAGCGAGTGTCTACCGAACACCAACTTGCCCTCGGCGTGAGTGAGATGGGTGGGGTGTGTCACTGAACAAAAACAGAAACCCTGCCCTTGCGGCGCCTGGGTGGCGAAGCGGCTGCCTTCAGTAAGGAAGCTCAGGTCATGATCCCGGGGTCCTGGGATCCGGTCCCACGTCGGGTTCCCTGCTCGGTGAGGAGCCTGCTTCTCCCTCTGCCTCTGCCTGCCGTTCCCCTGCTTGTGCGTGCATGCGCGCTCTCAAATAAAGAAAGAATCTTTAAAAAAAAAAAAAAGAAAGAAAGAAACCCTGCCCTTGCAGAGCTCCTACTAGAGAACCCCACTAGGACTGCGATGTTGGTCCACAAATACTTCAAAGTATCTTCTTTGGTTTCTAAGCATTAAAGATTTTAGAGATTTGGAGAAAGATGTCTCATTTTACTGCACTGTGAGAAGAGTTTCAATTCTCTGCAATCTGTTAAGGTTTAGGTTTCTTTGGGGGCCTTAATCAAGCCCATTTTTTATAGATGCTTCCGGAAGGGCTTGCTTATTTTAAAAGAGCATATTCCACGGCAGTCGGTGCAAGCTGGACCACGCCTGTCTGCTTCGTGTCCGAATCTTCTGTGGCCTCCCTCCCCTCGTGTCAGCGCTTCATCAGTTTCTGTGACTGAACGTAGGAGTGTGATTCTGTTCATTCCTCCTGTACTTCGGTCATTTTTAAAACCCACGTCGACGTGCCACTGTCGGGTGCAACGGGGCTCGACACAGCCACGTCCTCCCGCGGTTCCACCTCCGTCCCAGGGACCCCCTCCTGCGAGAAACTCGTTTTGCCTTAAGACCCCCGATGGGCAGGTCAGAGGAGCAGGCCGGATGCAACTGAAGCAGCAACTGTCTGCGCTGGTGAGCCAGAAACAGCCAGAACACAAAGCACAACAGGGATGGAAACACAAAACGAGGTGCTGAGGGCACAGGAAAGTTCCGGCACACACCGAACAATCCGGTTCCGGCGCACACCGAACAATCCGGTTCCGGCGCACACCGAACAATCCGGTTCCGGCGCACACCGAACAATCCGGTTCCCCCATCTCTCCTAGGGCTCCCACCTCTTCTTTTACGTCGTCATTTTGAACATTCTGTGTTCTCGTTCCAACATTCCTTCTCACCCACACCTGGGTGCCAAACCTGCCTGTCATACCTGCTGCCTCCCCACATAGTCCTGCTTTCCCACGGAGCTCGTCTTCAGCAGTGGGGTAGTCGTTCTCTGGGAGTACGTGGTGAACCCTGGCTCCTGGAGATGCCCCCCACAAGCAGACCTCCACTCTCCCTCCTGCCATGGCCTGAGGCTTCCACCAGTGCCAGACTCGTTCAAGAAGAAACTTCCCCCTGCCACACGGGCAACATACACATCAACCCCTTTGCACCCAGGAGGCATCCTGGCAGCTCCATTTCCTCGAGAAAGATCTCCACCCCAGGCCTAGGGCCAAGGGCATCCAACAAGTCTCCTGCATCTTTCCAAGGCTGGTACGTGGGCCTTTCCTAGTCCTTTCCATGCTCTGGTCACAGTGCTCCCAAACACACACGGCCCCAAGGCCAGACGAGCATCAGAGGCCTGATGGGCCCCAGGGTGAACAGGTGTCAACTTGGGATTTTCACTCCAAGATGGAGACCCTCTCTGGAACCTGAGACTCTCCCTTCTTCCAAGTTCAGCTATTGCTTTAGCTATAAAAACTATAGAATCCAGCACTCCCTTGCTTGAGGCAGGACCAACTTCAGCTTCATGCCCTGACGGATAAGGGCCTTCATGCCCTGACACATATTCCACGGATAAGGGAGTCGTCTGGGCATGCTCCTGGCCTGTACCTCCCTCCCTCAGAAAGGAGGAAGGATGCTTAGGAAACCTAAATCAGAATTCCTGTTCCCAAGGCCCCCGCAGACCTCCGCTGTCTGCGGTCCACAGAGCCACCCTCATCTCCTTCCCCAGCATCTGGCCATAAGCGCCTGAGAGCCTCACTGGCCTGTTACCAGCACCACGCGTGCGGGAGTCGTTCATGAACGCATTCCACACTTGCCCATCCCCAAACTAGGTTCTAGATGGTTTCGGTTTTGTTTCATTTCTTAAGTAGGGCGCAGAGCCCGACACAGGGCTTGAGCTCACAACTCTGAGATCAAGACCTGAGCTGAGATGGACAGTCGGATGCTGAACCGACTGAGCCACCCAGGCACCGTGGTTCTAGATGTTTTAAACCAATTGTAGCAAGACGGACAAAATCCTAACCATTCTGATGTGTAAGAAAAATCACATATATTTAAGACTTTACCCAAATACTTTCAAAATCCAATTTCTTCATGAGATAAAAATGCAGGTTAAGTATAAGCACATCATCCTCGTCTTTTTTTTTTAATCTATAAGCTAATATCCTAGCTGGGATCAAGGGCTCAGGGTGCTACTCCCCAGCCGTTTACACGCCCGGACCCGTGTGCGTGGGGCGCTCCTGCAGGGCTCAGGCCTGCCCCAGGGGCGTGCGGCACTCACCATCCAGCTTCATCTGCTCTGGGCAGTAGTAGTGGACCACGGCCAAGAGCGCGGCCCCGTCACTGCCGTCCCGCATCAGGTCCTCCAACAGCGGGAAGTAGGGTGGCTGCCTTGCGGACAGGTGCTCTCGGCGGTAGCGCACCTGTGGTTGATAAAAGGAAAACGGTCTACACATGATGTGCCTCCATGACCACCTATGTTACAGGCAAAGGCCGTTACATTGACAACTAACATAATGCCCACTGGATGACGTTTACAACAAATGGCAATCATATGGGAAAAGCTCAGATGTCTGGATGACATACTCGGCCTTGCACATACATGCCAAGATCCACGGAACTGAGCGCCACGGCTACCCTGGGTGAATGGCGCCGGGCTGTCCCACTCCACGGGGCACACAAGAGAGGAGGCAGAAGGCATGGCCACACTACCAAAAGCCGCACACTCTGAACGGATGAGAAACAAGTTAAATGGTGAACAAGCTAAGGCTCGGAAGACCTGCCTTACTGCTCCTTTTCTCAGTATTATCAGCATTAACCTCAGCCATTAAGAAAGGTATAAAACAACATTAACGTACGGTTTGAGAAATTCCCCAAACCAGGTTAGACAAAATTTCATAGAATACGTCAACCGGGCCCTTTAATAAATGCAACAGAGCATCAGGAAACTGAATGCATGCAATCTGAGACAAGTGGCTTCCCACAGTTTCCATACTTCTGCCTTTGGAGGAGACGGTGTGCACGGTGTTCCGAGCCACCCCCAGCCTCCCAGCGCGGCCCCCACCACTGATCATCAGGTGACGAGTGTACAGACACACAAGCCGCCAAGGGGAGGGGATCCACGCAGGCGCCTGTCCCCAGTGTCCTGCTGCGCGCTCGCTCGGTTTCTTCTGCATTAACATTCACAATACAGCCGCATCTTCTCCGGGGGAAGAAAATACACGAGACAAACAGGAGAAAGAAAATGAGCAGAGTCCGTACTAGCGACTGTGGATCTCTGAGACTTGGACTGCAGAGGGGTTCAACCCAAAGAAAAACCACCTCTCAGCAATCGAGAATTTGAAGCTGTCTGAACAAATATAGAGTAGGATAATCAATACTGATACTTGGCATCACACACATCTAACACATTCTTTCAAAGCAGGAATGGGGTTTATTTCGCGTCCCTGAGGTCTGTGCTGACGGAGACTTTAACTTGTTTCTCAGGGCCCGCAGCAGCAGCTACAGGCGGGCGGCGCGCACACGGCCCGCGGCATGCAGAGCGTGAGGGCATGCGCCGGGCCAGGCTTCCACACACACGAGACAGCACACACGGTGACTGACCACAGCATGCAGTGAAGCGAATGGCGTCTCCACTGAAGATGGATGGCATGGGTTTAAAATCAGGGAAAACAACTGAACTTCAGGGTCCAGAGAGCTCGTACAATTACCTTCAAGTCAGGTTTCTAAAACCTCCAGGCTGCAGAGCACCGGGGTGACATGTCTAAGCCTGGCGGGCCTGACCACACCTCCCTGCACTCGTCCTCACTGGCCCATCTGCTGGGCACTGGAGGCTACCAACGTCCATAAGGGAAGCTGATGGGTCACTGCTCTTGGTCGCATCTTTCAGTTTCTACAGGACTCTCAGCTGAGACTTGACTTCCTCCAGGACAGCCCAATTTTTGACAATATCCTCACTAAATAACAAAACTTCCTATTTAGCTCTTCGGCCTTCAGGATTCAAGAAGTGAAGAGATACGTACTCATAACGAGGCTGTCCTCTTCTTTGTTACAAATACATCTCAAAGAGAAGCAAAATTATCCCCAAAGTTGGCCACAAAGCAAAATATAGCACATGGATCCCACTGACCAGCTTACAGCCTTGGTATTTCCCTTATGATAAAATTCTAGGGACTATCTGGTCCCAATAATTAAATTAAAGGAACAGGCAATTAGAGTCTACAGAAAGCTCTGTGCTCCACAACTCCGTTCTAAAATGCACCACTGGGAGAGCCAAGTATTTTTCCACAGGAATGGGGTAACAAACAGGTTCTGCTTCTAGAACACATCACCAAGGGGAGCACAGCTAAAATCATAGATCCAAATCACTTTTTAACTTTCTTTTTATGGGAAAATTCACACTTAATGTTAAGTTGGATTCCAGAAATCCCGTAACCCTGCTGACCCAATTCAGACCCTTGCCTGGCTGCCCCTTTCCCCACCCCGGGCGGGGTGCTCTGCACACCCCAGGAAACGTCTCTGGAGAGGCTAGTCCCCCCCCTCTGCCACACGAGCGGCCTTCCACGAGGCACGCTGCCTGCATCCGTCACACTTACTAAGGGATGTCACGTTAAATATATCACCATTAGGGAAGGTAACATCAGAAGGACAAAATGTCAAGAGTAACTTGGAAATTAAGACTATTCCTTCTGGTATCTGTTAGACTAGAGACAGATGCTCTCGTTTACGTTTACGTTCATCACATAAAGAAGTAAGTAAGTGTCCATAAAAAGAAACACCAAACTCTATCTGTAAAATTACCTAAGAAATTGGGCAAAACCAAACTGTGTGGTCTACAAAAAGCCCATTGAGCTCGGAATCAGGTTATGGTTTGTACTGTAGAAAAGCAGTAACAATACCAAGGAGGACATTTAAACAAAAGAAACACGTTCGGGTGTGAGCAGCTATTTAATGGAAGCAAGTGATTGCAACAGGATGGCTGTCTGGATGCACAGAGTTCACTTACGGGCACTAACTTCCAGTACCACTTGGAGGGGGACTGCTCGGGAAGCAGGGGAGGAAGCAGGAGAGAGTGTCAGCAGACAGGCCATGGCCGGACCGCACCAGACACACCGTCACACAACATTCACAGGGGAGCCGGTCGTCCTCTGAGAAGTAAAAGCTGTCCGGTGCCCATGACCTGGACACCCTCTATCACCACACGACTGATGTGGAAGGTCACAGGCACCTCCACAACACTAGCCTCTGCAGGAGCAAAGAACACCCTGGAAACGGCACGGGCTGGGCACCGCGAAGGACAGACGCCAACTGCAGCTCGGAGAGGCGCTCAGTGCGTCATCTGTGCCCATCTGAAGAACAAGGAGGCTCACAAAAGTGTGGCCCAGAGTGTGGTGCCCATGGCATCCCCAGAGTCCAGGAGCAAAGGAAGGAGGCAAGGGGACGCCGAGACCATAGACGTGGCTGGGCCACGCTGTACGTGCATTCAAGGGATGTGGATTCAGTCACACATCTGCTTAGCAAAAAACTACTACCACAGGGGAAGAAAATGACAGAAATGAGCAGAATGAATAAGGCACCATCTGTGTCATTTCTTGAGACACGTAACATTATCTGTCTGAATTCCATGCAGGGTTTAGAGATACACCACCAGCTATGCTGGACCTCATGAGCCAAAGAAGGGATTCTCAAGGCACCTTTGACAGTAGGCAATTTTCTGCTCAACCGGTGAAATCTAGAAGCTAATTCCCCGGTAACGCTGTATGCCCCCTATTCTTGAGCTTCCAACACCTCCCAACATCTCCCTCACCCTCCCACGTGAAATACAAGACCACCCCCGGCCAGGGAGAAGCGAGGAGCGCACTGCCATGCCCGCCCCCGAGGCCCTCGTGGAGCCAGTCTGCCAGGGGACCTCAGAGCCTTGCTCCTGGGGCGGGGGGAGGGGGAGAGACAGGGAGGGGGTGTGCAAATAAAGAATAGGCAAGTAGTGAACACTGACACAATTCTTTAAAACTGGGAGCAACATTAACTAGATGCATTCCAAAATAGTTAAATTTACCCTTTACCTTTTGATGAGCTGGACTTTCCAATAACTGCTGTTTTAATTTAACTTCTTTCTCTGTTATCTCTCGCATTTTAAGATTTACCTGAAGTAGAAGAAAAATGCATTAAAAGGGCAATCGCTTCCACATCTTCAAATCCACAACTTTGCTCCTCCACCCGGGGACCCCACCTCGCTTGTTTGCATTCCCTTAGATGCAGGGATCATTTAGGCCAATTACACGTATGCAGGAATACATGGATTCCATATGATCGCTGCTCGACATGGAGACCAAAGCTGGCCTGCCCCTCCAGGAAATGCTCCGTGCCTCTCCAATCCAGTGACGCTCGCCACCTCACGACAGCGTCAATGGGCCGCATCGCTGAACGCCTGGGGCGCACAAATAGTACAAGCTGTCACCATCAGCAAACGCCACTGCTGAGACCGTGTGGCTGGGACGGCCTGCTGCAGAGCCTAGCAGGTGGCTCACATGTGCCCTACCCGTTGACACATGACACCAAATCAACTTTAATTATAAGATTTAACTGTATAGCCCTTAAACAACTAATACAACTTACTAGAAATTATTCTCTCCCAAATGATTAACCCAAAGATAAAATCCAAATGGCAATCATAAAGTAGTATCATAGAGGGGTGCCTGGGTGGCTCGGTCGGTTGAGCTTCCAACTCTTGGTTTCGGCTCCTGCCATGATCTCGGGGTCCTGGGATCGAACCATGAGTCACGCTCCGGGCTCAGCAAGAAGTCTGCTTGAGGATTTTCTCTCTCCCCTCCCTCAGTCATCCACCCCACCCCCAGCCTGCACGCACACTCTCTCTCTCAAAATAAATAAATTAATCTTTAAAAAATAAATAAAATCGTGGAGAAAAATACTCATCAATGCTTCAAGGGATGTGGTCAAAGCTATAATCAGATGAAAAAAACACAGAACTGAATGTTTTACTAAACAAGAATACAAATAGGGCGCCTGGGTGCCTCAGTCAGTAAAGCATCTGCCTTCGCTTAGGTCGTGAGCCTGGAGTCCCGGGATCAAGCCCCGCATCAGGCTCCCTGCTCAGCGGGGAATCTGCTTCTCCCTCTGCTCCTCACCCGGCTCATGTTCTCTCTCTCTCTCTCAAATAAATAAATCTTAAAAAAAAAATAATACAGATAAATGAACTCATGCAAATCAAATCAAGGAGGTAGAAACTTTGTTTTGAAAAGAAAAAGGCAGAAAAAAAATCAATACAGATAAATTTTAAAATAAGTGAATCGGAATAGATGAATGGATGAATAAGTAACAGAGCAAGTGTCATAAAATGTTAAATGTAAAATCTAAGTGTTAGGTACATGGGTGTTCTCTATATTTCTTCATGTTTACAATTTTTCATAATAAAAAATACTTTGGAAAATGTGTTTGTCATTCACTAGATAGCTTTCTAGTATTGGAAGGATTTTCCGATTAGATTGATGGTGGCATTAATGAATGTAATTTTTTTTTAAGATTCCATCTATTTATGAGAGAGAGAGAGCAGGAGCAGGGGCAGGATCAGAGGGAGAGGGAGAAGCAGGTTCCCCGCTGAGCAGGGAGCCTGACGTGGGGCTTGATCCCAGGACCGCGGGATCACAGCCCGAGCTGAATTGAAGGCAGATGCTTAATTGACCGAGCCACCCAGGCGCCCCCAATGAATGTACTTTTTGATACTGTTCATGAAATGTGACCACACTGGGAAGATCTATACAGCTCCTCGGGACACCGTGTGCCAAATGGCCAATGTGTGAAGTTACAGTCGTGGTGAGGAGCAGGGCCACAGGAGGGACACAAGAACCGTAAGTGGACTTTAATATAACCAGAGACAAAAGTCCCTGATCTAGTATCTGGAACATAAAAGAATTCTTTTAACAATAAAAAGACAAAGAATCTGATTTCAAAATGGGCAAAGGACCTGAAGAGACGTCTCTCCAGAGAAGACCTACGAATGTCCGACATGCACGTGGGAATATGAAAAGGGGCCCCCGCCACTGGGGAGGTCGGACTTAAGGCACGAGACACCACTTCACACCCTCAAGGATGGCTCGGATCGAAAAACCAGCAGCCAAGTGCCAGCGAGGATGTGGGGCACTGGAAGCCGCAGACACTGCCGAAGAAATGTAAGCTGGTGCCGCCACTCTTCCAGAAGGTAAACATAGAGCTTCCGCGTGACCCAGCAATTCGGTCCCTAAATACCCAAGAAACACGGACACACACCCACACAACATCTCGTACACACGCGACTGTGTGACAGGGCAGCACCGTGACAGCCAAACAGTGGACACAACCCGAATTCCCTCAGCTGAGCAGCGCACGGCGGCAGCGTGGCTCATCAACACCGCGGAGGCCTGTGCAGCCGGACGAGGGACGGAGCCTGGGTGCGAGCTACGACACGGGTGACAGGAGACCACGGGGCGCCGAGGGAAAGCGGCCAGACCCAGAAGGCTGTGGAGTGTACGCTCCCGCGGGTACGAAATGCCCACGGTCGGCAAAGCCACGGAGACAGGAAGCAGGTCTGCGGCGGTCAGGGGCTGGGGGTGGGGATGGGCAGTGAGTGCTGATGGGACTTTCTTTCTGGACGTGATCAAACTGTTTGGAACTGGTGAGGACAGCTGTACAACCCTGTGAATATATTAAAAACCATGAGACTGGAGACTTGAAAACAGTGAATTTTATCTCAAGTTTTTTTAAAAATTGGTAATAGTTTCAAATCCCATATTGTGTTTAACCTTTGAGAAACGACTACTCGTCAAGTTCTGGTGCAGCATCAACAGAGATGTGCATGTGGACTTGCAGGGAAGATGGTGGAGTAGGGGGGGTCCTCAGCTCCCCTTGTCTCACGATACACCCAGGTCTCATCCACATCTGTGTGAATACCCCAGAAAATGGCCCAGAGACCGGCAGCACAGAGTCTCACGGCTCACGGTAGAGCAGAGGCCACATCACCAGTGGAAGAGAAGATGGCATGCTGCGACACTGTCACCTCACAAACACCCAACCACACGCTCCCCTCTTCCATGCAAAGTCAGATTTTCTTCACACACTTCAACACAAACACACTCTAGCAAATTACATGCAAAAGCAGGGAAGAGAGTCCAGCTTGTCCTCCAGGAAGCCAGACAGTAAAGAAATGTACAAAACTGTAAAATACCACTTTTTCTTCCAGAAAATATTCTTCATAAAAATATATATTAGCTACTAACATGAAATTAGCTTACTGTTATTTTTAAGCAAATCAAAATTTTTTTAAAGATTTTATTTATGTATTTATTTATTTGAGAGGGAGAGAGCAACAAGATGAGAAGGGGGAGGGCCAGAGGGAGCAGCAGGCTCCCCGCCGAGCCGGGAGCCCGAGGCGGGACGCGATCCCAGGACCCTGGGACCATGACCTGAGCTGAAGGCAGTCGCTTAACCAACTGAGCCACCCAGGCACCCCAAATCAATAATATTTTTAAATTTTGTTTTTAATATCTAAATGGTAAATAGTGATAGATTAATTTTTTTAATTTTTTAAAATACACAGTAATTTTAAGAGTATAATGGGGACCTGAGACCAAAAGTTTGAGAGCTCTTTATCTATACAGAGGAATGATGAGCAACAAGAACAGAAACTCTGTGGATAAATATTCCCTATTTTCAATTACTTTAAAAGATATCTGGGGCGCCTGGGTGACCCAGTCAACTGAGTGTCCGACTCTTGATTTCGGCTCAGGTCATGATCTCAGGGTCATGTCAGGGAGCCTGCTCGGGATTCTCTCCCTCCCTCTCTCCCTCTGACATTCTCCACCCCTGCTCACACCCACGCTCTAATCTATAAATCTTTAAAAAAATAATGATGAAAAAATAGAAGCTATCTAACTGTTGAAAGCAAAAGTACTACGTCTGAGGTTACAGTAAAGTGAACAGCAGCAGCATCGTGGAGGCCAGGAAGGGAAAAGACATTTCTGACATCATTTGTGAAAATGGTATCACTTTATCTGAAGGCAAACTGTCAAGAACTAAAGATATTGTATACATATTGTAAGCCCTAAACCAGCCCCCCAAAAACTACTGGCTAAAATGGAGTACTGAGAAATACTCAGTCCAAAATAAGCCATAAAAGAAAAAGAAAAGGAAAAAATGAGATAAATAGAAAGCAGATATCAAACCCAGATATCCCAATAATCACATTATATAATAACTGGTCTGAACAATAAGGCAGATTCTCATTTTAAACAGAAAGACAAGAGGGGGCACCTGGTTGGCTCCAGTGGTGGAACCTGCGACTCTTGATCTTGGGGGTTGTGTGTTCGAGCCCCATATTGGGCGTAGAGGTTACTGAAAACCAAAATCTTAAAAAAAAAAAAAAAAAAAAAAAGAATGACAACAAGAGAGTAAAAAAGTAAAAACCAGAGGACAGGAGAGGAGGCAGCACAGGGACACGGTGGTTAGAAAGCCGGGGCAGCTGTGCCACAGGAAATGAAGGACGCCCTGGGGACGAGAAAGGACAGACGCTCCCTGATGACAAAGGGGTTAATCCACCCAGAAGGTACAGAAACCCCAGAAACTGTAAATGTAACAGCAGACTGCAAACACCAACACAGCAACGTAAAACCGACAACGGACGCTGGCGACCTCAAGTCCCGTCACAGCGGCCGTGGGACGGGGCGCGCACAGCCGGTTCGCGCCCACACGCAGCGCACGCCGCCCCGCTCCGGCACAGCACGCACCGTGCTCAGGTGCGCACAGACCTCTACAAAGCCATGCAGCGGACTGGAGAACAAATCTCAACAGATTCAGGACCGAAATCACGGACTCTACTATCTGAGCACAACAGAATTAGAAACCAAAGCACTCAAAGAGACCTAGAATCACCTCCCCCAACTGTGTAGAAACTAAACTACAAACTTTTAGGTAACCCACGGAGAAAGTAGGACTCTGTAATGAGAAGAACGAGCACTCCGGCACACGAACGGGGGATGCTCCTGCTCAGAGGGGCTAGCAGCTTGAAATGAAGAACTTGCTTTCTACTTTAAACTAGAAAGGAGAGCAAATTACATTCAAAATAAATAGAAAAAATAATTAAAAGAGAAGTTAAATAGAAAATAGAAGAAATCAGTAAAAATCTAAAGTAGGTTTTTGGAAGATTAAGAAGATTGACAAACCAGACCAAACCAAGGAAAGAAAAAAAGTGACAGAGCAAGAAACGAGAGGAGACATCACTACAGACATACACACATTTAAAGGATAATAATTTAATTCTATCATTTAAGTAAAATTGAGAAATTCCTTGAAAGTCACAAGTCACCAAAACTGACACAGAATTAAATACAAAACCTAAAATTGGGCAAAATATTTGAACATGCACCTAACCAAAGAATATATACAAGTGTCTTTAGGCGTTGGGGAAATGCAAATGAGAACCGTGGTAAGAAAGATGCACACAGCCACTCAAATGGCCCCACTGACAGACCGACCATGCCAAGTGCTGGCAACGGTCCAGAGCGACCGCCACTCCCTTATTAGCGGGAGCTTCACACGGAAGATACTTTAGCAGTTTCTTCTAACATTCAATAACACGTCCTTATCACTGACCTGGCAATTCTACTCCTACGTATGCTACTGAAAGAAGTAATGAAAACACATCTGCATGTAGACTTGTACACAAGAGTCCCCAGCAGCTTTATTCACAGGAGACAGACACTGGAAACCACCACAGCGTCCATCAACAGGGGAATAGGGAAACCATGCTCTGTTCATACAACGGAATTCTCCTGAGTATAAAAAGAAAACCACTGACAGATGCACTAATATGGATCAATTTCAGAATCATTTTATTCTGTGAAAGAACCCAGCCACAAAATGAGCACATACACATAATCCATTTTTATCAAAACCTAAAAGAGGTAAAACTAACTTCAAGTGAAGAAAGCAGATCAGTAGTAATCTAGGCTGGAGGATTAACTGCAAAGGGACACAAAGGAACTTTTTTAGAGTGATGGAGATGTTACCTTGATTGTGAATGTTAAACAGACAGCCACTTGTCAAAACTCAAAGAACTGGACCCATTTATTGCATGCAAATCATATAGCAGTGAAGCTGGGTTTTATTTGTCAAAGACTAAGCAACTGGCTAGGCATCAAGAAAAATGTCAAAACCACAAGATGGTTGTAAAACTCCAGAACTCTGGGGACACAGGACAGCTCAGTCACACACACACAGAGTAGGAAATCTGGAGAACAGCTCGGTGGTGAGTCCCAATCCTAGGGAGGGCAATTCCCCAGCCCCCTCCAGAGTGCCTGATGATCCAGGGGGAGGGAAGGGGCTTGTTCAGAAGCTGGGAAATGCTGGCAAAGCTGCAGCCTTTCTGAGCATGCTGCCATGTCCGGACATGCTCCCGGCACAGAGGCACCAGCTGAGAGGGCGGCCAGGGGGCCAGCCCGGCACGGACGCCAAGGGCTCTCCAAAGGGCGGGAGGCAAGTGCCAGCTGACGGGGAGGCAAGAGCCTATGCAGCAACCACCGAGCCACCTAGGCTGGGCAGGAGAGTCCCTAGAAGTGATGCCACACAGAAAAAACACTCACAGAGGTCACCTGACAGGCCTGTGACTCCAGAGCAGCTGAAAGGGGTGAAAGCACCCAGACAGACAGTCAGACAGTCAAACACGGAAAGAAAGTGAACCCACAGAAATACCTTCCCAAGTAAAAACAGGCCAGCATGGCAGTGAGAAAAGCTTAAGTCTGTACTCAAGTGCATCACCCAGCAGGAATCTTGGGAACACTATCTACAACCACAGTTTCAAAGAAGATTCAGATCTTATAAGGCACTGAAGATTGATGCTGGAGAGAAAACTCTCCTATGTGAACTCTGAAGAGCCTGAACCTTATCAAACATGCAGCAGTTTTCAGTGGAGAGAAAACCCACCTGCAAAATGAAGGTGGGAAGGCTTTCAGGCCCGCTGTAAGCTGTCAGGCATCAGGGGACCCACAGCCACTGGAGCTGTGGAGGAAAGGCTTTGGGGAGGAAAGGCTTTGGGGAGCTCAGACCTCATCAGAGTTCAGGAAAAAATCCTCTGAGTGCAGAGAGCATGGGGGCGCAGCTCGCCCTGCATCAGAGCTCACATCTGAGAGAAGCCTCACAAGCAGCAAGTGCCAGCAACCTGCTGAGTGAGCACACCCCTTATCTGACACCTGCAAATGTGCGCTGGAGAGAAACCATGTGAAAACAGTAAGTGTCGGGGGAGCCCTTGGCCAGAGCTCACTGCTCAGTCAACATCAAAGAACACACATGAGGGAAAACCTATCAGTGTAAGAAACATGTTCATATGGAAATGCGACGGAAAGAGCATAACATGGAAAACACTGAATAAAATATAACTATCGGGCAAGGACAAAAAAAGGTCACAAAAAACTGAAGCAAGTATTAACTCCAGGAAAACCAAAGTGTGGCACAAGAAAAGGGTCTCAAGCTGTGAAAATGTCTTTCCTAGTCATAGTAATGTCATGTCTGACTACAGATCCAACCACAGCAGGCCATGTGACCACAGCAGGCCCGCAAGGACCTGAGGGGAAGGTCACATGAGCGAACAGTAAATCAGAAGGCAATGCCTACCAAAGGCAGATGCAGCACCAGAAACAGTGCACTTCTTTAAAACACAGCGGTTAATACCAGAAAACACATGTGAGCAGATAAAGTGATGATGCTGAACCATATGAAGATCACCTTCCACATATCAGCCAAGGTCGTCCACAGGCAAAGAGAAGTAGCAATAACCTGGAAAACTGTGTATAAAAATATGGTACACGGACAACACCCTTGGTATAGGAGAAACTTGATCAGGCAGGGGAGACCCTGCCCCCCCCCAAAAAATATGATCAAAGGTAATAAGCAATTTACCAAAAAAAAAAAAAAAAAAGGAAATAGCCAAACATATACTCTATTTTTTAAACTTCGATTTGACCAGTGAACAGAAAAATAAAAGTAAAATAAGACACTATGTCTCACCTTTAAAAATGGCAAGTTTTTTTTAGTAATATCTAATCTATGGGAAGCCATGGAATAAGACACCCCATGGACTAACAGTATGAAAAAGAGTACAGTCGTATGGCCAGAAATTTGGCGAAAACCAGTCTAAAGCCTTTAAATGAACCTCAGCTACACGGCAACCACCGCCCACCCGTTGTGTGTGGGAGGCAAATGCTCGTGACCGCCTACAGAGCCACAGCACCTAGAGACAACAGCAGGTGGGCAGCAGAGCTGGCCCCAGAGACCCCCTCCCCATCCTGCCAAAGGGCAAGCCTCAGCCTAGGGCCCAGCACCTGGAAGACCCTAATTGTGCTTTTAAGCCTATATATTACATCCAAATGGATAAAAATGATGAGAATTTTTATCAAAACACTCCATTTCCAGGTGGTAAGGTTATAGGGAATTTATATTTTGTTTTGTTTGCTCATCATGTTTTCTAAATTTTCTATGATGACCATGTCACTTCATTTGTAAGAGGAAAAATTCAATAAAAGTTATCAGAGGAAAAAAAAGTGAAAACTTGAACTTGAGCAGGGATGAAACATATTACAGTGAATATGGTCAACATACCCTAAGGAGGCTGTGTGGTGGCAGACAGCAGCTCCGTCTGTGGCAACCACAGCACGATGCACAGACCTGTCGAACCACTACGCGTACACCTGAAGCCAACGTGCACTGTATGTCACCGATAAAAAAAAAATAATAAAATAAAATAAAAAAAACACTCGAACAACTGACCATAGGAAGCTCATGTTGGGATTTACAGAAATATCACCCAAGGAGCGCCTGGGTGGCTCAGCTGGTTAAGCATCGGACTCTTGATTTCACCTCAGGTCACGATCTCAGGGTGGTGAAACTGAGCACCATGACGGACTCCACACTCTGCGTGGAGCCTGCTTGAGAGTCTCTCTCTCCCTCTCCCTCTGTCCCTCCCTACCTCTCTCCCTATCTTAAAAAAAAAAAAGGAAAGAAAGAATCACTCAAGGTTCAGTTTCCTACGGAAACTCGCACCAGTCCCGAACATCATTTTTTAACCAAGTTCTTGTGGGTGCTTCCCACATGCACAGGATCACACAAAGCCAGGAGACCAGTAAGACATGGTGCCCCCCACCAAGAGGCGACCTTCTGGACAATGGCCAGCTCCCAAGTCCAAACCAGGACCCAGAGGTTCTAGTGAAGCCTGGAAAAGCCTTCTACCTTACGGAGCAGAGATTTAAAGCCGTCTGCCCCTCTATTTGATTCCCCTGACCCACACCTGGGTAGGAAACCAAGTAAACAACAGGGCAAGCATCTTAGCTAGAAGTCACAACACGCACTTGACATAAGGCCTTGCTTCTCACGACAACGAAGGAGGCCCTTTGAAGGGAGCCAACACACACACCATGACCTGGCTTTGCCATGTCCTTCGACTAATTCCATGGCCAGTGATTTTTACCTTGCCTCTTACTAAAGTCTTACTTTATAAAGAATACACGTGCCAACTGTAGAGCGAAATCATTTTAAAATTTGTGGCACACTAGAACAACTTCACAGGGCACTGCTCCATCTTCTGCTTCCTCTGCTTTATTAGCCAAGTGTCCCTCGGTGCACACCTTTTTGCAAATAAGGATGCTTAATAACCAAAAAGTTTTGGTGAGGTAATCCTATAAATTAATCACGTGCCACTAAAAAGAACTCTTTCTGTACATTGTATAAAAGATTACACTGTAAGCTTCTAAACTTAAAAGGAGGAAACAGCACTTAGGAACAACACCACTTTTCTCCTAATCATCAAGACACTTGTAAGATCGAGCACTCCTCTGATGCGCAGAGGCGCTAAGATAAAACTCCAGAGCGTAAGAATCCAAGCCATGAGCACGTGCTGCTCATCGTGCCCCACTCACACCCTTCCTTTGCTTGAGCGTCCAGGAGCACACCCGTGTGCACTGCAGCAGACGCGCTGCCGGCCACAGCACATTCATTTACTGGTTCGGTGGCCCCCACTAGGAGCTGGTTCTCAGCGTGACAAACGAGGAGGGTGCCTCCCCTCCTCTGGAGGGGGGGAGCACCTGCCACCCAAGGAGCACCCCGGGCCATTCACACTGCTCAGGGAGACGACCCGCAGCCCCTTGTCCCCATTCTGGCCACGGCTCCCAGCACTCACCTTGTTCACCCAAAACACCATGGCATCCTCGAGGTCGTACGGAAGCTCTTTCGAGGCACTGAATGTTGAGAAGCGCTTGACACTGGCCACCACCTTCTCGATGCTGATCATCTCCACGGTATAGGCCATCATGAGGGCATCCACCATCGCCATGTGGGCACTCTGGAAGCAGAGGCAACAGTCAGGGTGGCCCAAACCCACCTCTCCTACCAGGTTCAACACAGAGACCCTGCTCACAAACTCTGACCCAACTGCACTGTTTCAAGGTCATTATCTGCAAGTTACCCGTCCCCAGGGTCCGGCCAACTTGGCACCCTGTGGTGTGAAGGGCTCCGTGCCTCCTTTCTCATCTCCATGGCAACCTGGAGAGCCCCAAGGGTAGCATCTCTACTTCATGGCTAAGAGAAAAGGTACAAGGGGAAGAGCTGTGCCCAACGCTGCAAGACCACAAACGGGTCCCTGGGTACCAGTCAAGAGCGCTGAACACCAAAATTATACCACACCTTTGCATCCTTTCTTCCCAGAACCCGAGGAGCATCCTCTTGACTCCTAACCCATCATCCCCAAAGCCCACGAGTGAAAAGCCACAGAATGCAAAATGCCATTGAACAGTCAAAACAGCAATATGGGAGGCACCAAAACTCGCTGACCCAGAGTGGTCTGGAAAAGTCATAGCAGTGGTGTGGCTTCCAGAGAAAAATGAGGAGGTGGAGAAAAAAGCACACTTCCTTCTTTATCGGGACAAAAAACACAATATGCATGAAACAATCCACCAGGATAGGCTCAACAACTGTTTAGCACAACATCCGCAAAAAACTTCCCTCTTTCATTAACATGCCTCAACTTAAGCTCAGCATCCACAGAGGAATCCACTCCCAACGAGGAAGCGGCTCTTTTCCCCTTTCTCTGAAAACACAGGCACTAGAAGAGAGGCACAGCTCAGGGCCTCACGGCTCAGATGCAAACCTCGGCCATCCTGTGGGGCACTCGTGCTCAGGCCATCTGCACCTTCAAGCTTTGGGGCTGACCTGGCCACACGCATGCAGCCGAGCTGCAGAACGACAGCCGGCAGCACAACAGGCTGGGGCGCCGTGCAGGGGCCCGTGGCACCAGAAGCAGTCCCCGTTGGCGAGGGACAGCCCCTGCGTCCACAAACACAGGAAACTCACCATCTTTATGGGTGCGTGGCTGAGGTCGGGATCCGTCACAGGGGTGTCGTCGCTCTCCATCACGTAAATCCCTTTCCGGGACAGGGCCTGGATGACAGACTGGTGTCCCTGTAAGGCGGCCACCTGGTCCCCCTTCAGGATGAGGCTGCAAACACGGCAGTACAGTTCGCTGGACAGCAGGAGCTTGATGACGGGTGGTTTGATGTGCTCCTGCTCATACTGATCAATGTAAAAGGGGTCCCTGAGGTCCTCGGGGATGTCATCTGAGCCAAGGAAGAGATTACCACATGAGCGTGACGCGTCCATTCAAACTGCTAACAGAGGACAGAGCTGCCACGGATCACGATGGGTGACTAATAACATAAGAAGACCCCACACTGCATAATCCCACCCCTTCTCCACCGGCAGAGGCAAACAAGTTGCTTACACCACCTGGGGCGGGGTGTGGGCAATGCACACCCCTCGGCAACTTCACCACCACAACCTCAAGGAGCAACTCTTCCTGACGCAGGGGGGCAAGAGGTGGGTGTGGGAGCCCAAAGGGGGTAGTGGAGCCAAAAGGCAACCGAGACACAATCAGGCTAGGGCGGGCAGGGCACCCGGTCACCCTGCGGGACAGCGTGCGGCACAGCCAGCATCAGTGCTACACTGATGTCCTTGACTCAGGGAGGGAGTCAAGTGCATCTTTTTTCTGACATCCAGCTGGAGATGCGAGCGAGGCAAAACACCAGGGTCTCTCTGGACGAGAACGCCGGGCCCACAGGCACCCTGGCAAACCCGAAGCAGCGGCCCCAGGCCTTCACCTGACTTCTGTCCCTGTGTTACAAACGAGGAAACAGAGGCACAGAGAGAGGGCACAGAGAGAGGCGGCAAAAACCAACTGTGAACGTGCCTGATTCAGTGTCTACACCGCCTCCCACAAAACTACACCAGCCGTCTGTGTATAGCTGGGGACACTCACTTTCTAAATGGCCGGAATGGCCCCCCCCCCAGTGGTGTCCCTCACACTTGCCCTGCAAGATGTCAACTGCTGTTCTCCAAGAGTGGGGGACACTCTATACTCAAGCGGACTGGGAAACACTAAGTTAAACAGAGTTAGGCTGATCTCTCCCAGTGAGGCCCGTAGACCTTTACCTCTCCAGCCCTGAGACCTCCCCCATGGTTGAGTTCTGGAACTGTCCTGACCTGTGGAAGAGTTCAGACAAGCCTAGTCTCTCCAAGAAGGCTGGTGAAGGAAACCCATGACACCCAGTGCTGAGACCCGGGGCCGCCAACACACCCTCTCCCTGCTCGGTCCACAGGCTCTCTGTGGCACCATCTGAGGAAGAGGAGACCTTGCCAGTGACCCCCAAAAGCATTCTCCACCTCTTTCCCTGGCCCCTCACCCTCTTCATCTACAGGCTCTATTCTCAGAGCCTGAATCACCTCATTGCGGGTCTGGGGCTCCTCCGTGTTCCCCCACGGTCCCCTGAGCACTTCACACCCGTTCTTATTTCCAACAACGGTAGCTAACATTTACGCTGACCTTTTGTTTTCAAGCACCGCGGTTCAAAGCTCAGGTAGAGCACCAGGCAGCCCAGCAGGCCCCGAGGGCCAGGGCCGGAGGGACACACCCTTGTCTCAGGGACAAACCAGCAATAGTCTGGTGAATGAATGGACCCTGTCAGAGACTTAAATCCTCCAGAGTTCTGAAACGCAACAGACCATACCAATAATAAAAGAAGTGAGTCCCAGTGCAAAACACAGTGGGAAGATTTCTGCTTTCTTGGTAGGTGATGGTGACATGTGAGTGGGGGACTAAGGGAGGGACAGGAGCCGGACCAGGGAACAGCCAGCAGCCTGGGAGGACACACGTGGAGGACGCAAGGCCTGGTCCCAAGCGGGATGGAAGTCAGGGGAGGGCACTGAGCCAGGGGGTCCAGGATCTGAGGACATTTGCGGGGGGAGGGGGAGACACAAGGCTGACCAGGGCAGGAGCAGTAGGACCAGCCAGCACTGGGACCTTGGGACCAGCCCCCCAGTCCTCCACCTTTCTCCGTGCCTGCCCCACCTCCATCCCCTCTGCCAGCTGCCCCTCATTGCTCCAAATACTGGAAGGGGCACTTCCCACCTCACTGGGCAGGTGACCTCAATGATCCTGACCCCAGCCATGCCCCCAAACTCCTCCATCCCTCTGCCTCCTTGAGATCAGCAGGTGGAGGCCGCTGCTGGCCACGGCGCCTAATCTGCCTGTAAGTGAACTCCACCTCCCCCACCTGCCCCTCCTGGGCTTCGTCTCAAGGTCAGCCGCTCGGACCAAAAGCTTCAGGGTGATCCAGTTCTCTTCCTGCCAAACCCTGGCAACTCTGGCTGACTTTCCCTTTGAAATAGATCCAGGAAATGACAGCCACTGCCACGCCACTGTCCCCCTAGCCCCAGCCGCTCTCACCTCTCACTTAGGTACCTGATGGGCTCCCCTCCAGGAGAGCAGAGGCCTGCAGGCCTCAGCACAGAAAGGTGCCCGGGGTCACAGCTCTGAGAAGACGGGATGGGACACAGGCACAGTGGGGGGCTGGCCCTAGGAAGGACGGGAGTCCTGGGAACCCCGGAACCCGGCAAGGCTGGAGAGAGCACCCACCATGGCTCTGCAGCTACATTCGCTTACAATCTACTGGGTATAAAGGTTTTCCCACGGGTGGCCCACTTAGTGGAAGCTTCAAAAATAATCACTATAAATTAATTCATAAACCACTTTTTAATTATGTATGAACATGAGTCATATAACTGATTCACCTAACCTGCAGATTCAGGATCCTGTGAGTTACTGGAAAATGATGCATCCGCTCCAGGTAAATGCTCTGGACTTCAACAAAGGCCTCCTGCTGCCCAGTGTCCCCGCCCGTCCCACCAGGGCACCAGCTTCCTGCCCACCCCCCGCCCTCACTGGCCCGCAGAGCCAGCTAACTGTCTGCTTCAGGGCACTCAACTCCGGCCGAGACTTACTTGTGCACAGTTCTGAAATTTCCAATCGGTTGTACTAAAGTCAACAACTATTTAAAAAAAGACAACTTTGTAAACGCCTTGAACCTATCACTAGTGACTTATTCTTCCTTTCCTCTACAAACCAAGAAACCAGTTTGTCAGACTCATTCGTTTGTTTAGTCATTATTTCCTGAGCCCCTCCTCTGAGCCAAAAATGCGCAGCAACGAGGGGAGTGGAACGCGGAGAGCCACTGCCCCAGGCAGAGGCTCTTCAGACAACCGAGAGTCACCAGGTGACATGCACACAAGGCGCTGGGCACCACGCAGAAGGGGACGGGGCGCTGCGGGGCAGATGGGCCGCGGGCCGCCAGCGGCCAATGGAGCAGGAGGGAGGCGGCGGGGACAAGGACACACGGGGGACACACGGGGGGAAGGACCCCGACAAGAGGATTGCGGGAGGCGGCGGCTCGGACTGGCAGACTGCACAGGCCACTTCCTCACTCGCCCAGCAGGCGACCCACCAGGCACCGACCGGCTGTGTGCGCCAGGAGGGCCCTGGGGCACCCCTGGGGCCGTCAGGGCCTGCGGCCGGCTCAGGTGCTCCGAGGGCCTGCAGTAACGGGTGCGACCGGCCCCGGGGGGGGGGGGCGGCAGGGACACCCAGGAGGCAGCGGCATCAGGGCTGCGCTGCAACCGAGACACACAGCACGGTCCCCACTCCGCCAACGAGCTGCGGGCGGGGCCTTCTGCTAACACCGGAACCAGGAGCGCGGAGGACGGTCGGGGAGGGGGCCACACCGTTCTAGGCGTGATGTCTCTGAGGTGCCCGTGGGGCCCTCGCAGAGATCTCAACAGAGACAGAAAAACACGGAGACCAGAGCACGAGCGAAAGGGGCTGGCTGGAGACGCAGCCTGGAAGCTACGCCACAGGGAGAGCGCGCGGCGGGGCAGCCGCGGCCACGGCCACCGCGCACGGGCCGGCCTGGGAAGGGGCGCCGAGGACCGCCGGGAGAAGTGATCAGGGAAGGCGGCGCGACAGAAGGTGGGGTCGGGGAGAGAACACCGCAAAGCAGGGTGATCCGTGGGACGAGACACCAGGAGACCGGAAGGCGTCCGCGGAGGTACCAGCAGGAGGCAGCGCTGGCCTTGGCGAGGGGCAGGGAGCGGCCCCCGGGAAGGACGAAGGGGCCGAGGAGAGGGCTCTGAGGGAGGCAGCGGGGCCAACAGGCGGCAGCAGGAGCAGGTCTCACTGACCGCGGGAGAAAAGCCAGCAGACTGAGGGCTGAGAGCCACCGGAGGGAGCGCCCGCCACTAGCAGTGCTGGCAGCCATGTCTCTGGCTGAGAGGGATGGACGGAACGAAGGACAGACAGAAGGCGGGAAGGGTGAAGCAGCAGGTGAGTGGGAGGGCAGCAGCCACAAGCTGAAGGAGCTCCCACCAGACACCCGGAAGGCAGGAGGCAGGGTGTCCGCTGCGCAGAAGGCTCCCAAGCGGGAGGGCAATGCCTGGTCATCAAGCAGAACCGTGCGCCACAAGGGCGCGGTCTAGGGGACAGCAGTCCCGGTGACACGGGCCTGCAGTGACAGCGCGGACACTGTGACTGGCTGGCTGGTGACGCAGGGCTAGGACCCTGTGGGTGCCTGTGACGCAAAGGCAGTGTGAGGGATGGGAGGGTTCTGGCCAGCCTGCACCACAAAGGGAGGGCACTACGTGCAGAAGGAAGTGGAGATGGACAGCAGGTGCACAGGGGACAGAGGGTCAGAGCCTCCTACTGCTGGGCCTCCCAGAACCTCAGGCACTAAGAGGGCCTGTGCCCCTATCCCCCAGGTTGGGGCAGGTTTGGTCAAGGCAGGGACATAAGTCACGGTGCCGAGGGCAGAGCTGGAGTCTATGCGTCTCGCACAAGTGTTAGCTGCCGCTGCCATCCACACAGCCATCAAGAGGTTTAAGAGGTTAAAGAGACGTGTCAAGGAAGCACCCATGCCGTGGCTGTCCACCACTCCACCCTGCAGACCGATGCCACGTCCCTGCACCCAGAGTTGGGCAAGAGCCCCCCACTGAAGCCCGAGACCCCAACAGGCTCCAGCTGGGTCTAAGGACAGCAAAGAGCACCTAGCCGCCAGCAACCCCATGGCGCCCAGCCCCCAGCCCAGCCCATCTCCCACTGCATGTGGGTGCTCAGACGTCAGCATTTGTGCCACTGACTGAGAATCACCACTACAGAGGCTCCAAAGGTGGCTGTGACAGTCTCTATCAAGAAGACCCACAACGCTTCTCATTGTGGACACGTGGAAACAAGCTTCCCAAATCATTGTAAGGGCGGTAAAATTGGCCAGAGGCCCTCGAATTCCGCCCACACCCCCAGCCTACGCTGGGAACACCAGACAGAAAAGAAAGAAAAACAGCTGTGCTGGGCAGAGCCCACAGAGTTTCCTGCCCTACACCAGGCAAGCACCAATAACAAAGCCATACCCAACAGTTGCGGGGAGCAGGTCGCCCTGTGGGTTCTTGTCTCCCACTGCTTTCCTGAGGCAGACTCAGTTGCAGGAAGCACAGACTTGTCTTCTAGCCAGACCAGGAGGGCAGACCCTGGGAACAACCCCCACCCCAGAAAGCAGGAGGGGCTGCTGGATAAGGAATCCTAAAATCTTGTGTGTATTGTCCCGGGTGACCCGAGTTGCCCGTGTGACACCAACAGGGATCAGCACAGCAATGACTTAATGACACTGGGGCCCAGGTGTCACCGTAATGTCCTGTGGACAGGCCAGAGGGGCCCAGAGGCTTTCAGGACTAAACCAGCACTGAGCTGAGGCCCACAAAAGGCAGGTCATCAGGACTCAGTCTCAACCTAACTGGGCTTACTACCTGTTTAAAGAAAAATTCTCTAGATTTTAACAGGATCCAGAGTCTCACACGTAAGAGTCAGAATGTCCAAGACACAATCCATATTTACTCTGCAAAGAAACAACTGTCAGAAGAAAGGCAATCAAGGGACCCCAACTCTGTGACGGCCCGAACATCAGAGACGTCTGACAAGGACACAACTGGTTTTTATAAGCATGCTCTAAGAAGGAAGAGCAAACGTTTTTTAAATGAATAAAAAAACACAAAACTCTGAGAAACTCCAGGAAAAAAGAAGTCCCAGGATGGAGGGAAACCAAAGAGCAGAGCAGAGGACAGCCGGTGCCGGTGAAGCGAAGAACGGGCTGCAGATCTCACAGCACCCCTCCCCGGTGAGGTGGAGCAGCAGCAGCACGGGCCCAGCACCCAGCACTGCCGGGCACCGCCGGGAGGCTATGGAACCCAAACTAAGGTGAGAAACAAACCTACCAACCCTCAGCACGCCCCTCCTCCTCCCCCTCACCTCCGCTTCGAGGCCCAGAGCACAACTCAGGGACAGTTCTCTTACCACGGACCATGCCTAGGGGAGGGGAGGGCTGAGCACAAACCCTAGTGCCAGCATCCTGGCAAGACCCTCCTCACTCACACCTCAGAGACTCCCCAGGAAGTGCTAGTCCCCCTCCCCAGAGAAGTGACAGCATGCGCAGCTAACAACCCAGGGATTCCACCGCAGGCGCCCACCAGCAGGACCAGCGTGAAGGAGGTGCAAACTGAGTACCCTGTATCTGGCAAGGGAAGATTCGTGACCAAATGCAGAGTTAGGATCTTTACACACCCACATGGAGAGGAGTTGTCCAGTACCGGCAGACAGCATAATCCAGACAGTACACACAGAATGAACACCGTCAAGGGTCGGGCTAGCTGACGAGGGCAAGGTTGCCAGGGCGTGTTCCAGAGAGCCCACACTCCAGCACGCTCACCAGATGGGATGCTCCTTCCTGTGTCCCGGGAGGACCTGTGCATCCAGAGCAGGCATAAAGAGGTCAAATGGGGGCGCCTGGGTGGCTCAGTCCGTGAAGCATCTACCTTCGGCTCAGGTCATGATCTCAGGGTCGCAGGGATCGAGCTCCACATCGGGCTCCATGCTCAGTGGGGAGCCTGCTTCTCTCACTCTGCCCCTCCCCTCGACTTGTGTGTGAGCTCACTGGTGCTCTCTCTCTCTCTCAAATAAAATCTTAAAAAAAAAAAGAGGGTAAGCACATTTCTGGCAACCTTTCAAGTTATAAGGGCAAAACTTGGATTTGCAGGGCCAGACAAAGAGAGCAGGGAACCCTGGTAACCTCGCAGACACTCTCGACTGGGAACCCCAAAGGCTGCACCCTAAGAACAGGCTTGAACTGGAAGCACAGCAGCCCTTGAAGGCACCCAGAGCCACGCACTGGAGGGAGGGGATCAGAGACTGGGGCCAGTGTCTGCAAATGCAAGTTCCTCCCGGAGGAAGGCACCACCTCAGACTTCTGATGATCCCCACCATCTTCTAGACACCTCACCCGTTCAGCACAGAGAAAATAAGCAGATGGACAAAATGACAGGACATCCTGCACAAAGCCAGCAGAGACAATGAGCAATAGAAGCAGGCTCCCAGGCCTGTGGTACGGCCAGGCCGAAGGAGGGTCGGGAGAGCCTCTCCCCACTGACCACCACGAACTCTGCATGAAACCAGAAGCAGCCACATGAAGATTCTAAACGCCGACAACAGCAGGCAACTGTGGGAGCAGAAGCAAAGCCTGAAGCAACACTTACGGGGTCCCCAGCTCTGTGTCCACCCCCTCTCCCGCCTTGGACCTGAGGGCAGCCCGATGCAGCACCATGCAGCAGACACACAGCCAAAGTTCTCACGGAAACCGGGTCCTTCCAGCCAGGGGACCAGGGAAAGGGCCCCGCACCTGGAGAGTGGGAGGGGTCCCGGGCTTTGTTCCCTCCCTCTCTTCCAGCCTGCCCTGGCGACAGGAGGGCGACAGTGCACACAGTGCACGCAGTGGGACCCGCTGAGAGGGAAGGGGCCTCTGGGGCCTGAAGCCGGGAGCCTACCCGCTGTTTCTGTCCTCTCTTCGCTCACCACACTGCCCCAGGCGCACGGAGGTGCACAGTGACAGCACGGGCAGCCCTGTCTTTCTAGCCAGAGGAGAGGGGCTTCTTGGAGCCAGAAAGTGTAGGGGGAATCCAAGAAAGGAGAGAGCCAGGAAGGGGACCCCCAAATTCCATGGATGAACCCACACAACCCTGAGCTACGTGCATGTGGGGCAGACCCAAAGAACCAAACTGACCTTGAAACCACCACACACAAACAGCAAAATAGACCCGTGGCCTGAACCTAAAGGTGATTATTACCACCCAGCTACAAAACAAAGCACCAAAACATATCAACAGTATCCAGAAGACTTTAGCAGCATCCAGAAAACCACCCCACAATGTAATACTCAAAATGTCCAAGACACGATCCAAAATCAGTCAACATGTAAAAAATAGGAAAGGGGCGCCTGGGTGGCTCAGTCAGTAGAGCATGTGACTCAGTTTCGGCTCAGGTCACGATCTCAGGGTCGTGGGATCAAACCCAGAGTTGGGCTCCATGCTCAGCAGGAAGTCGGCTTGGGATTCTCTCTCCTTCTCCCTTTGCCCCTCCCCACCTCGCACACTCTCACTTGCGCTCTCACTCGCTCTCTAAGTTACCTAAGTAAATCGTTTTTAAAAAATAAAAATAAATGGCTCAGCCGGTTAAGTGTCTGCCTTTGGCTCAGGTCATGATCCTGGGGTCCTGGGATCAAGTCCCGTGTCAGGCTCCGTGCTCAATAGGGATTCTGCCACTGCCCCAGCTCGTGCTCTCTCTTTCTCTTTCTCGCAAATAAAAAAAATAATAATAATAATAAAATCTTAAAGAAAAAAAAAAAACACTTTCTTTCAGGGGCGCCTGGGTGGCTCAGTCATTAAGCGTCTGCCTTCGGCTCAGGTCATGATCCCAGGGTCCTGGGATCAAGTTCCACATCGGGCTCCCTGCTCAGCAGGAAGCCTGCTTCTCCCTCTCCCACTCCCCCTGCTTATTATGTTCCTGCTCTCTCTGTGTCAAATAAATAAAAATCTTTAAAATAAATAAATAAATAACAGGGAAATGTGACCAATCCTCTGGAGGCAAAGTCAATCAACAGATGCCAACCCTGTGATGATCCAGATCTCAGAACTATCAGACTTTAAAGCATGGATTATAACCAGGCTCCATGAGGTCAAGGTCAGGACTCTTAAAATAAATGAGACGATAAAAGTTCTCAGCAGAGAAATAAAACTAAAGAAAAAAAGAACCAAAATTTGAGAATTGAACAATACGGTGTATGGACAAAACATTCACTGAACAGGAAGGAGAATGAAGAAGACGGGGAAGTGGGTCAGTGAAGCTGAGAAATGTGCGTGAAGTCATCAAGCTGAAGACACAGACTGAACAAAAGGAAGAGCCTCAGAGAGCAGTGGGACATCAGAAGTCTAACGCCTGTGCTCCTGCAGAAAAGACACTGGTGCCCAAAAGCATCCGAATAAGTCATGGCCAAAATCTCCCCCTATTTACTGAAAGACACAGATTTGCAGGCTTAGGAAGCCCAGCAAAACCAAACAGAACTGACTGGAAGAAAACAGTGGCCGGCCGCTTCCTAATCAAACTGCAAAGAAACAAAGATGAAGTAACAGGCTCTCGGGACCCACGGCTGGAGTGATCAGCTATAGACCTCCCCTGACCATTCTTATAACAATGAAAGGAAAAAAGACAAGAGGAAGGGGCGCCTGGGTGGCTCAGTCCGTGAAGCGTCTGCCTTCAGCTCAGGTCATGATCTTGGGGTCCTGGGATCGAGCCCCTCCCACTGGGCTCCCTGCTCCGTGGGGAGCCTGCCGCTCCCCCTGCTTCTGCTCTCTCTCCTTCTCTCACACACACAGTCTCTCTCCCAAATAAATACATAAAATCTTTAAAAATAAAAAAATATATATTTTTAAAAAATGAAGCAATTTGGCAGAAACACATTTTGGAAATTACAAAAAAAGAAAAGAAAAAAGAGCTTGGCAGATTAGAAAAATGACAAAGCAGAAGCTCTAGAACAGAAAAATACATTAACTAAATTTTATTTCATAAACTGGACTAGTGAACAGTAGACCAGCCACCAAGAACATGCAGTAGAGAAAGTAAATGACAGACTCTGCAGGTGTCACAGGAGTGTGACTAGAGGCCCACAAAGGAGAGAAAACATGGGACAGAAACTGTATTTCAACAAATAGACAAGAATTTTCCCATACTTGTAAAGTCATGAAACCCAGCATGATAAAAAAGGAGATGTACACACGAAGGAACATCCTGGTAATACGCACGAAACTGAAAAACAGAGCAAAAACTTAGAGCAGCCATGAAGGACCTGTGGTCAAGGACAAGGTGGCATGGACTTGTCCTTCCCTCCTCCTCTCCTCTAAGTGCAACCGTAAAGTCAAAAGACAACCAAAGGAGGGGCCCTGGGTGGCTCAGTTGTTAAGCATCTGCCCTTGGCTCAGGTCATGGTCCCAGGGTCCTGGGATCGAGCCCCACATCGGGCTCCCTGCTCAGCGGGAAGCCTGCTTCTCTCTCTCCCACTCCCCCTGCTTGTGCTCCCTTTCTTGCGGTGTCTCTCTGTCAGATAAATAAAATCTTTAAAAAAAAAAAAAAAAAAAAAAAGACAACCAAAGGAGAATCTGAAAGCTGCCCGAGGAAGGCAAACTGTTTTGGGACCCCCAGACTGGAGGACGGCACAGCCACAGGGAACCTCACACCCCCCAACCCAACAGAAGGTGACCAAGACCTGGTTTCCCTGACCCTCAGCTAGCAACAGAAGGCAAGCCAAGTGGGCTCGTTCCCGCCCCTCACTGACCAGGAGGCCTACCTACTACAGCAGGCCAGCCTGGCAGAACCAGTGGGGGACAGAAAGAAAGCCCCACTAATGAGGAGTCTGGAACACCTACCTCCACAAAGCCCCCAGGGGCCTGGAAGTACTCTCCTTCCCCACCCGGCCTGAGACACACACCATCCCCCCGACAGTTTGCAGAGCAGGACCCCACCACGACAAGCACCCGGCCTGGGAAATGCTCTCTGTCCTCCAGAGGCTCCAGGCAGGCAGTCCAGCGCCAGGAAGCTCTTCTGCTTCCTAAAAGCAGCACCAGGAGGGCCAGTGGGGGTCCCCACGGCCGCAGAAGCACCAGGCACATATCCCAGCACCAGTCGGGCTCCAAATGTTAGGCAGTCTTTGGCACCACCCTGCACAAAGGTAGGCCTGGGCCCGTGTGCTGCACGAACTGTAAACGAGACCCAGAGGCTCCCACACAACAGGCAGAGTGACCAGAAAACGACCGAAAATCACTCATCACACCCAGAACCAGGAAAATCATGACTTAATGAGGAAAGACCACTGGCTGACACCAACACCAACACCAGTGGAATGTTGGAATTCTCTTACAAGGACTTTAAAGCAACTCTCATAAGAGTGAGTCCACAAGCAATTACAAATCCTCTTGAAACAAGAAAAATAAGAGAATTTCAGCAAAGAAGAAATTATAAAAGAACCGAATACAAAACTGCAAACTGCAGCAACAAAGTGCACTGGCTGGCTGGACTCAACAGTGCACGTGACAGAAGACAGAGCGGTGAGCTTGTGGACAGAGAAACACACTTCCCCAACCTGGACAGACAGCAAGCACCCGAAGAAAAATGAGCCTCAGGGACCCGCAGGAGAGGAACACAAGAGCCAACATTTGTGTCCCTGGAGTCCCCAAAAAGAGGGGACAGTGAGTGGTGCCGAAAGAGTACTGGAGGAAATAAGGGCTGAAAACCTCCCAAATATGACAAAAAATACAAATCCACAGGTTTCAAGAAACCACGTGAACCCCAAATAACACAAACCCAAAGAAATCCACACCGAGACACATCATTACTAACTTCTGAAAATTAAAGACAAAGAAAATATTTGGAAGCAGCTGAAGAGAAACACTGCACTCCAAACAGGGGCCCCAAGCTCGATGGGCAGCAGGTCTCTCCCAGAGCCACAAAGACTGGACGTAAGCCCTGCACCTTTCTCATGTGCTGTCGGAAAAGAGCTGTCGACCAGACTTCACATCTGGTGAAGGAATGAAGGAGAAATAAAGACATTCTAATTGGAAAACTAATTTTATTTATTTATTTATTCACTTATTTATTCTGCCCAGGAGAAGAGGCAGAGAGAAAGGGAGAGAATCTCAAGCAGACTCCACCCTGAGCACGGAGCCTGACATGGAGGCGCGATCCCACGACCCTGAGGCTCACGACCTGAGCCAAAACCAAGAGTCGGATGCCCAAATGACTGAGCCAGCCAGGCACCCCTAGGCAGAGGAAAACTTAAAAAAATAGTAATTTCCGGGGCACCTGGGTGTCTCGGGCGGTGAAGTGTCTGCCTTCGGCTCAGGTCATGATCCCAGGGTCGTGGGATCGAGCCCCGCGTCGCGCTCCCTGCCCAGCGGGGAGTCTGCTTCTCCCCCTGCCCCTCACCCTGCTCTCGTGCTCTCTCTCTCATTCTCTCTCTCAAGTCAATAAATAAAATCTTCAAAGAAAAATTTTTTAAATATTAAAAAATATAATTTCCAGCAAACCTTAAATGAATGTCTAAAGGAAGTTCTCCAAATAGAAAAAAATGATAAAAGAGGGAATCCTGGCGCATCAGGGAGGAAGAATAACAGAAAGATACAGATAATTTGGGTAAATACAATAGACTATCCTCTTCATGAGTTTTCTAAATTACATCTGGTGACAAACAAAACCCCAACACCTTCAGATACTCACAACAATGGCATTTAAAGGTGGAGAGAACAAAGGGAGCAAAGTGGAAAAAGGTTTTCGACACTTCACTCAAAATGGCAAAACAATACCAGTCAGCTGATGTAAGTCATATATACTGTGATACCCAGAGCAACTACGAAGAAAACTACACACGCACCCAAAAACAATATAAACAAATCAAGATGGAATCTTCAAAAGTAGTCAAGTAATGCACAGGAAGGCAGAAAATGAAAACAGGAACAAGAAACATAAAACACAATAAAATGTCAGACTTAAGCCTTAACTATCAACAATTACATTAAATGTAAATACCCTAAGTACACCAAAAAAGAGACAAAGATTGACAGAGTGGATTAAAAAAAAAAAAAAAGCAATACAACTATATGCTGTTTACAAGAAACTCACCTCAAACTCAATGAGTGAAGAAGGCTGAAAATAAAGGGATAAAAGAGACTATACCAGGAAAACACTGTTATCAAACAAACAAATGCAGGAATAGCTGTATCAGTATCTGATAAAAAATAAAGTAAATTATTAAAGACAAAGAGGTACATTACATAACGGTAAGAGAGTCAACCCATCAGGAAGACCTTTCCAATCCTAAATGTGAATGCACCAAACTGCAGAGCCTCAGAACATGAGAAAAAAAAAAAAAAAAATGGAGAGAGCTGAAAAGAGCAACAGACAAGTATGCAAGTATAAATTAAGGGCTTCAATACCCCTATCAGCAACTGACAGAACTGCTACACAAAAATTAACAAGGAGAGAGATCTGCACAACACAACCAAAAGAAGCTAGCGGATACGTGTGGAACACTCCACCCAACAGCAGAAAACACAGTTCCTCCATCCAGTGCCCATGGAACATTCACCAAAAAGACCTTATCCTGGGCAATAAAACAAACTCTACCAAGTTTAAAAGAATAGAAATCCTACAGAGTATTACCTCACCACAACAGAATCACACTAGAAATCATAGCTAAAAAACAAAACAGGAAAATCTCAACAAGTGGAAATTACACTTACAAATAAAATAATTCACGGGTCAAAGAGAAGCATCAAAGGAAATTCAGTTCACAGAACTGAATGAAAATGAAAATACAACATACCAAACGCATGTGGGATGCAGCAAAGGCAGTACCAAGTGGAAAATTTATAGCACCAAGCGCTTAGGCTAGAAAAGAAAAAAAGGCTTAATAATCTAAGTACCTACTCCACGAAACTGGAAGAAGAGCAAACAAACCCCAAGACAAGCAGAAGGGAGGTAGGTGAGGCTATAAAAGGCAACAGAATGTTAAGAGGTCTTTGTGAGAATGGAATGTTCTAGATCCACATTATACAATGTCAATATCCTGGCTGTGATTCCAAATTATGGTTTTGCAAGAAGTTACCACGGGGGAGACTGGGGAAAGGGTGCCCAAGATGTCTCTGTGTAATTTCTTACAAATGCCATGTTAACACACAATTACCTCAAAATAAAAGTTTAGTTTTTGGGTAAATACAATTTATATAGTTTAGTTTAAAACAGCAGCCAAAGACCCAAAAACACTTAACAACAAAAAAAAGATTCAAATGGCCAATAAGCACATAAAAAAATGCTCATCATCGTTGAGTCATCAGGGAAATGCAGACCCGAACCACAGGAGACAGCACAACCTACACACTTGAATGGCTCAAATTAAGAAGACTGACAATGCCATGCGCTGGCAAGGATACAGATCAACTAGGACTCTCACGCTTGCTGGTGGAAACAGAAAGGAGATACGCCGACCTTGGAAACCAGCCAGGCAGTTAAACACCCATGTGACCCAGCAACTCCATGGCCAAGTGTCCCCCAAGACGACAGAAACAGATGCCCACACACAGCCGTGTCCTTGAGTGCTCACAGCGGCGCTATTCATGGTAGACAGAAGTCCCAGCGGCCACACACGAGTGAGTGAGCAAGCACACTGTGGGCAGCCAGACAACGGGGGCCACTGCTCACCCCCTAAAGCAAAAAGGTCTGCACACATGGGTGAGTCTCCAAAATATCAGGCTATGTGTAGGAAGCCACACAGGGAGTAGCTGAGGTGTGATCAGAGGTACAGAAGGCCCTAGAAAAACCAAGCTCATCCACAGCCACCGGAGCACATCAGTGAGGCTCTGGGCTGGGACCCACTGGAGGGGCTCACACAGACCCCTGGAGACGGTCAGTGGAAAGGGCTTACCTTGACCATGCTTAGACTCCTCAAACTACACTCTTGGAACGTGTGCCCTCTGTGGTACTTAAGTATGTAAAGTGTCCCTCAACAAAGCTGATCTTCCCGAAAGTCTGAACGAAAATTCTTCACTGTATACCTGCAGAACGGGCATTACTCCTCTGAAAGGCACAGGTTTCAAACGTCTCTTCTCTCCTCAGAAACCTTCAAGAGCTCCCGAGTTCACACATGACAAAACCCCACTTCGCCAACCAACCATTCAAGGCACTCCCAAGACCTGGCCCAGGCATTTCTCCCAAGGTACACTGGCCTTCCCACCGGCACCAGCTCCCTGCACCCAGTGCCCACCACTCCCAGCTGCAGGGCTGGCCAGCCCCTGGGCAGGAAGACGCCCCGCCCTCTCCCCTCCTCTTCACCCCATCTGTGCCCTCACCTCCTCCTCCTGGCTCTTACCCACCTAAGCCACAAATTCAGCCTCACTTATCTGAATGGAACATTCTAGATTCCCTCAGGGGAGTTTCACCCTCCCGTTCCTGTTCTGCCACAGCAGCTGTTCCTTTCCCAGGCACCCAGGGGTCTGAGTGCGCGGCCATGTGGGGCACCACCTGAGCCCCGAGAGGCCTGTCAAGGACCCCAGAGTCCACAGCGCATGCTCACTGAACTGACGGAAGTCTAATTCTGTGTGAGAGAGGCTGAAGTGAGGAGAGGACTCACCGAGGGGCATGGACGGGAACTGGTTCGCATGCACAATAAAAAGGGCTGGGCCAGACGGAAGAGTCAGAGAGAGAACCTCATAGGCGCGGTTCTGCCATGAAAGCAGAAAAGCTCCGTGAAATAAGGACTCAATATTCCCGTCAAGAGAGCCCTGTGCAGGCCCGCCTCCCGCCCCCGACATCAGTCAAGCCCGTCTGAGGGTAGAGGGGGGCGGGGCTCTGCTTTCCTAACACCTGTCACTCCTCCGCTCTGCCATTCCCGCTGCAGACAAACTAGGCTAGGCCTTGGCACATCGAACAAAATGACACCAGCTCTGCTATGGACTCAATGTGCACCCTCCCAAACTCAGATATTGAAACCCAGTCCCAAGGTGAAGGGGTGAGGAGGTGAGGAGGTGAGGCGGCTAGCAGGGTGGAGCCCTCATGAGTGGGATTAGTGCCCTTATAAGGAGGCTCCAGAGAGCTCCCTGCCCCTCCTGCCCCACCGAGGGGACAGCCAACCCCACCGAGGGGACAGCCAACCCCTCCGAGGGGACAGCCAACCCCTCCGAGGGGACAGCCAACCCCACGCCAGGAAGCAGCCTCATGGGACACCGACTCTGCCAGCACCAGGATCCTGTTGGACTTGCAGCCTCCAGAGCTGGGGGAGACAGATGTCACCCAGCCTATGGAACGTTGTCAGAGCAGCCGAAATGGCCTGAGACATGATCCCAGATCTTCCACCTGACTACAGCCTCTGCCCACTTCAACCTGCTAGAAAAATCTTGCCAGGCTCTATGTCTCACCACACCACTCCCCCTACACAAAAACCTTCCCAGGCACACATCTCGAAAGAAATCCCTAGCCAGCTTGGAACACCACAGACCATCTGGTCCAGACTTGTTTCCTAAACTAATCACTACTATTCCAGTCCACAAATCCTGTCATGAGGTTACTTGACTCCGTGTCAAGCACTTCTTCCCCTGCACACAACCCAGCCAGACACCCTCCCCTCTAACTCCTGGAGGGGCTGCCCACACCTTACCCATCCTTCAGAGCCTCTGGCCCCACGAAGCCTTCCCACTGCTCCCTGCAGCCCATTCCCCCACCCGGCAGCTCCCCAGGCAGCCTCCGGACAGCTGTGGTACTGACGCCGTGCTGCGTTCACTCATTTCCCTTCTCACACTCAGCAGCTCATGTGGACTCCAAGCCAACGAGAAGACCTCATCCCATAACTTACGTCCTGTGCTATGTAACCACACTACAACGACGCACGGGACAGCTATGTGGTTATCGCCAGCTCCATCCTGGCCGCATTCAGATCAGATGAAAGCAATCTGAGTTGTTCAACTGTTCAACTAGGAAGTAAAAAAGAACACTGTACACATATGGCAACACGGCCACAAAACAAATCCATAGCAGGAGAGGCCTATGAGCTAGGAGAATAAATGTAATACAAAGAAAAAATATCACGGGATTTTCGGAATATGTGCACGAGTTTAACATGCTGCAGCATAAGAGAAGCCGAAAATCTGAGGGTTCCTCCAATTTAAAGGATCGGGACAGTTTGAACTTAAAGATGGACGTCTGTTCTCTGGTTAACGTTTAGGTGAGGGCATCAAGACAGGAAAGAGAACGTGTGCAAACTGGTATAGCTTTAGAAATACAAACTCATCCACACTATGGCCATGAGAACAGACTACAGATCGTTATCCCTACGTACTTCAACTGCTTCAAGAGGGTTTCCAACTCTGGCATCCATTTGACAAACAGCTGAGCACTGCAAACAGGGCATCCACTGGGACAACCATGACCCCTGACCTCACAGACCCCAGGCAGTCCTCAGCACACCCAAGCAGAGGGAAGGTGGTGCCACAGGCCAAGCAGTGGCTCCTTCAGTATCTAGGAAACCTAGCAGGTGCATCCAGCCTTCCCTGTCACCTCCAGCTCCGAAGCCCCCAAATCTCTTGCCAAGAACAAATGACTATTAAAAAACACAATTCAGGAACACCCTAGGAGCTCAGTCGGTGAAGCGACTGCCTTCAGCTCGGGTCATGATCTCAGGGTCCTGGGATTGAGCCCCATGTCAGGCTCCCTGCTCAGTGGGGAGGCTACTTCTCCCTTTCCCTCTGCAGTTCCCCTTGCTTGTGCTCGCCCTGTCTCTCTCTCTCTCTGTCAAATAAATAAATAAAGTCTTTAAAAAAAAAATCTTTAAAAATAAAAAAAATACAATCTGAACTCATAAACCAGGAATCTGAGTGAATCACCAGGTAAAAAAAACAACCATCTGCTTGCAAATGAGGATCTCTGCACTAAGACTCACACAGGCCCTGTTCTCCCGCCAGCCCCGGGAAAAAGGGGCTGCTGGCTCCGTTCCCAGTTCTGGGGCCTGGAGAGGGGTTCCAAGCACACAGTTCACTTTCACCAAAGGTCACTGTGACAAAGCAAGGTGGTGACCCCTAGAGTTGACAACAAAGAGATGCTGCTCCTCATATCCGTTAAGCAGACAAGAGTCCAGGCTACCCCTGTGGCCTATATAACGAGACATGGCAGCAGCTCCACCAGCCCCACCGCAGAGACCCGTCCCATTCATGAGGATTTCCCACCCCACAACATGCTTTCGCAATCAGTTGTCTGATCACTCCAAGGCAAAAGTGAGGACAAGAGTGTCCATCCCCCCGCCAAAGATGGGCTCTACTGGCCCGGTGGGCTCTCTCCACCCCAGTGAGCTGCCGTGGTGGCCCCTCCGGGCCTGCCCCGTTCAGGCAGCTCAGCCCCAAGCCATGGAGTGCTGAGGTGTGGTCAGTGTCCGCCTGGTTTCCAGGGCTCCTCAGGCGGGAAAGTCACCACCACTCGGCCACATAGCAACAAGTCTGCAAACAGCTGAGTGCCTTCCAGTACTTTCCCTGGTTGTTGTTTCAACATTGTCCTTGGAAGATTATAAAAATTACACCCTCCCATTATCCCCTGAAACCAAGGCCTAGAAACCTTTAAGTTTCTAAGGTCATGGACTAAAATCAAAACCAGGAATGCAGTAACCCCTTTACAGCACTCTGCTCTGTAAACAAATGGCACTTCAGGTCACTCCTTTTTTACAAATTTGTTACAACTTTCACCCAAAAAGACATCACAAAATATTCCAGCTAAACGGGTTCTACTTTTGTTTTTTTGTTTTTTTGGTTTTTTAAGTAAGCTGTAGGCCCAAAGTCGGTCTTGAACTCACGACTGGGAGATCAAGAGTCGCATGCCCTACTGACCAAGCCAGCTGGGCACCCCGGGTTCTACTCTTTCTTGCAGACACTTTTAATTGAACAACCTTCAGTATATCGAATATATTATCTCTAAGAAAATAACTGAACCACTGTCCATGAAACAGTCACCCCAAAGAAGGAGGGGCAAAGCACAAGGTGGCTCCCAGCTCTTGGCTGCAGCAAGCTGGAGGAGCCTTTCTGTATCACCACACGCCACCACCAGGCCTGGCCAAGGGACACTCTCCTGAGCCTCCCCACCTACTACAAATGGCAGAGAGTGACCCAGGGGGACACCGAGAGTCCCAAAAGGCAAACACAAAACATGAAGACAGCCTCGGAGCACCTCACCCTAGTGTGTCTGCATGCTTTCCATTCCTACACAGAGGCAAAAAACCGTTCAGTTTCATTTAGCTACTTAATGACAACTGTACAAGTAAAATATTTAAGCTACTTTCCCATCATACCCTCCCCAACACTGATTCACCACTGAAGTTGCAGATTAAAAGAACCATGTCTAATTCACTTGAAACTAAACTGAGAGATACAGGGTGAGGTCCCAAAGAAGAAACAAAGAACAGGCCCCTGGATTAAGGAGAGAAACTTGGGGGGGGGGGGCGCAGGGGGATCTAAACTATCCTATCAAAATCCACCCCCCCACCTTTCTGCTCTTCTGAAAGACCAGACCGCGTGCCGGCTAGTGCCAGTCTCCCACCCAGGCTGTGACCTCCACACCAATGACCAACATGAAATCACTCCAACTGAGCCAAGGTGAGTCTTCCGGATCACGTGAATTAGGATCTCCCAAATTTGCAAATTTAAAGAAACTCTCAACCAAAAAAAAAAAGTCTGTTCCCCTTCTGAATCAACATACAGAATGGAAAAACCTTCTCGTTTAGCAAAACTGAATGGAAACCAGACCTCCTAAACTCAGTGTTCGCGCCAAGCGTGCCACTGCGACAGGAGAGTGACCGAGTGACCGACGGGCAATGTGCAATCCAGCCCTAGATCCTCGGACAGCATTTACTCTCCTTCAGCTCCCGGGCACATCCTGCTCTATAAAAACCCACCTTTAATAATTTCAAAACTGTAAGGCCGATTATAATATGAGTCTTTGAATTAATCACCTGAAGAGTCGACAAGTATCAAAGAGAGATCTGGTACTGGAAATAAAACTAGACCAACCCCGAGAGACGCACATTCATTTCCAGAGAGCTGACAAATCCCACGCTGATCGGCAAAGCCAAATGCAACACGATAAACATGCATTTGCTTTGCTAAAGAAATTGGAAAGCAAGCGACGAGAGGGCTTTGAAAAGTATTTGTGCCTTTACAGCCTTCGTTACCAGAACTGCAGTCATTTCCATACATAAAATCTTAAAAATACATCCAGGAGTGAAAGCCTGCACATATGCCCCAGGAGCCATGCCCAAGAATACACTGTGCTTCCAAGCAAAGAACTGGAGCCCCGCCAGCGCCCCTGCATGGTGAACGGCCCCCCAGTGAAATACTACACAGCCGTGGAAAAGCAAGAAGTCTGGCCGGAGCCATAGGAAGAACCTAAGAATGTCACGTGTAGGAAACTGTCTCACAAGAAGACATCGTCAGGACACGTGCAAGAACACGTAAGACTCAGTGATGCGGGTCAACAATGCACACGTAAGTGGTGAGCTGCGAAGAAAAGCCAGCCAGCAGCCCACCGAGTCATGAGGCCGTGGGAGCGCAAAGCCGCAAAGGTCCACCACGCTCACGGGCTTTTCCTTAACCTGACTGCTGGATTCCGAACGGCCGCTCCGAGTACTCCTTTTGACATCTTACTCTAAAGTTTCTGCACAGTTTTTATCAATTCCGTGCTTTCCCTAAAATCATATAAATTCACGTGTGCGGCGGTGTTCCCTCACCATACTCCACAGAAACCGCAAACGCTTAGTGCAGCTATAAACGAAAACGGCAAAACCGAACACTGCAAAATCAAGGAAAACGCGCTCCTTGCGCGCGATTCAACCAACTTAAAGCGACGCAGGGAGGCTGTGATCGCAGGGCGTGTTTATCCTCCTGACTAAGTAAGCCTCCCCCGCGGCACAGGCCACTCCAACTGGTGCGATCCTGTCCCAGGGCCACCCGGCTCGGGAAGTGTTCAACCCGGGTCCACCAAGCTCGTCCCCAAAGGGCCCTCTCTCCACTTGGGAGTCGCTCTACAAACAGGGATGTCTGCACCAGAGTAAAGGCCATTTTAAAACAGGGTTCAAATGAAACGGTAGATCACACAGTATTAGCTCTTGGGTGTGTACCCAAAACAAAAGCATCAGATCCTAATAAAGCCAGGACGAGAATCACTTCGTCTGTACAATTCTGAGAGCTGGAAACAGGAGCGTCTTAATCCACTAAGCATATCAGGGCCTAACAAACTGGATTCAGTAACAAGGTTACCTAGTTCTTCAAAACGGGAATTAACCGAAGGTAAGGATGCTCGTTAAGCACAATCCGCTTAAAACACAATTTCTCGTTGGGGCTTTCCGCGTGTGAGGGTTTCCGCGCACCCCGAGCGCTGCGCATCCAGCGTCTGGCCCCGCACTCAAGCCCCACCAGGACGGCCAGCCCCGCACCCACCCCCGGGCGGCGACCGACGCGCTTACTCCTCGCGGCACCTGCCGGAGGACCCCCGCCCGCGCCCGCGCCCCCGCGCGCGCCCGCCCGCGACCAGCCGGCCCCGGAGGCCCCCGGCGCGGTGCGGCCCAGGACCCCGCGCACAAAGGCGCCCCCGGACCCCGGCCCCCCGCCCCGGACCCCGGCCCCGCCCCGCCCCCGCCCCGACCCACCTATGCCGTAGGCCTTGGCGCAGATCCACTGCAGGTTGGCCGCGATCTTGGCGCGGGCCGAGTCGTAGCGGTCCAGGGGCACGACGTCCACGGCGCCGTCGGGCGCGGCCTCCATCCTCCGCCAGCCCTCCCCGGCCGGGCAGCCGCCCGCGTCCACCATCTGCACACAAAAAGGCCGCTGCAGCGCGGGCGGCGCCCGGCCTCCGCCGCAACAAAGGCGCCGCGCCCCTCGCCGCGCCGGGACCCGCGAGCGGGCCGGGCCCGCGAGCACCGCCGCCCCCGGGAGGCCGCCCCCGCCCCGGCCTCACCTCACAGCCGCCGCCGCCGCCGCCGCCGGTGCTGCTGCTGCATGCTGCGGGGCCGCGCCGGGAGGCCGAGGCACCGGAGGCCGGGAGGCCCGGAGGCCCGGAGGCCGGGGAGGCGGCGAGGCCAGGGGCGCGGGCTGGGCCGTGGGCCGGGGCGGGGGGCGCGTGCGCGGGCCGGGGGCGGGGGGGGGGGCGGTGGCGGCGGCGGCGGCGGCGGCGGCCGCTGAGGAGGCGGCCAACCGGCGGGAGCGCGCGCGACGCCGAGACCCTGCGCACGCGCGCTGCGTGCCGCCCGCCGCCCCGCCCCCGGCCCGCTCTCGCCCCACCCCCTCTCCGCACGCGCAGTGGGCCAGCCCGGGGACCCGCCCCCCGGCCCGCGCTCGCCCCTCCCCACACCGCACGCGCAGTGGGCCAGCCCGAGGCCCCGCCTCTCTCCGCGGGCTCCGGGCGCGGGGTCGCGCGGAGTGGGCGGGGGCGGGCGCGGGGGCGGGCGCGGGCGCGGACGCGGGCGGGCGGGCAGGCAGGCTCCGGCGGGTCTCGCAGTAGCCCATTGTCTGGACCACGCCTCCTCCGCCCCGGCCCCAGCCGGCCCCAGCCGCAGCCCGACGGGCGGACGGCCACCTCGGGAGGGCGACCCCCCCCCCTCCAGGGTAGCCCCGGAGGCTCCCCCTCCCAGAGAGCGGCGCTGCAGCCAGGGCCGCCCCGCCCACCGCCGCGGGGCCGGACCCCGGGGACACCGAGCCCGCCGGGCCCGCGCCCCTGCCGCCCTCGGGAGACGGCGAGTGTGCGCGGTGATCCCCCGCGGACCCACCCCCCGGCCCAGAGACCCCGGGCCCGCGGAGACCAGGGACCGGTGGGGAAGGCCGCCACCCTGCGCCACAGCGAGGAGCCCGCAAGCACTGCACAAGCACCCCGCGGGGAGCCCCGGCCTAGGTTCCCCGAGTGGCCGGCAGCGGCAGGGGCAGCCACGGCCGAGCGCGCGGGGGCATGGGAGCCTGCAAGGAGTGAGGGCAGGCTGGGGCGTCCGGGGAAGCGCTGACTGGGCAGGGGCACAGCAGGCACAGAAGCCCGGACGGGGCAGTGCTGGGCCGTGAGCGACAGGGAGGCCACTGAGTCCAGAGCCCAGGAGGAGAGACACCGCTGGGAAAGGGGTTTGGGGGGGCGGGGGGCCTGGCAGGTCAGCACAGTAGGCTCTGACCTCGGAGATGGGAAGCCATAGGGGGACTTGGAGCACAGCGGGGGGCGGGGGGGGCGGTGAGTAACCCTGCGGACGTCAGGGCACAGGTGGTGGGCAGGGCAGGGAAGGCAGCAGGGGGAGACCATGCCCTGGCACAGGATGCGGAGTGGGGGAGAAGGAGCAGGGGTCACCAAGGGTTTCAGTACTGCTCTTGTATCCTGCTACCTTGAGGGACGCGTTATTAGTTCCAACCATATTTCAGTTGATCCCTGCGGATTTTGTATATATAAAATGGTGACAACTGAACACAAATACTCATACCTCTTACTTTTTAGTCTGGATGTCAGTTTACGTCCTCCCCTTACCTGATGCCCCGGTGGCCACAGCCTCCAGTACTCTGCTGAGTAGAGACAGCGGAGTAGATGTCCTTGTCTCGTTTCTGCTCTTAGGAGAGAAGCGTCCGGTCCCCCACTGCCGAGTACTACGTTAAATGGGGGTTTTCCGTGCTTAGGTTGAGGAAGCTCCCCTCGGTTACTATTTTGATGAGTGTTTTGTCACGAAAGGGTGTCAGGTTTTGTCCAATGCCTTTTTGTGATAATTGAGATGGTGGTGTAAGGTCTTTTTACTCATTCGATTAATGTGGTCTTGATTGATTTTCAGATATTGAACCAGCCTTGCATTTCTGAGATGAATCCCACCTGGTCATAGCATGTAATTGTGTTTCAAGTGTGGCAAATCGTTGTGGGGGGTTTTTGGTGGGTTTTTTTTGTTTGTTTTTTGTTTTTTTTAGCTTTACTGAGATGTAGTTGACCTGTAACACTGTGTAAGGTGTACACCGTGATGATTTGGTACATCTTTAGTATCTATGTAGGTATACATTGCGAAACGATTACCACATCCATCACCTCACCTGGTTACCGTTTGTGTGTGTGTGTGTGTGGTGAGAACATTTAACGTTCCCTCTCCTAGAGATGCCTGGGTGGCTCAGTGAAACCTCTGCCTTTGGCTCAGGTCATGATCCCAGGGATCAAGCCCCGCATCGGGCTCCCTGCTCAGTGGGAAACCTGCTTCTCCCTCAGCCTGCCGCTCCCCCTGCTCGTGCTCTCTCATATGCTCTCACACACTCTCTCTCTGTCAAATAAATAAATAAAATCTTTTAAAAAAAAAACAAAAAACATTCACTCTCCCAGCAACCTTCAAAGATACAATACAGTCCTGATTCAGCCAGCATGTTGTACATTACATCCCCAGAACTTACTCACCTTAAAACTGTAAGTTTGTACCTTTGACAAAACTCTTGCCCTTTCCCCCGCCTCCCCAGCCCCTGCCAACCACGGATCTACTCTGTTTCTATGAGTTTGGTTTTGGGACCCCACATGTATGTGAGATTATACAGTACCTGTCTTTTTCTGTGAGGTTTATTTCCCATAGTAGAGTGCCCTAGAGGTTCATTCATGTTGTCACAGATGACAAGACTTCTTTTTTTATGGCTGTATTCATTTCACTCAAATAAGTGAGATACATATTATGTACAAATAGACCCTCACGTTTCCTTGACGCTTAATCCACTGACGGACGCTTAGGTTGTTTTTGTGTCTTGGCATGTAAATAATGCTGTAAATGCTGTAATGAACGTGGGGGTGCGGATGTCTCTTTGAGATAGTGATTTTATGTCCTCCAGATACACACTCAGAAGTGGGATTTGCTAGGTCATATGATAGTTGTTTTTAATTGCTTTTGTTTTGTTTTTTGAAGAACCTCTGTACCATTTTCCACAGTGGCTGCCCCAGTTTGCTTTCCCACCATCAGTACATGAGGCCCCCCTTCTCCACATCCTCACCAACACTTGTTATCTCTTGGGTTTTTGACTGTAGCCCTTCTCACAGGTGTAAGGTGATACCTCACTGTGGTTTGGGTTTGCAGGGCCCTGATGATGAGAGATGTCGAGCACCTTTTCACGTACTTGTTGGTAATTTGAATGTCTTCTTTGGATAAAATGTTCAGGTCCTTTGCCAATTTTTAAACTGGATTATTTGTTTGGGAGTGCTTCCCCTCTTCAATCTTTTTGGAACAGTTTGAGAAAGATGGGTGTTAATTCTTAAAATGTTTGGTGGAATTCACCAGTAAAACCATCTGGTCCTGAGCTTTTCTTTGTTGGGAGATTTTTGATGACTTATTCAATCTCCTTAGTCAATATTGGTACATTCAGATTTTCTATTCATGATTCAGGTTTGGTAGGCTGTGCATTTCCAGGAATATATCCATTTCCTCTAAGTTACCCAGTTTGGCACATAATTGTCCATAGTAGTCTCTTATGATCCTTTGTATTTCTGTGGCGTCTCTTATAATGTCTCTCCTCTTTCATTATACTTTTGTTGATTTGAGTCCTTTTTTTCTTGGTTAGTCTAGCAAAAGGTTTGTCAATTTTGTTTATCTTTTCAAAATACAAGCTCCTAGCTTCCTTGATTTTTTTTTTCCTATTGTTTTTCTAGTCCCTACTTCATTTATTTCTGCTCTAATCATCTATGTTATTTCCTTCCTTCTGCTAATGTTGGGATTAATTTGTTCTTGTATTTCCCCAAGGTGTAAATTTAGGGTGTTTGAGATCTCTCTTTTTTTCTTAATGTAGGCATTTATCTCTATAAACTCTTAGAACTGCTCTTGCCCCATCCCATAAATTTTGGTATGTTGTGTTTTGGTTGTCTCAAGAAACTTCCTGATTTCTTTTTTCTTTTTAAAGATTTTATTTTATTTATTTAATTGACAGAGAGAGAAAGAGAGACAGCTAGAGAGGGAACACAAGCAGGGGGAGTGGGAGAGGGAGAAGCAGGCTCCCAGCTGAGCAGGGAGCCCGATGTGGGACTCGATCCCAGGACCCTGGGATCATGACCTGAGCTGGAGGCAGATGCTTAACGACTGAGCCACCCAGGCTCCCCTGATTTCTTCTTTGACCCATTAGTTGTTCAGATGTGTGTGTTTTAATTTCAACATATTTGTAAATTTTCTGGTTGTCCTCCTGCTTTTCATTTTAAGACTTATTTATTTCATTGGTAGGGGGGAGAGGGAGAGAGAATCTCAAGCAGACTCTGCACTGAGCATGGAGCCTGACACGAGATCTCTTGTGAGATTACAACCCTAGCCGAAACCAAGAGTCGGATGTTCAACCAACCGCGCCACCCCAGGCGCCCCTGTCCTCCTGTTGTTGATTTCTAGTTTCATACCATGGTGGTCGGAAAAGATGTGTGATAGGATTTCCGTCTCCTTCAGTTTGTTAAGACTTGCTTTGCAGCCTAGCATATGATGTGTCCTGGAGAGTGCTCCGCGTGCACTCGAGAAGAATTGTGTTCTGCTGCCGCTGGGTGGAGTGTTCTGTGTATGTCTGTTAGGTCCGTGGGGTCCACGGTGTTGTTCAAATGCGCTATTTCCTTACCGACTCTCTCTCTGGGCACTCCAAACAGTGCTGAAGGTGGGATCTTAAAGTCCCCTCCTATGACTGTATGTCTGTTTTCCCCTTCACTTCTGTTAACATTGTTTTCAAATATTTAGGTGCTCCCACGTTGGGTGCTATGTATTTCCAATTGTTATGTGTTCTTGATGAATTGACCCCTTTATCACTATATAGTGAGCTTCTTTGTGTCTCGTGACCAATTTTGACTGACAGTCTCTCTCACCAGATACAAGCGTAGCCGCTCCTGCTGTCATATTGGGTGTCTATGTGCAGGGCATGTCTGTTCACATCCTTTCAGCCTACGTGTGTCCTTAGAACTGAAGTGAATCACTGATAGGCAGTATATTGTTGGATCCTGTTCTTAACCCATTCAGCCAGGATATGTCTTCTGATTGGGAAATTTAACCCATTTATGTTTAAAAGAATGATTAAACGGAAGGACTCAGAATTGCCATTTGGTTCATTGTTTTGTATTTTTTTTTATGAAAAGTCACACACTCTACTGACTGAGGCAGGTCCATGCGCCCCGTAACAGTCTATTTTAAGGTGACAACTTACCTTCAGTCACGTGCAAATGCTCTACACCGTTACTTCTCCCCCTCATGCCACCAGCATCACACTTGACATCTTTCCACGTTATGCGCCCATTTACAAATTACCGTAGCTGTTGTTAGTTTTAATAGTACTGCCTCATTTTTTAAGTCTTAAACTGGAGACAGCAGTGACTTACACGCCCCTTACAGTGTTAGGGGTGTTCTGATTTGACTATATATTTACCCTTACCAGAGAGGTTTATACTTTTATTTGTTTTTATATTGTCACTTAGCGTCCTTTCTTCTCGACTTGAGGCACTCCCTTTATCATTTCCTGTAAGGCAGGTTCAGTGGTGATGAACTCTCTTGGCTTTGGTTTGTCTGAGATGTCTTTATCCCTCCTCCGTCTCTGAAGGACTTCGGTGTTGGGGGGGTGGGAAGCGCACACCTCTTCCAGGCTGTAAAGACTGGTTTGGGCCGGGAAACACCTTCCTCCATCCTTGCTCAGGATGGTGGGATCACCCCTGGTGTTGCGGCCTTTCGGGGAGGAGCTGACTTAGAGGCTGGGGCTGCTGCGGGATCCGTGAATGGCAGGCTTGTCACCAAGGCGTGGGTCCTGTCTGGTCCCCGGGGGACACACCTGCCTTCAGCCAGGACCTTGTTTGGTAGGGCTGCTACTGGGTCTGCTGTTGGGCCCTCCGATAGCAACTGTTGCCCAAAACCAAGTTCGCCTCTCGGTGGGCTTCAAGCCAAAACACACAACCAAGCCAAACAGCAGGGAAAGGAAGGGTTTACTTGCAACAAGTAAAGGATCTTTCCCTGAGCAGTATCTCCCCAGACAACAAAATTGGGGAACTTGTAAGCAAAGGTGCATGCATATTCATGAGGAGCCTCACACAGTGGGGAATAGGGCATGGAACTGGGGCAAAAGTCCTCTTAAGGCAACTGAGTCCAGGTCAGAGTCCCCAGCCCGGCAGGGGATCTGAGGGCTCAGAGGGGTTCAGATCCCGCCAAGACAGCTCAAGTGTGCATCAGGTCAGTCTTCCGTTTTGAATATGATTAGGCTGTTTCCTGGCCTGATGGTGGCTGTTTCTCCTTTTCATAAAATGCTTGGGGGCTAAAACGACATGTCAAGAAAGCTATGTCTGCCTTTCTCCGGGGGACCCTAACTTTCTGCTTATGTTACCAGGTGCACAGACAGGTGTCATTCCAACCAGATCCCTGGGATGGGGCAATGCCGTCCTCTGGCCAGGCCACCGGTGGGGCCCCAGACCATGGCTGACTGAGTCCCGGCTGCTTCGGGGTGCATGGGCATGACAGATAGGTGTGTCTCCCGCCAGGCTCCTCGGCGGCCCAGACTGTTCCCGACCAGGGTCGGAGGGGCTGGAGCTGAGGGTCGGGCCTGCTCAGAATCTCTGGGGGTGCAGATGGGAGTGTGTCCTGCTGTGTGTCCCTGTGCTGGCAGACTGCTCGCGGACTGTGGCTGGGAGGGGCTGGGGCCGGTCACTGAGGCTTGGCTGGGCGCACCTCCTGCCAGGGCCCTTGGCAGAGGTGCTGCCGGCTGGACCAGTGCCAGACAGGGCTGTTCCAGGGTCTGCAGCCGGGACCTCTCTGGGCAGGTCAGGGGCATGGGTACGAGCCTGCCTTCCCCAGGCTCCTCGGTCTTGGGCTGCACCAGATCCCACAGCCCCCACAAAGGCACTTCTGTCTGCTAATGGACGCCCCACCACGGCCACCCAGCGGGGACACGAAGGGGCATCTGACCCGGCCCTCTTGCGGGCGGCACTTCCACGGACGATCCCGCATGCGCGCTCCCGGGTAGGTTAACCACTGCAACGCCCGGGGTTTTGTGTCCGTGTTGATGAGATACTGGCCTGGCGTTGTGGTGTCTTTGTCTGGTTTGGGATCATGGTAACACTGGCCTCATAAAAGGAGATGGAAGTATTCCCTCCTCTTGTATTTTGTGGAAAGTGTGTGCAGAAGTGGTGTCCATCCCTCTGTGGGCGTTGGGTGGGGCTGAGCATCCAGGCTGGAGCCCAGGCCTCTCTGTCGCGGCTATGTAAGAGTTCTCCCTCCTGGGCCACCTGGCGGGCTCAGCCCATGGAGCGTGCAACCCTTGATCTCAGGGTTATGAGTTCAAGCCCCACGCTGGGCGTAGAGATGACTTAAAAATAAAACGTTGGGGGGGTGGCGCCTGGGTGGCTCAGTCGGTGAAGCATCTGACTCTTGATTTCTGCTCAGGTCATAGTCTCGGGGTCGTGAGATTGAGTCCCGTGTGGGGCTATGTGCTGGGCGTGGAGCCTTCCTGGGATTCTCTCTCCCTCTGACCCTCCCCCCCAAAAAAGAAAATAAAATCTTAAAAAAAAAAAATTCTCCCTCTTCACATGTTCGGGGTCTACTCAGATTGTCTGTTTTCTCTTCAGTTGGTTTCAGTGGTTTGTGTCATTCCATCTCCGCTCAAGGGCCTTTGTCCTAAGATTTCTAAAGGCCAACTTATCCTGCCCCAAGATGGCAAAGGCCAGGGCACAGCTCGTGGTGGAAGGAGCAGGGCCTGGGGTAGTTGTGGATACATTAAATTCGGGATGCCTGTTGGACCCCACATGGAAATGTCAGCTCCCAGGGTGGCCCAGGTAGGAGATGCCGCCACAGGGAGGGCGCCACCAGCCGTGAGAGAAGGGGCCCTACGGGGAGAAGGAGCCCCCAGCAGGCCATCGCCTCGGGCAGCAGGCAGCCTGGGTCCTGTGTGTGGGCCTGGAGGTCGGGGTGCAGGCCCCAGGAGGGGGAGCCGCCATCTAGGGCCCCGGACAAGATGACTTATGGAGCGGCAGAGGCAAAGTGAACAGAACTCTGCTGTCAATGGTCGCAGAGATACGGAGTGGTGGCCCCGGGCTGGCGTGCGGGAGAAGCCATGGCCTGTGGGTGCGGACATGCCAGGACCGGTGCAGGACAGGGGAGTCCGATGACGTCCTTCCACCCTGGGCAGGGGAAAGGGCATGGCCAGGGCGCTGGAGGGGGGCCGGTCACCTGCTCAAGGGCAGGATGGAGGTGCTGTGGGTTTGAGGGGCCAGGAAGAGGCCCGGCACAGGTGTGTGGGTGGGTGGGAGCAGGGAGGGGCTGCAGATGGCACGCCAGCCAGGCAGCCCCAAGGGGCTTCTCCTCACGGACAGCAGGCTGATGGTGCAGGTGCGTGTTACCGGTGAGCGCACAGGGATTCGCTGGGTGTGACAGAGTGTGTGGGTACAAGTGCGGCAGAGCAGAGGAGCGTACAGCGCGGGGGGGACCTGGGCCCGGACCGTGGCCCGGGGAGCTGGGGTGTCGGAGGAGACCATGCAGAAAGAGAGGAAAGGCTCCACCCGGGGCAGTTAGGGCTGTTGCGCCAGCGTCATTACAGCGACACCCAAGAAGGATGGGTGCCTCTCCACTGAATGGTTTGGCTTTATTTTTGGATAACTCCATTATACAAAGGATCCACTGGCACAGGCTTCTGGGCGTTCCTGAAAGTTTCAGCTTGGGAGGCATCGTCTTTAACCCAGAATTCCAGACAAACTCTGCCGGATTGCCCAAAACCTGACCTAATTGTAAATATGTGACTGGTTGTATCTGCAGAAGGAGTGATTTGTCAGGGAGGCTTCCAGACTCGAAGACGATGTTAGGAGTTGCTCCCTACTGTCTGGCCAGCTCCGGGGCCCTTGAGGGGGGACCCGAGAGAGATCCAAGGTGGGGTTCCAGCTCCCAAGTCGGGGGGTGGCACCCCATCCTCCCCTTGACCCACCCGCTCGGAGTGTGAGCAGGCGGATCACTGCCTTGGTCCCTCAAAAGTCCAGCAAGGACACAGGGAAGCAAATTCTCCCCAGCAACAGGCAGCCTCGGGCTGGCTCCCCTAACCCCACCAGGTGCTGTCCACCTGCTCCTGGGTTCTGCTCCCCCCTCCAGGCAGCCGGGGCACCCTCCCAACCCCTGCAGAAACAAGATGACCGTCCTCAGGGCCTCCGCCGGCTTTGTCTTATTTTTATGCCAATTTTTCCCCTAAGGTTTCTGCAAGCCCCAGGTTCTCCTTGCTTTTGCTCGTTTACGCGGGTTCTCCGAGTGACCGCTGCTGGTGGGGTTTCAGCTCCGGGGGACATGGGCACAGGCCACTGGCGGCCCGGCCCCGGAAGCACGCACGCGGTTGCCAGGACCGGCAGGTGGAGGCGGCGGTCAGTTAAGTGGAGTTCCTGCGGGCAGGATCTGAAGAAAAGGCCGATTTAACCTTTTCATTACCTTGGCCGTTCTCTTCTTGATGGAAATTTTAAAATGACAAGTTCCTATTTTCAGTTTTGATTCCATTAAAATCCGGTGTATTTCGGTCTTCCTAGAACATCAACCGGCAGGAGGGCTCATGGAAACGTGAGGTGTGTTGGACCCCGATGGCCGGCTCCGGCCCTCACGCTCGTCACAGCCTGGCACGCTGTCCCTCCGTGGTTGGGTCGTCCGCGTTCGTCCGCACGTTCCCATCCCGTATCCCAGAAGGAAGATATTGTTATAAAAGAAAAAAAGTATTTTCGCCAATGCAAAATGGGCCAACCTCTTCTCTTTTCTCTAAAAAAAAAAAAAATTTTTTTTTTTTTGAGAATAGGTCAAAATAAAGCAGAAGCCCGGGAGGGCTGCCTGAGCGGACACAGTGAGGCGGGACGCGGGGAGAGAAACAGCCTCGGAGCCACATCACAGCGGCGCGGCCCGCCTGCTGACCCCGGGCTTGTCACAAAGAGGGCACCAGAGGCCCAGCATGTAGTCCAGGGCGGAGCGATCCGCCCCGTGTCCAGACACGGAAGCCTGGGCCGGTGCTTTGAGGGATCGCTGAGCGAGGCCTCGCGGCCGCCCGCAAACAGCTACCACCCAACGAGTCCTCAGCACCCACGGCCGAGGACCCTCACCCAGGCCTCCAGGGAGGAGGTGGTGGCCTGTGGGGTGCATCTACCTGCTGCCCCCTCCCCCCTGTGCTCCTAGACGCACCCCGAGGGTACAGGCTGCTGCTGCTTTATCCTACAACCGACAGGCGTGCTGTGTCCCCTGGAGTCCAGACCAGAGAAATAGTGACGTGGGCCGAACAAGGCCCCAAAGCACCCACGTCCTATGCCCCAGAGCCTGTGGGGGGCGGCGGCACTGGGTCGAGGACTCGAGATGGAGATTATCCTGGATTTCCCGGACGGGCCTGGTCTGTAGCGTACAGACCCTCCTCTGTAGGCTGGGTGTGTGTCCCCCCCCAGAGTCATGTGTTGAAACCTAACCCCACCGGAGGTGAAGGTGTTAGGACGCCCTTGGGAGGGGAGCAGGTCGCGGGGTCGGGCCACAGGAGAGAGGGGCCCCGGGGGCTCCCGCACCCCTCCCGCCGCCTGAGGATGCAGCGAGAAGTCTCGTCTGTGAACCGGGGAGCGGCCTCGCCGGACACGGACTCTGTGGTCGCCGGGATCCTGGGCGAGCAGCCCCCTGAGCTGTGGTCGTGGGCCCGTGGGCGGTGCTCCGTTAGAGCCACGGGAGCGGGCCAGGGCCCGTCGTCATAAAAGGGAGGCAGGAGGCTCAGAGTCAGAGGGAGAAGACGTGAGGATGGAAGCAGAGGTCGGAGAAAATCCCACGGGAGGTGCCACTGGCCTCCAACGTGGGTGCGAGGCCGCGAGGAGCTGAAAAGGCAAGGAAGCCGTCTTCCCCCGGGGCCCCGGGGAGGACCAGCCCGCCGCACCTGCACTGTGGCCCCTCACATGAGGCAGGACCACAAACCGGGGTGGGTTGAAGCCACCACGTCAGGGGCACGTGGTCCCAGGGACCCCGGACACCCACCCACAAGGTAACAATTTCCCACTCTTCCCAAATACACGCAGAGCAGAATGGCCTGGCCGCCCAGCCCCACAGGAGACGCAGGGACCTCCTGCCCGGGGTTGCCGTCCGCCCCAACGGCCCCCTGCCCAGCCACCCCAGCCTGGCAGGGCCCCTGCTCAGGGCTGGACTTCCTGGTCCCTTAGGTCGCCCAGGACAGACACATGTGACAGATGATGTTATGTGTGTGACATGCTCCCACGGTGTTGGGGGGGCATTGGCCGGCGTCACTGTAATTCCCAGGTGCGATGTGATAAAAACAAATATTGGGCCTTTGTCCCTGGCTCCTGGCACACAGCTCCCAGAACTCTTGGGTTTAGGGGTGACCAGAGCATGCTTTGTGGGCTAATGAGGTGAGTGGAGTGTGCTAGAGCTTCAGGCTGGGGCTGGGCCGGACCGGGCGTGGTTAGGGGGCGAGCCGTTCCGCCCCAGCCCCAGCGCGGGCGGGAGAGGAGACTTGAGTCCAGCGCCATGGCCAGTGACACCATCCGTCAGGCCCATGCAGTGGGGCCTCCAGGAAAGACACTGACTGAGAGCGTCTGGGGCTTCTGAGTTGCTGCTCATCCATGCACTGGGAGGGTGGTGCACCCCAGCTGCTCGGGGCCCCTCCCAGACCTCAGCCTGCCCGCCTCCCTCTCGGGCTGTCCACTGCACCCGTTAAACAGGGGATGGTAAGTGAAGTGTTTTTCAGAGTTTTGTTCTAGCAAACTGAAGTGGGGGGTCGGGGGGACCCTGGTGTCTGAAGGGGGCAGTCCTCTGGGGTAACTCTGGGTGTCTGAGCATCACTGAACTGAATTGTAGGAAACCCCAATGGTGTCTGAGAGCTGGAGACCAGGTTGTTTGGGGAAACAACCTACATATTTGGTGTCCAAAGTGTGTGAGTAAAAGCAGATGGGCGGGAGTGCCTGGCTGGTTCAGTGGGCGGAACGCACGACTCTGGGTCTCAGGGTTGTGAGCTTGAGCCCCACGTTGGCGGTAGAGCTGACTTAAAAACAATAATAATCTTTTTTTTTAATATTTTATTTATTCATTTGAGAGAGAGAGAGAGAGAGAGAGGAGACAGAGGGAGAGGGAGAAGCAGACTCCCCGCAGAGCAGGGAGCCCGATGCAGGGCTCGATCCCAGGACCCTGGGACCATGACCCAAGCCGAAGGCAGACACTTAACCGACTGAGCCACCCAGGTGCCCCAAAAGTCATAAAAATCTTTTTAAAAAACCAGATGGCCAGCGCACAAGCAAGCTCTAGCACATGCTGGGATGGGAAACCCGTCGTGTCCACCCTCACTGGCTTGGGACAGAAGCATGACCTTTCCAAAATCAAGGCCCCGACGTCAGTGGTGGACCATTCCCAAGTCAGATCCACCACCCACTGACCACAGCACAACATTCAGCCTGACACCCCGCACCTGGCCTCCCTGTCATCACTGCTCCCCTGAAGGTAAGATGCTAATTCAATATGAACTTAATTAATTGAACTCATTAAAAATCTAACCCCCCCCTTGGAAGAGAAACCCGAGGGGAGATGTGTGGGCAGGCCAGGCTGTGAGGGCCACAGACACTCAATGGTGTGAAGTTTCTGCTGCCCCGCCACCCCCAGGGACAACAGCGTCCCAGGAGAGGGAGGGCTTGAGGGCGCGTGGGGGCTGCCAGAGCTGGGCAGACGCGGGCCAGGCACGCAGGTGTCCGCGCATGCCGGCTCTACGGCTGGGAGCTCGTCACAGCTTGTCCCTCTAAGCGGCAGACAGGGTCCTCACTGTCCCTCCATCGTGCTGAGCCCTTCCTGGGAGGATGCAGTATCTAGGAGGGACCTCAGGACCCAGGAGCTCTGGGGAGGGGGTTGCAGGTCAGTGGCCTCGACCATGCACTTGATTGGTTACGGCTTCTCCCCAACCCCGTCCATCCGTCCTGGCTGGCCATGCACGGCTGGCGCCTAGCAAACCCTCCGGGGAGCAGGGGCCCCAGCTGTGACCAACGGGGCCCTTGCAGATGCCATCCCACGCCCAGAGGGTACATGTTAAGGCCACAACCTTCATCTTGCACCATCTCAAAAGCGCAAATTACACACCTCTTGGGGATTTATAAATGAGTCACTTTCCCCTTTTCACTGTGGGGGCTTGGGCTCCAACACTTGGCTTTGACCCAGGTCTTGCCAGGATCAAAATTTGTAATGGGATTTGCCACTGCGGTCACAAAAGGCCAGGGGCACCAGAGGCTCCAAGAGGTCACATTTTGTCACAAGAAGGCACCCTGTGTTGGGAACACAGCCGCTCCAAAGGCACCGAGCCCACGGGCAACGGCACCGCCCGCACGCTCCGGGCCGGCTGTGCGCGGGGCGGACGGGGCAGGACTTTCCCAGGGCCCCGGGACAGCCCCGCAGACCGGTCCTCATTCAGCAGCACATCTCTGCTCTCCAGTTCTAGAGCTGAAGCCCGAGGCAGGCCCCGGCTGAGCCCGGAGGGAGACTCTGTTCCAGCCTCTCGCAGCTGGAGGCCGAAGCGCGGCTGGAAGCTCGGCCCCCCGCTCCGTGTGTCCACCTCCTCAGCGTCCGGACGGACTGGGGCCCCCGGTGATCTCGTTTTACCCCATCCCCTCTGCGAAAGCCCCATCTCCAGATGCAGGTGCATCCGAGGTGCTGGGGTTGAGGGCGGCAACGCACCTGCTCTGAAGGACACAGTTCAACCCCTACCAGTTGCCTGTGTGCAAGGAGTCTCAGAGCAGGTGACGTGGGACACACGGGTTCCACCGGTCAGCCCTGACGTCTCTGTCCCTCACCCTTGACTTCAGGCCTCCGAGAGCGCCTGCCAGATGGGAGTGCCTGGTCTTGAGAGTGCCACATCCCAGGTCTTGTCCCCTGGCTTGGTGCCCATCACGCATCCAGGACCCGCTGCGTGCCAGAGGTGTGGGGTCACAGACTGCACCCTGGAGAGAGCAGCCGTGCCTCCCTCCGCCCACGGGAAACGCCGGTCTGCTCCCTGTCCCTCGTCACGGGGCCGTCTGCAGCGCTCGCGCTCTGCTCTCTCCCTGGGCCCACACGGGCCCCTGGGGAGGGCTGAGCCCGGGACACCAGCCCAGGCGTGCACACGTTTCCCAGCGCGCCTCTCCAACCGCCACGGGCTCGCGGCCCTGGGCCGCCCTGGCCTCACGCCTCACCACCGCTGGATTGGCAACAGGGCAAGAGGGCGGACAGCTGTGAGCCACGGAGCCCCACGCCGGCCCTGGTTCCCGCCACGTGGTGGGAGGGCACGCCCTGCAGTGCTCAGGGCCGGCCCTTCCTGGAACACCCGACCTGGGGCGTGCCCTTGCGTGGGCGACCCCCAGGCATTCACGAGAGAGCTGGGCAGAACGGCTCGCCAGGCCCCCTTCTGGGGGACCCCGGAAATTCTGGAGGCAATCCAGAGGGGGATGCACTCCCCACCCGCACCCAGGAGAACCTTGCTGTGCTGATTGGAGCACACACTCCCCACTTCTTTGGGGCCCACATTTCACTTAAAACAGCCGCTCAGTTCCCAGAGGAACTGACTGTGTGGCAAGGCCCACTGCAGGAGACAATCCAATGACCCATGGACCCCAAGCCCTTCATCATCTGCTGCCACTTGGGAAGAACAGGAAAGGACAATGGGAGGCACGCGGGAGTGGGCCCGGGCCTGAGCACCTCCACGTTCCCGGTCCGAGCAAAGAAGCCTGGGGGGCAGCCTTGCGGGGGGCTGCTGGCGCGTGTGCCGGGGGCGGGCCGGCAGCCTCCCTCCCCAGCTTGTCCTTGCTTTCTCCCGTCCTAGCAGCAGACACACTCAGAAGGCCAGCAGCCGACGTCCCGGCCAGAAACGCCACTGGGTTCGCACACGGGCTTCGAACACGACTCCTCTCAGGCTGGTTCTCGCGCCAGGCTCTGAGGGCACGTGGCACAGGGAGCGCGCCTACTGATGAACATGGAGCCCCAGCACCTTCCACGGCCCCCACGAAGGAGCCAGAGGAGCGCGGGAGAGGCGGCGGCGGGAGGCCGGAGAGGAACCCACCACACTCGCGCGGTCTCTTCTCGCACGGGGCCCCTCGGCTCCCCTGTGCCCGGGCCCTCCGAAAACGTGTGGCGCCTCGTCCCCTCTGTGCCCGCACGGCTTCCCTTGGCCCCCCCCCTCGCCATCGCTGGCGCCTGGAGACGGCTCCGCCTGGAACACACCACTGCTCGCACTTAGTTCTCATGGTGTCGCCGGGAACGTGGCGACCGAGCCAGTCAGGGAAGACGGCACTTTGCCAGATCTGGAACATTATCAAGAGCCCCAGGATTTAAGTCACAATCCCCGTGTGCTTTGTCTGCTGTCCCCAGTGCGCAGCCACCGAGGGCGGTGACAACACGCAGGTGCAGGAACCAGCCGCGTGCCTTATATGACGGCCGCGCCTGAGAGTCTACACGTACATTTTGTTCAAATTGCTATCTTTATTTTTCATATTCTTTCCAAACCGGGCAAGTGATTAGGTTTATTTTCTCCAAATTTCACTGCAGACAGTAAAGCAGGTATTCTAGGGTATCTGTCATAGTGGGCGCAGGAGTCCAGCCGGTGGCGAGCAGCATGGCTGCCCAGGGACAGGAGCGGGGATGTGCCCGTTTGGCCACGGCTCACCTCGGACAGAAACCTCCACCACCAGCGCACTCTGAACCACAGGCCTCGGCTCAGACACCTTTCCCAAAGCCCACCAAGCTGTGCCTGAGACAAGTGTGAGGCTCCCATGAAGACGGACCACGGTGAGAAAGAATGAGAAATCCCAGATCTGTGGAAAGAAGCATTTCCGTAAAACACCCAAACGCCACTGAGGGGGAGGGCGCTGGGTGGAGGCTCCCCGGCAGCGAGGGGCCCCCAGCCTGTACCTGCCCATGCAGCCGACAGTGGAGCACACTGAGGTGGGGCGCAGGTAGGTGGGGGCTGCTTCAGCAGAGGGGTTCTGAGAAGTGTCTAAGCGCTGCAGTAAGCAACGAATAAGGAGCGGAATTGGGAAAAAAGGGAAAGCTGTAACGTATTTCCTCGTTTTGCAACATGACTAACGTTTTTTAAAGATTTATTTATTATTTCAGAGTGAGAGTATGAGAGCGCGTGAGTGGGGGGAGGGCAGGGGGAGAGGGAGAGCATCTCCAGCCGACTTCCCACAGAGCCCAATGTGGGGGCTCCTTCCCGGGAGCCTGAGATCACGACCCAAAATCACGACCCCAGCCGAAATCAGGAGCCGGACGCTCAACTGACTGAGCCGCCCAGGCGCACCCCCGCCAAATAATGTTTAAAAAGGAAACGGTGGTAGAGACCAACGGCTGGCGCCCCGTTCTGCCACGGGAGGCCTGGGGGTGCTCCCTGGCCTCGCGCCTACAGAGCCCCGAGCTCCAGTCGGAACGTGAGCTCACCCGCAGACGGCGTACGCAACAGTCAACGTGCCCGCGGGGGTGCCCAGCGCGCTCTGTTCTTCTCCGCCATTAAAATGACACTAACACAGACAGTAGGAAAAAGGGAATTTATTTATTAAAGAAAAATCATCTGCGAATTGCTCTACTTTAGTACTGACGTTAACACTTTGGGTTGAAACATGCCTTCCTCCAGGGAGCAAGCAGCGCCTACAGGTCAGGTCAAGGAGCGTTTCCAGAGCCCAGAGGGACCCTGTGGGGGTGGCGACCCCTCCCAGAGCAGCCACCGCATCTGTAAACACTGTCAGAGGCTGGACACGGCCGTGCACACTGCCATCACACAGGTCGTCAAGCAGAAGATCAAAGCGTGAAAAGAGCCCTGCGCCCTGACGACCCAGGGCGGGCGCGGAGGGCAGGCTCCAGGGAGGCCCCTCCAGCCCCACCCCTCTCCCCCCGCAGCCCGCGGCACCCAGGGGTCTCCACGCTTTTCTGCAACTGGCTGGGGCTAGGAAGAGGGCCTGGGCTGGAGCCGCCCCCAGCTCCGGGACGGTTGCTGGGGCAGAACAGCTGAGCGGCCGCATCGCCTACGTGCGGTTCAGGGTCTGGAAGATCCTGGAGATCTGCAGCATGACTGGCCCGGTCTCTGGGTCGTTCATCCACTGAGTGCTGTTCAGGGGGTTTTCCAGCATGTCTTCAAATGCTGTGGGGAAGACAGAGTGAGGCCGGCTGACGCAGCTCCTCCACACTCGCAGCCAGAAACCTGGCAGTCACTGTCCTAAAAGGGCGAGCCGTGCATCGCCAGGGGCCACGCACGAAACCCTCAACGACCCCCCCAGCAGCGTCTGCTATCACACTCATGAGCCGCAGTCTGAAGACCGCGTCCCTGTCCCGGGCGGGCGGCGGCGGCCTGGGCACTTGCGGGCGCGTGGATTCTGGAAAGCGATTTGGCAACAGCTATCAGCAATCTTTTAAAAATAGTCACAGCCTATGAGTCAGTAATTGTGCTTCCAATTCCAGTCTGGCAAAATCACCAGACGCGGAAAAAACAGAAAGACACTGCTGCACGTGTAACAATATCTGACTGGGAAAATCAACCTTCAGTCTTAAGGAAATGACTTTAAAGAACATAACCGAGGGGCTCCCAGTCGGCTCAGTCAGTGGAACAGGTGACTCGTGACCTCAGGGTCGTGAGTCCAAGCCCCACGTTTGGTGTGGAGACGACTTAAAAGTAAAATCTTAATAAATAAGTCAATAAGCAAACAAATAATAAAAATGTAACTGAACAATTCCACAACATAAAATGAATTGTCTCAACAGTTCTATAAAGCCGTTTCCCCCAGAAATGGGCGTGAGCAGCCCTCGCCCGGCAGCCAGCCCCGAGCCAGCGCGGAGCCGCCCCACGTGCACGGGCCTCAGGGAGCTGCTTCCTCCACCACTTGGCAGCTCTTTGGGGGTCACGTGGGACCACAGCTCACCAGAAAAGTGGGATTTCATCGCGTTTAGGATGGACAGCCCTCCCAGCCCTTAAAACAATCACCGGGGACCCTCCTGATCGAAACCTCTGAAAACTGGGTAAAAATATCAGAGAACCTGGAAGAACACCAGGGTGTCTGGGACAACGAGAGGGCACGTGGGTGGCGTGGGGGTCCAGTGAGGGAAGGAGCCCACGTTCACCTTCCTCCCGGGAGGAAAGGGCTGAACAAAACCATGAACCAGGCTATCGGTGAGAGACCACACAGAAGGGTGTGTATGTGAGGAAGGTCTTCGGCAGGACCTACACTTGAAAATTTCAGAAAGACAAGTATTCCGAACCAAAAGGCAAACAGAAAGTCTGCACGTGTGACAGAGAATAGCTGCCGACACGTGAAGCGCTCCTAGCCAGGCTCAAAGGCTGAGGCAACAACTGAAGCGGGCAGCAGACGCTCAAGGCCACACAGGGACGCGAAGGCGGCACACGCAGTGTGGGGGTGCGGGCGGGGGGCGGCCCGCTGCCCCAACCCGGTCATGCTGTCCTCAAGAACGCGAGCTGCACCCGAAGCAGGAAGTACAGACGGGAGCGGTCACCGTGGCCAGCCCAAGGCCACAAGGGGAAGAGCGGTTTGAGTGACTAGAAATGGGAACAGCATGTGCAACCCGAGGCCTCTGTACAGAATCAAAGATCTGTACCTGCTAAACTCCTCCGTTTATAACAGCAAGGCCAAGGGGCGCCTGGTGGCTCAGTCGGTTAAGTGTCAGACTCCTGATTTCAGCTCAGGTCGTGAGCTCAGGGTCATGAGATTGAGCCCTGCATCGGGCTCTACGATCAGCGGGGAGTCTACTCGGGATTCTCTCTCCCTCTGCCCCTTCTCCCACGTGTACACACAGTCCGAGTGTGTGTCTCTCTCTAAAATGAATAAATCTTTAAAAAAAAAAATTAAAGGGCGAGGCCAGAAGATGCAGCATAGGGATGCACCGGCAGGACGCGGAGTAAACCGGGACGGCGCACAGGCCTGCAGATGCTTCAGAAGGAAACCCGCCGCCTGGGGGTGGGGGCAAAGGAGACTTCCACCGGCTTCTGCCTCCTCTCCTGCTCATCCCAGATGAGCTATGGTGGGCGCTTTATCTCATCTGAAGTGATACCAGTTACCTTAAACACTCACCAGAAAGGTGTACCCCTTGTGGCGTGGGGGCCTGGCGGCCGTTGGAGGCCCTCCCGGGGACAGGCGGAGCGCCGGGGCATGAAAGCCGCAGCCCCTCCCGTGCTGGGCAGCACCGGGGCCCCCAGCGCCGTCTGCAGGCCACAGCCCCACCAGGCGCCAGCCGGGTGGCACCTGCTCTGCCTGCCTTGTTTCGGAAATGTGAGGAAAGGCTTCTCATGAGCAAACGTGACACCATAGGACCGTCCCAGCAGATGGGGAAAGACATTCAGTAAAATCCCATGTCCATCGTGATGGAAGTCCCTCTTCGAGAAAAGACAAAACCAGCCAACAGCAGAGGGCTGTGGACTGACCCAAGGCAGTGCGTTCCTTCCTCCGGTCAGGCCTGCAGGCAGCAGGGGAACCCGGGTTCTGAGTGAGGGGCCTGCGCGTCCCGCACAGAGAAGGAAAATACGTACACACGCGCCCCCGAAGCCAGAACTTGGGGACCAAGAGAAAAGCTCCCTACTCTGCACCGCACACGCTCCCAGGTAGGTTACAGACTCAGATGAGAAAAGCAAAACTGACAAGACTCCTAGAAACAAAGGAGAACGTCTTCCTCGCCTCAAGCTTGGAGGGTTTTCTCAGATGAAACACACACACTTTCAATACATTAAAATACATCACAGTGAGTCAGCAAAAACGCCAGGAATGGGAAAACGATTTTTAAGATACAAATAGCCAAAAAAAGATCAATGCCCAGCACATGTGAGGAAATAGTAACTGAATAAGAAAAACGATCCAAGAAAAAGAGCCAAAAGATGGGCCTTTCAGAGCTGGGGTCCCGGCGTGGCCGAAGCTTCCGGAAGGGGCTGGGCCTCACAGCTGCGGGCGAGGGCCAAGCCCGCAGACACCTGTGCCCGCTGGGGCAGCAGCTGTTCTCAGCAGGCATCGTGGGGGCCGTGGGGGCAGAGCATGCAGGCAGCCCCACGCATCCCTGCTGCCCCACCTGCACACGCCCGGCCCACAGGCAAGGCCGGAGATGGCAGACCGCCCAAAGCAGTGCCGCACCCAAGGGAACAACGCGAGTCCCACCAGATGGCAGAGCAGGGACACGCCTTGTGGCACAGTCACACTGGATGCAGAAGCCCGCCCAGGACCCACCCTGCCCACAGGGGCAGGCACGCGGGGACAAGGGCTCCGGGTGACAGACACAGGCGGCACCACCCCCGAGGAGCCTGAGCGACAATGAAGGCTCGCTCCCAGAGCTGGAGGGGGGACAGCAGTGCAGCAGGGGACGCGGGACTTGATCCCAGGACCCCGAGATCATGACCTGAGCCGAAGGCAGACGCTTAAATGAATGAGCCCCCCAGACGCCCCTTTAACGCCATCTTCTGAAGCTGAATGTAGATGTGTGGCTATTAGTCTTACTATTACTCTTTAGATTAGAAAAATCACACACGCTTCTGTTCATGTGTTGTGTTTCACAGACAAAATGGGGGCCAAAAGTCCCCCACAACAAGAAGAGCAAAGGCAAACACCCGCCCACGCTCCCCCGATCTAGACGGGCCACTCTAACTGGTTCCAGAGCTCGTCCGGAGCCGTCACACAGGAGGCCGCCACCCCGTGAGCACAGCCTGCCTGCCAGCCCCGGGGTGACTCAGGCAGGAGTCACGGACAGTGGCGGACACATCGCCATCACTCGGTGACGTCTGTGGGGTGTGGTAGGTCTGCCCCTGGGGAAGCCCACGTACCTAGTAACGTTTTCGGGTTGGTCAGGCCCAGCTGCACCACCGGGTTATCCAGAATGGCTTGGAAGAGAGGGCTGTCAGGGTCGATGCCCTTGTCCAGCTCCTCGGGGGATGGCTTCCGGTCTCCCAGCAGCCACTCGCACTGCAAACACAAGAGCCACACTCGTGAGTCCCTCCTGAGCTCCCACCAGCACCAGCTGCCCCCGGGGCTGCTCCCAGGGTGGGGCCCAGGCCCGGGGGCTCGGACATCAGGAAGGAAGAGCCACACTGATCCCCACACCGCGGTTCAGGCAAACAGCTGTTGACTTCTCGGTCCTCGGTCACCGAACAGGGGTGAGGCAGGACCCATCCACAGTACTGGGAGGAGAATGAAGAAATGCACGGAACCCCAGGCTGCGTCCCCGGGAAGTCCCGTGGGCACGGCTGCTGGTGAGCCTGGAGCCAGCTGATTTGCAGTTGCTGGTTCAACAAACTTAGTAAACAAATCATACGCTCGCCCACAGAACATGTACTTTCTTAGAAAGACGAACCTGTAAAACATTTTATACCATCGAACCATGTCCCCTCTCGTTTCCCTTGGAAAGCCAACAACAGAGCGCCTGAGGAAGGAGCCGGACAGACTATCCCGGGGCGCATCCCGCTGGCGAGGCGAGGGAAGCCTCTGGCGCACGGACGCACGGTACTCACAGCAGCATTCTGCTGGTTGTTGTTCACTCTGAGGGCATCTATCACCTCCTTCTCGTCGAAGCCCATCTCCATCAGGGAAATGACGGCCTGCAGGAGAACGCACAGCCCACTCAGTGCCGCAGGGCTAGGACGCACAGCACACCTCGGGAGCCAGGCGTGTCCTGCGTCCTTGGACCACGTGTCAGCATGGCATCCTAGTGGGGGGCTGATGAGATCAGCAGAGGGCGTTTTGGGGCACAATTCTGCTTCCCTACAGCTTCACAGAATCAGTCCGTGTCTTCTGAGCAAGAGACGAACCACAGCCAGGGCGAGTCGGTGCAGCTGCGGATCCGAGCATGCCACAGGCAGGCCACACCAACGTCAGACCCTTGTAGGTTGGTCCCCACATTTGGACAAAATGGTCTCCACAACCACACGTGAGCTCGTTGCAGACGGACAGCCTTGTTACCCAGAATAATAGCTATTAGGGAGAGGCCTTGTAAGCAAACCCGATTTAAGACTAAAGCGGTCACGTTAATATTAATTTGTGAGGAAAAAGGTGGGGGGGGCTCTTCAGACTTTAAAACATGAGACTAAAATTAATTTTAAACATCTCACGTGTAATAAGATTTAAGCTATAAGTATGAACATTTGATGATTCTTGGAGGGAACAATGACCCAATGTTCAATGTTTTGGGGGGTGGGGGAGATGTACATTTTCAGGACAAAAGTCATGTAAGACACTACGTCCTTCACTTTACTCTTGACTTTTTTGACCTTGTTTATTATTAATTGGAGAGAGCACGCACACACGAGTGGGGGGAGGAGCAGAGGGAGAAGCAGGCCCCCCGCCGAGCAGGGAGCCCGATGCGGGGCTCGATCCCAGGACCCCGGGATCACGACCTGAGCCAGAGGCAGACGCTTAACGACTGAGCCACCCAGGCGTCCCTATTGTTGACTTTTACACAATTCCCGCCTTAACTGCTCTACTTCTGCCGGGCACCTGGGTGTCACCGCGGGGCAGCAACCCGCAGAGCCCGGCACACTCTTCGGCCACAGAGCGCCACACCTCTGCGGCCGGGCTCAGTCTGAACTGGACTGTCAGGTGTCCCAAAGAGCACCCAACAGGAAGGAAGTCGGGGACAGGTGGCAGTCAGGACAGACTTTCACCAGAGCCAAATGGTGGACGGAGAGCTCAGGAGGCAGCCTTTCCTACCACAACCCACGTCGTGTGCTTTCCTGAACCAGCTCGTACCCCCAGGATGGGGGGCTCCACCCACAAGTGCCGGGAGAAGGACCCACCGTGCCACAGTCTGACACCCAAGTCACGTAAAGTCGCCTGGAGCCTCCCAGTAAATCTAAGGGTAGGGTAACCTCCCCATGACTGCCGGTGAAAACGAGTCTCCCCTGTCACCCCTTCCCACCTCGGCCCGGGGAAGCGATGCCCTAGGACTTCCGCACGGCGACCACGGGGATGTGCCCCCACCTTCCCGCCAGGGGTCCACGCACTCACTCCTGCCCTGCCCACCGCACTTCGCTGTCCCCCACCACTGGCACTGGCATGAGGGGTGTGGGGGGAGGAGGAGGACAGCAAAAAGTCTGTTTCTGGTCTGAAGTGCAAGCCCTGCTCTTGGATCCAGGCTTCCCGGGCACCGCGCGAACACTCCCGTCCTCACGGATTCTTCTCTCGCATGGTGTAGGACCAAAGGGTGGGAGACTGTGACGCGCTGGTCCGGCATCGACAGCCTTTTATAACAATATTCAGAGAACCTCTCCCACAAAGAGGCCACGGGAAGGCCCGGCACAGGTGCCCATCTCGGGAGAAGAGCGCACCGAGACAGCTGAGGTGGCGCCCACGGGACAGGGCTGAGCAGCGGCGGGCCTGACGAGGACAACGCGGGAGCACCCTCAGGGGAAGCCTGGAGCCGTGCGGCAGAGCACCCGTCCTACAGGGCTCGGCCCAGCACACAGACCGGGCTCTAGAAACACCAGCTCCAGCTCAGCAGAAACGCTTCCAGATGCACAGCTGAGCTCACCAGAAAGCAAAGACCAGCAGCAAACTAGCCTGACAATGGCTGTGCCCTGGGAACCGGCCGGAGCCATCAGCAGGGCCTGGGGGCAGGGGTGTGGTGGCCAAACCCAGACAGGATGTGGGCCTTGGGTCCCTAGAGGTGAGGACTTGGAGCTTGAGACTAGGACCCTGCAAAGGGTCTGCCCCCCAAAAAGGAAAGGGGAGGTGGAAAAGCAGGGGCCCCGGGCGGGGAAGCATCAACCCCAGAGCCACAGCCTATACCACACAGGGGCCCAGGAGCCCTGCCTGCGCGCCTAACATGAAACCAGGCCCCCAGCGGGTGGTGTCACTCAGCCCAGGGTACCGGCCTCACAGTCACCCACAGGGGGGCATCCCACAGCCCAGCCACACGGGGTTCCCACGGAAACCCAAGCCCGCAGGGGAGGCCACTCTGACAACACCACACCCCGGGCAGAATCAGGAGAGCGTGTGGGCTCAGGGCCCTAACACCTGGAGCTCACGCATCTGTAATCTGAAAGAAAAACGCAGGGTTAAAGCACAGAAAACATCCCAGAGGAAACCAAAAGCCTAGTAAAGAACTGACCAGTGGGCAACAGGGAACCACAGAAGCATCAAGAACAAAAGGACGACAAAGCAGCAGCAACAAACGGTATGTCGGCCACCGGGACACAGCCAGAGCCAGCCGGGCCCCGAGGCTCGGATCCTGCGGATGCCGGGGTTGCCAGAGGCTCAGAGCCCGCCCTGCCTCCCTGTCCGCAGGCAATCCTGCAGCGCGCCACCCTCCCATCTCCGGGCGGTGGCCCTGCCATGGCTCGCCAGCAGTGGCGACGTGAACAGGACCCTGTCGTTTTCAGACGACAAATGTGTCAGCCCACTGTTCGGAGGACAAGCAGCCACCTGGATCTGTGTGAGGGCAACTTAAAACTGAATTCAGGGGCGCCTGGGTGGCTCAGCTGGTGAAGCGACCGCCTTCGGCTCAGGTCATGGTCCTGGGGTCCCGGGATCGAGTCCCGCGTCGGGCTCCCTGCTCGGCGGGGAGTCTGCTTCTCCCTCGGACCCTCCCCCCTCTCGTGCTCTCTCTCTCTCTCTCTCTCTCAAATAAATAAAATCTTTAAAAAATTTAAAAAATTAAAAAAAAAACCAAAAACTGAATTTAGGCCTGTCCATAAGCCCCTCACCCAGCTTTACTCCCACGTGGAGAAACGGCAACCCCGCCTGGCTGCCCCCGGGCCCAGGAACACATACCCGAGCGTCGGCCCGAAACTCCCTTTTCCTCCGGATCTTCTTGAAGATCTCTGTTAGCTCATCTCTGGGCTCTTCATCTCCCGTGCTAGTCCCAGCAGCCTCAGGGGCAACCTCAGGGGCGGCCTCGGCCTGCGCCCCTCCTGGAGAGGCCTGGCCCGGAAGAGGCGTGTCAATGGTCGGGTCTTCCGCATGCTCGATTAACCACTCCATGGCCTGAGGTACCGACATGCTGAAAGGCAATGGGAGACTCTTTCCAGCACCCCCAGGCCAGTCCCAGGGCCTCCAGCCTCCTTGACATCCCCAGGGAAAGCCTCTCTGGTGACCCTCGTTGGGAGAATCTCAGTACCGAAGGGTGTGACGCTCTGGGCCCTGCCCCAGACAACCCCAAGACCCCTGCCTGAGCACAGAAACCCAAGTACTAAGGCTGGGGAGCAAACTGATGAGGTACACGTGAGAATCTAGGTCCAAGGCAAAAAGCACAGCCCACAGACTGTCCTCTGAGGTACAAGTCGTTTGCTTCGGGTCCACGCGTAGACGCAGAAGCGAGTGGCTGAGGCCAGGCAAGCATGAGAGGCTGCCGGAGGGGACACTGCACGCACTTCCAGCCGCCACGTCCCTGACACACGCAGGCTCTGACGTGGTGCTTGCACACAACGGCCCCGAGAGGACCCGGAAGGAAAGCCTGCCCACGGCACGTTCCCAGCGAGGGCCACTGTCTTAAGACACTTCGAGATGCCCCACTAAGTTACTTCTGGGATGCGTATTTAAGGTCTCTCTTTAAAAACTCACGTCTACTATAAACGGTTCAATCTAAGAGTTTGGGACGGAGGACATCACCCCAGGGGAGCCCCCCAGTGTCGGCAGCAAGGGGAGGAGATGGCCCGGACGTACTGGTTCAGCCGAAGGGCCTTAGCGGCCCTGCTCTCCGGGAAGCCCATCTCCGTGAGCTGCCGCAGGGCCGCCTCATCCACGCTCCCGCCCTCCTCCTCGTCCAGCATCGCTGTGGGCGACAGACGGGGCCACCTGTGAGGGCCAGGCTGCTGCGAGGGCTGCCCCCCACCCAGAGCCTCAGGGCCCCACCTGCACGCCAAACCCCCTAAATCTCAGCAAATCAACAAGGAACCTTCAGCCAACAGGCTGAATAGGAGCCCCGCATCAACAGAAAGTACAAGCGTAAAGCATTCTCAGTCTCCCCAGTACTGACGCGGGGACCACGGGGAGTGTGAACGGGGGCCACGGGGAGCTGACGCAGCCTCAGAGGCGGGGCACACAGCAGGGTCTGAACGCAGGGTCCGGTCAACCTGGGGCATGCTCATACCATTCGCCTTCTTAAACAGTTCAACTGCATCCGGGTTCAGCGCTAACAACTTTTGTGCCACCTCGATGAGAGACACCAGGATTTTCCGGAGTTCTGTCTGGAACTGCAGGGAAAGAAAAAAAGGCTCTTACTTCTCCAAGTGCCCAAGAGATCTACCTGGATGTGTAACCACACTCCTGGGCCCTACAACTCTGTATCTTTGAGTCCAACTATGCCGCTATTGGTTCCGGAATGTGGAGACCAAAGGAGGAAGAGGTGGGTGGGGCCACAGAGTGGCAGGAGGGCTCAGCCTGGCGCGGAGGAGAGGCCTTGCTGGCATAGATAGGCTGTGTGCATGCCTACTTGACTGGCGACACCGAGAAACATCTGGAGACACTGCTCAGCCCTTTGGCCAACGCAGAAAGCGCCAGCCCGCTACGTAAGCAGAAGAGGTCAGCCTGATTGGATGGGCCTCCCAGACCCGGGCCCCCGATTCTCACCTGGCCAGAGGCTGGCCGGCACAGCAGTGTCAGCTGCAGCCAACTGGCCCCTACTGAGGAAGAAGGCCACTGGGAATGCAATCAGAAACCCCGACAGACCGTCCCCAGTCCCACGGGCGAGAAAGGAGTCAGCCGCCCCTCTTCCCCACAACGGGCCTCAGCACGTGAGAGCCACTGTGGGGCAGTCCCACATGTAGCCTGGGGACGTGCGTCAGAGCCCGGTGCCCTGGTCAGTAGGGAACTCTCTGCTGCTACATGAGCAGGTGGCGCTCTTGGATCAGGTGGCCACGCTGTCCCAGTCCTGCACAGCGCGGGCACACCCCTGGTTCTGGGCCAGTCCACGGGACACTGGACACGCTCTACGTTTTTAGCTTAGAACTTTCCAAGCCAAAGTAACTAAGAGTCCAGACTTCTAGCTACAAGTTTTTGCCAAACTTAGAGCAAAACTCTAATATACTCCTAGTAGGATCGATCTTCTCGGTCCTGCCTTCCGATGTCTTTTTAAACTTTTTGTTTCAAAATAATTTTAGGTTATACGCAGAGTTCCTGTCTGCCCTTCACCCCGGCTTCCCAAAGTACCACCAAAAGGCCGTGCGGCCCTCGCGCGGACGTGATGAGCCCAAGGTGCGGCCCACAGCGAGCACTCACGTCTCTGACGTTGGTCTGAACCTCGGCCCGGTCCATGTTGTGGGACGGCAAGTTGGCAGTTGCTCGGAAGATAGCATCTCTATCTGGGGCTTTCTGGTCTTGTTTTTTCTACACAGAAAAGTAGAAAGTCAGAAATGAATATGAGCACAGTAAAAGGCAAGACCACGTAAGTTGAGCACACAGAGCTTGACTAGGGAGAGAATCACTCTCCGTCGGCAGCAGAGGGTCCCTGCAGGTTTGGAGCTCACTTGAGACACAATTCCTGCCTGTCATGGCCAGAGGGTGGCAGGGCAGGAGAGAAGACAGACATGGTCCCTCGTGGCCACAGAGAGACCATCACACGTGAGCTGTGGCTGTGCTGGGACCAGGAACACGCACTCACCCCGCCTGCTCCCGAAGCCCTGCTCCAACAGCACAACCGTATCAGACGGTAAAGACTCCTGAGACAGAGAGAACGGGAGAGATGGAGACTGTTCTTCCAAAACAGAAAACAGAAAGGGGGTCAGCACAGAGCAGAAGCCCGACCAGAAACAAGGCCCGGCCGACTCCAGGCCAACGCCAGAGCCCAAAGGAAGTGCACCAGGTTGGGAGTGAGCAGCTGGAGCTGAGAACAGCACTCCTCTACCACCCTGCTCAACCAGCAACCACCTGGGGGGGGGTGGGCAGACTTGAGAAGCCCCCAAGCCAGGGAGCCTGGGCTCAGCAGCAGGAAAAGGAGGTACCATGCTGATACTCGACAGTAAGACCCAGCCCCCCATCACTAGTGGCTTTAAGGACACCGAGCAGGAGACTCACCGCTGTGGGGCAGGGGGGGCACAGGGCTGGGTCTGCCCCACAAGGAAGCCCAGCGAGAGCTGCAGGCACACCCCTAGAGCAGCCAGGGAGCCCCCCGTGCCTCTTACTGAGGAGGCAGCTAAGGAGGGGCAGGGGCATTTGGAAAGCCACCGACACAAAAGACAGAAACCAAAATGAGAAAGGGAAAAGTAAAGAAGCATGAAAGAGAGAACAAAAGGAAGAGGGTTTCATGCCAGAGAACCGTCGGAGGGACAGGGCACCGCCATCGTCGGAGACCGAGTCCCCACCGGGAAATGTAAACTATCACGGCCACATCAACAGGCCACAGCAGTCAGAGGATAATGGCCAGGAAATCATCCTGAAGGCAGGTCCAGCATCCAACAGGAACTCCAGAAAGAGGGAAGAGAAAACAACAGGAGGGCATTCTCCAAAAACAATCCAGAAAAATTTCAAAACAAAAACAAATGAATCTCCAGACTCTGCACGCCAAGCACAGCAGAGGCGGAAGACCTGCATCCGTGCAAACCATGAAATCTGAGAGCTCTCAACAGCCTCCCCAGATGTCGAGAGACCCCGGAGGGAATGGGGGAAGAGGGAGTGGAGCATGCACAGAAGACGACTCCTCAGTCCCACGGCCCCGTGGACACCCTGGAAGCGGGGACCGACACTTTCATTGTGCACGCACATGGCTGGCGCTCACCAACAGCCACTCGATGCTGGAGTGCCTCCAGATTCCCTTCCCTTTCTAGATGCCAGAAGAAGCCAGGTTCCACCAGACCGAATTCTGCAGGCAGAATCTGAAGATGGCCCTAAGACCCCACTCCTGACCATCATGCCTGCACGATCCCAGAGCCTGTGAGCAGGATGGCTGCACCCTGGGTAAGGTCATGCTGTGGCACAGCCAACTTTAAGTAAAGGAAATGACCTGCCTTGGGAGGCCTTACCTAATCAGGCAAGCCCTGAAAAAGGACGGGGCTCTTTCTGTTGCTGGCTCCAGAGATGCAGGGGACCACGTGGCAAGGAAGAGTGGCAGGCCCCACGTGCCAAAAGAAAGCGCCCCAGCTGACAGATCAAGGAAACGGGACCTCGGCCCTTCAGCCATAGGAACTGCCAACCACCTGAAGGGGCCCCAAGCAGACCCTTCCCCAGAGCTTCCCTGGAGGAATGCAGACCAGCCACACCTTGATTTGAACCCAAGAGCCTGAGCGCAGGGCCCAGCTGAGCCTGCCCAGACTGCTGACCTACAGACCGGGAGCTATGTGCAGTTTTAGGCTGGTGCGTCCATGGTACCATGAGGGGTGGCAACAGGAAGTGTCCAGATACAGAAGGTTCAGAAGCTCTAACACAGGAGTTAGGCGGGAAGGCCCAGGCTGCACAAGAGGCCTGGAGCCACTGAGGAAGAGGGGTGTTGCAGGGAGGAGCTGGAGGGACGACGTCTCCAAGACAGCGGGGACTGGCAGATGGCCTCATACGGGGGACCCTGCTTCCAGAGGGATTTATCGATCCCAGCAAAGAATTTCAAAAAATTAGTGATAAGCCTATAGAGAACAAGTTGACAAGGTAATTACTGATTCCAGGAGAAACAAAGTTACATGAAAAAGGATAAATAATCTCAGGACCCTTTGCTCCTAACGGAAAACAGCACGTGCACACTAACACTGATGAAAACCCTAAGATCTTCAACCAGTGTCAGGAAAGAAAACACTCCAAACATCAAGGAGCCAAAGAATCAAAAACTGATATTCTAACAAATAACCAATTCTGGGGCGCCTGGGTGGCTCAGACGGTTAAGCGTCTGCCTTCGGCTCAGGTCATGATCCCAGGGTCCTGGGATTAAGCCCCGCATCAGGCTCCCTGCTCTGGGGGAAGCCAGCTTCTCCCTCTCTCTCTGCCTGCCGCTCCCCCTGCTCGTGCTCTCTCTGTCAAAAATAAATAAAAAATCTTTAAAAAAAAGAAAGAAAGAAAAAGAAAGAAAGAAAGAAAGAAAGAAAGAAAGAAAGAAAGAAAGAAAGAAAGAAAGAAAGAAAGAAAGAAAGAAAGAACGAACCAATTCTGCGTGTGGTTTTGAAATCAGAAAAAGAATTACTGAAGGAATGGTTGAAAGAGCTCCAAGAGGGCACCTTTAGGGCACGTGACAGAGGTGGGAGGAGGTTGCTTTTATTAAGAGACTAATACTGTTATTTGACTTCATAAATGTGTACTATTTTCACCTAAAATTAATACTAATTCACAAAAACAGGCACTAACGTCTTATAATGTTTCACTTTGCAAATATGTGCACAGAAAAGGTGACCTGCCAAGTGAGGTCCACGGTGTGCTGCGAGGCGCCCAAAGTCACCCAGAGGCGCCAGGGCGGTGGGAACCCTGTTGTCTACACTGGTCACCACGGCCAACACTGTAACCTGAGAACCGCGGTTCGCGCGGGCAGCTCTCAGGGTGGGGCAGAGCAGGCCCCGATCTGTCTCCTGGAGATGGGGTAAGCAGCTGGCCCGTGTGCGAGCTGGCACTGGCCAGGTGTGGCCACAGATAAGAAGGCACACGAAGCCAAAGGCCACCTCCTGTGCCGCCCAACCCACAGGAGGGCCTCAGATAGCTCTGCTCCCTGACAGCTCGTTCCGTTAGCAGGCACGGGGCCCAGCCCAAGGAGTCTGGCCTGCTTTCTCCGGGGTGAGCACTCTTCCTGGCATTTCAAAGCATGAATAAGAAACTCTACCTGAGAGAAACAAAGGAAAACTGTGAAATTAGTGTGGCTGCCCTTTTAAGATGGCACCGCTTTGCACCTGGGCGCAGGTGTGAGGGGACCCTGGCCTTTCACTGCGCATGCACCTGCACTCCCGGGAGAGGGGCCCTAGTGCGCTGCTCCCCACCCCTTCCCTGCACTCCTTCTCCTTGTCCTGTGGGTGCAGGCCTCGCCCGACAAGAGGAGTTACCCTCACCTCGAGAAGGTGCCAGACGCGCAGCCCAGGGAACACAGCATGGAGGCTTCCCTGCACGCCTGCCCCCTGACCAGGAGGGGCTCGGCCACAATGGGAGGCTCCCGTGATTGTTGACTGTGGGCCCTGCTGGGTCTGGGAATACCTCGTACCCAGAAGGTTTCTTTCTCACGGGCTGGAGGGTGGGAGACTCTAACCACGACTTCCGGTTCCAAACTCTGAAACTTACCTTTTCTTCTGCCGAGACGTCAGCCATCTTAGGAAGTGGACTGGGAGCACGCTTCTTTATCAACAATAAGACATCTAGGAAAAAAAGACATCTGTCAAGCTGGTTACGGTTTTCCTCCATAAGATGGCAATATGGGCACAAGAGAGGGGCGCCTGGGTGGCTCAGACGGTTAAGCGTCTGCCTTCGGCTCAGGTCATGATCTCAGGGTCCTGGGATCGAGCCCTGCATTGGGCTCCTCGCTCCGCAAGAAGTCCGCTTCTCTCTCTGCCCCTCCCCACCCCATTCTCTCTCTTTCTCTCAAATAAATAAAAACATTAAAGAAAAAAAAATGGGCGCACGAGGACCCAAGGCCAGATGAGCAGGGGCTCCCCCCGGGTGCCGCCTAAGCCAAGCCCGTGCTTCCCTGCCTTCCCGCCCGCATACAGCTTCCAGGGCGTGGCAAGAACCCTGCCATGGGTCACACAGGTGGCTGGTGGCCCAGGAGGCACACACAACACAGCCCTGAGAACCCTGCAAAGATCTGGTGGGAATACTTGCAAAACGTCCTCACTTCAATGGGCTCAGTTTTCTGAGGTTGGAGAGCTGGCCTCAACCCTCAGAGCTAAACTGAGGCCACGTGCGCAAGGTTGGCCGGCTCCCACCTGGTTGTGGGCTTGACCTCCACGCTCAGTGAAGGTCTATAAACAGTACTTTCAAAAGAGGTTATTTAAGAGAATCCCAGAATTAAAATCATCCTTTGAATGACAAATAGAAAACCAAAGGTTTCTCCCCAAGAGCCTCCAGACACAAACTCTAAGCAACTAAACAGATGTGCACAGAATAAGAGTATCTTCCTAGGACATTTGAAACAATAACCATAATTGTACATTCCGGCCCCAGAATAAAGCCTGCAGCAGCTCTGGAGGCCTTGGTCTTGCTATGACACAGAATTAAAAATAAAGTTCACATCTGGTTTCTCAGATGGATGCTGCTTGTCCAATTTTTCACAAACAGCCCATAATGCACACTTTGTTTTAACAAAGGAAGAATAAAACCATTTTAGCTGACCCAGTTTCCCTGCTCGGCCCCAGCCTGGAGCACAGACTCGGACGCCAAGGGCGCCTTTGCCTCTCGCTCCCCGGCTCCCAGCTGCACCATGGCTCCCGCCACTGCCCTATGAGGCCTCTACCTTGGTCTTGGATGTTCTCTTCCAAGATTGTTTTGGCATCACTCAACACCCTCTCCGAAGCAGCGTGGATCAATTTGTGATGGGTCACACTTTTGGGGTCTTCTAAGCTCCCATGGGCACACTGGGGGAGACAAAGTCATATATTTCAAGATAGAAAATAAATCATAACTCTAATGATGTTAGGACCTGACACCCCAAGCCACACCAGGCATTTACTGGTTACTAGCTAGAAAATTAAGACACAGATAAAGTCAAAGAACTCCCATGAATGTTGGAAGCTGAACAAAATGCCACAACATCTGATCCCCTAGGGCAGCGATCTGTCCACCAACCCACTAAGTACTCCTGAAATAGGTTCACAGCCTGACCTAAAATACCCTGCTGGTAATTAGTGGCAACCTGAATCGCTTCCTTCGTCTGGAAAGATCTGGAGAGTCATTTTAAAATGAAAATAGCAGGTCCACTGTTCCCTGAAAGATCGAAGTATGATTTGTGCACTTTTCTCTCTCCTAGATACATGAAGGGGCATGAGAGACAGCCGAGAGAGAAGCTAGTCCACAGAGAGCCAGAAACAGGGCCCTGACCACCTCAATGCCTGCACAAGTCCGAGAGGAGAGCAACCGGCCTTTGCTCGGGCCTTGGCTCACCAAGCGACCACCACCCAGACCCAGAAGCTGCAGGAGCCGCTAGCAGGGCCCCTCCTGGGTGTTCAAAGGGGGTGGCCTGGCACACAGTTACAGCTCACTGGCCAGGGCCCCAGAAACCCCAGAACGTGACACCAGGGTGGGGGGCACTGATGTCCAGGCCACAGGGGGTTGCAACGACACCTGTGGCATGAAGGCTTCGGGGGGCTGTCACACATTCACATAAACTGGCAGGGCTGAAGGGGACGAAGGTGGAACCCAGCCCATAAGAAGATACACCCCTACCACGTACAGCAGCAGACACCGCCCCCTCACTCGCCTTGAATCCGAAACTGGCTCTGCTCCCAGAAATATGGGGTGTGCTTCTGCTAATTCTGAAATCCGCCAGCTAGTGGATTTGACAAGTTCAGAATACAGTCTATGAAACACAATTTTCCAAAACAATCCTCATCTGGCTCTTGAAACAACCATCCTGTGCAGCATGCCAACAGCGTGCCAGGAGCACAACACAGGCATGAGTCGTCCGTACTGTGTGCGATTACTTCATTCTGGGTCTTTGTTCTCAGCAGAAGCACTTTGAGCAAGCTGAGTATGCAGCAAAATAGCCCCAGAAAAGCCCATCGCCTGGGAAGGGAGGCTGTGACACCTCCTGAACCTGCCTCCTCCCCAGAAGAGCCAAGAGGGGCTCCTCCTACACCTGATGTCCTATGTCGTCCGAAGATGCACCGTCATGTGATCTAAGAAACGTGAACAGCTTGCAGCACCTGGGTGGCTCACTTGTTAAGCATCTGCCTTCAGCTCAGGTCACGATCCCGGGGTCCTGGGATAGAGTCCTGCCTCAGGCTCCCTGCTCAGCAGGGAGTGTGCTTCTCCTTCTCCGTCTGCCCCTCCCCGCTGCTCGTGTGCTTGCTGTCTCTCTCTCTCAAATAAATAAAATTCTTATAAAAAAAAAAAGAAACATTAACAGCCATATGAACAAGTACCATGTTATGTCGTGGCAATTTCTTTTTTTTTTCTTTTTTTTTTTTTAAAGATTTTATTTATTTATTTGAGAGAGAGAGAACAAGAGATAGAAAGCACGAGAGGGAAGAGGGTCAGAGGGAGAAGCAGACTCCCCGCTGAGCAGGGAGCCCGATGTGGGACTCGATCCCGGGACTCCAGGATCATGACCTGAGCCGAAGGCAGTCGCTTAACCAACTGAGCCACCCAGGCGCCCTGTCGTGGCAATTTCATGAAAGATCCCAATCGATATAAAAACCCAAAAAGAGAAAAGCAAGTGTGGCAATCCATCTCTCTACGAGTTCTGATGATAATACCCCTCAATGAGAAAGCAACCCACTCCCAACAGGACCATGGGGGTGAAGTGGAGGGGGTGGGGAGACACCCACACCGTCCCCTTCAAGGAGGAAGGAAAAATGATGCCAGCTTGCACCAGGGGCAAAGTGGGAAGGAGGGACAGAAGCTCAAGCGCACACGAAGCCTCACTGCCTGCAGCAACAGGACATTCAGGGAACGATTTCCAGGGTGACATCCGAGTATGCCACTTGAGAACTCTCTTTTCTAACTAAAGCGTTCTGGCTGGCTCGAGAGGCAGCACGCCCTGCCTACAGAACAGGACGGGCACGGAGGTGGGAATACTTTCTGACGACTCAGCTCTTGGGTCCCCTGATTCATGCCGTTCCTCCACACCTGGAGAGACTGCAGAGTGGAATAAAATCTCAATTTAAAGTAGGAGAGTGCCAGAAAAATCCCACACGACACACCTCAATCCCGACTGGAATAATCAATATCAGGTCCAGGATAATTAGCATCTTATTCAAATTGGCTGCCTAATGAACCCCAAGAGCTCCTGAAATTCATTAGCAAGCATCTGTGGATCAAACGGTTCTCATCTCCCGTTCCCCTTCATAAAATATTATGATAGCTATGTAAATTAGTGAGTTGAGCGAAATGCCACTCCCATTTACCCCTGACTTCTCCCTGCCTGACTCAGCAGGTGGCACGCCATGTCCATGCAGCTCTGGCCTGACAATCCATTTCCACGTACTCCATTAATCCACACGTCTGTTTGGGGCTCCCTGGGAGCCTGGCCCTGGACACGTGAACACAGGCCCAGCCCCCGAGGAGCTCCTGTCCCAGGTGGGTTTCAGGGGAGGGGGACACGGCGCCTGAGGAAGGTTTTTGTTAAAATGACACCGCTGGACAAACACCGGTGCCTGGCTCTAACAGCCTGCTGGCTAACTGCCGTCCTGGGGTTTCCTACGTGGGGAAAGGACCCGACAGAGGGACTGCGTGCCTGCCGGAGGGTGGGAGCCCGGCGGCCCCCGCTCCTTGATGCGAGTTACTGACATGCGGCGTGTTCCAGAAGAGGGCTCACTCTGCCAACCAGAGCGCTCTTTAGCCTGCGCCGGACGGTACAGAACAAGCCACGGAAGCATACTCACAAGTGACTCAGAAGTGTCTCCGGGGGTAGTTACTACAATGAGCCGGTAACCGGAGCTCGTGGGCACGTAAACACGTCCTCCACCACGCGGAATCCGCCCCCAAAGGCTAGGCTACCTTCTGACAAGAAAACGCTCCAGGGTGCCCAGGGGAGTTTCCTTGGGCCGCGAGGGTCAGACGGGCGTCTCAGCCCGGCCCCGGTGAGAAGGGTCGAGACAAAGCCATCCAAACGAGCTCCAAAAGTTAGCAACCCGAGCAACTGGCCACACAAGGGGTACTTCGCAAGAATAATCCGTAGAAAGTGGCTCTCCCAGCGGGGAGACCCTTCCCCGGGCTCCACCCACGAGTCAGTGTAAGGGCCGCGCGGGAGCAGGGGCTCAGGGCCGCGTCGGGCCCGCAGCCGCTCGGCGGCAGGCCCTGCGCGCAGGCCGGCCTGCAGGGAAGGGGAGGCACCTCTCCTCGGCGGGTCCCTCCTTCCCCGGGCATTGCCCCCCGGCTCCCGAGGGCCTCACCCCAAGGGCAAGCAAGCACAGCTGCTGGGAAACCCTGAGGCCCTGCCGCGCGCGGCGACTTCGCGTCTCCTGCCTCAGTTTCCCCGCCTGCCCCTAGCTCCTCGGGCCGCTGCAGCTGTTCAACGACAGGCGCTCGGCCCGGGGCCGGCCCGGGGAGGGGGGAAGGTCGGGAAGCGCGGCGGCCACGGAGGGAGGCGGGAGGCGGCAGGCCTGGGGCCGCGGCCGGCCTTACGTGCTGCAGGCAGCGCTCCTTGAGCTTCTCCACCGACGTGTCCTCGGTCGCCTCCTCCAGCCACTCGGCGCCGTCGGAAGCGCAGATGTGCAGCCGCAGCACCTTGCCCGCGAAGATCTTCTCCTCCTGCACGAACATCGCGCCGCCGCCGCCGCCGCCCGGCCTGCGCCCGCCGCCCAGGCCGTGAAGGTCACCGGGGCGGGGCCGGGCCGCCCGCGCGCTCTCTCGCTGGGCGCCGCCGCCCCGCCCCGGCTCCCCTCGGCCGGCCGCCCGTCACTTGCCGCGGGCCGAGCGGTCGCCCCGCTCCCGCCGCCGGGCCGCCGGGGGCGCGCTGTCTCCGCCGCGACGGAAGTGCCTCACAGCGCGCGCCCGGAGCGTGCCGGGAGATGTGGTTCTCTAGCGGCCTCGGCCCTCCCGCCGCCGCGCCGGAAGTGCGTCACAGGGAGCGCCCGGGGCCTGCCGGGAGCTGTGGTCCTCTTGCTGCTCCACCCATCCCGCCTCTGCCTGCGCTTTGCCGCTCCGGCCACGGGCACGCGGGACCGTTGAGTTTGGTGGTCCGTTCTTAGGTGGGCTCTGAGTGTAAAATACACAACAGATCTCCAAGACTTCGCGGGGAAAAGCAATGGAAAATACCCAATGTTGCCTTTATACTGATTACATCTTTTTAAAAAAGGATTTTATTTAGCAGAGAGAGAGAGAGAGAGCACTAGCAGGCGGAGCGGCAGGCGGAGGGAGAGGGAGAAGCAGGCGCCCCGCCGAGCAGGGAGCCCGATGCGGGGCTCGATCCCAGGACCCTGGGACCATGAGCTGAGCCGAAGGCAGGCGCTTAACCGTCTGAGCCACCCAGGCGCCCCATATTGATTACCTCTTGAAACAACAGTCTGGGAGTACTGAATTAATTTCCCCTGCTTCTTTTTACTGCTTAAAGAGATGTCTACAAGAAAATTTTAAGTGTACACGAGGCAGCCTTTGCGTTTCTTTTGGACGGCATTGCTCTGGAGCGATTTCTCGAAGTTGGTCCCCAGCCTGGCGACGGGCAGCACCTGGGAACTTGTTAGGAATGCGGGCCCCGCCGCCTCACCTGAACCTCCTGCTCAGAGGCTCCAGGGTGCGGCCCTCGGCTCAGGTGGCAGAACCGCTAGCAGAAGCTTGGGGCACCCGCCCCGGGGACTCTGCACGCACTCCCTGTGAGGATGACGGATATGGAAGCGGCCCTTTGGGCCAGACCTAGACGAGGTGGCTGATCTGCAGCCACTCACTCCTCTCATTCATCCAAAACTCCTTTACTGAGCAGAGACGAACAGCGCAGGGCTCCTGCTCTAGGAGGCTGGCAGTCTAAATGGGAAGGTCGTCCCAAGGTCTGTCCCCAAGCTGCTTTGTACACACATCCTCACTCTCCCCCAGAATCATTCTGACTGTGCCCAAATCTCATTTGTCCAGTCTAGTGTTGAGTAATTGCTTCCATGGGTCAGACCCTCTGCTACTCACTGAGCACACGGGAATGATTAAGGCCGGAGACAGGAGCTCTGCCCTGGGAAGAGGCGTCCCAGTGCAGGAGCTGGCGGCTATGCAGATGAGGTCTTACGGGACGGAAGGACACCTGGGCAAGAAGAGCCAGAGAGGAGGAGTGCACCAGGGGCGCTTAGGGGACCCAGTGACATCGGAGGGCTGAGAATGAGGAATGGAGAATAATGGAGCAATGGCATGTGGAAAGGAGGGAGTGGTCTCTCAGCGCAGCGGCTGGGCGACCTGGGAGACCGTGGCGGTGAGGGGAGGGAAGGAGGCTGGAGACGCCCAGGGGGGCGAGGACACAGGAAGTTGCACTACAGCGAGTGGACCTCACTGGAGGCTGTGGGAGCTGTGGTGTGGATGGTGGTGACTCTGGTGGGGGTAGGGAGGAGGGCAGGAGGCTGCCTGGACGCAGGAGAAAGCCAGGAAGCCACTGCGTCCTTCCAGAGGGTGATGCGAAGGGCCTGAACCAAGACAGTGAAGACAGTGTCCTGTGGGCAGGAGAGGCGAGCCCGGCTTGGAAATGTGTCTGATGGAGGGCAGGTGTCGGTGGGAGAGCAAAACCAAGGAGGCCGTGAGCGCCTCCAGCGTGGGTGACAAGGTGCACAGTGGTGCCGCCACCTGAGGGGCGGGGGGGGGGGGAGGATGTTGAGCTCTGCTCTCTGTGTGCAGGGGTGGATGTGCAGGGGTGTCCAAGGGGCCGGGGCCGGAAGGCAGCTGAATGCAGCGAGCTATTTCCTCTTCCAGATGAGGATTAGGACACGCGTGGACATGCCGAGGGAGGACTGCCACGGAGCTTTGGGGCGCGGTCAGCAGCTGTCTTTGCTGCTTTGCAGGGTCACAGCTCACGCTCCTCCCGTGGCTGAGCCTCGGCGTATAAATACCCAGCCTCTCCCCCTGCCCTAGAGCTCCCCAGCGGCCCGGCTTCTTCCCGTGTCTAACCCCTGCCTCCCCCCCACCCAAAAGATGCTGGTCTCTAAAGCACGTCATGCACCTGACTCATCCTGGTGCACCTGCCTCGCCCCCCGCCTGTGTTTATTTAGTACCTACTGTGTGCTGGAAGCGCAGCAAGAATAAGGTGGCTGCCCACTCTGGGAGGTGTTCTCAGGAAGAAGGGCTGGTTGGTCTGAACGCGGCAGGCCCAGGGCCCGACGGGGAGTCAGCACGAGCCTTGGCTCCCATCCCAGCACCAAGAGTCCCCAGGAAGAGCCCTGGGTGCTACCAAGGGTTTGACCTCCTTCCCCATGGTGTCCCCAACCCCTCTGACTCCCGCCCGGACTCAGCTCCTGGGCCCCGCGCAGGCAGTGACTGGGCCACAAAGCCTGGAGAGCGTCTCCTGGCTAGGGGGACCCCAGGTCTGGCCGCGAGGGGCGTCCACCCTGGCCCTCCTGGCTCCCCAGGGCGGCCCAGCCTGAGGGGACCCAAAGCCTCCAACAGCGGCTGCCCCGCCGTGCCTCCAGGCGGCCACTAGAGGGCGGGGGCGAGCCGCGGTCCTGCAGGCTGCCTGGTGACCCGCAGGCAGGGCCCAGCTGGAGTCCTCTCAGGGCCCCTGCTGGGAGCCCGGCTGGCTGGTGCCCGACTCTGAGGGCACAGCAGCTCGGCCAGCACCCCCCTGCGAGGGTAATGGGAACAGGCCATAAAGGATGACTATGAGCTCTCCTCCAGAGAGCAAGAGGTAGGAGGAGGTGGTTGAGGGGGAAACTGAGGCATCCAACAAGAAGCAACAACCCCGTCACCCCTGTGGGTGCCCTGGGGAGCCCAGTTTGAAAAGCACAGCTCTGGGCCAACACCCTGCAGTGGGAGGCCCAGGCCCAGAGAGAGGAGAGGCTGGCATCTGGTCATTTATCCTGTTCACGCAAAAGCCCGCACCTGGCACCTGCTGCCGGTGTCTGGGGCGCTCCTGGTTCCCAGGATGCAGCCCCATGCTCAGCTGCCCTCCGTCCGGCACCACCGCCCAAGGTCGCCGAGTGGGGGAGTGTCCCACAAAGCAGGGGCTGCCAACACCAGGAATCTACTCTCATCCAGCTCTGGAGGCCACGGGCGTGGGCAGGGCTGGGCCCCTCTGTGGGGGAGGGTCTGTCCCCGGCCTGCCGCGGGCGCCCCTCGGCGTGGACACGTGCCGCACCCGTTGCTGCCCTGCCTGCCCAAATCTCCCTCCCCTCCTTGAGCCTCCTCCGTGCCCCTCCTCTCCTTGTCTTAGAGGACACCTGTCACGGGATACAGGGCCCACCCTCAGTCCAGGATGACCTCATCTCCAGATCTTTAACCGATCACATCTGCAAAGACCCTGTGGCCAAGTAAAGCCATGCTGAGGTCGTGGGCGGGTGCGGGCTTGGGGGGCACCCTACTCAAGCACCAGCCGAGAGGTCACGGACACCCTCCCTGCGGGGCATGTGTGAGATGGCCGCACCCCGCCCCGAGGACCCGAGGCCTTGGGAGTCTTGCAGATAGGAGTGGTCCCAAGGTTAATTAATTATTACATTAAAAATTCGCCTGCTAGGGGCCCCGCAAACAGGAAAAGTATTAATCACTCGTTTCCTCAGAGTGACAAGTGCATTTCCCTAAATTCCTGTGCTGCTGACTTAACCGAATGCTAATCTCCCGGCTGCCATTCCCATGAAGTCACAGCTCATGAATATTCCAGTGTCACAATTTGCTTTTTAAAAGGACAGACTTATTATTTCATTTTTAAGCTTGCTGTCACGAATAGTAATTTTCCAGGCCCTGAAATAATGAAATAGCCGTGATTTTCTGGTCCCCCAGATGGTCCCGGGAGGCAGTCCCCGCCCTGTAGGGGGCCGGGTGAGGGTGCCGGGCCTCCCCACCACGCACTCCAGACACACAGTCAGCCCACGTGTCAGCCCACGGAAGCACCGCTGAATAAGCCACGAGCGGGCTGCACCCCCTGCCCTTGCCCTGTGCACTTCACAGTTTATAAGCAGGTGTACCCCTCGGCTCCTGAGATCCTGCAGTCACTCTATATGCCTTGGGCCACAACGGTGTCACCAGCCGTGAGCCAGCCCAGGAGGCAGGAAGCTTTGCCGAGGAGCTAGACAGAGGCCAGTTCAAATGCCGACACCGAGAGATCCTAGGCAAGTCGCTCTGGGCCTCCATTGCTCACCTATGAAAAGGGGTCTCAAGCCAGGATTTGACCCAGGCTTACCCAATGCCAGAGCCAGTGTTCTTAAGCCCCTCGCTGCGGCCTCAGGTCTGGAGAGACAGAGAACCAGGACCCACGGCCCTGTCATTTCGGAGCTTCGATTTCCATGGAGCAGGAACGATGGCACCCCAGAGCAGACAGAGGCGGGGTACCACCCAGCAGCGTCCCCAGGAGCATTTTCCCAGTATGATCTCTACCACCTGATGCAATATAGGCTATTCCAAGCGCCCAGTAAACCGTAGCAATTCACTAAATACGTGTTTAAGTGGAAAATCAGATGCCATGGCTCCCTTCCATAATTGTTCATATGGGAAGGAACTCCTTTTCAGAGGTGGGCTGATGGTAGGTGGGAAGCTCCTTGGACCCCATCCCTCTCCCTGAGCCTCGGTGCCCTCTTCAGTGCTGGCCTCCCTGCCCCCAGCCTGTTTCCAGACAGACCCTAAGGGCCCTCACCACAGCTGTCCCGCAGACTGGGGGGGGGGGCACCTCCTCAGCCTGGCCTCAGGTCAGCCTCCAAGGGGGCCGAGCCCCTCACCCCCCAGCCCCGCACCCCACCCGCCTGGGCTTCCTCACGTTATGCACCCACAAAGCCCCCGCCCCAGCTTGCACTGTCCCCCCACGGCCCCCGAGACTCCACTCAAGCATCCCTCTGCTGCAAAGCCCACCCTGGCTGCCTCTACCGGGCATGAGTCCCCCTGGATCCGAGCTCAGGCCTTCCCGTTTCCCTGTCTTCGCTTCTGCCTCTCCCTCCTCACTGGCAGGCCTCTCTCTCCTGGACCCCGGCCCCAATACAGTGCTTGTGGGAGAACAGGCAGTTGGCCACGTTCTTATTTGTTTTGAACGAGTGAAGAATGAATGAGTCCCTCTGGGCCTCAGTTGCTCATCTGTGAAATGGGGGAGGGCTGCGACACAGGTTTACTCTGGAAATAACATGCACTGACAAGGTGTGGCCCCTGAGAACTACTCCCAGGGCATCACATCACGTCTCACTTTTCCAGAACAGAGCTACAGAGGGTGTGTCCAGCCTGGGGTCTTGACCTCCAGGGGCCCACGGTGCCCTCCGCAGACAACCGAGGTGCCGCCACGCGGGCCCCAGGGCTGGGATTGAGGAAAGGGTGGACCTCTCGGGGGCTGGACGCACCCAGGCAGTGCCTAGTGCTCTGATGGGCGGGCAGCGCTGTGCACGCGGAAGGCACAACCGCCCCCCGCTGAAAGCCACTGACGGGGACCAGAGCAGCTTTCCCGTAACCAGGCATCTTTAACTGTCCCTGGGATCTTGTCACAGAGAATCTGAGTGGCCAGGGCCTCCAGAGGCTTTGTTTCCGGAAGGCTGTGTGCTCTCTGCTGAATTGGCATTTGCGGGACGTGCCGTGATGTTTCACAGGGATGCCATCAGCGCTGTGGGGGGGCGGGCCTCGGGGGCAGAGCCACTCGCCCAGGAGTGCTGTTTCCAGGCCTGTCCCGGGGCATATGTGCCAATAACACACCCCTTGCCCCCAGGACAAGAACAGCACACAGGCCTCTCCCAGGGGCTGGGGCCATGCCACCCCAGGGGACAATGTTGGTGTCAGGAGCTCTCAGGCCAGCCGCACACAAGAGAAGCGGGCATGTCTTCCCCACCCCCTGTCCCGGCCTCACCTGCACCTCTCCTGTCTTCAGACAGGCGCCCTGGTTCCAGGAAGCCTCCGTGGCGGTGGGTAGAGTCAAGAGGCCTCTAGATGGACAGGAGGCTTCCTGAGGTCATGCAGAGTCAGTACAGAGCAGGATGGGACCCAGGCCCCTGAGAGCCTTTCCCAGCAGGGGTGGTCCTCAGGTGCACAGCCTTGGGCAGGACCGGCCCCCCACCCCTTGCTGGAGAAGCCCTACAGAGCCCGAGGTGCAAGGTCCTTGGGAAATGTCACGTGCCCGCTTTGCCAGAGCGAGGAGCAGGTGGACAGAGGTCAGGAAGGCCCCAGCATCTCCTGCGCCCAGACCGCGCCCCCTACTCCCAGGTGCGGCCGTGTCTCTCTCCGAGGTGCTGAAACACTGCCCCAGCCCGGGCCACCCCACGGGCTGGTGTCATCCCATCCGTCCTCTGCCGGCAGACTCCTGTCCAGCCCCTCCACCCACACTATTCACCACCCTCGTGTGCTCATTTTTTATTTTTAAAATTGTGGTAAAATATATATGACATAACATTTGCCATTTTAACCGTTTTTACGTGCACAGCTCAGGGGCATCAATCACATTCACATCCGTCCCTAGAACATGATGTTCATCTTCCCAGACTGAGCCTGTTGCCCCCACTAACCACGGACCCATCCCCCCTACTCCAGCCCCCAGCCCCCAACCTCCCCCTCCCTGCGCCCGTGGGTCTGACTCCTCTGGGGCCTCCTGGGAGTCGATCCTTCAGGACTGGTCCCTCCGTGCCGGGCTGATCTCACTCGGCACCGTGTCCTCCACATTCATCCACATCATAGCAGGTGTCAGGATTCCTTACTTTTTGAGGCTGAATAATATTCCATGGTGTGGATGAACTGCATTTTGTTTATCCATCCATCCATCCATCCATCCAACCCTCGACGCTTGGGTTGTGTCTACTTTCTGGCTGTTTTGAATAATGCTGCTGTGAACATGGGTGCACAAATATCTTCTCAAAACCTGCTTTTCATTCTTCTGGGGACATACCCAGATGTGGGATTGCTGGGTCAGATGGTAGGTCTATGTCCCATTTTTGGAGGACCCCCCATCCTTTCTTCCACGGTGGCCACACCACTCGGCATTAGCACCCACAGCACGAAAGGGCTCCCAGTTTCCACATCCTCACGGAGACTGTCATCTTCTGGGTTCGATGTCAGCCACCCCAATGGGTCCATCCTTCTATTCTTTTCCTCCTGCTCTTTTTTTGCATTGCTTCATCTTGTGGGGAGTTTTCCAGGGGCAGGCATGATGGTTGAGAGCTCAGTTCTGGAGCCAAACAGATCTGGATCCAAATGCTCGCCTTGACGCTCACCAGCTGTGCGACCCCGGTCTGCCGTCAGAAGAAAGGAAGGAAGGCCTGGAAGGGGTCAGCAAAGTGCAAACAAGGGATCATGACAGCTCTCTTTATTGTCAGCATGACCTGGGCTGGGCTGTGTGTTTAGGGAGGACTTTCATGCAGAGGAGGGCTCCCACAGGTGACCCAGCCGCCCGGAAGCCGCGGAGGGGGCCCCCGCCCTGGCAGCCCCCCTCTGAGGACAGCACCTCTGGGGGCGCGGGGCAGGGTGGCTGTGGCCCCGGAAGCACCTCCTTCCCCTGCTCCGAGGCGGGCATCCGCAGCGATGATCTAACACTTCTCAGTTCTGAGATAATGACCTCTGAACATGCACAAAAGAGCTGATGTCTAGGCGCCCCCGAGGCAGGAAGCACCCGGCACCAATTCTGGGAACACGAACCATTTAAGTGACTGCCTTGCTGAATATTTCATGATTTACATTAATGGCTTTCTGGTGTTTTTCATAACAAAACTGTCCACATTATGATGGGTTAAGATGTGGTTATTCCGGCCACTCTCCCTCTGCACCCCCTCTCAGAGCGCCGGCCACCATCCCTCTGTCTACCCTACTCCTCCCCACAGGCCCCCGAGCCCGCGTGTCCCAACCCAGGCTCCCCTCTTCCAGGACCCACGGGTCCTGCCCGCAGCTGGGGCTCAGACGCTGAGATGCGCCCATAAGCTGGCCTGGGGTCTGGGGCTGGAGGGACCCCCACAGGCCCCCGTCACATGCTCCCTGAGAGCGCCTGGCAGCACCCCCAGGAATACACTTTCGTAAGTAATTAAAGGGCACACTTTATCAGATTTCCTGAGTTTTTACCTAAGTCCCTTACCTGTCCAGGGTCCCGTCACGGACCCACCCTGCAGGCAGCTGTCTGTCGGGGGGGCTGCTCTGGGCCTGGACGGTTGCTCAGACTTTCCTCGTTTTCAATGACCTTGACGGCTCTGGACAGCGCAGGACAGGGATTTCGTGGCCTGGCCTCAGCTGGGATATGTTTGACGCGTTCCTTGTGACTGGACTGGGGCGGCGGTTTGGGGAGACCCCGGAGGCACAGTGGGCAGCTGCCCACGCCCCGTGCGCACCGGAGACCTGTCTCCCCTCCCACTCCGTATACCCGCGTGGGCCCTGGAGATCGATGTCACACTTTGGCTTAGAGTCCACCACGACTCCCTGTTTTGCTCACTCTGTTCCAGTTTGGGCCCCTTGGGGCTCTTTCAGGATGGCCTCTGTGTCCCTTTGATATACTCCCTCAATGTTGGTCTGTTTATGTCCCCCCAGACATTTTTTTAAATATATATTTTTTAATTGTGGTAAAGAACATAAAACATAAAATTTATCATCTTAGCATTTCGGAGGGCACCCTCTGTCCCCAGGATGCTCCACCTTCCCAGACTGAGCCTCTGTCTCCACCTCACACGGACTGCTCCCTTCCCCCAGGCGGAGGAGAATGCGCTAACTTGTGGCAGCCATAGTTCAGTGCAGGTGTTACCAAGGGGGCTGGGCCTCGACCTGGGGGGTGGGGTTGACAACAGAGAGAGGGTCCTGCACCCTCGCCCTGGGGCAGGGGGAGTGGAGGGCACAGCCAGCCCCAGGGCTCAGGCCCCCATGCTCCGCAGGCTCAGCCCACAGGACCCACGATGCCCTGGGGTGGCTGGAATATTTCAAAACTTCTATTACAACATCCCAGAAACCAGAACCATCGAGAGCCCCTTAGAGGTGCCAGGCAAATACACTGTCAGCAGGATGTGAACAAAACAAAATTAATTTCTTCCAAGCAACGCACGGCCTCTTCCAGTGAGGTCTAACCACAGGGGCTTGCTGAATCCTCTCCCACATATTTGTTGCCCCCCCACCCCTGAGAGAGCCCTGGGTCACCCCAGCCCTCAGCGGCTGAGACCTCAGACACCTGGGCCTGGCTCCATAGACATCATGTCCAGATTAGGAGAAACGGAGGCCCCACAGGTTCCAGCCCAAGGACATGCTGTGAGGGTGGGCCAGAAGAGCCTCGCTCCACAGCCATGGCGGGGGGGGGGGGGCGGTCAGGGCTTGGAGCAGCCTCCACAGAGGAGATGTGTGAGGGGGGTGAGAGCTGGCCCCCACAGCACCAGGGAGGGTGGACATGAGGGTCACACAGCCGCCCGCCTGTGCGTTCCCATCAGGGCCTCTGGGAAACTGAGGCTCATGGGTGAGGTGATCTGCAGGGTTCACCCCAGAACCTCCCTGCAGATCCCGGGACTCTGTGGGCTGCCCCGTGGCTTTCCCACCCTCGGGGTCCTGGGGCTCAGTCCAGCTCAGTACCTGGCCCCAGAATGGGGAGGGGGAGGCTGGCTGCCTGGGGGGGGGCCACTCCTTTGGGGGTTGAGGGAGCCCCCAGGGGCCTCACAAATCCTCCTACTCTCATTGGGTTTGTGTGCAGCCACCAGAAGCATTAATTCCAGGGACGCCCAGTTGTAAATGAGTCAGGAGCCAGCAGGCTCAGCACAGGGGCCTCTCAGCTGGCTGGGGACCTGGCACGCAGCCCAGGTGGCAACGGTCTGTCCCAACCGGGGGCCACGTGGAACCCTCTAGGGATACAGTGTCGGCCCATCTTCATTTTGTCCCTGTGCGGAGAGCCAGGAGGCCTGGCCCACCCACGCCCCGCTCAGCCCCAGGACACCCGAGTAGCATTCTGCTTTCATGGTAAAGATGGAGAGTGCCCCCTGGTCACATGGCCGCCGGGTAGAGGAGGCAGGACATGCACCTGGGCCCCTGGGCCCTTCTGCACACCCGCAGCCCCAGTCTACAGGGCAACGGAGCCAGGCTGGGGGGGACATGCCAGGCTGCGGTGAAGGGGTGAGTGGAGGCTCAGGAGGACACAGGGGCCCCGAGTGCAGGCGGCCTCGGTCCCCACCTGCTGCAGCGGGCACCCACCTGGCCGTGCTCGGCCCCTGTCACACTCATGTGATCACCACTCCCTCCCGGGGCAACAAGTCCCACCAACAGGTGGAAACACGGAGGCACAGAGATGGAGCAGTGGCAGCTTGCACCTCCACCCAACCTCCCATTCCCCCAACAGGACTGATACTTTTAGGGAGGTGGCAAGACTGGAGGCGTCCCCACTTCAGTCATCTAATTCTGCCATGGATGGGGGCCTCCCTGGGATGATCATGGGGCTCGGGGCGGGGCGTGGCCATTGGGAGGCCCCAGCCCCCTCCCCTCCCCCACCTCCCACCCCTCCCCACCCCCAGCCACCCTCCCCCTCTCCTCCCCACCCCTCCCCAGCCACCCTCCCCTCCCCCACCCCTCCCCCAGCCACCCTCCCCCCCACCCCCCACCCCCTGCCCCACCTGACCCGGCCCCCACTGGACATGGAGTCCCTGCGCTGCACGCACTGCATTCAGATCAGGCCCCTGCCGAGGAGGTGGTGGGAACAGGGCGTTCCCTTGGTGCCTGGCCAGCCGGCCTGTGCACCCTCCCTCCTCCATGCAGGCACTTTCCGCAGAGGCAGCGAAGTTCCTGGATGCCAACCAAACCCAGACACACACTGTCAGCAGCCCAGGCCCTGAGGATACCTTGGCCGCCCGTAAGCAAAGGAGGTGGGTCCCACCTGCTCTGGACCGGGGCGCCAGGAGCCCCCCAGAGCTTACACCTGCCCGTGGCTGACCCCCTGGGCTGGACTGGGCGGTGGATCCAGTCACCCCTCCTTCCTCTGGGTCCGGGCAGCCCCAGGCTCAGGCCTGACCCAGGTTCGAGGCTCACTCTGCCCCTTCTCCACTTCAAAGATTGTCTTGGAGACACCTGTAGCTTTGAAGATCTCGTGCTGAGTCCTGGTGTGTGGTCCAGTGCTGGACCGGTCCTGGCTCCGAGCGCTGCTTCCTAAGTGTCCTCCCAGCACGGGGTCCACGGGGAGCTGTGGGCATGACACCTTCCCTGGGTAGTCATGCCAGCTCTGCAGTCTGGCATTCGGGGACACTTCCGTCAGCTCCTCCCCACCATCCACCCCCTGCTCCACCCCCTGCCCGTGCACTGCCCCCTCCAGGCTTGTCCCCTCCCTGGCCTGGCTCATGCTGGACACAGGGCCTTCTCCAGAGCTCCTCCTCCATGAAGCCTTCCCAGACGGCTCTTCCAGGCTCATCTGGTCAAGGTGGACCTGGGGGTACTCCCGAGGATTGAAGGACAGGGCTCCTTCACCACGGCCCACCCACTCTCACTAGGACCCCCAGCAGCCCCCTGCCGGGCCAGAAGGTGGGTATAGAGGTTGGGGCTTGTCTGAGGCCTTCAGACCTGCCTGGGAGAGTCAGGACCTGACCTGAGCCTCCACCATCCCTGAACGTGGAGTCAGTGGAGGATTCGAGGGTTAGAGATTAGAGAGCCCCCAGCCCGAGCCTGCCAAGGGTCCAGAGGTGAGGGGCCACAGGTACTTGGCATTCGCAGGTCAGATTGGTAAGCAAGGGGGGTGGGGAGTTCGCTTGGACTGCGAAGGGGGGCCAGCAGTGGCTGTGTCTCGGCGGCACGGAGTGTGAACTACAGTGTCCTTAGTGGTCGCAGCAAAACCACATGCACTCTGCCCTCCACTGACCACCAGCGGGCTCCCTGGCCACACCCCCGGGGCCATCGGAACCCCCGTCCAGTCTGAGAGACCCGTGGAGTCTCCAGGGCCCCAGGCCCAGCCACCTGCTCCTCACAGATGCACCCCCGAGCTGGGATAGGCTGAGACCCGCACCTCATCTAAGAACAGACGCCCTCCAGGACCACCCAGAGGGGTCCCCACTATTGTGCTGTCATCAGAGCCTGAGCCGCCTGAGGCAGCGTTGACCCACCCCCCGTGGGAGCAATCGAATCAGAGAGGGGTGGAGGGAAGACGTGGGGGGGCAGCTGGGGGCCGAGGGACCCTCCTTTCTCTCGTGCTACGGAAGGACACCACCTACTACGGCCTCCCAGGAAGGTGACGGTCCCAGCTCTGGGGTGGGTCCACGGCAGGGGCTGGAAGAATTTTCCCAGCGAGAAGCCGTCCCAGCTGTGACCCCAGCCCTGTCCCCCATGTGTCCCCTGCACCATGGCGAGAGGGCAGGCAGACTCACCCCAGGCCACCCAGGAAGGAGCCGGCCAGAGCCCGCACCCTGTCTTCCCCCACCCCGGAGACCAGGAGCCCCCGCTGCAGCGGACTCTGGCTGCCCCCACCCCTCAGACCCGGCCCCCATGGCTCCGTGGCCTCAAACACCTGAGTGCTGCCCAGCCCACGCCACTCCCGGAGCCCCCAGTGCAGCTGAGAGGGGTCGCGGGTCCCAGCTGGTGCCCGTGAGTGATTCCAGGGCCGTAATTCCTAATTAAATAGAACAGAAAACTGGGGACTGCGGAGTGATTGCCCAAACCGTTGGATCTTGAGGAACAAATATGTGCCAAGCGTGGCGCGTACGCACGGCCATAAAGCAGGGACGGAGGGGAGCCTGGCGGTGAGTATGGAAACCTTCTTCTCTGGGACTGCGCGCTCATAAAGGGGCCGCTTCCTGGAGAGCTAGCGGAGGGGAATGGCTGCTCGGAGCCTGATTTATCTGCACAAACGCTTTGTAGTGCTTGAGATTAATACAAATATTTAATAAAGAATCAAGATGGTTTATCTGTAATGCAAAGAGAATCACATTGCCTATATTTTTATTACTGAAAAATTGGAAGCAGGAAGAAATAATGATGTAAGCCACTGTATAAATGACAAAAATACCCATTCTGGTTATGTGCCCCGCTCCACAATCTCGCTCTACCCTATAAACATAATCTATTCGCTTGCCTCTTTCGGCGGATTCCAGAGTCTGCTGTGCGTTGTGGAGTTTAATATCACCCTGTTCTCAACAGCACAGGGAAGTGATTAAATAAGAAATAAATTTGGCTGTCACTGCATTTAAAATCAAATCAAGGATCATTTGTTACCCCAAATGAACCAGTTCTCCTTCCCTGCCCATAAGGAGGCCGCTGTTTGCGAACCATTTAGAAATGTATATATAGTAAACCGGCACATAATGGCTTGTACTATAATATGATCTTTATGGGGCTGTGCAGAGCTGCCGGCAGAACCATAAACAGCACATGGCTTTTTTAATTTAAAGTTATAGATATGAGACTTCGCAGACCCGTCTCAGACCCATCTGAGTCTTGTTGGTGGAAGACCCCGCAGCACGATGTGGGGGCTGCAGCCCCGGGACCCCTTCTGCTCCCACCCCCTGCCCCTGGAGGGAGGAGGGGCCGAAGGCAGACTGAGGGTGCCGTCCCAACCCCACGCCCCCCGCCCAGGGGCAGCAGGGCCTGGAGGAGGAGACGGGGAGCTGACCCGAAGCGGCGTGACTTTCTCACCCGGAGAGAGCATCTGCGGCTGGGGTGCCCGGGGGTGGCTGAGAAGCAGGGCAGGCAGAGGGACCAGGAGCGGGGATCCCAGGCTGGCCCCAGATGGCCGGTCCACAGTGGCTTCCTGAGATGGGGCGCAGGGGGCCTCCTGAGAAGGTAGGGCCCCAGAGATGACATTTACAAGAGTTCTCAACACAAACATTTCACAGGGTTTCGTACTTAAATAGGGGTCGAGTTGCAGGAAATGCACTAGCCCCTCACCCTGGCCCTCTGGGACCAGACAATCCAGGGAAGAAGTGTGTGGAGTTGAGTCCAGCGCTCGCCTGGGGGTGGGGGTGGGGGCAGGCGTCCCTTTCTCCCCTGCCCACCCCAGCCCCCACCCCGGCCCAGGGGAAAGTCAGGCACAGAGCCTACAGGGGGTATGCTGGGGGGATGGCAAGGGGTGGCCAGGCCTGGAGAGAGTCCCGTGCGGCCTCTCTCCCGGCCCCCAGGGCTGTGCCTGGAGCAGTGTCCCCTGCCCCAGCCAATGCCAGCGGCTGGTAAGGGCAGGAGACGCCTGGTAGTGGCTCCTAGTGGGGAGACTGAGGGCCAGGGAGAGGCAGGAGTGCTGGCTTCGGGGTCAGACTGGACCGGAGCAAAGCTGGCCCAGCCAGCTGTGAGCCTGAGCCCCGCTCAGCGCCCTGAATTCCGAGTCACCCCGCCCCCCGAAGTGGGGCCGCTGGGAGGAAGCACGTTAGCTGAGCTGGGTCCAGGGCCTGGAGCTGGGACAGAGGTGCCTCGACCTGGCCTGGACAGAGGCCCCAGCCCCACTCTCTGACCTCTCATCACACCTTCGGGCAGCCCTCACCTCTGACTCTAACGCAGGCTGAGCCCCCCTTCTCCTGAACACTCGGCCGACCCCTGTGTCTACGGAGCGGCTGGACATGCAGGCGCAGGGCTCTGGCAGCCCACGCCCTCGCCCGTCCTTCCCAGGGGGGACACAGCCCCGCAGGGTGGATGTGGCTGAGCGGCACCGCGGGGCAGTCCGGCGATCGTCCCCAGAGTGGCCACGGCTGCTTGCCAAGTGCCTCAGGTTAACACCGCCACCTCGTTAGTGGTTCGCTGGGCTAAAATGTGCAATATAAACGTACCCATTAATTGCTTCACCTTCTGCAGCGTCTTTAGCTGCTCCTGAAAGGAAGTATGGCTAATAACCATGATTTTAAAGTCAATTCTTGTTAGAAGATTATGTTTGACCAAATGCCTTTTGTTAGCTCATTATTTCACATTTTCTCATCCCTCAAAAAAATTCTTTTATGTATATTTTGGCCCTAATTTTTAAACGCTCAAAGGAATATGGATTATGCCTAGGGCTAGACGTGCAGGCACGGGACGGGGCCGTGTGGACACAGCTCCCGCCCAGCAAGGTGCAGGGCGGCTCCCGGCGGGCTCAGGGCCCTACAGGCCCTCAGGTAGCTCCTTCCTTCCTCACGGGGAGCGCTCAGGGTGTGCAGGGGGCTTCTGCTCTTCCCACCACTGGGGACTCACTGTCAGCCTGAGGGGGCCCTCCTCCTCCATCTGGGTGCCCCTTGGAGCCCTCGGGGATGATGAGGCAGGTCCCTTAGGGGACCTCTGGCCTGGGGCGGAGGGTAGAGGGCGGGGCTTTGGTGCCCAAGCAGGCCAGCCCGGCTCCTCCAGGACCTGAGCGCCTCTGGGCCTTGCTTCCTCCCCCAGGAACACTAGCGAGGGGCTTTGCGGTTGCCTTGTGCTGGACACCCGAGCCCTGGGCCTCAGAGGCTGCTCCCCAGTGGCCTGGCTCATGAACCAGGGGTCTCAGGAGGCAGGGACCCAGACACAGGTGGGGAGGGACCACAGGGCAGGCCACTGACCGTGGTCTAGCACATTGCCCCTCCACCCACCATTCGGCAGAAACTCTCTCTGTCCCTCAGCCACAGGAGACAGGGCGTGGGGGATCATCAGCCCCTTCCGGAGGGTGGAGAAACTGAGGCTCAGGTGGGGGCTCCTAACCGAAGACCCCCAGCCCTTGGAGAGCCACCCTTAACACGCTATGTTCACGTGTGTGTGTGTGTGTGTGTGTGTGTGTGTACAGGTGCTGGGGGCACCGCCCTCCGGGAGCCCCTGAGCCCAAGGCCAGCCCAGCGTCCAGGTGCCTACAGCTCTCCCTGGGCCCCTCTGCCCGGCAGCCCCCAAATGCAGCGAGAAAGCCCAGCGCACCTCCGCGCCCCCGGGGGCATCTGCACAGAAAGCCAAGGCTGGGGGTCCACCAGCCTGAGAGGGCCACAGGCTGCTGGCGGAGGGGTACAAGCTCCTCCCAGGCCCCGCCTTAGGCAGGTTGATCTTTACTGCCTGGAGAACAACAAATCACTCTCTGACAATAATCAGGATGAACAGACACTTAATTATGAGGCCATGAGACAGCATGATTATTAATTTTGAATTGTGCAATCCGGTCCTGAAGGCTGAGCGTGGAGAGGTAGCGTGGACGCTTGTGGGGACCTGGGAGCCGTCAGAGGCTGGGGGGTTCCAGGCACCAGAATGGGGGGGTGTTCCCCGGCAGCCCCAAACCTCTCCCTCCAGCCAGGGTAGTCTGGGCTGCAAGACAGTGGTGGGGCCGGGCTCCAGTCCCCCCAGAGGCTGCCCTGCCAGCATGCCCCAGGCTCTGACCAGGTGAGACCGAGCCAACCCCTCACGCCCACAGGGTCCTATCCTGCAGTCGGTGCCGTGCAGACCCCCTTCCCAAAGGGCCCAGCTCCGCTGAGAAGGTCCTGGGCCTAGGCCCCCTCCAGCCAGGGCGGGTGTCGGCAGAAGTGTCTCGGGAAGGAGGGGGACTCGGGCATTGGCATGAGGTTGACCTCAAGAGGTGGCCTGTCCCCCAAACCTCGGGGACACTTGCTCCCTCCTAGAGCTTCTCATCTCTTCCCACACCTCCTGTCTCCCCAGAGTTCTATAATTCCTCCCACGGCATCTCCGAGCCTCGGGGTTCCCCATCTTCCCGGGTCTGCAGAGGCTGCCCTGGGGACGAGACCGGGGGACAGGTGGGGGGCTGGGGCCCGATGGTGAGTCTGCAAGACCCGGAGCGCGGCAGGGGACAGCCCTCCCGGGCCACCGGTGTGAGAAGCCCGGTGCCAGGCCAGGCAGCCTGTGCGAGCCAACTGCCAGCCAAGCTGTCGGCTGGTGGCGCTTGGCAGGCGGCACGGCGGAGCGGGGAGGGATGTTTGCAGACTGCCGCCGACAGCTTCCCAGCCGAAGCCGCGCTGGTTAAACAGAAGAAGTGAGCAGTGCCCACGGGCAGATCCCGACCGGGAGAAGGCAGGCAAGGAGGAGATGCAGAAGGCGCATCTGCCGGGGGCTGGGGTGCTGGGGGGGCCTCCCTTCCCACCTGTCCACCCTGGCAGCCTGGCCTGGGCTCTGGTGCCCGGCTGGTGCCCAGACCCTCCAGGCTCGCCCCCTTCCCACCTCTGCAGACGGTCGGTGCTGCCGCCCTCCGGGCCCCAGGGTGGTGGGCACCTGGAGGAGATCTCGGGGAGGGGCCTTGGACCCCCTGCTGGGGGTCTCTTCTCTATCTGTCATCCCAGGTGGGCTGCCGTATGGGCTGAGCTGACCAACCTCATCTGGGAAGGAGTGTAGGGCAACCTCTCTGGCCTCCCAGCCTCCGTCCTGGCACCACTCTCTACGGAAGCCGCATCACGCTGCTGCCCACCCGTCTCCCACGGAGGGGGAGGGCGTCTCCCTGAGTGCTCAAGCCGATGTGTGTGTGTGTGTGTGTGTGTGTGTGTGTGTGTGTGTGTGTGTGTGTCCAGCCGCCCCCAGACAGCCCGGGACCCAGGGAGCCCGTCTGGGCACAGGCCTCAGCGTGCAACGGGGGTCTCAGTGCATGTGGGAGGGATGGGGGGCATCGCGGGGAGAACCCCATGAGGCTCCACAGGCCGCCGGGAGGGTGAGGGGACTCCAATGTGGGGTGGGAGATGGAGCGGGGCAGAGGAAGGAGCAGAGAGAGATGGGAAGGGCCAGGGGCCCTGGGCTTCCTCCTGGCCTTTCTTCCTGGCCTCAGCTTCCTAATCTGCAAGCTGGGTCAGCAGGGGCCCCTCCTGGGCAGGTTTTCCCTGTGGCCCAATGTCCTCATTCTTAGAAGGGCCAGTGCTGGGCGCCCCCAGCCTTCCCCACACCCTACCCCAGGTCCCCATAGGCCTGGAGGAAACCGACCCCGCAACTCAGGGGCACGGGGACTGTGACCCCAGCAGGAGGTGCAGAGCTCTGGGGATGTGGCCCCTTCAGGGATTGCTGGGGAGCCCCAGAGGGGATGGTGCCCCGCAAGCAGGACAGGTGCTGTGCGTTACCGGGAGGTTCCCTGGGTCTGGGCCCCTGGCTCCCTCCGGGCACAGACGGCTGCTCTGGTTACCATTCGTCGTAATTATTTTGTAATTTGTGAAAAAACACAATGAAATCATAGACTCAGAAACAGCGTTGAGAGTAAATAGTGTTGCCTCATACCTTGACCTTGGTCCAAAGAGCCCAGTGCCGGGCCGGTTCTGGAGGCAGGCAGCCCCTTCCCTTCCCCGTCCCCTGCCCGAAGGTCAGACCACCAGGCAGGCGGCCTCATCCTAGTTGGTCTTCCCAGCGACCCAGAGGTGCCTCATGCTGACCCCTGCCCTCTTCCCAGTTTGGGGGTGCCCTTGCGTGTTGGAGACCTCTCTTCCCTGGGCATCCAGCTGGAAGCAGAGACCTCCCCACCTCCCCCTGCATTTTCACAAGCAGGCAGGGTGGGGGGCAGCATGAGGGCCAGGTCCCCCAATCCTGCTGGGCTCTCCTGGGCCCCTCCTGCCGTCTCCCCTTGGGCCCCCGGGGTCCCCACCATCCCCTAAGAAAAGCAGGCGGGGTGGCTTTTGCTGCCCTCACCAGAAACCAGATTTCTCACGTGGGCACCGTCCCCCCTTTACAAGCAAGGAAACAGACCCTCAGAAGGCCAGTTCTTGCCCCATGGTCAGCAGGGCGCCCCCAGAGCAGGGCTAGCCCAACCTAGGGCTAGACAGGGGCAGACAAGGTCTTGATCTCAAGCCGTGCGAAGGCCATTAACAAGTACCCCCCTGCTACTAGCTGGGCTGAGGCCACTGCCCCTCCCAGGAGGCCGCCCCAGGCTGCCCCAGCGAGGGATACCTGAGCCTGGGCTGTAGACTCAGTGGGGCAGCCAGGGCAAAAGGGAAGGGTGGCCTTGGCGGAGGGATAGGCGTGGGCAAAGGTCCTGTGGCAGAGACGGAGAGAAGGCCAATGGATCAGAGCACAGGAGCCAGGGCCAGAGCAGGGCAGGGAGCCTGGGGTCAGGGACAGGAGGAGCCAGTAGGGGGGAAAGAGGGGGTTGCCAGGTAAAATACAGAATGCTCAGTTAATTCTGAATTTCAAATAAATAGTGATTTTTTTTTAAGTATAAGCACATCCCACAATTGCATGGGACATACCAAAAAATTATTTGTGTGTGAAATTCAGATTTAATTAGGTTATGTATTTTATTTGATAAATCTGGCCACCTCAGCCAGGGGTGACAGACCCTTGGGAGCACTCACCTGCTGCAGGGTGGATCGAGTGCCCAAATTTTGCCCTTGCCCTGAGAGGTCCTGCTTGGTAGACACCAGGGGGCAGCTACCTCCCTCCGGACCCTCCCACTGCTTCACTGCGACGTCCGTTCTTCGAGGTGACAAAGGGGCAAGCGTTGAGCCAATAGGCCCCCTTCATGGAGGGAAGGCTGCAGCCCTTAGGTTGACACCGGCCCCCCGGCCCCCTGCCCAGCCTCACTGGGCAGCTGCAGGGACCGCAGGCTGTGCTCAGACACCACCACCACCCTCCCCCCTCGCCACCGCCACCGCCAGGCCGCCGGCAGAGGCCACTGGAGCAGGTGAGAAACGTCCATTTTTAGGGCCAAAGGGATTGATTATCAATAGCACAGCCACAAGTTACTGGAACTGTAGCCCGGAGTGGGAAGCTGGTTTCCCGCAGCCTGGAGACCAGAGGAACCTCCACTTCTCGGGAGGGACTGAGTGACCAGATTTATTGTGGCCACAGAAGATCACCAGGCACTCAGCAGATTCCAGCCCCTGGCTTGAGGGGAAGTGGGGGCCCACTGGGGACTGGGGGGTGGGGGGGCCTGCTCCCAGAATCACCCCTTCCCCCAGCTCTTCCACCCCCACTGGGCGGGCGGGGGGGGACAGCCTGAGGAGCCAGTGCTGGGAGGGACGGGCCAAGGTTAGGAAGTGTCCCCCACCCCACTGACCCGCCTAGTCCCCTAGTGGGCTCCCCTCCCAGGCAGGCCTCCGCCCAGCCTCCAGGCCGCCACCTACACTGTCCCCCCGCCCCCTGCAAATCCCTCTCTCCTGCAGGAGTCCGCCATGTCCTCCAGGCCAGCCTGGAGGGACCGGGCTCTGGAAACCAGAGGTGGGGGCAGGGCAGTGGCCACGGAGGCTGACTCACGCGCAATCTGGGCGATGAATGCGGTCAGTGCGTGGATCTCAATAATCAAAGAATAATCAATGGGTCTTTAATTTCCATACAATAACTGTCTTATTAAATCTAAATTTAATGTGCTTCTAGAATCCTTAATTTAAAGTGTTACTGTGCCCACCATCTGCTCCTCGAAATACAAATGCAGGGAACACACGACTCAGAGCGGCACAGAAGGTTCCGGGACTCACACGCACGGCTGTGGCTCCTGGGGCCACCCCCCGCCCCCCCGCAGCCCCCGCGCCCCCCCTGCCCCAACAGGCCTGCCCAGGGCTCTCTTTCGGGGAGCACAACCCCAGAATCAGCCTGGGAGTCTGACGGGGACCAGGGGTGTTGTGGGCCCGGCACTCAAGGCCGCAGGACATCCCCTCTCTCCAGGGCTGGGCCCCCCGGCCGGCTCTGGGCACCCCATCTTTGTTCCGGCTGTGCCTCTGCCCTGACGTCCTTCAGCGCCCGCTCGGGGGCACCCCCAGCAGGAAGCCTTTCCTGGCCCTCGACCGCTGCCCAGAGCGCCGTGGAGCCTCTGCTCTCTCCCTCCCTGGACACGTGCCAGGCAGGGTGTCCAGCAAACACATCGTGGGCAGCACCTGTGGGCCCACTGCCTCAGCAGGTGACCCTCGTGACAGCCCACCCTGGACACTGGACTCAAGGAAGCGTGCTGGCTTCTCCACGCGTCTGTGTAGCTAGGGGCGGCTCACGGCCCTCTCTGTAAGGGGGCGGGACGGGTGATGGGCCTGGGCTGGGGGCGGACGGAGCACCTTCCTCCCACAGTCTGCAGGGGTTGGGGCTCACAAAGGGATGGCTGACCTTGGGGGGGTGGGGAGGCATGTGGGGACATCGTGGGGGCATTGGGATCGGCAGTCTACTGGCTCTTTGATGCCTTCCCCTTGGCCTTGCCCTCTACCTCTCTGGCCTTGTCACCTCCCCTCTCTTCCCCCCGTTTCTGGAAGTTTCCCTGGAAGCCCCTCCTCACCCAGGTCACTCCCGGTCTGGAAGGGGTCAGGTAGCGCCTTCTGGGACCGGAGTGCCCAAGCCGCCTCTGTGCTCCACCGTGCCTCCCCCCTGCGCCCCTGGGCCACTGGCTCCACCCCTGCCCCTGCGCGGGCCGGGCTTCTGTCTCTAGCTGCCTGCTTGAGCACAGTCAGCACTTCTGGCGGGGCTGGACTGTCTGTCCCAGACCTCCCGTTACAGACGCAGGCTCAACAGCGCAGAGCCACACCTCACCTCTGCCGGGACACCCACCCTCCCGCACCTGTCTGCTCTCAGCGCTCGGAGCCCCAGCGGCCGACGGGCCCCCACCCGCAAGCCCATGCTGGTGACGTGGGGCCCCTCGCACTGAGCCCCTATTTGGGACAGTGTCCGGTGGAGGGCAACGCCCGGCCTGACTCAGCTCCACCACCCACTGGCCATGAGGAGTTACTTTTAAAATTGTGGCAAATACACAAAAGATAAAATTCACCATTTTAACCATTACAAACTGTGCGATCCGGTGGCCTCACGTACGTTCCTAATGATGGTGTGCAGCCAACACCACTGTCCAGTTGCAGAACGTTTCCCCCAAAGGGGGACCGTGTGCCCATTCAGCAGCCGCTCCCCTGCCCCCGCCCCGCCTTCCGTCTGGGGAGTTGCCTGTCCGGGGCATTTGGCATAAGTGGAGTCACTATGCGTGTCCTCTCACGTGTGGCTCCTCGCACTCAGCATTGCGTCTTCAAGGTTCGTCCACGTGGCCACGTGAATCAGCACTTCCCTCCTTTCTCTGGCCGGAGTGGTCCATCGCCGGGGGGACCCCATTTTGGTCAACCCCTCGTCTGTTGATGGCCACGTGGGTGGTTTCCACCTTCTGGCCACCGTGAATGGTGCTGCCACGAACGAGGGAGGACAGGTGTTTGTCTCGACTTCGGCCGGCGGCTCGTTGGGGCGGATACGGCGGAGAGCCGTTGCTGGGTCCCCTGGCAACACTGCCTGGCAGGCCCGCGGGCAGAGAGGAGGGAGCCAGCGTCCGCGGCCTCGGGTGACCCCGTCTGTCACATGGAGACCGTCACCGCTTCCTCCGGCACGTGAGCAAGAGCAGGCCAGGGGACGACACTCAGCACGAGGCTCCGAGGGTGGCAGCCCCCGTTCCCCAGCACCTGCCATGCACCAGCCACTTCGTCTGGTGCATGCAGTTGGTGCTCTATAAATACCAAACGGAGAGATGATTTCCGATTCCCATGCCAACCCTGTAAGGTAGAAATGGTTATTTCAGAAAATCTCACACAGGTGAAGTGACTTGGAAAGTCCCCCAGCCGGTGGGTGGAGATGGGACCCTGGGGCAAGCCTGTCTGGCTCCTGAGAGCTGGGCCTCAGTGCACATGCCTGCAGGCTGCTCACTGCACAAGGGTGCCTGGCCGAGGGGATGAAGGGGGCTGTCCAGTTCCCATTCTGTGCCCCCACATCATGTGCCCAGGAGCTGCCTTTGCCCAGGGTACCTTGTGGGGACCAGCACAGAGGTGCTGAACATCTGGGGGAGGCCTGGCCGCGTGCTGCCAGGGGCCCACACGTGCCCGGCCTTCCTGGGGAGCCCTGGGGCTGCCCTGTGCTGTGTGTAGGCAACAGCGTGCCTCTGGTGCAGGAAGGGGGAGGAGGTCTGAAGCCAGCCTGCCTCCCTGACCCGGGCCTGCAGGTGCCTCCCGGGCCTGCAAGTGCCTGGACCCTGGATCCCTCTGCTGGACGGATCACCAGGAGAAGGCACTTTAGAGAGGCACCCACCTCCACGTAGAGGTGAAGGCTGAGGGTCAGACCCTTCACACCCCTGCCTTCAGCAGAGGAGGACCGGAGGGGTGGCCGCTGTGACCATGCTCCTATAATGTGCTGCAGGCCTGAAGGACATTGTCCCTCCTCCTGAGACAGCTTCGAGGTGGGAGTTACTGCTCCCTTTACAGAGGAAGAGACTAAGGTTCAGAGTGGCCGGGCCGAGGCTCATGGAGCATAAGCCCTGGCCACACACGGCTTGTCCCCACTCAATGCCCCCCGCTTGTCTCTCAGGTAATTGGTTCTGGCTGCTGGACCCAGCTTTTCCTGGATTCTGGGTACAGAATCCCCACTGGCATCCTTCAGGGGTCCGAGTGTATGTGGGCCAGGGAATTGGGTTCTTGCCCTGCCTGAGCAGAACCCGCCCGGCCAGCATTCACTGAATGTATACTCTGCACCACGCACCACTGTGGACCGTGTAAGCATGGCCCCTTCGTGGCAGCCAGATCCCATTTGATGGAGGGGAAAACTGAGGCCCAGAGGAGCTGAGTGCACGTCAAGGCCAAGGAGGGAGAAAGCAGCAGGGAGCCTTCTACTCCACCGGCCCCGGGCACTGCCAGGGGGCCCACGCCACCCCCGGCTGTGGCTCCCTCTGCGTGGGTCCCTCCACACAGGCGTGTCCTCAGAAAGTTCCATGTCTGCGGAGCTGGCTTCTGCCTGGATCACAGCCTCAGCCCTCACGGTAATCGACTGCTCGCTAATCAGATTGATTTCCGTCCCAACGAGTCCTGCCGGCCGCCTGCATTCCAGGAGCGGTATTTTGAGCACAGACATATAATCAAGCGGCAAAAAGCAGAGGGCACAGGGGGCCTCGCTGCCAATCGAATAAAAGCTAAATGGCCCGAGCTTTTAGGCCTAATCACGGATGCATTCCCACTTGGGGTGGGTCTCCAGCAAAGCCCATCTGATCAAGGCTGGGCTTTTCCGAGCATTTTGGCATCGGGTCTTAATTTCCCTCCCAGCCATGCCTGCCTTGCCAGTCCCGCTCTGCTTGGCTGGGGTGGCCTGATGGTTCCCTTCCAATCGAAGTCCAGTGTCCCTTGCGGGAGGGGCTCCACCACTTGGTCCTGGAGACGCTCTCGGGCCGGCACTGGGTAGTGCACATCCTCCTGGCACGTCCCCTGAGACAGGAGTCCCCGTGAGGGCTGAAGCCAGGGCACAAGTCAGCCCTCCAGCCCAGGCTGGCTCTGGGTCTGCATGGAGCCCTGGCCTGGGGAGGCTCTGGACGGGGTGCATGGGGTCCCAGGGCCTGTGTGGAGACGGAGGCCAAGCACCCCTGCGGCCCGTCCCTGAGCCCAGAGGGACCCTCTCCAGCCCCCCAGGGCCTCCAGGTGGTGAGTCCAGCTCTGCCCGCCTCCTCCCCTCTCCCTTCCCCTCCCCTCCCCTCCCCTCCCCCTGGGCCTCTCCCACCCCACTGTCTCGCCCCCTGTCCTCAAAGGGCGGGGCCTTTCCGCCCCCACTTTGTGGGCAGGGAGAGAAGCAGCCAGTCCAAGCCTGGAGCCTGTTGGAGGCGGAGGGTTGGAGTCTGCCCTGGCCCGGAGGCCATCCTTCTCTGCCCCAAGCTCCGCACCCCAATCTCCCTCCACATGACCCCGGTCCCCCGGCTGTGTCGCTCGGGTGCCCTGCAGGAAATGAAAGCTGGGAGCACCTGGCCCTCTCCACAGCTCCCGCCCCGCGCATCAGCCCTCGGGGCTCCTGGCAGCCTGGTGCTGGTGGGCAGGGGATCCGCGGGGAGGGCGGGGCGGGGCGGGGCTGTGTGTGGGCCTCAGCCTCTGCAGGCCGTAGGGCCACCCCGCGTAATGGGGAGTGTGGCCGTGGGAGGTGGCCTCCCCACGAGGGACCGGGGAGCCTCGTGGGCGGGGGCCCACTGCAGAGACCCTGCAGTCTGGAGGCCGAAGCCGAGGTCCAGAGATGGGCAGACGCGTGCCAGTCTCACAGCTCACGGCCCTAAACTAGACCTCAAACCCGGGTCTCCTCCGGGCCAGAGTCCCTTCAGTGCCACATCACCGGGGGTCGAGGACGGAGGGGGGCGGTCCGGGGAGGGGCCCGGCCGATGGATGAAGGAACGGGACAGTTGAGCAGCCAAGGTCCCAGTTGGCAGGGAGGCTGGGAGTGTTAATTCTGGGGTGGCTCCGGGTCCACGGGGCTGCTAATTTCCTCAGGGCAGGACGTGCTCTCCCAGCCCCAAGCTGCATCCAGGCCTCCGTGGGCCTAGGGGAAGGAGGGGGCTCAGGAAACAGCTCGGAATGGAGACCCAGACCGCCGGGGCCTGTGGAGGTCACGTTCCCCACCCCTCCCTTATGGACTGTCCCTGGGGGGCTGCCCAGGGGCCTATATTTGAACTCCCTGCTGCTAGGGGTGACTTCCTCCCCTCCTGCCCAAGTGCAGCCCCCCAGCTGGGGGCCACGACTGCTTCCTTGGGGGTGAACTTCTGCCCCCTGCCCTACTCCAGGAGAAGGGCTGACCAAGGGCCTGAGCAGGGTGAAGGCCACAGAGCTGGATGCCCCGAGGGGTGGCTTACAAGCAGGTGGGGCCCATCTGGGGTGCCAGCGTGGGGCCCCCCGGAACCTCCCATACCAGGGAGAGCTGCCTTCTGAACGAGCTGCCCAGTGCTGCTGGGGGAGCCCTTTTCCAGAACCTGCCCCACCACAGGGAGGCCAGAGGGACACACATGGCGGGCTTCTTGCCGGGGTCGCTTCTGTCCCTAACTGATGGAGCTGGGTTATAGCCACACACATGCACCAGCCCAGCCCTCCTGTAAGGGGGGAACTGAGGCAGGTGCTAGCCGGCCCCAGGCCATGCACGCAGCCCAGGGCACATGGGCTCTGTCCCAGCCTGGCTGGCCCAGGTCAAGGCCTTGCTCTTCCCAGCCCCTGATGGCCAGCCCTGGAGAAACAGGCTGCCTTTCCTGGAAATCAGGGCCTCCACACGCCCCCGCCCCTCGAGGCGATGCCATCCATGTCCCAGCTCCGCTGTCTGTCTGGAGCAGTTAGTCAATTATGGGTCCCAGGGGGCTGGGAGCAGCTTCTGCACAGCAGGACCTGCCTCCCCAGTGTGGGTTGTGTGTGTGGGGGGGGTAGGGGGCGGGGGGTCCGGATGAGACCCCTGGCGCCGTCACTGCCGTCACTGCTGGGCCAGAATGGTGTCTACTTTGGCTCCTCTACCCTCCCCGCCCCCTCTCTCCATAGGCCCCCTAGTTATTACAAAGTCCCTACAAGGGGGCCCAGGGAGTTCTGGGTGGGGACCGGGGATCACAGCAGCCTTCACACCCCTGGCCCACCCGGAACGGCCTCCCTCGGACTGAGGGAGGCCCCCTCGAGGTGGGTCACAGGAGAAGAACAGACCTGGGCCAGAGGTCCCTTCCAGCCCACCCTCATGGCTGTATCCCCACTGAGGCCACCTGACACATCCCTACCCCCACCTTACAGGCTCCTGGGCCCCTCCCAGCCCCAGCCCCAGCCCTCACCACTGGCCACAGACACCCTCGGGGAGCCCGAGAAACAGTACCCAGGGCGGAAGGCATTGTGCCCCCCCACCAGGCACACAGGCAGCCGGACCTCTGTAAACACCTACTGTCACCTCCTGCTCGTCCCCCGTGTGTGTGGTAACCAGAATGTCTGAGCTGGGTGCATCTAAGACCCCATCCCTCCTCCTCGGCCCTACCCTCCCTTCCTGACCCAGGGCCCTAACCTACTGCCCATCTGACCACTGTTCTCCTTTCCTTCCCGATGGAGATCCCCCAGTGGTCCCTGGACAAGTGTCTGTGTCCACTTCCCAGTAGATCCTTCCACACGGCCCTCCTGGGGCCACCTGATGGAACGGACACAACGCAGAGCCGAGACTGATCCGCCCCAAGCCTCCTCGGCAACAGCGGATGGGCGGGGACCCTGTTCTAGCCGGGTCATTGCCAGCACGGCACTGGCCGCTCAGTGCAGGGCCTCAGTCTCCCCTCCAGGGAGGGACAGTGCCCACCCAGTGGGGGTTGTGAAGAACATGCCACTCAAAGCTCCTCAATGACAAGTGGGAGTCCCCAGCCCCCGGGCCCACCCTCCTCCCTGCTCAACCCCTGCACTGGCCAGGCCCTCAGCCTGACCGCCGCACAGCTTGGACCAACAGGCCCTTCCTCTACAGGCTCAGGGTCAACCCCACCCCAGGGGCTCCAACCCTTTATGCTGAGGACAAAGGGCTCCAGGGCAGAGCCTCTGGTCCTGCTGACTCTGCACCCTCTTCCCAGGACAGGACAAAGGGTTGAGAGGGGGGGCTGAGCTTCTGATGCCTCAGCCAGTCTCCGTCCAGACTGCGAGGGCAGGGAGGCCAGCTGAAGGACAGGGGCTCAGACTGCGGGGTGGGGAACAGAGCCCGGGCTCACAGGTGCCCGGCCCCTCCTCCTGAAAGACCAGGAGACCCCATGTCACAGGGTCCCGGCAGAACTGGGTTCCAAGCCCAGACCCTCCTGGTACTCCTACCCCACTGGGCCTCGGCTGGCCCCGGACCGCCTGGGTGGGGCATTTGGAGGGCCGTGAGGGGGCTTCGGGGCTTCCCACGTACGTGTCCCACAGCCCAGAGGTGGGCTGTCTCCACCAGCCCAGGGAGATGACAGGGGAATCCACCCCATCCAGCAGCTTTGAGGCGTGGGTGGGAAGGGCCTTGCACAGGCCTGAGATAACACTGGTCAGCTGGCTGGGGGTGGTAGGGAACAGCTCTGAAAACAAGACCAGAAGTGGCACGCTGCCCCGGTGGCCAGAGCTGGGCTTGGCAGTGGGGCGGGGACACACATACCCAGCTCCCCAGCCCCGCCTGGGCCAGGCTCCTTGGGCATTCCTGGGGAGAGAGTGTGATGTGCTGACCGTGGATGCAGAGCCCCTCTGTGCAGGGGGCCCCTCTGAAAACCACGGCCACTCATTTTAGACGTTGTGCTCCCTCTGTGCTGGCCATGGCGCCAGGGGACCCCATTCTGGGGACGTCACCGTGAAGCAGACCCACAGACCCCTGCCCTTGGGAGAAGCTCGCTAAACAAGTGAGCAAATACACCTCATGGCTTAGCTCAGGCAGAGACCAGCGGTGCAGCTGAGAAGACAGGAGCCCACCACGCAGGTGTCCGGGTGTGGGAAGCACGTGTGAGGGGCCTAACCCAGGGCTGAGGGACACCCTGATGCAAGGCCTTGCTTGCCCAGGGCCTAGGTTTCAGGGGGAGCTCACAAACATTCTTGTGGACACAGCAGAGAAACAAAGGAGGCCGTGAGCTGCCAGGCTTGCCTGAATCTGAGGACCCCAGTCCAGAGCTGGCCCGGTGGGGACGGCGCCCCAGATGGTTGGAAGATGCCACCCACCCACCTGGCACCAGGGGCTCCAGGTCAGGCCAGGGGACCTGCGATTCATTTGCAATTCCCCCTCTGTCCATGTGGGGGCAGACCTGGCCCAGGAGGAGGCGGCTGGGGGACTGGAAGGAGGTAGCCTCACACCTGGCGGGTGGCAGGCAGGTGAGCCGGATGAGGTGGCTTTCCCAGTGTGCAGACAATAAAGAGAAAAGGAACCCCTCACAGGCCAGCCCAAGGCCCTCCCACAAGCATGTGACACGCCCCTTGCACCCAGCCCCCTTCCCGTGTAAGGTGAGACGCTGGGGGAGCGGGAGGTTAAGAGGGCCCAGTGGCTCTGGACCCCCGCAGCCGGATCTCTGGCCCTGGGTGGACAACAAGCCTGGGGGGGGGCCCGCCCCCATGTGGTGATCCTGGCTCCTGGGGGTGTCCCGAGTCCCCGGGTCACCCTGCCCAACACCCGGCTCTCCCCCCGGCTCCGCAATGTCTCCCCCAGTCCCACTGATGGAGCAAAGCGCAGGCCACTTGGGTTTGAACTGACTTTATTATTCTGTAAATGTGAATTTTACAAAGCGCTTTACAATTAACGATCACATCCTTCTGTTTGCAACGACTTCCACCTCCTGCACCGGGCTCGGCGCGCCACGGAAGCCCTGGGTTTCCTGGCCGCCGGGGGGCGTCTCTGTTTTAGGTTGAGTGACTGGTGCAGCGTCAGCCGTGGCTCAAATGCAGCAAGAGCGGAAGGAGGAGCGGACGCACCTGCTGGGGCTGGAACGAGCCCACTCGCTCTCTCAGGGGGGCTGGGGGTGGGTCCTAGGAAAACAAACCTGCTCCGCGGCACAAGGAACAGTGACTTCATTTATTTATTGTTTAACAGTCGTGAGTTACAGTAGGACTTCACCCCCTCACCAGACTGGACATCAACCGTCTCTTTGTAAAAAGGCTCTTTTTCCCAAACATTCCGTCCAAAGGATGAATGGTCTGTTTGCACCCAGTGCCATCCAAATGTTCAAGTCAAAAATATTTATACATTTTATACTTAGTTCTTTTTTTTTTTTTTTGTCTGCTAAAAATAGTATTGCAAGTTTTGGCTTCTTTTGACATAAAAATTACAATCATGTGCAAAACGCTAACAATGAAGGGGTTGATCAGAATTCAAGCAGGTTGTCCAATCTGAATGCTTTAGATTCTGCATAATTTTCCTTTTCGGTTTTTTTTTCCAAAGAAACAAAACAAAACAAACAAACAAAACCCAAAACCTTTGCCACATTAGAAACATCTTGTACCAAGCCCTAACGATCTCCGGCCGGTGGCGGGCGACACGCGCTCGGAGCTGCCCGGCTGACATAATGACAAATTTATGCATCAGCAACATTCTGAAACAGTAGTTAAAGCTCAAGACAGCTATGAACTCTCCATTCTGTGTTTAGGATTTACTGCTGGCAGAGGCAAACAGAGGTTCCTCTCGCAGTTTTTGGTTGGTTAATGGGCCATCAGCCTCCTTCCACCGGCATCAAGATATTTCCATAAATATAACCCATCTGAGGGGAATCTAAGCAGTAAGTGGCTGGGGGTGGCACTGGGCAGGCACTAGAACGTTCCGCCGTTAAGGGGGAACAGGTCAGGGCCGGGCACCCCAGAGTCGCCGCCCCCGCCCCTCCCCTCCCCCTCTGCGTCCCTCCCAGCTCCAAACACAACCGCCCCAGAACGAGCTTCCCCAGAGGAGACAGCAGCCGGTCTGCTCCCCGGACGGTCTCTCCCCGCCGGCCGCTCATCCACGGCCACGGCCACATTCAGGGGGCAAGGCAAGACTATCGAATCCAACGCAAAGTTAAGCAACCACAGAGAACTCTGGGTGAGAGCAGACACAGTGCAGAACACAAGACAGAATTCAAGTACCGAGGCGCACCGGCCGGGTGGCCCCGCCAGCTCACAGTATCCGTCACCCCCCCATCCCTGCTTCTGGACCTTTTGCACTCCGTCCCAGCTGCCTCCTTCAGCACAGCCCATCCGCCGGGGAGGGCGGGTGAGGATGGGGGCCCGGCCGGCTGCCCGCCACGTCCCCTCCGACGGGGTCCAGTCCCTTCTCTCCTCCTCAAAACGGCGCGGGTCTAACTTAGCTCTATAATAGACTACATAGTGTATGCGTATTGCTAATAGTCAAGCTCGGGAATAAAGGTGCAGACATGTCATAAATACTGAGTGGCTTGTCTCTCGGTCTACAGGGTCTGGGTGAGTCAGGATCACGCTCACAGGACAGGAATTAGTCGTCTTGTAAACAGAGGAGGGGGAGGGTCCGGTTTTCTTAATTGGTTTTCCTTGGGAAAAATGATCAGAAGATGCTAAGGCACTCTGGAAGGCCCCTCCGAGCCCAGGCCCGCCGCTGCCCGCCCCGCGGAACATTCAGGACGCGGAGGGAGCGCCCCGGCAGATACAATCATCAGCCATGCCCGTCTGCAAACGCTCCGGACCCACGTCCACCGCGGGACACATTAGTGCAAAACGCTCGGCCTGGCCCGCCCGGGGCACAGGGAGAGCTCAGAACCCATTCACATTGAAGTATTAAAGTTTCACGTATAGCTCTTGCCTTCCTTACCCAGAACAACAAAACAGACGGCGGTTATAAACGATTAAGGGACAGAGGTCACGGGACATTGTGCTGGCCTGAGCAGCAGTCAGGCCTTCTCTGCGTGGGTGCCGCCGCCGCCGGGCCAAGGGCACCCCTTCATGTCCTGGCCTCGGGTCGGGGGCCGCTCCCACTCTGGAGTGGAGGAGAAAGAGAGGGGGAGGGGGAGAGCAAGCGCGCAAGCCCTTCTGCTGACCGCCAGGAGAGGCCAGCCGTCTCCCCGGGGTCCTCAGGGATGGTCAAATTAAAGTGCACGTTGGGGTCAGGGAGGGAAGCTGCAGAGGGGGATGGGGTCAACCCTCCCCATCCTCACCTCCACCCCCCAGTGGCTGCCTGAGGATGCTGGGGGTTGGCCTCTCAGTTCCAAGAGGGTTAGGTCCTGAGTGGCCTGGGGCCCCAGGCTCATGCAGCTCTAAGCCCACCTGGGCCCAGGTCAGGGGAGAAAGAGGCAGGGAAAGAGAGAGGCTCACCCCTAGGCCAGGTGGTTGGTTCGGAGCCCTAGCAGGAGTGCAGTCTCTTCAGGCCCAGACCCCCCTGCCCTCGGGCACAGGGGCTGAGATGAGCTCCCCATGGGCCTGCCCAAGGTCTCCCCACCCCTTCCTGGGAGCCATCAGATCTTTCTGGAGGGCAGGCACATGTTTGGCCCGGCTGGAGGAGGCCTGGAGGCTCCACGCCCAGCCCAGGTCTCCCCCAAAGCCTCTCCACACAGGGTAGCAGTCAGGAGGAACCTGAGCGGAAAGATGCCTAAACACCCCCAAGGTTGCCTGCGGCCGGGGGAGGCTCAGCTTTGTGGGTCACAGGGAGGCTGAGCCACACCTGCTCGGCCCTGTGCACACAGGGGGTCTGGTGGGCTTGCTCTGCACCTGGTCAGGGGAGGCAGAGTGCTGAGGAGGGGGACCAATAGACCCCTTCACGTCCGGGAATGGAGGGGTGTCTGGTCTCCCCAGGACCAGACTGCCTGGGGCTCAGGATGAAGGAAGCCCCCGGGCCAGTGGCCACATGTGCACACAACCCGTGCCCTCGCTCACCAAAAAACAGCAACTGAACTTCAACGTGAGCCTTCCAGCCTCAAACAAGCCAACAATTTCTAGGGCCCCTCCTCACTGCACCCTGCCACACGCATTCCAGAACCTCCACCCTGCTGCTCCCGGGCTCCTCCTGCAAACTGCCCAGCAGCCTGGCCCGTGCCCACCTCCTGCCCGCCTGGCCCCAAGGTTTGCAGCACAATATGGGGGACCCGCCCCAGCCCAGCCTGGCCAAGTGGGGCCCCCAGCCCCTCCTTTGCCACACACCCTGGCTGTGTCTCCCTTGGACCCCCCCCCGCCACCCGGTTCCGAACAGGAGGCGCGTGGGACCTGGGCCAGGGCTGGGCGGGACGCGGTGCACAGATGACCCAGCCCAAAGCATAGCAGGTTGAGGGCAGGGACACCAAATCCTCCCTAATTTTTTGCTCTTTTGGGTCTGAAAGTTTTCAAACCATACATGAAATAGATCTGAATTAAGACAAAAACAAATAAACAAATGTAATCCCAACATGGCTGAGGGCGGTGGGGCTGCACCACAGGACGGCGGGCGGCCAGGTAGAGCTGGCGGGCACTGGGGGCCGTGGAGCTGAAGGGGCCGGGAGGGCCCACGGGCGTGGGGCGGGAGGACGGAGGGGCACGCACCTCTCCCTCCCCTCTGTGGTGCCCACACCGCTGCTCCCGCACACGCTCACACACACGCGCATACTCACACACACGTTCCCGCACCCCACGCACGCGGGGGACCCGGCAGGCCTGAGCCCCGGGTCTCAGGAAGAAGGGAAAACAAGAGGAGTTTGGCCCCTGGCCCCAGAGGAGCAGGCGGGGTCCCCCCGATGAGCAGTGAGTGTTGGGAGACGCGTGCCCCACGCCACAGGGCCCCGGGCACCGGGGGCCGCAGGCTCTCGCCCCTCCCAGAGCGGGGTCAGGGGCCCACAGCCCGGAGACGAACCTCGCAGATATCAAAAGGAGCCCTGGGACCTTCTGCACAACTAGGTCACCAGCGGACTAATCCTTTACAGTATAACGAATGCATTTGTTTCCTTCATAAACTTTAAATACAAGCAGAATAAAAATCACATTTTTGTCAGGCAACAGTAGCAGTCCCGTAGGTAAGTGGCTTGATCACATTTGTTTGTATTAGTAACGCATGCAAGCAGCTTTAGTACCGGTCCCGCGAGGCTCCCGGCGGCTCCTCTACAAGGTCCCCGCGTAGGACGCCTCCTGTCTCCGGGGCGCCGCGGGCGTCTGCGGCCGGCTGGAGCTGGCGCTGCCCTGCTCGAAGGGCGCTGGAGGGCTCTGCGCGGCAGCGGGTGGCGGCGGTTCGGGCGCGGCCACCTCCTGGATGACCGAGCCGGCCCCGTCCGCCTCCTCGCCCGCATCGAAGCTGGGGTTGGCGGCAGCGCTCAGGTCGACGTTCACGGCGTCAGTCCTCAGAGCCACGATGGTGGCGGCGTCGCCCCGCCGCTCGGCGTAGATGCGCTGCTCGAACACCTGCGCCGCGGTGGGCGGGAAGTCAGGGTCGAGGGGCACGCCGGCGGCCGAGGAGCCCATGACTGTGCGGTACATCTCCACACCCTCGGGCAGCATGGACTTGATCTTGGGCAGCCAGCGCTTGCGGACGCGGCGCGCGTTGGTGCACATGTCCGCCGCGATGACGTTCATCTCGCTCTCCTTGAAGCTGGGGGCAAAGTTCTGACAGTACACTGCAAGCAGAGGGCGCGGGGGGGCGGGCGTCAGCGACCCAGGGGCCGGGGCCGGGGCCTCCACACTGCCCTCCACCCTGCTGCCCACCGGCACGGCAGGCCGTGTGGCCACCCAGGTCCTTGCTGGCCTCAGCTTGTAGACCAGTGGTCGTCCCGGGGGCCCTGCCCTGTTCCCTCGGGACAGCCTCTGGCGGGAGCATCCAGGGGAGGAGGGACAGGCAGCATCGGGGCACAGGGCTGTGGGCCTCCCCGCACACTGGCAGGTCCCTGGCCATCTCTGGGCCTCACTTTCTCTGTCCCACCCACCTTGGGTCCCAGGGCCTGCGGAGACAAGCCTGCTCGAGGATGCTGCTCTGACCAGAGGGGCCATCAGGGCAGGGTCCCGAAGTCAGGCAGCCCCGGGCACCTGCCCACTCTGGGGCTCGGGGCCCTCATCAGAGGCTCGTCCTCACAGGCTGGATGAGGAGCACGGCGGGAGCCAGTCCACACCTGTCCTGGGCCCAGCACCCAGCCAGGAGGAAGCGGCAGCAGGGCCCTATCAGCACCCCAGCATCACGAACAGCGCCCCTCCTTCCCCTCCACCAGGAGCCACAGGACCCAGCTCTGCAAGCAGCCTGGGGGCTGGACACAGGTCCCTGGGGCGAGCCCCTCACACCAGCAGCACCGCACACCCCCCGCCTCTTCCCGGCGCCCAGCCAGCACAGCAGCTTTGGGACCGTAATTACCGACCACAAAGGCCCCTCTTTGCTCTAAGACAGAATTAGTCTCACAAGACATGTTTTCCAAGCAAGGAAGGAAGACGGTGTTTTGTGTGCCGACCGCCGTGGGAGGGCCACCCGGGGTGGCCTGGGCCGGACGGCAGGCCCCTCCCCGTCCCGGGGCGGTGGAGGGACTTGGGGGGGGGGGGCGGGGGGCAGCCGTGGGCTGCGGAGATGGACTGGGCTCCGCCCCCACGCACCCAGGAGCGGGAGGCAGAAGTCGGCGAGCAGATGGCAAAGGCTCAAAATAACCTCGAAATGTAAATAAGGGGTTTTGTTCAAAAAGGAAAATTAGATCTATTTCACATATTAAAATAGTTTCGCACGCAGCTGAATCCATCATGCTTGGAAACCTACCAAGAACGTTAACACCTCGAGACCTGGCTCCCGAGAGCTGCTCTTTTCTCTCTCCCTCCCCAGCCCTACAGGGCTGGCATGGCGCCATGGAGAGGCCACCGTCCCCGGCACCTGGGGACCCGGGCAGCCCCTCCAGCCCACCCAGGGGACCCCGGAGCACTCACGTTTCACAGCGTTCAGAACCCGGCTGTCCAGAGGCTTGCGGCTCGGGTCGCTGGTAGAAGAGCGGATGCCAGTGCCACAGCTGTTGGCCAGAGTGTTCCTGGGGGGGGGGGGACGGAGGGGGCAGTGACGCCACTGGCCAGAGGTGCCGCAGGAATGGGATCTGCCCACCCAGCCGCCCCCTGGCACTGCTGTTCATTTCTAGGGGTCAGTAGCACCCTCCAGAGACAGGAGGGAAGCAAAGCCCCTTGGGGACGGGGCTCCTCCGGCCCACCATGAATCAATGTGGCTCTCCGTTTTACAGGGGCCGGGGGGGGGGGTGTCCAGGAGAGCCGGGCCCTGTCTGGGTGGGCGTGCCCCCCACACAGCCTCACAGTCCTCGGGCTGACACCGTGGCAGGACGTCAGGAAGGTGGGGGGCCATGAAGGTGAGGCCGCCGTGAGCTCGTTGCCAGAGGAGACCCTAGAAACTTCCACACCGGCCCAGGGACCCACCTGTCAAAGAACGTGGCGAGCAGCCGCCGCAGCAGGACCTTGTGCTTCACCCCTGCACAGAGGTGGCAGTTCATCAGCTGACCACGCGTGATGTAGACCCCGGAGCCTGTGACCACCAGACAGGAGAGGTTGTGACCCACAACCCAGGGCCATGACCTTCCCAGGGGCCGCTGGCGCCAGAACAGGCGCACTGCAGGCCCGGGGGTGCTGGCAGCATGGGGAGCAGTGCAAGGCCGCCCTGACTGCTAAGTGCAGCACTTGCCCCCGGGCCTGGGACCCCACAGGCTGGGGACCATCGCTCCAGGCTATCCTCGCTGTGCTGAGGCCCTGCCACCTGGAGGAGGCGGCCTGGGTCACATGCCTCAGAGCACCGTCCCCAAATCACCCTTCCAGCCTCAAGGGAATCCCCTGCTCGGCCCTCGGCTTGGGAAACACTTCTCACCTCTCCATCCTTTCCCCAAAACCAAAGCACCTCAGACAGTGCAGGGGAGCTGGGATTAGGGAGGTCACCCGGCCCAGGGTGTGTGGGGGGAGGGCGCAGCCAGCCACAGGGCAGGGGTGTGGTTAGCGAGGGCACGCAGTGCTGTTTACCCCGAAGAAGACTGGCAAGGCTCAGGTACCCAGCACGGCCCGGGAGCACCAAGGCCGGAGCCTACTGAGAACGTGGGGCGGCCTCTGCTGGACCAGACGGCGCCCACGGAAAAAGGAACGGATGCATGCGTGGGACAGTGCCCCCAACTCTGGACAAGAAGACACCAAAGGGCACACACGTGCGGGGTGTCTTCTTCCCTTTAGGCCTTCCCCTAGGACCCCCGTGTCACAGACCCCAGAGTGGATCTTGTTGGGAAAAAAGACAGGGAGGGAGCAGGGTGGAAGGAAGGTGCGCGGAGGTGCTCTGGCCTGGGCGGGCCCTGGCTCGGCGGCCTCGGGGCTCTGGGTGGAGACCACCACTGGGGCGTCAGGTCAGTGCTGTCTGACCGTGCTCGGCCACGGCATGCCAAGTGCCCCTGAGGGCCCCCGTCCGCCCATCTCCTGTCTGCAGAGGCTCCAAGCCAACAGCAGAGCAGGTCACCGTGAGCCACACGGGCTGGACAGGCCTTGTTGTTGGGACTCTGTAACGGGGGCTAGGGCACCGTGGGGCCTGGCCACTTGATGTCCAGCTGTGGGTCGGGCCAGGGAAGGTGGTCAGTCCTCGCCCCTCCCAACCCCAAACCCTGACAGACAGGTGTGCCCCACCCCTCCCAGGCCCGGTTGCTCTCCGGTTAGCTGCAGGGCCAAGCCACCCCTCTCTGCCCTGCTCTGCCGCCGCCCTCTGCGACCTCCCAGCAGAGGGGACGGTCGGGCAGAACCCCACAGTACTGCCCCGGGTGCAGCGGTCAGGAGTACCAAACAGGCCCGGGGGGACCCAGAGGCTCAGAGCGGGTGCATGCCAGCACTGAGGAGGGACGGTGCCCGTGGGTCCTGGCCAGCCCGTTTGGGGCCCCCCGCCGTGGCCACGGGAGGACACTCCTGGAAAGTGGCCCCAGCGCGGGTGACAGCAGCCGCATCTTCCCCGTGAAGAGCCTTAAAGGTCTGCCAGGAGCTGTGAGGCCAAGCGGAGCCCCACGCTGGGAAGAGGAGTCTTTCTGACAAAGGCACGCGGCCCTAACGGGTGCCCTTTGTCTTCACAGAACTCTGTTTCCGACTCCGAGATGCATTTGGAACCTCGGGTGGTTCCCCGTCAACGCTGCCGGGGGGTGGGGGGGCACTGTGGGGGCTGGGGGAGGGGGACCAGCACGCTCTATTCGATGTGGTTTTCTCTGCCACCTAAATTAAAACACAATCGTGATTGCAGCCCCTGCCAATCAGATGCGCGGCCAGCCCAGGGGATTCAATTAAAATGCTAAATTAATTCAATTGAATAACTCCTCTTAATGACACATTCTTCTAAAAGGAAATTAGAGGAAATTTAAGATGTTCTATCTTCTTTTTTTTTTTTTTGACTGATTGGTGATGAGTACATTGTTCACTGCTCCGAAGGAAAAAAAAATGAGGGCATTTGCATACAAGAGATGGGCGGGGAGGGCCCTTCACCTGCTACCAGCTCCAGCTTCTCGCCGGGGTCCCCTTCTGAGTAGAGCTTGGGGTGACAGCGGTACCCGATCTGGCTGATGAGGCTGGCGGGCAGGGCCACGAGGTCACGGCGGATGAGTACACAGGAGCGGCTCTCCAGTGGCACAGGCTCCGGCTTCTCTTGCACTGCGGACACACACCCGATCTGGTCAGGGGCGTTCTCAGGCCGGGCCAGGGCAGGGAGAATGCCCTCCCTGCCCACCCAGGCCCGGGTCAGACACGCTCCATGCCCACTCTCCACAGTGGGCTGGACTGCTCTGTACCTGCCCTCCGTTCTCTCTCCTGGCCCACCTGGTCCTGACCCTGGCAAAGAGGACCAGAGTGAGTAAGCAAACGGAGGAAGGCAGGGAGGGATGCCACAGGACCTGGAAACTAGCTGTGAGGGCCCAGGAGGCTCCCAGGAGGAAGTGTGCACCAGACAGAGGCCTGCAGACAAGGCAGGAACAAGAGTGGCCTGTGCAAGGGGGCTGGGCCCGCGGTCTGACCAGGTGGAGCGGCCCCTCTCCGGACAGAGTGCAGGCTGGGAGCGGAACAGGCCATGTGTATGCGCCCAGCCTGATGGCTCACAGGTGGGGCGCTTCCCCAGAGGGTGCACCGCAGCGCCTGGACGAGACCACTGCATAAACACCTGCCAGCAGCAGAGCCCGGCCCCCCGCCACACCTGCAGCTGCGGGGGGCGGGGGCGGGGCCCCCTCTGACGGCCCTGCGCCACACGGGAACATGAGAGCAGCAGGCTGTGGACATGGAGGTGGCTGCCGCCCCTCTCCCCTCCCCGCCCTGAGGACCCCACCCCTGAGCTGCCCTCCAGGCCCGGCCCGGCCACGGGAACCTGCCTGCTGAGGCTCAGGCTGGGCCAGGGGTCCTGTCCCCTCCGCACTGTGACCCACTGCCCCCTTACGGGTCACAGGAAGACTCAGCTCCTGTGGGCACCGAGGTGGGAGGGGCCGGGCCGGGCTGTGGGACGAGGACCTGGGGAAGCCACATGAGGGCTGCCGCGAAGGGGCTGCGGGAGCGAGGATGGCAAGGAAGGGTCCTGGGCAGACCCCCCACACCCCCAGGCCTCCAGAACCTGGAGCAGCCTCAAGCTCCCGGAGGGGAGTGGTGGGGGCCGCCCAGCCCCTGGGGGGCCGGCCTCCTGGACACCGCGGGCGGGCCTCTCTGGAGAAGGCAGGCGGCTGGGCTCAGTGCGGAGGGGGGCCTGCAGCTCCAGGCAGCCTGCCCCAGACCAGGACACAGGCGAGAGGGCATCGGGCCGCTCTGGGGGTCGGGCGACACCTCCCACCAGGTGTGTGCGGGGCACGCGGGCGGGGGCGGATCGGCGGAGAGCAACAGAGAATCTTCCAAACCTGGAATACCCGGGGGCTCAGGGAGCACAGCAAAAACAACCCGGATGATATTTTAAAACATAATTACCCGCCCCCGCCCCCCACGGCCGGCTGTGATTACACACGCAGACGCACGCCAGCGCGTGGCATTTACATAAAGAGCGCTCACCAGCCGAAGTCACGCCATCCACAACGCGTCCTGCCGTGTTTCTCTCAACAGCAGAACTTGTTTGCGGTCCGCGCGCCTGCCCCCCAGCCCCCCAGCCCGGCTCCCGAGAGCCAGAGACCGGCAGATCCAGAACATCCAAAAGAGCCTCTTCTATTTCTGCTCTGCCGAGCGCCGGATACTGCGCAAGCTAAAAATACCCGAACCCGAGTGGTGGCTCATCTGGAAAGGTGCTCCGAATCCCCTCCCCGCCCCTTCCCCGGGCCCCAAATCTCCTGCCGCCGCCACTGCAGCCCACAGCTGAGCATCAAGTGCTCCTCCTTCCAGGGAGCAGAGGGGATGGCTTACAACCAGGTTCTGGAGACCTGGGAGAGCGTGCGGGGGGTAGGGAGGCCAGGGGGCATGACCCCCCGCCCCGTGCATCCCTGTGGCTTTGGGGCGGGCGTTTGGGCGCCTGGCTGCAGGCGTGCTGGGAGGCCCCTTGGTGGGCTGTGGGCAGGGACATGGCAGGCTGCCCTGCGGATCGCACTGAGGCACCACTGCTCCCTTCCCCATCAACGGCCCCGTTTTTAACCGGCTTCCAGGACTGTGGGCTCCAAATATTTTGGCACCGTGGAATTTGGAGAGAAGCACATGAAAGAGCAATTAGCTATCTGTACCAACAGGTGAGTAATCACTCAGTGCAGGAAAGGTGAGTCACGGTCGAAAGGGCCTCTGCGGAATGATCTGGAACAGTAGCTGATCTGGGCCAAAAGGGAAGCAGCAACCAAGGACAGGCAGTGACCCTCAGATCACGCACAAAGAGAGCTATAACTGGACGCAAGGAGGGACTCTGCGGGGAACTCTGGGCACCAAGAAGGGACCCAAGTGCTCCCTGAGTCGGTGACGCTGCGGGAGTCCAGCCAAGGAAGGATGGGGCCTTCGGAACATCATGATGAGAGAGGTGAGCCCAGCACAGAGGACAGATCCCGCCAGATGCCACTGGTCTGTCCGCAGGGACGGACAGCGGTAGCGGAGGTCCGTGTGTAACGGGACAGAGTCGGGTCAGGAAGACGGAGAGTCCTGGAGGCAGATGAGGGCACGACAGCATAGCAGTGCGAGCATGCTTGACGCCCCTGGACGGCGCCCCCAAAACCAGCTATGGTGGGAAATCCTAGTGGTGTATCTTCCGGTGCAACAGAACTATTCTCTTGAAAGAGACGAATGGCATCCGTGGGAGACGCTGGCCCTCACCCAACGCCACGTGGTCCTCATCTTATAGTCTACACAGTGACGTCTGCCGACTCGATCTCGATACAACTGGGGGGGGAGGACCAACGGAGGGCAGAGCAGGCGAGGCAGGTCTGGCGGGACCCCGGGAGGGTCACTGGCCTCTACTCCTGTACTTTTTCAACCTCCTGTGGCTCACTGACTGAGGAGCTAGAAAAAGCGCTGGGCCCTCTCCCCAAGCAAAACATACCAAGCCCCCAGCCACAGGATGCTGGCGTCACAGGGCCCCAGGAGTAGACTCTGTTCCTGTCCCCAGATGCACTCAGGCGGCACAGGCAGCCCCCACCCTCGGTAGGGAGCCCCCCACTAGTGCGAGTGGCCGCCAGCAGGTGACAGAGCTCCACTGAGGTTGGGCAGGGACGTGGGGGGACAGAGAAGGGTACTCCCACCCTACAAGAGTATACACTGTTAAAACGGCAGATTAAGGAAAGGAGCCCCTTGTCTGTGATTATGTAGGAAAATACAACTTACAACTAAATGGAAAGAAAAATGCTAAATCACACCGTCCACTTCTGACTTACTATAGAATGACTGTAACCAAGCCCGCGAGGTTTGTGCGGGCAAGCAGAGGGACACCCTGTCCACAGCCCAGAGACAGACCCCCCCACACACACGCTCAGCTGCTTTGTGACAAAGGGTCACTCACCACGGTGGGGGAAGGGACAGCTGTTCCAACACGTGGTGCCCAGAAAGGGGTTGTGCGCGGGCAAATCGCAAAAGCAAAACCATAAAACCACCCTCGATCTAAACCTCACACCTTACCCAAAAATGAGTAGAAATGGATCACGGACCTAACATAAGACACAAAAAGCATAAAACTTTTGGAAGAAAATCTCTGTGATCTTGGGTTCAGCTAAAAGCTTAGACACGACCCCAAGAGCATCACCCATGAAAGACTCAACAGGTTAACCGACTTCATGAAAACAAAAACCTCCAGTCTGTGAATGACGGACAGGAGGCCCGCCCCGGACCAGAGGGAGTGGTCCGCAGACCACACATCTGACCCAGGACTTGCCCTGGAAATCTAGCGTGAACTCTCAAAACTCAACAGCAAGAAAATGGACAACTCAGTTTTTAAAATGAGCAAAAGATCTGAACAGACACTTGGCCAGAGAATATACAGATGGCAAATTAGCACATGAAAAGACACTCCACATCATCAGCCATTAGAAAACAGCACATAAAACCGCACAGAGACCCCCACCTCACACCTACAGAGCGGCTGAGCTCGCAGACCCCGGGCACGCTGGGCGGCGCAGGGTGCGGAACGGCTGGGTGCGGGACCCCGGCTGGCGGGTGCGCACGCTGGCCGAGCGGCTTCCCAGGGAGCCGGCGGTCCAATCCAAAGTACTCACCCGGGAGCAAGGAGACACGGAGACGGTCCGCACAGGCCCCGAGCAAGGACGCTCACACCTGCTCTGCTCACACCTGCCCCAGCCTGGAGACAGCCCAATGCCCCGCGGCAGCGGGCGGATATACCGCCGAGCACCTGCAGGGCGAGTCATCCAGAAGGACTGCTGCAGCCGCTGCACCGCGCAGGTGAGTCTCAGACTCGCTGTGGGAGGGAAGGGGCCAATCTCACAGGGTTATGCACTGGGTGACCCCTTCGTAGGACAGGGCCCCAAAGACAGAACTCTGGGGACAGAGAACAGATCAGTGATTGCCAGGGGACGGCGCGGGGGTGGGTGACTGTCGGGAGCAGCACGGCGGCGTGACCGAGCTACTCTGTATGGCAAACACTTGCCATACCACCCCTGTGCCCGGGATGCCCGCCCGCCCTGCCCTGTCCCTTCCTGCTCAGTCCCAGGCGGCCTCCCCTCACAAAGGTCTCACCCTGCTCTGCATCTGCCGGCTCAGCACCAACCAGACCAGCAGCTCTGACAGGGCCACGCCCGTGAAGAGCATCCGTGCCTCCGAACACAGCTGGGTCAGCGTCCGGGGAACAGGGCAGGTGGCAGTTCCTAAAGTCGCACTTGGGCCCGGGGGGGCGGGTGCAGAGCATCAGGGGGCCGGGTGTCATCACCGAGGGCTGTTCTTCTGTGGGGAGACACACGAGTGCCACCAGGGTCCCCACGCCCTCCACTGCGGCACATGATAGCTCAGCCCCGGACAGCACCCAGCACAGCCCCGCGCTGCGGCCCCTCTGGCCCCAGCTCGGAACATCCGAGACCTCCTCTGGACGGCTCCCCGTCCAACTCAGCCTGTCCCAGTCAAACCTGCCACGATGCTGCCTGTCCTCAGACCCCACGGGCTCTGCTGTTTTTGTGTCCAGCACCCGGTCTGGCCCTGGGAGACCCCATGAAGTCCCCAACCAGAGATCCAGCAAACCCAGGGGCCGCTCTCACTGCCAAGCTGACCGTACCCCCCCTGCCTTCCATCCCTCTGTCAGTTCCCAGGGCTCATCCGGCAGCAGCCTCGAGATACAAGCAGCCTCCCCATCCCCCGCACACGACTGGACAGATCACGGCCCGTGACACCAGTGACACTGGTCACCATGAACACCCAGCGGGGCTCTATGTGCCCCGGGAACGTGTTTAGGTAAAGCGCACGCACGCGCTCTGTAGGGAGGACGCCAGGACGCCAGGCCCCTGGGAGACGGTGGGAGGCAGGGGGACGGCTGGGAGAATGGCCTTCCCTAATAGTGAGGACTTCTTATACTGTTTATGATGATGAACATACATTAGCTATACGAAAACAAGTGCGTGTAACTTGTAAGGTACCCCAGAGACGCCTATGCGGCAATGAAGGAGTGGGCCCCCCGCCATTAAGATCAACTCCAGAAGCTGCACAAAAATAAGGTGCTTGACTTTTAGGGCCAGGACCCCCAAGCTGAGCGGGCAGCAGCCGTGGGGCCGGGCAGCAGAGGAACTGGGCCTGGAGTGTGCAGACTTGAGGGGCCACGGCCCAAGAGACTGCCCAGTTTTCCTTCAACTTCCTTCTACCACTAAGCAGCACGTGTGCAGGACCAGATTCAGAAAAACTACCACCAAGAAACTAAAAAAAAAAGTTAAATCAATGGGCTCCTGGGTGGCTCAGTCTTTAAGCGGCTGCCTTCGGCTCAGGTCATGATCCCAGGGTCCTGGGATCGAGCCCCGCATCGGGCTCCCTGCTCCGCGGGAAGCCTGCTTCTCCCTCTCCCACTCCCCCTGCTTGTGTTCCCTCTCTCATTGTCTCTCTCTCTGTCAAATACATAAATACCAAAAAAAAAAAAAAAAAAGTTAAATCGAGAACTTGGCGCCCACGTACGAGATAAACAGATATCAGATTTTGGGGCCCGCGAGGAGGCACCCTGGGGAACCCCAGGCCTTCTGCAGAGACCCAGAACTAGCCATGGCCCGGGAACAGCGCCGAGCCCCTGCGAGCTCCAGGCCCAGGCTTCCAGCAACAGACCATCTTCGGACAGACCATCTTCGCAGTAGCGCTGGTGGGAGCTCCCAGATGTTTTCATACACTGTCCAGCACTCACTAAGAAATTACCAGGAACATGGGGAAAATGAGTGATAAAAAGGCAATTTACAAAAAGACATGGGATCAGACCCACTGACGATCCATCCCGGACAATGGCCACCACCACTGTGAACCGACGGTTCTCGCTACGCACAGGAGATGTAGGGACACGATGGAGAACTTCGCCAGAAAACCAGAATCAGACCCCGGACACGGGGTCGGTGTCAGAGGAGATGAAACAGAGCAGGTGACAAGATTTCCGACCTGGAAGATAATTCAGACTGAAGCAGAGAAAGGGAACGGAACTAGGAGAGTCATGAGAGAGAGTACAAGGGACAGAGAATGTGCGGGAGAGCACGACCCCGTGTCCCAGGAGCCCAGGAGGCGCGGCGGTGCGCACGGGAAGTCATCGTGGCCGAGAGGTCCCAGTGAGGAGGGAGCGGGTGAGCCCCGGAAAACTGTGGAGAAGTCTCAACACAACCCCTGACACGGCCAAGAAGAGCTGGGGGCCCCGAAAACATCCCCAGAACTAAGAGCACGGATGGGAGGCCTAGCAGGTCCCTGAAGGAGACGCGTCCATCAGCATGGATGCTGAAATCCCTAACCCTGGGGAGCGCGGCACACAAACTTACAGTAAGAGAAGGGGAAAGGAACGGAATCAAATGACTGATTAATCAGAAAGAGGAAAAACGGAGAAACACAGCGGATTAGCGGGGACGTATGAGAACTCGTCAGTAAGACGGAGAGGAAACCCAAAGTTGTCAGTAATCACACGAAATGTAACCAGACTGTGCTAAAAAAGACTAAGAAGTTGAAGTCTGTGAATCCTGGCTATAAAACCCAAACCCAAGAGCCCACCTGAAAGAAGAGGACAACGGAAGCTGGAAGCCACACGCAGACACACGGCGTCCGCACCCACAGGACACGCCAGCCAAAGAGCACGTAGACACTCCCAGCAGGTTTTCCAAGGAGACGCCGGGTGGGAAAAGGGCTAATTCAACAGGGAGATGGAAACAAATCTGAAGCAGGGTGCAAGGTGTGCCTTAATTATCGGGACGGTTCATCGAGCTGAACGGTGCAGTCATGTTTTTCGGTGCATATGGAACATGCGCCGGGGCATAAAGTCATTCTCAACAGACTCCAGAGCAACCAGTGCTCTGAACACCCTATGGCCAGGGGCATTTAACCCCGAAGTTATAACAAAGAGACGAGCAGAAAGCCCAGGATGCGTTTGGAAGCTGAGCACCACACCCCCACCGCCTACCCCCCGGGTCAGCTCAGGAACACAGGAGAACGCGCTCTGTGCCGATGACAAGAAGATGCACCGCACACAACGCGGCAGCGCGAACCAGGAAGCATGCGGTCCTACGCGCACACGTTTGAAAAGTCTGAGAAGTCAGTCGTGTAAAGATTTGCCTTAAACACCAGGAAAACAACAGCTAGTGGAACTCAGAAAGTTGAAGCAAACTCAAATGAAAACATACACGAAGATAAAAAATTAAAAAAAAAAATCCCAAAGTTGGTTCTTTGAAAGAAAAAAAAAAAAGGAGAAAGGGCATAAATTAATGGGGTTTAGGACACAGGGCAGGATCCTGCAGGACAGGGGTCGGCGAAGTTTCAGTGTGAAGAGGCCGTCTGGGCCGAACGCGACGTCAGTTACGTATCTTTCCTTATTTTGCTTTTTTTTCTTTAAAAAGATAAATGGCATCCTGGGTCGTGGGCCGCACAGACCACAGGAGGGGCCGGATCTGCCCAGGGCACGGCGTGCCGCCCCGGCTACAGACCTCAAGAGGACCGTAACGGGATGTCAGGAACAAACTCACGCCAATCAGTCAGAGAACTGGACGCAGCCGACAGGCGTCTACGGAAGCGCAGCTTCCAGATGGACGTGGGGAGCAGCAGCGTCACCTGTCAGTCACAGCAAGCATTTCAGAAACAGCCTGTCTTGCACCGAGTCTTCCGGATGGCTCAGAAAAGAGAGAAATTAGAAACAAGCGGGAAAGAATTCTGAGTTCATTTCAGAAGGGAGAGAACCCTGACACAGAGGCGTGAGACGCTACCTGGCGGAGAATTAGAGGGCACGCCCCCTGTGACCTGTGGCCACCCGCGAACCTGACCCGACCTGCGGAGCGCTTACTGTGGCCTCCCGGCCCTGGTTCTGATGTGGGCGTGGGGTGTCTACACTGGCTTCATCAGCGTCCACACTGCATGCACTGCTGCAACGCATCAAACAGGCTTCCGAGCATCGAGGGTGCAGGTCAGGACGAGCGTGCGGGCCACGACCCCGGGGGCCAGGCTCTGACCAGAGCGGGTGGCTCCCCTCGATTCGCCTGCATTCACCTCCTCTGCCCGACACCCCTACCAGGAGTCGGACCCTGGGGAGGGCCTCACACCTCACAACAGTCACCCAAAACAGGGAGGGAGGAACCAGGAAGCCGAATCCAGGGGTTCAATCACAACTGGGCTGAACAAGTGTCTGGTTTTGTCTTGTTTGAATATTCAGAAGAGCAATCTCCATAGTTCAGAAAAGAAGAGCAAAACTATGCGACAGTTTCAATATTTAGAGACAAGGCTTTTGTGAAAATTCAACACTTATGGAAAAAAACAAACAAATGTTCTTAACCTAGGAAAAGAACGTCCTTAATCTCCTAATGTGCGTCACAAATGCCTGGAGCAAATACCCTCCTTGAAGACAAAATATGGAAAGCTCTCCCCGAGTCTGGAGATGAGACAGAAGCTCTGGCCAGGCCAGCCGGGCAGAGAGAAAGCCGCACGGTCAGGGACAGAAATAAAGCCCCGGGGCTAGCAGACACCAAGGCTGCACACAGAGAGAATCCCGAAGAATCTGCAGGCAAACCAGCAGAATAGGTACGTGAGCTGTGGCCAGACTTTTTCTTAAATAACAAATCCAATTTGTTTCTATACAGGAGGAACAACCAACGAAAAGAAAGCAGAAACTTAAATACCACGTAGATTCAAACAAAAAAGGAATTTCTAGGAATTAATCTAACAGATGTGTGGAGAACGACAGGACAGTCCCAAGAAAAACCCAAAAGAGATGTAAATGGGGGGAGGGAAACACCCAGCACCGTCGGGATGTCAGCGCAGCCCAGGCCTGACAGAGGACGGAGTCAACGCAACCCCACCCAGGTCCGGGCAGTTCCTTGTGCGTGACAACTGACAGAACGATTCTAAAAGGCATGTGCATAAAAATGCAAAAAGGAGACAGGCCGGGCAACTCTGAAGAACAGAACCAAAGACAGGGAGCTCACGCGGGCATGCAGGCGGCACACGCTGGCTCAGGGGCACGCGGGGGGGCTCGTGGGGGGGGCATGGCGCGGCCCGGGGGGGCTCGCGCACCACACACACCTCTGGACTACACCACGCGGGCGCGGCACAATGGTGCGGGAAGAGGTGGTCTCCCGATGACACGTGGCAGACCCACTGGGGAGTCAGGTGGGGGAAAAGTCGGCGTTGGGCCCCATATCGCAGCACATTATAAAAAAAAAATACCAACCCCAGACGTACTGCAGATATAAGAGCCTTTCCTACGGAAATGGGAGCGCCAGAGCCCTGTCCGTCAGGAGGAGAACAGGCGTAAGAGGGGAGGCCAGGACGACCCTGGGGCCGAACTGGATTTGGAAACACTGGCCTGAACCCGTGGTTTTTAAATCTGTAAATCCCAGCTCTGACGGCCAGGAGCGTGTAACCGTCAACGCCACCCTGGGAGCAACAGGCAGACGTCACACCTGGACGGCGGGTACACGTGCCACTCCCCACTGAAGGAAGAACGGCCAGGTCCTGCAACATTTGTGGAATAAGACAGTATGAAAGATGCTTTAAAAACTCTCTATGCTAACACTAAATAAACAATAAATGAAGGAGCGAGTGGGGGATGTGGGGAAGCCCTTGCCTGAAGACCGCCAGCAAACACCGGGGGTTTAGGAGCTAGAAATCACCATTTCGCAACCGGCAGGAACCCTCACTGGACGTTAAAACTGCCGGGGGAAAGGTGGGTAACGCACAGTCTCTTCTTGCAAAGGGAAAAGCGCAGCTTTAGCTGGCAGGGGTCACCCGTCACCACCGAGCAGCCGCGCGGTATCAGGCGCCGCCTGACAGGACACACCGGGAGGGACCCAGCGTGGCTTCCTCAGAGTTCCAGCCGAAATGCACAACCCGAGCCCCATCACCAGGCAAAACCCGACAAACCCAAACAGAGGGACATTCTGCAAAACAGCTGAACCGTGCTCTGGAGAAAGGGAAGTGTCACGAAGGACAAAGGGCGAGAGAAACTGTTCCAGACTAAGGAGAGGGCAGAGAATCGCCACAAAATACAGGGTGTGCTTCTGCCCTGAGCCCGGGATCGGGGAAACAGCGTGGCTGTGGAGGACGGGGAGAGGCCAATGGGGAGACCCCGACGCAGACTGAGGCTAGGGAGGCGTGCTGGACCACAGCCCGGCCTCCGAGTGCTGAACGTGCTCCCGCGTTTTCATGAGAATGTCCTCGTTTGCCAGAAATGCTCGGCACCGGGGGGCGGATGGGCCTAACTTCTGCAACGTGCTCTCAGGCGGTTCAAAAATCCCACAGCCTCTCCATATAAAGAGAAATGAGACGGCAAAGCAAACCTAGCACGTTCTGACCTGTGAGTGAGGCTGGGCAGAGGGCACTTATCGAAACATTTCTGTACACTTAAAATGATTTCAAAAATCAAAGTTTTTGTGCGTGTTTTTTTCTTTTTTTGTTTTTTAAGGAACACAGAGAAGAACATCACAATCACCTGGATGTGGAAGAAAAAGATCTTTAAACAAAATACAAAAACTGCTACTGATCCAGAGAAAAAGCGAATAAACCTCTAGTGTCTGGAGGGAATGCAGGCAAGCGGAGGCCGGGGCAGGATGTCTAGGCCACACACACGGAACCGGAAGAGTGAGAAGGGCAGGCAGCTCACCCCACAAGAGTGGGGACGCTCTGGGGATGCACAGGCCAAGAGAGGACGCAGGACGGGGCGAGGGCAGAGGCTTTACCCCAACGACGTAACAGGACCACGGCTACTACAGTCATGTGCAGAGGAGCCCGATGAGAGGAGACGTGGGCGGCCAAGGGAAGAGCAAGACAGAGCCGCCAAAAAGATGGGTGAATGTGGAGAAACAGCGAAAGGAAGTACTCACTCAACAAACGCAGCCTCAACGATCTCGGGGACCAAAGCACAAGTGATCGGGGCTCTGGGCAGAGGGGCACGAAGTCACCTGAGAAATAGCAGCACAAACACACGTGTCCCAAAAAGCTCCGCAAACCATCACGGAATAAACACACAGAAAACTACACAAGGGCTCTTCCCAGAGAAGCCTGGGAAGACATAGTGCGTGCAGAAAATCACGGGGAAGGCCTGTGATTTCCTGGGAGGAAAGCAAGAGAGAGGTGTCTACCTTGAGCCAATGAGAGCATCCGCGTGGGACTCCAGCACAGACATGTTCGTGGTGAAGGAGGCACCCGTGCAGCGGACGCCTGTTGGTTTTACTGCACGTGCATCCCGCATCACAGAGGCAGACTCTGAAAAGGGTGCTATTGAAACCTTTCTGCAAGTTTCCAGAATTCACTGCTGGTCCATCACCAGGACCGTGAGAAAAGTCACAAGAAATTCTTCAAGCAGAAGAAAAATGATATCAGATGGAAACTCAAACCTACACAAAATAAACGTGGGTAAATATCGAAGGGGTTTTTTTCACTTTTTTTTAAAGATTATTTACTTATTTGAGAGAGAAAGAGAGCACAGGCAGGGGGAAGGGCAGAGAGGGAGAAGCAGACTCCCTGCTGAGCAGGGAGCCTGATGGAGGACTCGATCCCAGGATCCCGAGATCATGACCAGAGCGGAAGGCAGATGCTTAACCAACTGAGCCACCCAGGCGCCAGGAAAAATGTCTGTTTATGAAAGACTCTATCAAGGGAATGAACAAACAGCAGTCCAGGAGAAAATGTTCGTGAATCACACGCCCAACAGAGGCCCTCGCCCGAATACATAAAGATTGCACAACTGTTGTAGGGACATAACATTCTCGATATCCAAACAACCCAGTAAGAAGGGACAAGATTCAGAGGCAGAGGCCCCAGGGAGATACATGGGTGGTGAATACACAGAAGAAATCCGACATCATCGGACATCGGAGAAACACTACCACAGCCCGGCGGGAGAGGCTTTAAAATAAGACAAAACCAAGTGCTGGCGGGAACGTGGCGCATCCGGGTGCATTGTGACCGCAGCACTAGTTCCAACAAGAGCCAGGCAACGTCTTACAAAGTCAAACGCATGCTTGCCCTGTGAGGCCCACCTTGCCATGGGGGAGTCCACCCCGTAGGACAGAAACCTCGAGGACAGGCAAATGTGGGGACGTGCCCATTTGCACCAGCCTCTCCCTCGTCACTGCTGAAGACCGGAAGCCACGCAAACGCCCTCTGACTGCTGAAGGAGCAGACCAACCACTGTGGCCACGCACTCACACGACACACACGAGGCTCCACGCGGCCCGGCCCCCAGCCCCTGGCCCCCTGCGCACGTCCATCTACAGGAGAATGCAGAGCAGCAGGGCACGACCTGGGGGGGCCAGGGTCCCCGGGGACCAGACGAGGGCATACAGAGGCAATGACAGGACTGCCTGCATCGGTGTGAACTGGAAAGCCGGACGCCAAAATGGACTTAAATTACTTATTTATTTATTTTTAAGCAGGCTCCAGACCCAGCATGGAGCCCAATACAGGGCGTGAACTCTCGACCCTGAGATCAGGAGTCAGGGGCTTCGGCTCAAGACTGAGCCACCCACGCACCCCTGGACTTAGATTTTAAAATGGACTAGAGGGGCACCTGGGTGGCTCATCCGTTAAGCATCGGCCTTCAGCTCAGGTCGTGATCCCAGGGTCCTGGGATCGAGCCCCGCATCGGGCTCCCTGCTCCGCGGAAGCCTGCTTCTCCCTCTCCCGCTCCCCCTGCTTGTGTTCCCTCTCTCTCTGTGTCTCTGTCAAATAAATAAATAAAATCTTTTTAAAAAATTAATTAATTAATTAATTAATTAATTAAATGGACTAGAAACGGAACCAAGATAGTTGGCTATTTCCGGTACGAAGAATGGCGTCGGGTGAGCTGGGGAGCACGTGCCCACACGGCTCGAGGGGCCAGAGGGGACCGGAACGCACGGAGGCATGAGGGTGGTGTCACTGAGAAAGTGGATGGGCCGACGGGGAGGCGTCTGAGGGCACAGGCCACTGAAGGGCAGAGGAGGTCAACAGTGGGGCCCAGGAGGAAAAAGTCAACCCAAAAGGGGCCGGCAGAGGGGCGGCCCGGTGGCTCAGGCGGTTGAGCGTTCAACTCTTGATTTCAGCTCAGGTCACAATCTCAGAGTTGTGAGACTGAGCCCCGCATCAGGCTCCGAAGCCCTCCAGATAAAAGACGGATCGTGGGACCGCAGGAACCCGCGGTCTCAGCCATGTGCGATGTGTAAGAAGCACCCACAGGACTCACGGCACCAGCGTGGTCAAAGCCCAGAACGCGAGGCGCCACAGCCACGGGAGCATCAGAAGCTCCAGGAGACACACACATCACCACGGCTGGAGCATGATGGAAGAGGAATCCGAATCGTTCTGTATCTAAAAGAACAGAATTTACCCTTAAAAACCGTTGCACAATTAACAACAGTAAGAAACTGAACGCGATGTGGCTTCACCGGCGAATGAATTCTATCAAACACACAAGAAGGAAATAACATCAAACTTACTACACAAACTCTCAAAAACGAAAGGAGGGAACAGAAAGTTTGCGTTCCCGGGACACGCAAGACGCTGTAAGAAAGCCACAGGAGCCTGACCTCCAGGAACACACAAGCTGATTTCCGTAAGCAAACAGTAGCAAATCGAACCCAGCGCCATACAAGACCCACAACACATGATGACGAAGTGGGGTTTATCCCAGTTGCACAAGCAGGCTTCAACATTTGAAAGTGAGCTGACGCAACATGTCTGCAAAATTAAAGTGAAAACCCATAAAATCATTCATGACAAAAAACAACTCTCGGAAGACCAGCGAACCGTGCAGCAGTGAGGCGCGATTCACGCGCTCCTCATGTGACCCAGCAGTCCCACAGGCACGTGGATGTTCGCAGCCGCCTGATGATCACAGCCCCCCTCCAGAGGCCACCCACACATCTGCCACCGGGGGCCACGTCCACAGCTGCGACCAAGGCGACCGAGGACCAATGCCACATGCGTGAAATGCAAAACATGGCAAGAAAAAGGAAAGACTCCGTTCAGTACGATGCCATTTCCAAAGATTCTAGAAAAGGCAAGGCGGCAGGGACAGAAAGGCGGGGCGGGGGGGCTGCTGGGGGCCAGGAGGACCCAGGACACACTGTACGGGAGGTAGACTGTTCTGTCTCTTGTGCCGCTTTGACCGTGGTAGTGGACTGATTCCAACCACCAGACTCATCACCCTTGGAACAGGCCTGGTTTACTGCATAGAAATGGTTGACTAAGCACTAGAGCAGGGGAGGGAACCGAGGGCCTGACCCACGCAGCACAGACGAGCCCCTCGCGCATTCTGCCAACAAGGGAAGCGGGAGCTCGTAGCGCACAATGGCTCACCTGATGTTCCAGAACGGGCAAACACATCCCAAGGGACAGAGGGCAGCTGGGAGCCTGTGGGGGGCGGGTGGGTGACCGTGCTCTGCTGTCACAGCCCAGACTCAGGGGCCTTTCACACCCATTTCCCAGAGGCACAGAAGTGAGACCTCAGTAACAGCCGTAGGAGGAAACCCCGGAGTCCTCGGGGTGGAAGGTTACGCGTGAGGTCGCACGACGTGCTTTGTCCTCTACCTGAGACAGGAGACACTGAGGACCGGGGAGCCAGGGAGGCCACCCCGGAGGCTCTTGGGAACGAGCCCCAAACCGCAGGTGGAGTGCACTGCCGGGCCTCCCAACACCCCAGGGCCAGCAAGGGTGGGGCACACCAGGGTCGGCACCTCCCTTGTGCTGCCTTCAAAGGGAGGAAGCCCACCCCACCTCTGCTTGGGCCCCACCCTCGCCAGGCCAGGGACAAAAAGCCCCTGCTGCTCCCTGGGCCCTCCCAGCAGTGGGGCTGAGCTCCAGCAGTGTGGACACCCCCGCCGGGAAGCTGTGAGAGCTGCTTGGGATTAGGATTTGCAGAACAAACCTCACCTCTCCCCTTCTCTATGAGACCCCCAAGAGGCAGCAGGTGGGAGCGGCCGACAGGCAGGGGAGGGGTGGAGGGGTGGACAGCTGCGGGTCGACACAGCACCGACCTCGTGGGTGATGCTGCACAGGGCCTGGTCCAGGGCAGAGCGCGCACACTCCTTCCGGAGCTCACAGGGGCCACCTGCAGCTACTGCTCGCAGTGGGCGGAGTCGGGAACAGATGTGCTGCTGCGTGCCAGGACCCCAACTCATGTCTGGTGTCGGGACAATGGGCAGACCCAGGGGAGCCAGCCGGCCCCCAGGGGGAAGCGGGAGCAAGACAGAGCAGGGCCACCGCACACCCCGGGACAGCGGCCCACAGCCACCAAACACCCCGGGACAGCGGCCCACAGCCACCAAACACCCCGGGACAGCGGCCCACAGGGGTCCCCTCCTGGGAGCAGGTGAAGGTGGAAGTGCCCGGCTCGGGGTGCCTCTGTCTCTGACATCAGCAGGAGCAACATTTGCCCACACCAAGGAGGGGCTGGGCCTGCAGCAGAAGGCGCCACAGGAGCCTGGCAGTGGGGCAGAGGCACAGAAGGTGGCCCCTCAGGCCAGCCTCACCCCACCTGCAGAGACGGCAGAGGGAGCCCCCTCCCACCACACCCTTGGTCAGCTCACTCTCCCTGGCCCTGAGCGTCACTCCCGGGGGTTCAGGGGCAGCCCATCCTGCCTCAGGACAACCCCCAGCCAAGATTAAATACTTGTTCAAGGTCTTGTTTGCTGTCTGTCTGTCTCCCTGTCTGGGCCACCACTGCTCACGGCCTGTGGGAGCAGACCCCTCACCACACTGGTTTGCCCTCTGTGCCCCGCCCACCCCCAAACCAACACCAACCCCCACCGCCTTGACGGGGCAGTGCCTCGCTCCTAGAGCAGGGGCCTCCTGAGCCCCCGAGGAGACCCCGCCCCAAGCCAGGAGCTGTGGAGAGGGGAGGGAGCCTGACCCGCCCTATCGACACCTGCTGCCCCTACTCAGCACCTTCCTGGTCACTTAGTCCTAAGAGCAACAAATCAGAAACAACCCCAGTGTCCTCGGGGACTAGATAAATCAGCTATGGTGTCTCCGCCCAAAGGACAATGGACAAGGAGGTGCAGGAGACACGGGGACACAGGCCCTGCAGGAACACAGTGGGACCACCAGGGACGGCCAACTAACCTCATCTGTCATGTTTAACTCCTTGATTTCCAAAACAAGAGACTCACACCCAGGAGCTACTAATGGTTCTTCACAAGGTGGAGGGTGGAGATGGGGGGCACCCCTGTGGCGTCCCACACCTTCCTACACAGACGGTGCTGGTCAAGACCCTTGAAGGTCACTCGGGCCCACCTCTCCCTTGACAGGTGGGGAAAACAGGCCAGGAAGAAGGGGGGACTCCCACATGTCCTTATATGGCGGGGGGGGCACCTTGGAACACACTCCACCAGCTCAAAGACAGGCCTGCCCGACCCGTGTCCAGGCCCCAGACTGGAGGCAGCAGGCTGCTCAGCGACCCGGGAGGCTGTTAGGATGTCCCCCAACCTGGCCAAGCCAGGGTGCAGCGGGAGCCCGGGGTGCAGGCAGGCAGCCTCTGAGGGCAGGCCCCTCTCTCTGCCTGCTTGCCCCCACGACCCCCTCCCCCACAACCCTCTTCCCAGCTCACCCGGCGCCCAGTGATGCCAGCGACGTCACTGCCAATAACCTAGATTTTAACCAAGAAATCACACCCCCCCTCCCTGCCCCACTTATGGTCTCACCGAGGAGAAAACCCAGACTGTAGCGCCCCAAGCCGGCCCCGAGCCCTGCCCTCCCGCGCCCACTGTCCTCTCCCGTTTCCCACCCTCCCTCCGACACCCCCGGGAGAAGGAGGTAAGGGATGCTGACGGATGGGTGACCCCTGCAGGCCCTGGGCCAGGCCTGTGCCCTTGGCATCTCATGTGAGCGCTGGAGGGGGTCAGGGCGGGGGACTGGTGAGAAAAGCTGGGTCACGGTCAAGGCAGAGGGGCAGCCCCGGGCAGCTCCGCCTCCAACCCCTACCCTGGCCTTTCCATGGCCACTGTCCCACTGGCTCCTTGGAAAACCCAAGGACACAGAGAGGCCACTATCCAGGTCGGGAGAGGGCCCCGGACTCGTCCGGCCGGATGGGCAGGTGTACTCGGATGGGCTCTGGCATGGCACCTGCACCCAGCAATCCCAACACCTCCTCCCATTTCTCAGCTTCCCACTCCTGCCAAGGCTCATGGCCACACTGGATGGAGACGTCTGGAGGCTGGGGTTCTCTCCCAGCTCCGGTGTCCCACTGTGGGCCACTGGTGGACAGGCCCTGCCCCTGGACCCTTGGCAGATTCCAGCTCCCTCTGGCTGGGTCTGGGGCTCCACGTGGCCCTTCCCCGGGTCCGGAGGTGGCCGTCAGCAGTGGGCAGAGGAAACTCCATACGGGGCACGTTCCCAGAGGCCCCCGTAAGGCCCAAGCCCAGTGGGCCCTCTGAAGGGCCAAGCCAGAGCCTGCAGGTTTCCCGGTATCAGGACAGCAAGCCTTTCCCTCTGCCACTCCAAGAAGAACCAAGTCCAGATCAACGTGGTCTTCATGCTCATGTCCTGTGGAAGTCACTCGATATGACCACGTACATTCAAATAATGAGCTCTAGGGAAAAATCATTCACTCACAGCCCCTGAGGGCAGGCGGGCGCCCCAGGCAGAGCCTCCCTGCTCCCCCGACTTGGCCATACCATCTAGTCCTTGGCTGCTCTCGGGGAGTGGCCATCCCAAGGGCCCCAGCTGGTCGGATCGACCAGTACGGGCCTGGAGGTGGAGTAGATGGGGGGGGGGGGGGCAGCATCTGCCCCATCAGGGCACCAGGACATAGGGGAACAGAGGGGAGGAAAGAGTCACCACACTGCCCCTTGGGGGCCCCAGTTCTGGGACGTCACTTCCCTCTAGCACCATGTGTCCAAAGCCAATGCACTGGGCACGGGCCCTGCATGCAAATGAGCAGGCAGCAGGCCCAGGCGCACAGCCAGTTTTCGGGGAACATGGAAGGCAGGTGGACACCCGATCCGGGACCCCAACTACTGGACCCTCTACCTAGCAGACCCTGAATGGTCTCCAGAGACGGGGATGCGATCTGTAACACCGTGTTAAGTGGGGGCATCTCAGGTGTGCAGGCCCCCAGTGGGGGACCCCTCACAAATAACGGGGGGCAGCTCATTCAGTTCAACAAGCACTTTCCGGCATGTCCCTCGGCGCTGGACCCAGGGAGGTGGAGGCACATGAACCAGGTATGGGGGAGGCCAGGCTGCCGTGCCATGGGGCTGAGGTCAGGCTCGCCTCGGTACCCACAGGGCCTGGAGGCGCGCCCACACGCACGGGCGGGTGGCGTGGTCGGGACCCGGGGCCAGGCTGCACGGCGCATTACCTGCGTAGCTGCCAGGAGCCTTGATGTACATCTGGCCGTACTGCTCCTCCACCATGGTGTCGTACGCCTCGTCTTCCTCCTCGTCCTCCTCGTTGTGGTAAGACGTGGGGCTGTCGGTGGTGGGCAGGCTGCTGGCCCCCGGGCTGGTCCGCTCCCCCTGGGAGTAGGGCACCTGCTGGATGCTGGGGATGAGGGTGGCCAGGCTGGGCACCCCGTAGTAGGAGACCCGGGGCAGCTTGAGAGGGGCTGCGCCCGCCACCGTGGCGCCCACCACCGCTGTGCCATCCCGGGGCCCCGTCTCCAGCGGGCGCTTGGGGGCCAGGCCCGGGCCGGCGGCCGGCGGCAGCTCCATGGCTTCATGCTTCACACGGGTCAGCAGTGGGATGGGCACGGAGGGGGACACGACGTAGGGGGGGGCTGCAGGGGCGGCCGGCTGCAGCTGGGTGCAGGGGCTCTGGGGCTCAGAGCTGGCGTCCTCGATCATGGCGGTCTGCGAGTCACAGTGGGGCGAGCTCACCTTGAACATGAGGTCTGTGCCGCGCTCCACAATGTGCTGGATCTGCAGGAAGCCGGCCGTGTACATGACCACGAGCTGCTCGCTGGCCGCCATGGTCAGCCTGCCCGTGTAGCAGAAGGACAGGATCTGCTGGAAGCAGGCGGGCGGCACGGTGCCCGGCAGCTCGAAGGCGCTCTTACTGTTGCCGCTGAACAGGTCGCGGAAGTACAGACTGCTAGCGGCCAGGACGGCCCGGTGGGCCTTGAAAGCCTGGCCTTTGACCACAATGGACACATCACAGTAGAGGCCCAGCAGGCGCTGCTCATTGAGGCAGCCGAGCACAGTGTTCCCGAAGTTGGGGATCTCGATGTGCAGCATCTGCGACATGGCGGGCAGGCGCTAGAGGGCGGGCCTCAGACTCAGCGCGGGAGCGCCCGAGTGGGGCACATCTGTGGGGAGAGAGGGCATGGGGACACCTGGTCAGGCCCCTAGACGCCAGGGCCCACCCACCAAGGGTATGCAAATGCGCTCCGCCCCAGCGTGCCCGTGCCCTCCTCCGCCCCTCCTCCACGCGGTGCCCCCCCCCCCACCGCCGCCCCGGCCCTCCAGCAGGAACCCCTCCAGCCAAGGGGCCCAGGGGAGGTCCTGGGGCCAAGCTCCTCACAGGGGGTGGCGGGACCCTGGCTGGGCTCAGAGCTGCACAGCCGCATTCCAGCCAGGGGCGTGCCCCCAACACCTCGTGCAGCTCCCAGAGCCCACCCCCAGGAGAGCGCCGGAGCCCTCGGGCAGGGACGCCCCGTCTTAGCAGACGCCAGGAACAGAAACAGAGGCCTGCGCTCCGGGAGGACGGGGAGGACAGAGGACAGAGGACAGAACACGGAACAGGGCACTGCCACCCGCGGCGGCTGCCAGGGGTGAGGGTGGCGGCGGCTGGGAGGGGTGAGGGTGGCGGGCCGTGTCTGCAAACTCTTCTCCCCAAGAAAAAGTTAGCAGCAGAGGAGCCCCTCCCAGCCCTTCCCCTGGGGGGGCCGGAACCCAGAGCGAGCAAGTGGGTCTTGCAAGGGGGGTCTTTTGGTTTCTGGTTTGTTTTTCTTCTTTTCCCTTGTAGCACTAGCCGCACGGAGGGCCCACACAGGGGGAGTCCCACCCAGTGGCTGAGAGAGGATGGCCAGGGGTGGGGGCGCCCAGGGCAGTGAGCCAAGTTAGCGGAAGCTCCAAGTCAGGCGCCCGCCCCACTGCCCCTCCCCCGGGACGAGCTCCCGGGGCCACGGGCAGGGACCCGGCCGGACCAGCAGCGGGGAGCCTGGCGCAGCCCCACCTGCCTGCCCTCCCAGTCCCCCAGCTCCCCACGCTGGCCAATCCCTGCTGGCTCGGTCCCAGCCCAGGTGACTAAAGGGGTCAGGGGGAGACGGGGGAGGGACCGGCAAGGGCTCGGGATGCCGCTCCCTCTGCCGCCACCGGGCGCCCTAGGGGCTGGGGGACGGGGCTCCAGCGAGGTTGATCCGATGCCCGGTTCACGGGGGGGTGGGGGGGGGCTGGGGACGGCCGGGCGGAGAAGGCGCCGGCCCAACTCCGCACAGCGGCGCCCGCACAAAGGGCTGCTCTGTCCCGCGGGAGGAAAGTGCAGGCGGCCGCAGAGGCGCCGGGCGGCCGGGGAGGGAGGGCGGAGGGAGGGCGGAGCGCCTGGACCCCGGCGACAGGAGTTGGGCAGATGGGTGGCCGCTGGGGGAGGGCCCGCAGTGCCCCCGCTGCAGAGAAGTTGCCGGGCCGGCCGTGGCACCGGCCTGCAGGGGAGACCTACCTTTGGCGGCTGCTGCCGGTGGCCCGGCACTGCCCGCTCAGCCTGACAGGGGCAGGCTCGCTGGCTGCTCCGGGAATGCAGCAAACGGAGCGCGAGCCCTTGGGGTGGGGAGGGCGCGAGGAGCCGGGGGGGAGAGGAGGAGGAGGAGGGGGAGGAGGGCAGAGAGTCTCCGCGCTGGGCTCGGCGGCCGCAGCTCAGCTGCACCCAGCCCGGCTCTCCGGGGCAGCGCACAGCATCTAAATGAAGAGGCCGGATGCAGACGGACATTCAGGCAGCTCTCGGGAATGAATAGCCGCCTTTGATTTCGGAGCCCAAGTAAATGCCAGCTCCAGCCCCAGCTTTAAAAACAGTGGAGTGCCGGTGCCAGAGGAATGCACGGCTCCGGGTGTTGGTACAAGACAGACTTTGATGACTCACCGCAATGCAAACAAAGATGGCAGAAATACTGTACTGTACGTGGGGAAACGCTCCGTGGTGCCACGGCAACTGAGCGCCCGAGATTTATGGTGCAGCTCTGCATGTGAATTACCCAGTAAACTGCCGCTCTGCCATCCAGTAGAGCCCGAGTGTCAAAGCATTTAAACTATTCCAAACAGTCTGCAGGGCTGGCAGAGCCACCCAACTCCTCCAGGGCAGGCGGGGGGGGGGGGGGCCGGGGCACGGGGGGGGCACGGGGGAAGGGGCTGGGGGACTAAGGGGGTGGGGGAGGAGAGGAACAGGAGGGCTGGGGCAGGGGACACGGGGTGGGGGACAAGCTGGGTCGGGGAACAGGGGGTGGAGGGACGGGGGAAGGGGCACAGGGCAGGGGGCAGGGGAGGGCAGGGGGCGGGGGGAGGAGGGGCAGGAAGATGGGGTGAGGAGGACAAGGGATGGTGGGTGTCGGGGAGAAGGGGGTGGCAAGGATGGGCTGGGGGATGGGGACAAGGAGATGGAAAGGGACGGGGTGGGACGAGGGGGCGGGGCCGGCAGGGTACGAGCCGCACGAGGGTGGGGAGCCCTGGGGTGGGGGGCAGGAGGGGCAATGGGAAAAGCAGCACGAGAAGGCGAGGAAGGGGGTGAAGAGAACGAAGTGGGAGAGGAGGCCCGAGGCCCCGCAGCGCCCCACTCGGCCTCCACACTTCTCCCTGGGTCCCCGGAGCAGTCAGGCCCAACCCGTACAGCCCACACCCCATCCCGCTTGCCCAGGGAAGTCACCCTGTCCCCCAACCCCCGACACGGGTCTTGTCGAGAACAACTTTGTGCGTGCAGCTGGGCCAGGCCCGGGTGGACGCAACCAGCAGCCCCGACGGACCCATCCCCACGGGCGGGCAGCAAAGTCACCAGCCGTGAGGGTGACGGTACGAAGGAGGCCAGGCTGCCGCGCAGGGCCCACTGCATCCTACCGCCCCTGGGCCTCTCTCAGGAGGGGAGGCTGTGCTGTGCATGCTGCCTGTCCTGTTCCAGGCTCACACCGCCTATGGCCCGCCCAGCCTCGGTTTCCCCTCTTGCCACCAACTGTGGCCCTGGGAAGACCTCAGGCACCTGGAGAGAGGCAGGGGGTCCAGACCGGCAGGGTCAGAGGTCCGGTCCCCTGCAGCCCCCGGCACAGGTGGGCCACCACCCTGACAACTAACCCTGGTGGCTGGAGCAGGGAGGGCCTGGGGGGGCCAGGCAGCAGCCCTCCCACCGGCAAGTGGCATCCGGAGAGAAAGAAAGGGCCATCTGGCGCTTCCCCATTCCCACGGCGGCTCAGCTTCCGAGAGCAGATAAAACACTGCGGAAGAACGGAGCAGGAAGAAACCCAGGTGTAGGGAAGCGCCCAGCGGCCAGCAGCAGGGGCTCCTCCAGGGGCGGCTCTGGGCCTCCTGCAGGGGGCTGAGGACTACCCTCCAGATGACAAACCCTGTGGGTGCAGTGTTGACAGAACTGGTCCCCGCTCGCTGCTCTGAGGATGCAGGGGCCGGCCAGGGGACTCAGGGGCCTGACCCTCAGCCCCCCAGGGCCCCGGTGATGCAGCGAGGCCAGACCTCAGCCCTCCCTCACCTCCAGCTGCATGAAGCAAGTCCAGCGGGCAGACGGGCTTCAGGCCACACGCCCCTCACAGCCAGGTCCCCACTGCCCTTAGGAAGGTCCTGGGGCCATGGTCAGCCGTCACCTGGGGGACAGCCACTAGGCTGCCCTGAGCAGCAGCTCCAAGGAGGGGGGCAGCCTTGCCAGCTCACCTTTATCCAAATCCAGAAAGACCGACCCAGGGAAGCCCCTTCCAGAAGCCCTGTCAGGCCCCCAGACTGGGGATGGTCTCCTTCTCTTGGGGCGCAGGGGAAGTCCAATGGTGGTGGAAGTCCCCCTCAAGATGAGGGGGCTGAAGCCTTGGGGTGGGGGCGGGGGACACAGCCCCCACATGCCACGCAGCCACAAAGGGAAGCAGACTAGGGCACAGGCAGGGCCAAAATGGGGAAACAGAGGCCAAAGTCTGGTGGAACTGTGCTGGGGAGGGAAGGGGAGGGCAGGGCCAACCTTGGCCTGGGTGCAGGACTCGGCCCCCAGGCCCCAGGGCACACAACCTGCACTCCCTGGGACAGACCCGCCAACTTCAGGACTCTGCCTCTTTGTCACCTCCTCCGAGAAGCCTGCCAGGCGCCACTCTTGAGCTGAACAAGGGCAGGGTGGGTCTGCCCAATGCCGGCTGGGCATTTAGGCAAATGCTGGGCACGCCAGGGAGGGCCGCAAGTGTGGGGCTGTGCTGGCCAGTGACAGTGCATTGGAGAAGAGCCCCCCAAATGGCCCCTTCACAGACCCACAGCACCTACTGCCAGGAGTCTCCCAGAAAGCCAGGCAGGCTCCCCTGGGCCAGACGAGGGCTCTGGCGCTGAGTGGGGGGGGCCCAGGCCGGCGGGGGTGGGCAGAGACCAGCAACGCTGCACTGGGCACCAATTCCCAGAGGGCCCCAACTGCCTGGGGCTGGGCAGGGAAGTGGCCAGGTCCCAAACTGAGAGCAGGGGACAGCGTGAGGCCCTCAGAGCCCGTCCCTTCAGAAAGCAGGCTCTGCCTGGTCGGCTGGGTCGGAATCCTGGGTCCCAGCAGGCCAGTGCGCCCCCCCACCTCACGCCAGCCCCGCCCCGACTACTTTGTGTCCATGTCCTGTGGCCTCAAGCAGGTGGCACCACATCTGGGATACTCATCTGTCAAGGGGGGTCGGGTTTACCCTGGATGGTCACCGCAGGGTCGAGGGCAATGGCATTCGTCAGGCACTCGGCTCAAGCCTGGCACGATGCCTCGGTAAACGGCACCTCGAGGACGCCTACCTGCCATGACCTGCACGGGAGGCGGTGGTCAGGTGGGTGTCTCCCTCCACCCCCCTCCCCTGCCCGTCTCGGCCAGCCCCTGCGCCCTAGGGTTGCGGGCCAGGCTGCGCACCCAGAGAGGGACCATTATTCTCCTAGAAGGCGATGAGGCCGTCTGATCCCCGGGGAGAGGGGACAGCCGGGCTGTTGCCCCTGTGTCCTCAAGCCACCTGCACGGGCGGAGCCGCTGCCCCACAGCCCAGCCCCTGGGAGCCCCGGGGCCGGGGGAGGGGGGGTTAGATTGCTTTCTTAGAAGCCTTGGCCAGGACGCGAACAAAGCTGGACTTCAGGAGAAAAGAATAAAATAAAGGCTTGGTTTACATGCCCAGAGCCATGAAAACAGGACAGGCCTCGGGCCGACAGACCCTCGCACGGTGGCCAGACAGGAGCGCCCCAGGACCTGAGCGGGCTGAGGGCAGCAGGGACACCCCCTCACCTTTCCCTGTGTGGCGGGGCCCAGGCCCACAAGAACACCTTTCCCCTTCTATGCCTCAGTTTCCCCATCTCCCGGCTTCCCGGGCAACACCCATTAGGTTCCCCCCACCCCACAGCAACAGTCGCCAACCCAGTGGCGTCTGGAAGGTTCTGAAGAGCCAGGAGGACCATCAGAGATCTCTCCATTCATTCTGGCCATCCTCAAAGCCACTGCACCACGGAACCCTCCCCCCTCATAATGCCCTTCAGAATGGAACCCACTTTGGGAAACCCCAAAGCCAGAGTCCAGCCCCTGTAGCTGTGCCAGCCTCAGGGGGTCCCCACCCCAAACAGACTCCAAGACCTCCCCCAGAATGAGAAAACATGGGTAGTGTGTGTGTGTGTGTGTGTGTGTGTGTGTGTGTGTGTGTGTGTGTGTGGTGTCTCTTCTCCCAAGAGCTGCAGACATGCACCCACACAGGGCCCGAGGGCCTAGGCAGCATGCAAGTGGGGCACGGATTCTCGGGGTGTGGCCAGGCCACGGCCGGCCACACTGGGCTCTATCAGGTACCAGGAGCACGCCAAGGTCTTCCCTTTGGGGCTCAGAGGACCAGAGAAGGATGGGCCATCCAAGAGGAGGGGCCTCCTTCCCAGGATCCCACCCAGACCCGGCTCCAAGGTCTGCAGCTCCCTGCCAGACTTCCTCAGAAGCCCTGCCAGGACCCCAGCCCCGCCGCTCCTCATTCTCCCATGTCCGCCCAACCCCCACCCCCAGATCCCAGGGAGCCTCCTTTGGCAGAGGAACGCAGCATTTAACTTCTGCAGGGTCACCACCAGCAAGGGAAGGAGAGGCGAGGTAACTGAAATTAAATACAATTACTGTGCAGGATTTAATTTCTCCAATCTAGTAAGAGGCCCGGGCCTGAGCAAACACACAGCTAGTACACCGCAGCGGGCACAGAGGGAGGCAGACGCACCAGGAACAAAGGAGCCCCTCCTGCCTCCCTGCCTCCCCTGCGCAGAGGCCGAAGCCCATCCTGGGGGCTGCCCCCGCCATCCTGGGAGAAGCCAGTCCGGCCACAGGGACACCTCCTAAAAGTCAAGGTGCTCGGGGGTCCGGGGCCCGGAGGGAGACGAGGTACCCTGTGAGTCGGCGCGCACACACTGAGCCGTCAAGGCTGCTAAGAGAGGGTGAGGGGGAGTCGGCGGGGAGGGAGGCTCACTTTGGACCGAGGCCTGCAGAGCACCTGCCTTGGCTTTTCAGTGACAGGGCAGGCTCTGGTTATGGGGAGCAGAAGCTCACTTCCATCCCCAACCCCAGTTAATGCTCTGGCTCTGCTCCTCTGAGGGGGCCAGGGAGGGAGGTGGGCCCTTCGAGGGTAGAGGGGCTGGTTCTCAGCACAGCCCAGCTCAGGGCGGGCCAGGTCCCCTGGGGGCTGGGTGAGGCACCAACCAGCTTGGGCCTCCGGTCTGCATTCAACTTTTAATACATCCTAAAACGGCTGAGCAGCCACAGCCTTGCTGCTAATGGAAGGGCCAGTCACCCCTCAAGGACCAGGGTGAGCAGAAGCAGGGCTCCAGGGTGAGGTCTCTGCTGCCAGGAGCCCCCTCCACCCAGCCCCCAACGTGCAGCCCCCGCACCTACTGTGCGCCTGCGTCCCAGCCCCTGCTCTCCGGGTGGGTGTGGACGAGGAGACCACGGCACCGACAGCGTGACCCTGCAGAGGCCTGGGGGCCAGGACCTGCCCTCTCCCCACCCAGCATCCCGCGTCGGCACCCAGCCAGCGCGAGCTTCGCTGTCAAGAGAGGGGGGGGCCCCCAGAGCTCGGCGGCAGAGGAGACCCCCAGGGGAAGGGGCACACAGGCCCCCGGAAACTTCCACCCTGGCTCACCGCACTCCTGGCACCTGGCGCCTCCGCCCCAGACCACAGCCTGGACCGGCATCAAGCCTCAGAGCCGGTTTTAACTCCACTAACACACGTTTGCCTGGAACCTTTTTTTTTCCCCAAACAGAAAAGGGCAGCAAGCCAGAATCTGCAAATTCAAACATGTGCTTATCAAGTCTTCCCCCGTGCCGCCCCAAGGAGAGCGCCACAGACACAGGGCTGGTCCTCAGAGACCAGCACACGCCCAAGGACCCAGGGCACTGGGCAGGCCACCAACGGCCATCAGAGCCACGCTGCAGGGCCAGGGGGCTGGGCTCAGGCTGGGAAGACACCCATCGGACGGGACAGCGGGTCCTGCGTCTGGGTAGGCATCCCACGGTGCAGGCTCTGACAAGGGTCCAGTCCAGTGGCCAGTGTGGCCCACCGAGCACGACCGCCTGCCACCGACATGCCAGCCTCCGACCCTTCCCTCAAATATGCTGACTCTAGCGTGGGCATGGGGTTGGGGACAAACAAACACGGTGTGAACGGTCCCTCAGAGGAGGAGCCGGGAGCCCTATGGACCCAGCAAGTCCTCACACATGAGTCACAGAACAGTTCCAGAAGGCTTCCGAAGAATGTGAAGCAGTGTTTTGAACAGAGCCGACAATCTCCCTCACCGTATTTGTAATTTAAATAACGTAAGCTTGAAGAGTGTCTCCCTCGGGCATAGTTTAATAACTTAAAAAGCCAGCTCTGCGCACATGCAGACGGGCCTTCTCCTCCCTTATCAGCTGACGTGAGGTACCCCCCCTCGCACCCCTGGCTCGGGGGTACTCGGGGGCTGCCCAGACTGAGCTGGCCAGGCCCCAGGGAGCTGGACCCTCTCCTCAGCCCACATAGCACTCTCCCCTGCCGATGGCCCGTGGTGGGGGTAGAGGGGGTCCCAGAGCACCTGGGGGCCAGGTGGGGGGTCCCCGGTGGGCGGCAGGAGGCGGGCGCTGCCCTGTGCCGGTCACCAACTCCTTACCCACAGCGACTCCGCCACACACCCCCGCCCGTTAATATTCATAGCCCTTCCTCATCTGCATATCATGCCATAAATAGTCGAGGTAAGACACAAAGCTCCCCTGCATTTCTAATTATGCTTAAAAACCTAATGTAAATCAGACCGACACAGAAATACTAAATCAGCCGCTGGGGGGGGGGGCAATTACACAGGGACGGGGCCACGACGCAGCAGACCCCACCTCGGAGCTCCAGGCAAGCAGGCTGCTGGTGATGGTGGCCTGGGGCTGGGTGGCAGGGTCCCCAGCCATTTCCTGGCCAACCTCAGCCCTGTCGGCCCTAAAGTCAGAGACAAGCGTGGGGTGGGGGACATGCCCACAGAAGCCCAGGGATGCGCCCCAGTCCCCCAGGGCCAGCCAGCCTGTCTCACCTTCTCCCTACGGGGTTTCCAGCATGTGCCTCCTTCCCTGCCCAAGGACACTCAGCTGCCCACCTGACGCGGCCAGCCGGCTCACAGAGGCCCCCGTGGTCCGTGAGGGTCTACCCCATGGGTGGGGGCTGTCTCCACCACCCTGTCTCCACGTTTAACCCTCTGAACACTCTGCCCGCCCCCCCACCCCCCTGCCTGCTCAGCTCACCCAGTGGTGGAGAACCAAATGTCCCCACCCTCTGGGGTGACGCCCCACTCTAGGGATGGAATCCTGGACAAAGCGCCAAGCCACTTAAGGGCCACGAGGGTGGGACGGTGGGTCTTCTGAGCCCGGAGAAGGCTCCAGCCCTGCATGGGCAGGAGAGATCTGGGTGGGCTCCAGCCAGCTCTGCCGCCTGGGGCCAGGCCTCCTGCCTGCAGGGAGACACTGCACAGGAGCCTAGAGAACAGGAGGGTCTGGGCCAAGGAAGAAGACAGAGGCCACGCCAGCTATTTAGGGCCCGATACAGTGCCCACCCTCACAGGCGGGCATCAAAGGGGCATCTGGGACCCCAGCAGGTGGCACTGATAGATCTCAGGGCCCCTGTGGGCCAGGTTGCAGCTGGTGCACCAGGGGCCCCCGGGCAAAGCTCAGCCAGTGAGCGTAGAGGTGCTCAAGCCTCCACCTGGCCCGGCAGGCACCACCCCTCACCCAGACCCCAAATGCCCCCAGCCCTGCCTTCCTGAGCAGCACACACCCCGGCCCAGCCCTGGTCCTGGCCCCCAGCTGCAGCCAAGACCCAGCCTGGCCTCTCGTCCAGGAGCAGGGCACCTGGGCTGGCATGGCCCTGCTCCTCCTGGGTGCGGTGGCGGGACTACCTCGGGGGACCTGTGGGAGGCACGGGCCCAAGTGACACAGGGGTTGCCCCACTCTGCCTTCAGAGGAGACACAGAGCCTGCTGCCCGCATCTGCCTGGCATCACGCCCAGACCTATTTTTAAGCCCATTTACTAGAAATCCCACAAATTAAAGGAAATATAGATAATGCAGTAAGAATCCTGGGGGCCGAATAAAAGCTACACATAATTGTCCTTGTGCTCCAATGTGAGAATCTTAACCACAAACCCCGATCTCCCCAAGCCCTTGTGCAAGGCGGACGCATCTTGCTGTGTGTGGAGGAGGAGCGGAGGGGGGTGGGGGGTGCGGGTTCTGTGCTCCGCCCGGGATCTGAGGCACAGGCCGCGGCTTACAGCCGGGGCCATAAAAGGTAATTACTGATATGAAAAATAAAGGCCATAAATACCTGACTTTACAGCCCAGGGAATGCCGCTTACCGCCAGGGCAGTGGGCAGGACCCCACTCCCCTCCCATCAGGGCTCACGGCAGCCCCCAGCCCGTACCTCTCGTGGCTCCCATGGCAAGCCGGGAGGTGGGGGCTGCAGACACCCAGACCTCGCAGAAACTGCGGCACAGGGACCGGACCAGCCAGCCGGTGTGCCCGGGAAGAGAGGGCCCAGTGCTCACATGGGGAAGGGCAGGAGCCCCGGGACGGGCTGGCCAGCTGACACAAGGGGGTGAAAGGCCTTCTGTGCAGTCCCTGAGGATCAGCCAGGCCTGCTGTCCCCCCAGGCTGAGGGCCCAGCCCGGCCCACCCCTTCCCGCGGGCCCATCACACCTCAAGGGTGGAAGTCGACACAGAGGACAAAACAGCAACGGAACACGCCTGGGTGACCATCGAAGACGCAGTTGGGTGGGCGTGGCCTCACCACCCTCTGGACTCCAGGGCCCCAGCCCTCCCGGCTCATGCCCCCCACCCCACCGCCAGGCAGCGGCTATCCGGGTATCCAGCTATGGGCATCGGGCTTACCACGACCTCCCTCCTGCATACCGGAGCCCTCCCAGACCCAAACGCCACCTGAGAGCCTGGGGGGGGGGTCTGCACAGGTGGAAGGGGAGCCGAGGTGGAGACAGGTGTGTGTGGAACACACCCACACCTCCTGGCCTCAGAGCACACTATTCATCCTGGGTTGTCACAGAGTAGGGACAAGGCCCACTGGTACCACCACATTCTAGGCTGAAGGAGACTCTCCCCTGCTCGGGGGCTGGGGAGAGGGGACGGCACAGGCCCTTCCCAGGCCTGGTCCCTAATTGCCCTGGAATCCCAGGGAGGTCAGGGAGGCCACAGCCACCAGCTCACTGCCTGACCGGGGTAGAGTGAGTGAGGTCAGGGCTCCTGCTACTCCAGCAACACCGGACTGGGTCACGCGCTGCCCCCCACAGTCGGACCCACGCTGGGCACCTGCTCCACGGAGATGCTTCACTTGGCCCCACAGAACACGAGGCTTCCCAAGCCCGGCCTTGTCCCTGGGGGGCCCTGGCCATTGAGGGGTCAGCTGGGAATTCAGCCCGCAAGAGAAGCTGGAGGTCCAGGGAAGGCCGGCGCTCACTCTGAGATAGCAGAGAAAGGAGCCAAGAGAGGCAGGGCAGGGAACGGTGGACGGTGGGGAGGTGGGGACATGCTGCCCTCTGCCAGGAGAGGGTGCGGCAGGAGGCCCATGTGGCAGCTGGAGCCAGCGGGTCGCCCCCAGCAAGACACCCAAGACCACCAGCTCAGAAAACAGGCAGGCAGGCTGGGGAGGGGAGCAAGCTCAGGAGATAAACATCGATTCCAGATGGCTGGTACACCGTTCCGAGAATTCTCAAACACCTGGCAGTAAAGTAAATGTCCCCTCACCATCACAGGGAAGTAGGGCCCCCAAGATCGCTCCAAGATGACCACTGGCTGGGAGGACACCCTCCGACTCGCTGTCCACCTAGGCTCTGTCACGTTACCCATCAACACGTTCATTTTTGTCCAGGAAAGACGCAAAGCTCTCTCTCCATAGGAAAAGACAGCCCCAAGGATGAGGGGTTTTGCTCCACAGGACATTAGCCTCGAGGGGCCAGGAGACCACCTGCTCCCCCAGTGCCCACCCTCCCAGCCAGCCTTCTGCCTGCCGGCCTGTCCGCCCATCCAAATCCTGGGTCACTTGTGGTCACCAGGACCGCCCTGTCCAGAGCACCCCCAGAGCTGTGAGCCAGTGAGTGGGTGGGGGCGGCGATGCCTGAGGTCTGGCTTTCCAGTCTGACCACGAGGAGACTCTGCGGGGCGGATGAGGGGTCTCATCCATGCTGTCTGTCATGTCTGTTCATCCATCAAGGACGTAGCTCATGTCCACAGCAGAGAGAAACCTCTCTCATCAGACAAGGAAAGGTGAGCTGTTCTGCGTGTTTACTTCTGACCCATGGTTAACACTGCAGGTTCTCTGTGTCTAGACCCAAGATGAGCCCTTTCTCACATTAGGCTGGAATTTTTCCTAACTCTGAAGGGTGTTTGTGACTTACAGTCTCTTAAGGAGCTGTGTCCTCACACACTAACAGATAATAAATGATTTTGTAAATCTAAAACCTTTAAAATTCCCAGAATATAAAGAAAGGGAACCTCTAATATTGTAAATAAGCCAGCATTTAAGGGGGAGGGGACCGTTTTCAGAGAAACAACCAGCTCAAAAAGTATTTCCATATAAAACTCCAAATTTCCACAATCCTGAATAAATCAGACTGCCCTGATAACTTGGTGGGGGGGAGACTTAAAAATCTAGTGCCCATTTTAGCATTTTATTATCAAGATCTGGATGTGTTTTCTCATGAGGAAAGTAGTTAATCTGAATTTCCCAAACTCCTTATACTGTTTGACCAACCAGAGAACTTCTACACTGTGCTCAAGACTATGAAGAAATAGAAGATTTATCGTCGACTCTATTAAATAATTCAAACTGATATCAAAACTGGAATCAAAATTATGTTAGACTCCCACTTCCGGGAATACGGAACACTGAAAGACTGGAGTGAGGCTTTAAACTCTGTCAGATAATTCTAACATCTGTCATCCAAAAACACGGAACACACAAACAACACATAAAAACACTCAGTGAACTAGGAATCGGGGAGACTTCCTCAACCTGAAAAACTGCATATGTGAAAATCCACAACCAACATTATACTCAACAGCAGAAGACTGGCTGCTTCTACTATGTGAGGAAGAAGGCAAGGAGGTCAACACTGTAGGGGAGGCTCTAGTGGAGGCCACTGGGCAGGAAAGTGAAATAAAAATAGTTAGAAAGAAAAAAAGTAAAACTATCTCTATTTGTAGATGACATGATCTTGTAACACAGAAAATTCTAAGGAATCAACCAAAAAACTATTAGAGCTAATAAATGAATTCAGCAAGGTTACAAGATCTAAGATCAATATACAAAACTCAAATGTATTTCTATATGCTACAAACAATCTGAAAATGAAATTTAGTAAATAATTCCATTTATAATGACATCAAAAAGCATAAAATACTTGGGAATAAATTTAACAGAAGTACTGTAAACATTTACACTTCAAAAGCTGCAAAATTTTGTTGAAAAGAAACTAAAGCTCTAAATAGATGGAAAGATACCCATGTTCATGGATTGGAAGATCTAACATTGTTAAAGTGGCAGTGCTCCCCAAAATGATCCACAGATTCAGTGTGATCCTGATCAAAATCCTGGCTAATATCATCACAGAAATTAATAAGCTAATCTTAAAATTCATATGGAAGTAAAAAGAACCCAGAACAGCCAAAACATTATTTTTTTTTAAGATTTTATTCATTTATTTGACAGAGAGAGACACAGCGGGAGAGGGAACACAAGCAGGGGGAGTGGGAGAGGGAGAAGCAGGCTTCCCGCCAAGCAGGGAGCCCGGTGCGGGACTCGATCCCAGGACCCTGGGATCATGACCTGAGTCAAAGGCAGACGCTTCACGACTGAGCCACCCAGGCGCCCCCAGCCAAAACATTACTGAAAAAGAACAAAGTTGGAGCACTCACAACTCCCGATTTCAAGACTTACTATGAAGCTACAGTAATCAAAACAGTGTGGTGCTGACATGAGGATACATACACAGATCAGTGGAATTAAAGGGAGAATCTAGGATCAAACAACAAGGGGGCCGAGACCATTCAACAGGAAAAGAATAATCTTTTCAAAATATGGTGCTGGGACAACTGGACATCCACATGTAAAAGAATGAAGTTGGACCCTCACCTCTCACCATATACAAGAATTAACTTAGAACAAATCAAAGAGTTGAATATAAGAGCTAAAACTATACGACACTTAAAAAGAAAACAGGGGTAAATCTCTGTAACCCTGGATTAGGCAACGGATTCTTAGATATGACCCCAAAAGCACAGACTACAAAAGAAAACCAGATAAATTTGACTTCACTTGGTTTTTAAAAACTTTTGTGCGGGGCGCCTGGGTGGCTCAGTCGGTTAAGTGACTGCCTTCGGCTCAGGTCATGATCTCAGGGTCCTGGGATCAAGCCCCACATCGGGCTCCATGCTCGGCAGGAAGCCTGCTTCTCCCTCTCCCACATCCCTGCTTGTGTTCCCCCTCTTGCTGTCTCTCTCTCTCTCTCTCAAATAAATAAAATCTTTAAAAAAAATTAAAAAATAAAAACTTTTGTGCATCAAAGGACACCATCAAGAAGGTGAAAAGACAAAGAATGGGAGGGTATGTCTGGAAATCATATTTCTTTTTTTTTTTAAAGATTTTATTTATTTATTTGAGACAGCGAGAATGAGAGAGAGAGAGAGCACAGGAGAGGGGGGAGGGTCAGAGGGAGAAGCAGACTCCCAGCTGAGCAGGGAGCCCGATGCGGGACTCGATCCCGGGACTCCAGGATCATGACCTGAGCCGAAGGCAGTCGCTTAACCAACTGAGCCACCCAGGCTCCCCTGGAAATCATATTTCTGATGAGAAACTTGTATCTAGAATATATAAAGGACTCCGACAACTCAACAATAAAAGGACAAATAACCCAATTTAAAAATGGGCAAAGCATCGGTAACATTTCTCCAAAGAAGATACACAAATGTCCAATAATACGTATGTGAAAAGATGCTCAACATCATGAGCCATTAGGGAAATGCAAATCAAAACCATAATGAGATAGCACTTCACACTCACTTGAATGGCTATCATCAAAAAGATAGATTAACCGTGTTGGTGAAGACGTGATGGGAATGTACATGGGTGCAGCCATTTTTGGAGAACAATCTGGAAGTTCCTCAAAAGGTTAAACATGGAGTTGCCCTGTGCCATACACAACTCCACTCCTAGGTAAAACCAAGAGAAATTAAAACAAACGTCCATGCAAAAACTGGTGTATGAATAGCAGCATTATTCACAATAGCCAAAAAGTGGAAACAACCCAAATGTCCATCAATGGATGAATGGATAAATGAGATGTGGCACAGCCATACAATGGAATATTATTCGTCCATAAAGAGGAGCGAAGTACTGACCCATGCTACGACATGGATGAACCTTGAAAACACCGTGGTAAGTTAAAAAAAAGCCAGCCACAAAAGACTACATATTATATGATTCCATTTAAGTGAAATGTCTAGAACAGGCAATTTATGGACATAAAACAGATCAGTGGTTGCCTAGAGCCAGAAGTGGTAGAGGATCACGGAGGAAAAGAGGGAATAGGAGTGACAGCTAAAGGGTGTAGGGTTTCTTTCTGGGCTGAAGAAAATGTTCTAAAATTAATTGTGGGGACACCTGGGTGGCTCAGTCGGTGAAGCATCTGCCTTCGGCTCAGGTCATGATCTCAGGGTCCTCGGGTTGGGTCCCGTGTCAGGCTCCCTGCTCAGCGGGGAGCCAGCTTCTCCCTCTGCCTGCCACTCCCCTTGTTTGTGTTCTCTGACAAATAAATAAAATCTTTAAAAAAAAATAAAAAATAATAAAATTGATTGTGATGATGTTTACACAATTCTGAGTAAAGACCACTGCATTGTGTACCTTATGGGTAACTGTATGGTATGTGACTTATATCTTAATAAAGCTTTCTTTCGAAAAGAAAAAAATTACAGATACATCAAAATGAAATTTTAATGTCAAGGGAAGGGGGAGGCACAGAGAAACAGACGAATGGACCAAACAAACAGGATCAAAAAGTAAAATGGCAGACTTAAGCCCTGGCATATCAATAATTCTATCAAATGTAAATCGCCTAAATATACCAATTAAAAGACAGAGATTGGCAGAATAGATGAAAAAACAGGATCCAATTATATGCTGTCTATAAGAAACTCACTTTCAAACATAATGATACAGGCAATTTGAAAAGAAAAAGACAGGAAAAGATAAATCATGCAAACACAATCAAAAGAAAACAGGGCTTGCTCTATCAAATGAAGTAGATTTCGGAGCAAAGAAAATTATCAGAGACAAAGAAGGACATTTCACAAGGATCAAAGGTTTAATCCACCCCAAAGGCACAGCAATCCTCAATGTGTATAGACCAGGCAACAGAACAGCTAAATATATGAAGCACAAACGGACAGGACTAAAAAAAGAAAAACAAATACACGATTATACCTGGGGACTTCAACAACCCTCTCTCAACAATTGACAGAACTAGACAGCAGATCAGCAAAGATATAGAGAACCAAAGTGAACTAACAGGATCATCCAACAACAGCACAATACACATTCTTTCCAAGTGTCCATGAAACGTACACCAAGACAAGCAATATCTTGGGCCAAAAAAACGAATCACAAGAAATTTAAAAGAACCGAAATCATACAGAGTGTGTTCTTCCACCATAAAATCAAATTAGAAATCGGTAACAGAAACGTTAACAAGGAAATCTACAAACAGCTGGGAATAAGCAACACACCTCAGAGTCACCCACGTGTCAGAGGAAGTCTCGAGGAGATCCAGTGAAGGAAAAGGAAAATACAACATGTAAAAATTTGTGGGACACCACTTCAGAGCTGAAAAGAAAATGTATAGCACTAAGTGCTTCTAGTAGAAAAAAGGGGAAATTTTAAATCAATAATCTAAGCTCTTATCCCAAGAACCTAGAAAAATAAGCAAGATAAACTCAGAGGAAATAATGAGGAGAGCAGAAATCAATGAAATTGAAAATAAGAGAAAAAAAATCAATGAATCAAAGAGTTGGTTCTTTTAAAAGATCAATGAAATTGACAAATCTTTAACATGAGTGACAAAGAAAAAGAGAGAGAAGACAGATTAATTACCAGTATCAGGAATGAAACAGGGGTTATCACTACAGACCCCACAGATGTAAAAAGAGTAATACCGACAACTTCACGCACATAAACCCAACAACGTAAATTAAATAACCAATTCCTAAGAGAATAAAAACCTACCAAAATTCACCTGATATGGAACACAGCATTTGAACAGCCTTCTAACTATTAAGGAAACTGAATTTGTAATTCCAAAAATTCTCAAAAAAGAAATCTCTAAGCCCAGATGATTTCCCTGGGGAATTCTACCAAACGTAGAAAGACAAATTAACACCACTTGTACACAATCTTTTCCAGAAAACAGAAAAGGACAGAACACTTCCCCATTCATTTATGAAACTAGTATTGCCCTGATACCAAAACCAGACAAAGATGGCACAAAAATAGAAAACTGCAAACCAATGTTCCTCGTGATACAGATGTAAAATCCTTAACAAAATATGAACAAACAGAATTCAGCAATATATATATATATATAAACATATACCATGACCAAGCGGGATTTATTCCAGGGATGCAAGGCTGATTCAATATTTTAAAATCAATCAATGTAACCCACTATCATCAGACTAACAAAGAAACATCAAATGAACATACCATTCAATGCAGAAATATTTGATGATATTCAACATCCACCCATGATAAAAACTCTCAGAGAACTTCTTCAACTTGATAGAAGAGCATCTACAAAAATCCAACAGCTGATGCTTTCTCCTTAAGATGGGGAACATGGCAAGGGCATCCACCCTCACTACTCTTACTCAACACAGTGCAGTGCAGCAAGAAAATGCACATAGATTGGAGAGGAAGAAATAAAGTTGTCCCTATTTGCTGATGGCAGGATTGTCTACACAGAAAATCCCAGAGAATCCACCAAAAAAACTCTCTTAGAACTAGTAAGTGACTTTATCAAGGTTACAAGATATGAGATAAACAATTGTACTTCTATATACTATTAATTACCAAAATTAAAAATACAACACTACCTATGATGATTCAAAAAAATCTACATATAATGGGTGCCTGGCTGGCTCAGTCGGTAGAGCATATGACACTTGATCTCGGGGTGGTAACCAACCCCATGTTGGGGGTAGAATTTAAAAAAAAAACTACATGTAAATAAAAACAAAAGATATACAGGACTTGTATGCTGAAAACCCCAAAATGCTGATGAAAGACATCTACATCTAAGTAAACGGAGAGACATACCATATTCATGGATGGAGAGATTCTCCCCAAAGAATTCTCCCAAACTGATATGCAGTTTAAGGTAATCCCATGAAAACTCCAGCACAATTTTTTGTAGATATAGACAAGATTAATCTAAAATGTACGTGAAAAGGCAAAGGAACTAAAATAACTAAGACAATTTTTTTTTTAATTTTATTTATTTATAGGAGAGAGAGAGGGAGAACATGAGTTGGGGGGAGGCGTAGGGGCAGAGGGAGAAGCAGACTCCCGCTGAGCAGGGAGCTGACACTGGGCTCCATCCCAGGACCCCGAGATCATGACCTGAGCTAAAGTCACACGTTTAACCAACTGAGCCCCCCAGCTGTCCCCAAAATAGCTAAGACAATTTCTAAGAAGAATTCAGTGAGAGGAACAAGCCTGCCTGATTTCAAGGCTTACCAGACAGCTACAGAAACTAAGACAGTGTGGGACAGAGACAGATCAACGAACAGAATCGAGAACCCTGAAGAAGACCCACAAATAAGCCCAACTAACTCTTTACAAAGATGCAAAAGCAATTCAGTGAAGGACAACCAGGCTTCTCAGCAAATGGTGCTGGGGCAAGTGCACATCCAGAGGCAAACCAAGTGAACCTCAACCTCATGCCATGTACAAAATTAAGCCAAAATGGACTGAGATCTGCACGTGACTTAAAACTAGAAAAAGGGACGGGAGAGTAACTTCAGAATCTAGGGCTAGACACCATGTTCCCCCCTAAGCAAAAATTCGTAAACTTGACTTTATCAAAACTCTAAACTTCTGCTTGGCCAAAGACCCTGTTAGGAAGACGAAAAGACATGGCACAGGCTCATACGGGACCAAGGGTTAGTATACAGGCTATATAAAGAAGCCCCACATTGCAACAGGAAAACACAATCTGATTAGAACACCGGCCAAAGACACGGAAACATTTCAAAGAGGACACACAGATGGCAAACAAGCACGTGGAAGGTTCACCGCCATGAGCCAACAGGAAATGCAAATTAACACCACAACCAGATATACTACATTCTCATCAGAATGGCTATCACCACCAAATGCTGGTGAGGACGAGGGAAGACGGATGGCTGACAGAAGAGACCAGGGTGGTGACTGCCAGAGGCTAACGGGACTGGGGTGGCCAGGACCCTGGGCATCCCCTGGAGACGGAGCGCACTGGGTCTCTCGGTGCTCCCTTTCCCAATAACAGCTGTACTGAGATACGATCCATATACCATAAAATTCACCTATTCCTTTTTATGATCAAACAGCGTTCCAACATAGGGATATACAGCTTTTTTCGTTTTTCCACTCATTCTGTACTATTCACAACTGCATGTGAATCTAGGAGTATCTCAAAATACAAAGTTTAAAAAAAAGAAGCAACTGTGTTGGTCTTTGGTGTATCAACATAAAACAGGATTCCAAATCCTTGCTCCCTTTAACACCCTGTACTAGTATTAAATTAATTAATAATGTTCAGCTAGCTACATAACTCCTAAGCCTAGGATCAAACTCATGATCAGGAGGCAGATACCTCAGCTTACCTGTACTCACTATGGATCAGATGGACACACCTTCCTGGCCACTCTGACAAGATGTGAAAGGCACAGGTGTGTATCTGCAAGCAGGTGCACGCTCGCGTGTTGGAGGGGCTCCCGGAGGGCCAGAGGGCATGTTCTGGCTTCGCACCCCCATGCTGGGATGCAGTGCACGATGGGCAGGTCCACTGGTCTCCCGCGGCCCCCTTTGTCAGAGAGATATTAGTCACCGAGTTTAAACGCTTTAAGCACACGGGACACAATCAGGGGCCACGGCGGCCAAGAAGTGTGTCTACAGATCCAAGTACACCAAAGGGTGTGTTCTGTTATTGAGGGGAAAAGAGGCATTTTGTCTTACGGTCAAATGTCTGGTTGTTCCAGAATGTGAAAGGGAGAGAGGACAAAATACTTCAAACAGATAAATGGGAAACTGTAGGAAGTCTGCAGAAAGTGATCTTTATTTCCCTCGCTTTATAATACCTGCCAATAACTCTGCAAAGAAGGCACAAAATCTTAAAATTCTGGCAAAGTTTGCTCCGTTTTGGTGGGCTATTACAGAAGAGAATTTTTTCAAAGGTGCTGGGAGTCCTTTACTGCCCAGCATCCCTCGCCTGTGTGCCTGGACTCGGGGCCGTGCTGACAATGGGGCTCCTCTGCCAGCAGGATGGAGTGCTGGACCGTGTCTCACCTGCGGCCCCGACAGCTGCGCCCTGATCTCCCAAGCAGCTCCGGGTGCTCTGTACGGACTGTGTCCAGATCTTGACTGTTTTTTTTTTTTTTTTAATTTAAAGTTCTTCTCTTCCAAAGCAGTGCAGTTTCCTTACAAAGGCACTACTGATTTCTATGATCATTTAGAATTACTCGATCCATGGGCACCCAAGCAAAAGCCAGGCGCTGTCCCGCTCCGTGGAGTGTTGATCTCCTCTGAGAACACTGGTTTCGTCTTCTCCAAAGGGTCTCCAGACCCTCCAGATGCTCCTCGTAGTTCCCTTGAGCACCTGTCTGGAGCCAGCACCTGTCTGCGGCGTGTGGCTCGGGGCTCGCTGGCTCTCCTGCTGCGCCCAGCCTTCCCCACCGCCTTCCGAGCTGCCCCAGAGGAGGCGGCAGCCGCGGAGCCAGGTCCCTCCCGGGTCAAGCGTGGACTGTCAGTGCCATTCGAAGGAACATAATCCCGTGTTGCCTTCCAAGAGCTCCAGACTGGTCTCTCCTCACTGTCCATTTATGGTCTCCTTCTGGGGGGAGCCATCACACCCTCACGCCACAGCTAGTTATGTGCAGGGGTTCAGGTCCGCCAGGCTGGCGCTGCAGGGTCCCTAGGAGAGGAACCGACTGCGTGCTCGTCAGCAGGTGGCTTCTGCTCCCCGGAAGCCGCTGGCCAGGAGTGGACGACACGAGGAGGCGTGCCCCCAGGAAGGGGACCCGGTGTCCAACCGCCTCTCCGTCCACGGGGACGTGGGCTGCAGACCAAGGCCCACACTGACCACGGGGAGGGCAGCACGGAACCCTGAGTGCTGACCCTGGAATTCTGGGGCGGAGAGCCCTCCCTCCGGGCGGACACCGGCCTCGAGCCCTTCTGTACGCAGTGTGGAAACATTCCAAAGGGAACACTGTGCACTGCACGGGCGCCTTCTCCCCAGGCTCACGATTCAGAGGGCAATACCTTTCCGGAGCCTCTCTCCCCCGAGCCTCTCTCCCTTCCCCGGAGCTGCGTGCAGTGCTTCTGCAAAGCCTGTCCCTCCAGCACCAGGACGGAGCTGGCTGACTGCGTGGCCCAGGCGGGTCTCCGGAACACGGTCAGGCTCCTGGGCTCTGAAGGGGAGACCAAAGCGAGCACGAGTTTCCCCCGCCGTCACTGAGGCTGCGGGGAGCCCTGGGGCTGCTGGCCGTACCCACAGGGCACCCCTGCCACCGTGCACAATCGATCAGCCAGAACGGGGCAAAACAAGCCTTTTAAAACTGGACCTGGAGATCATTTATGAACACAAAAGGATACTGCTAAGAACAATTACCCGAAGCTTGGAAAGACGGCAAAGGGTAACTGTGCGCCCTTCCGGTGTGACAGGAGGAAGGGTCCGGCAGGCCCACCGAGGGCTGTCTCATTCAGAGGATTAGTTCAGATCCTTCTGCTTGATTTGCTATTTGATACTCATTACACCCCAGACCACGTCGTGTCAGCTCTTAGATTGGTGCCCAAAAGAGACACAAATGATGATTTCTGTCCAGTAGCAAAGAGAACCCTGAAGGCTCTGGCTTTCTTGTCCTTGGGGACATTAAGCAATTTCGTAACTAACTGAACAACCGGACTCCGGCATTCTTTCTTCAGTGACTATAAATACTCAGTTCCTCAAATGCTCTTTGAACCAGCCTTCCCGTCCACACCATGGAACGTAATTCAGCCTTAAAAAGGGAGGAAATCCCGACACCTGCTACAACGCGGATGAACGTGGAGGACACGGTGCCGAGTGAGATCAGCCCGGCGCAGAAGGACCGATCCCGAAGGATCCACTCCCAGGAGGCCCCAGAGGAGTCAGATCCACAGACACTGGGAGTGGGGGAGGGGAGGGGTCCGTGTTCAACAGGGACAGAGGCTCAGTGTGGGAAGATGACCGGCCACGTTCTAGAGACAGACGGAGGGGACGGCTGCCCAACAGTGTGAACATGCGGATGCCCCTGAGCTGTGCACTTAAAAATGCTTAAAATGATAAATGTTATGTCTACTTTACCATTAAAATTTTTTAACTAATAATTTATCAAACCTCCATGTGAAACGTGCAAGAGTCAAACGTCAGGAACAGAAGAGAAACATGACCTTCGACAAAAAGGTCCTGAGCAGGACACAAACAGCACCGGCCGTAAAGGAAATGGCTGGTAAACTGCATTTCACTGAAATCGAGAACTGAAAAGCTCAGCACCAAGACAGGACGGACGAGGAGGAAGAGACCTTCTGCAGGACCCGTAAAGCCAAGGACTTGCGATCAGAACGTCTCAAGAACTCCACAAGCCCATCAGCGGGGAGGGGGGGGGACGCCGAGACCAGATGCTGCGGGGAGAACATCCAAAGGCACCAAACGGAGGGCAGGGGGGATTAGTCACCAGGGAGACGGAGCAGGGCCTGGGGCGGGGGGGCACCCACCTGCATCCCCCTCCCCCCGGGCCTCCAGCACCCCCACGCAGGAGCCTACAACAGATTAGATGCTGAAGACGTGGGGAGTCCCCAAGGGACCCCTGTCCAGCAAGCACTCCCAGGACAGCAGGTGCCCACAGGGACGCAGTGAAGGCCGGGCACAGGGTGAAGGGAGCCGCACCCCACTCCCTCACCTGAGACTCAACAGCAACAAACCCATCCAGGTGCTGGGAGCTCGGCTGGCTGCTGGGCGGGCCAGGGGGCGGGGGGCGGAGGGTCTGGGTGGCACTTTGACCCTGACTCTCCCCTCCCCCCGCTCACCCAGCTGTCTGTCAGCTGCATAAAAATGGATCCAGCTCCGCACTTAGCGTCTGCGCCCGTTTCTGTAGGTCATACGCCAGGTGTGCCTAACAGAACAGGTGAGCGACAGTCTGAGCATTGAAGGGTAGAGGTAGCTACTGCTGTGACCCCATGACCCAAATGTGTGCCTTTCACAAGAGAAAATCGGGTAAATAACGTCACTGTCTCAACAGCTTATATTCGATGACGAACATTTCTGCAACGTATCTCAACGATCCACACACGAGTTTTTAAAAATAGTGTTCTTGGGGCAGGGTGGTCAGAGGCTGCGTCCCCACCCCCCTCAGCCAAACTCCAAGACCTCAGAACCCCATCTCCACAGGGAGAGCTGACATTCGGGAGGGGGTGCTAAATAACCCCAGTCTTGCTGCCGTGGCCTAAACGTCCAGGTCCTGCGTGGCTTTTTTATTTAAGCTCCAGAGAAATGCACTGTCCCCCTTTTACAGAGAGGGAAACCAAGGCTCTGAGCAGGGAAGGAACTGGCTCGCTGGCCCAGGAACCGGACCTGAATCTCGAGAGCGGGCATCAGGTCTCCTGGTCCAGACAGGAGTCCAGGACTAAGTGCTCCTGGGCCACAAGCCACTGAGACCACGTGGACCGGAGGGACCCACCCCAGTGCCAGAGAGCAATCGGGACAAGGGTCCAGGCTCGGGGGGGGGGGGGCAGAGGCCAGTGGGGGGGGGGCCAGGGCACAGCCAGTCTCCGCCTCATCTGGGGGCAGGGTGCCCAGGGGAGAGGGGAGGCTGGGGGGGCAGCACAGGACCCTCATCTGTCCCCGAAGCTGGGAGAGCTGGCGCCACCACCAGTCACCGTCACTGTGCCCGCCGCTGCCACACCTCCCCAATGCCCTAGCGGTTCCCCTGTTAATTTGACTTCAATCATGGCTTTTTAAAACAAAGTGCATACTCTACCAGTTTAGGGCACAGAACCCGAAAGCCACCCACTCGAATGTCTGGGCATTCCGTCCTGGGCGAGGAGACTGACCACGAGGAGCCAAGGGGAGCCAAGGGGAGGGCCAAGGGCCACAAGGAGCCTGCCGGGGACATGACGGGCAGCCAGCCCGGCTCCCCCGTGGCATCACCCACCAGTGATGTCTGGCTTCTCGCAGGGGACGTCTCGCATGGTGGAGCAGAGCCTGCAGACCCCAGGCTGCCCGGGACACCCTTGGGAGGGCCCGGCTGCCCGGCTCTTCAGCCCGTGACCCAAGGTACAGCCGGGACGAGGGACCCCTGGCCTGCTCCTCCCGCTTCGGCTGGCACCACAGCAAGAATGGGAGTAAACGTCCAGTGGCCACTGGGACTGAGGTGGGGGCCAGGGCCACTCACGGGCAGAGTCCTTGTGGCTGTGGGGCCCCGTCCAGGGAACACTGCATGGCCGGCCCCCCCGAGTGTCAGCCCGCTGCACTGGGGTCTTAAACTGTCATCAACTCTACGGCAAGCGTATATACCACCCCCACCTAGGCTGCACAGAATTTAGCCAACAAAGGAAACTTTGTGGGGCTCTTGCTTATCTTGTTCTAGGGGGGCAGAGGGTAGGCCAGGTGGGGGGGGTCTTCTCTCCAGACACATGGGGGGCACTCCGATTTCCCAGGCAGAGGGGCTTGGGGAGAGGACAACCAGCCAGACCCCCGGGCTGGGCCGCCTACGGGATCCAGCAAAGCACCCCGCCGCCTGCAACAGGCAGGCACCATGGCCTCCCCGACGGGGCACTTTGGGGTGACAGGGTGGAGGTCAGTGACAGGTAAACAGGGCCCATTTCTAGCACTAATGTTAAGCCGACATCATACATTCAAGAACAAGTCAGCAACCCCACCGCTGTGTTGTCAACCACCATAAGGACAGCATTTCTGGGCCCCACGTGGGCCCCAGGAAGCCCCACTGGTCTCCCCTCCGTCACGAGCAGCCCTGAGCCCGGCCCCAGAGGCCTGAGCAGGAGCCAGTGTGCGTGAGGACGGCCTCTAGGAGGCACAGGGATGGCTAACCCCACGGGTGGCTGCTCAGACAAATGGAAGGGGCTGACCTAGGACACCACAGCCCAAGGTCAAGGATCTCAAATACTCTCGGGGAAAAGGCACGACGTGGTCGTGCATATTCAGCTATTCCAGGACTGACAAGGGACTGGCGAAGTTTCCAAGGGTGGACACCAAACCAGACGCCCAGCTTGGGAACCTCCAGGCCCCCCAAGCCATTGGAAACACAGAGGGAAAGAGGCTGCCGGGAGCCACGGGCCAGCCAGCTCCCCAGCAGGGGCTCTGAGTGGAGGCAGGACAGGGTCAACGCTGAGTTAGCCGGGGCCACCCCCTCTCCAGCGGGCGGGTGCCTCTGTCCCTGCACTGTCCCTGCTCAGTGGCGGTCCAGATGACAGGGGGAGCATCTCGAGGCCTGGCAGCTCAGACGTGCAGGGCGCCCGCCTCCACCGCGGGCTCTAACGAATTCCCTCGTGGGGTTTCTTGGAAATCAGCGACTATAATGTAATCACAGCTGCTGGGGCTCCGAGCAAGCCCGCTCAGTGGCTCCGTTCAGTTATAATTATTACGAAAGCTCAGTTAAGAAACAGTGAGGATGAACTGAAACCTTCAGGAATACGCAAGAGCTGGTGGAGGGGCGGCCCCACCTTGTGGCCAGGCCCTCACCTGCCACCGTGCCACCCGACCCAGACCAGGACACCCCGCCCCTTCCTGCGGGTCCCTGGTGGAGCCATCCTGACCCAGGGTGGTGGCCCCCGGCCCACCCTGACCGAGCTCCGTCTACCTGGATGCACCCAGCCCACAGAACCAGGCAGATCCAGGGCGGGGGCAGGGCTGGGCAGGCAGCCAGCAACCACCCCTGCCCACGGCTCCTGCTGTCTCTGCTCCAGCACCCCCCGGAGCAGCACCCTGGGGCCCCAAGAAAACCATCAGTGGGGGCGGTTATCACTGCACCCCGCTCAGTTCTTCCACTCAACCCCCCTAGCCCTCAGGCCTTGCTTCCCTTTCACAAAATGAGGGGAGTATCAGACACTCTCCAGAGACCTTGGGCCAGCAGCTGTGGGCCAGCTCCTCACCAACGTAAAACCGTGACTGCCCAGCCCCTCTGCGGGCGGGGGCAGGGGACGAGGGTTCTCCTAAAAGGGCCACACGGGTCCGAGACAAGGGGAGCAGCCCATGGTGCCATCCCAAGCCTCCGCCTGTAGCCTTGAGCTGGTTGCCAGACCTCTTGGACACCAGTTCACCTGCCTCCTCCTGATGCCTCGCTGGGGACAGCGGCCTGACCCCCGGGCAAGACTGACCCATGTGCACTCAGCCCTGGGGTGCCCTCGCCCATAAAGCACAGAGCACAGCACCCACAGTCACAGACAGGCACCCATCTGCCCCAGGCAGCGTCTCCCTGAGGACACCACGACCCCTGGGGCCACCGGTGGGAAGATCTGGGCCTCCTGGACCCCCAGGGACAGGCCCATGGTGCCCGGTGCCCCTCGGCAGCCACTAGGCCACCGCAGAGCCCCAGCCCCCCGCCCTGTGCGCCCACCTTCACGCCCTCGGGTGGGGCTGGCTGGGAGCCCCAGCGGTCCTGCTGGCCAGCCCCGGGCCCTGTGTGCTCGCTTCCCTCCTTCTCCCCAAAGAAAAACACATTCTCCACGAGCGGCTGACTTTACTTTGCTCACCTCGCCCTCACGTACAGCCCACCTTATGACTAGGACTTCGCGCTGCCTGCCTCGATCCCAGCCCATTTCGGAGCAGGAGGAATGATCCTGTGTCTCACGGCTGCAGCAACCTCGGCTCCACCCGAGCTGGGCAGACACGGGAGCCGGAGGGGAGCCTGGGCGGGAGGTCAGAGGCGCAACCCCAGACCGGGGGACAGGGGGACATGCCCCTGCTCAGGGCGCCGGCTCTGCCGTTCCTTCCGAGACTCGGGGTGGGAGAGGGAGAAGGCGGCAGCGGTGGAGACGGGGAGCAGGGCCCCCGCTCCCACGCTGGCGGCTTCACGATGTGATCTTACAGAAACCACGGTCTCCGCAGATGTGCCAGCCCAGGCGAGAAGAGGTCTCACCGGACTGAGGGGGAGCCGTATGGCCGACTGCGGGTGTCCTGAGGAGCCTCGGACACATGGAGGAGTGTGACCACGGAGGCAGGATGGGAGGGGCGTGGCATGAGCCAAGGAACGCCCACAGCGGCTAGAGGCTGGGAGGGCCTGGGGGGGGGCGCGGGCCTGTGACACCCTGACCTCCAGACCCTGGCGAGCACAAAGTTCAGCTGTTTCAGGCCACTCAGCCGGTTGGCCTCCAGGAAATGCACACAACCTGCCCCATGGACACTGACCTGGACCCTGCTCTGAGGGAATGGGGACCCACTGGTCTCAGACGGGTCTGCCCAGACTTGGATGATGTCCCTCAGGAGCGAGGCTGGGTCAGGGGAGGTAGAGGAGACAGGTCCGCGGGGCTGAGGAAGCTGCTCCCCTGCTCCCCGCACCCACTGCCCTCCACCTGTGGAAACACACATCAGACAGAGCGTCCCCCAATGACGTGATGCGCCACGTCCAGTGGATGGGCCAGTCCACACTGCAGCATCCCAACCCGAGACACGCTGCCTGGTACCACGCGTTAGCCTCAGACTCAGGCCGGGAGGCATTCTGCAAAACTGGCCCAGATTCCGGAGTCAAGGTCACCAGAGCCAAGAGAGACCACGGAAGGTTCCAGGCTGAGGTAGCCTAAGAGACACAGTAAGGCTCAGACACGTAAGAGCATGCCCATGCTCACAGCGGCATCATTCACAAAGCCCAGAGGTAGAAATGATCCAAGTGTCCATCGACAGAGCCATGGGCAAGCAAACGTGGTCCGTCCACAGTGTGGAGCGTGGCTCAGCCTTAGAAGGCAGGAATCCCCGACCCGGTGCTCCGTGAGGGAGGACACCGTGCTCCGTGAGAACAGCCGGACGCAGAAGGACAAATGCGGCAGGGTCTGCTCCCGTGACGCCCTGGGGCAATGGGACCCACAGACACAGGGAAGGGAGCTGCTGTCTTGCGGGGACCAGTTTCTTCTTCGCCGGAGGACAAGTCCCGGAGACGGATGGTGGCCGACCACTTAGCAGCACTGAACCGCAAAACTTCAAAAGGGTCGAGATCACAGACGGCGGCGATGTTGTGTGTTGTTTACCACAATAAAGGGAGGGGGAGAAAAAAATTCAAGGGGGGGGTGCTGCGGACTGGGGGAGGGGCGGGGGCAGGAGGGAAGGGGGAAAGGGGGAGAGGGCAGGGGGCACAGGTTGGGGCAGGGGCTGGGGGAGGGGAGGGGGCAGGGGGCAGGGGGGGGGCACAGGTTGGGGCAGGGGCTGGGGGAGGGGAGGGGGCAGGGGAGAGGAGCTGAAGGGGGGAGAGAGCTGGGGGGCAGGGGCTGGGAGACGGGAGGGGGCTGGGGGAAGGGGGTCCGTGTGTAACGGGACAGAGTCCAGTCTGGGAAGATGACCGCGTTCTGGGGACGGGCGGAGGGGTTGGACAGAGGGACGGCTGCACAGCGGTGTGAACGCACGGACATCCCCGGACTGTGCCCTTACAACTGGTTAAAATGGTAATTTTATACATAAGCAACTAGAATTTTTTTGAATTACAACTTTAAAGGCAGCCCTGCCAAAGGCCTGGAACGTGGACCCACAGCGATGCTCTGGCTGCAAAGGGCGACCCTGGTCTAGTGGGCTGTCTCAGAGACCACCGGCTGTTGTGCGCACGGGACGCCGTGACTACTCAGGGCAACTTATTCTCAAATCGTTCCAGGAAAAGTTTTCCTTTCCATTTTCCTGAGACATTAAGAACCTGACAAGAGACCCAGGGCAAAACCACAGGGCAGCCCCCACGACCTGGGGGCTCTCACTCTGCAGTCCAGCCCGGCCCAGGTCAGTCTGCGTGGCTTAGAGGCGTGGGGAGAGACCGGGGACCCTGCTCCTCCACCAAGAAGGGCCCCAAGGCCCGCACCTCATCTCTCCAGAGCCAGATGCCTGCTTCTTGTGGTCCTGGGTCCAGGAGTCGGGGGCCCCTCGAGGTCTGGCCCGGTGAGGACCTCAGGGCAGCACCACCTTCTGCTCCCACACCCCACTGCCTGGACGCTGCAGCCCACCTCCAGCCCGTTCTGGGAACCCACCTCCTCTGCTGGGTTACTTCCCTCACTTCATGAGCTCACTTTTCTTCTGGGGGAGGAACAGAGGAGGAGTCACAGGGGCCCCGTGGCCCCGGTCTGTGCTACAGTTTGGGACTCGGCACACAGGCAGGCCCAGCCTTGAGGACTCCTCTGTGGCCGACGCGCCTTTCCTGGCCCTTTCACGTGACAGGGACTGGCCAACTAAACTAGGTTACAACAATTAACACAAATTCTGCCTCCTGTCCCAAAACTTACATAACCATAGACACTGTGTCTCAGGAAACTCTTCCTCCGCCCATGGCCCCGTTTCCTGCCCTCGACCCCGGCTCTGGTCCTGAAAACAAAGCTCCTTCTGGACTTCCCAACTGGTACTGGCCCTTCGGCCCCGCCATCCGGTACTTGTCTGAGCAGTGGTCACTGTCCATGTGTCTGGCTGCCCACCCTCCTGGGCAAGAGCAGGGTGGAGCCAAACGGCCTGTCTCAGCAAGTCCCCACCCCCCGACTTCCCAAACAGCACCTCCTCCCCGCCAGGCACGGAAGGATTTCTGTGAGCCCCCCGGCCCCACACACACACTGGGTTGATAACATCTCCCGGATTCATGTCCACCCAGGTCCTCAGAACGGGACCTTACTTGAAGACAGGGTCTTTGTGGACGTGACGAGTTAAGGATGGAGATGAGGGATGTAGGGTGGGCCCGGCCCCCGTGACTGGTGTCCTCGTAAGAAGAGAGACATTTGAACACACGCAGAGGGAGGACAGCCGTGTGACCATCGAGGCAGAGGGAGCGGGGTGGGTCCACAAGCCAAGGGACGCCAAGGGACGCCAGCACCCGCAGAAGCTGGGAGAGCCCGAGATTCTGCCCTCGAGCCTCCAGAAGGAAGCAGCCCGGCCCACTGCTTGACTTTGGGCCTCTGGCCGCCAGAACTGTGGGGAGTACACTTCTGTCACTAAACCACCAGGTGTACGGTCAGCTGTTGCCAGGGCCACAGGGTGCCCATAAGGCTCACGCCCTCCCTGCCTGTCTGCCATCTCTGCACGCGCAAACCACTGCCCTCCTGGAGCAGACAGGCACCAACAAAGCAGCGTTCACAAAATAGGCAGCTGGGGGGGGGAGGGGGAGGGAGGCCCACCAGGAGGGGGAGGAGCTTCGCAAGAAAAGAGAGAAGCACCTGTCAGGTCACCGGGGGCAACGGCAGGCTAGAGGCGGCCCGGCCCTCCAGCCAGAGTGTTCGTGCCCAGAGCATCACCTCCGCGGCGACCAGAAAGTGGGATGAGCCCCGGGTCTGCATCCTTCAAAGCTCTTCCCCCATTTTACATGTGGGGAAACTGAGGCCCGGGGAGGTCACCATGTTTACCTAGGGTGCCAAAGCAGCACAGTGGAGAACAGGGTTCAAAAATCCCAAGATGACACGCCCGGACTCTGCAGAAAGTGGGGGCTTGACCAAGCGCAGCCCTGGACCACCCGACAGGATCGTGGGAACTGTCACAGTCCTGTCCAGCCCCGGCTGCCTCCAAACCCGGTCCTCTTCCTACCTGTGCGGCCCCAAGGGACAGCGAGACTCCCGTCCACTCGGGGGGGGATGTGGCACACCCCTGTGCAGGGGGTCCCCGGCTTCCGGACCTTGCCCACTCATGACCACGCTCACAGGAAGGGAGGGCCATCTGAGGTTCTGGGGCCCCACCAGGCTTCCACAGCTCCAGGTGGATGCTACTCCTGAGGACACATAAATGGGTTCTTCTGCCCCAAACTTGCTCTGCCCGACTTCTTCTAGACAGTGGGAGAGGGCATTTGGAGGGAAATCCTAAAGCCATTAAACTGCGGCCCCCGACATCAGGACCAGCTGGGGGCTGGTGATGGAGGGAGCCATCCTCAGACTTTGGCCACCCCGCCTCTCTCCCCAAGGGCACGAGTGTGAGTGGACAGTCCATGCCACAAGGCAGACCCAAGGTCGGCCCGCCACACGCCCCTCGGGGGCTGCCCCGCGCCCCTGCACGCTGCAAAGCCAGGGTGCTAAGTCAGTGAGTAGGATGGCCTCTGCACCCAGGGGGGCAGGACGGGGTCTGTGACCTCGGTCCCTCCCTCAGGGAATGACAAGTGCTTGGGGCTCGTGAACCCCCAGGTCCAGTTACTCCCAGAGCCGGTCACAGGGAAGCACACCGCTGGGCCGCCTGCAGGGAACACAGGGACCTCTGGGAAGGCCAGGTGCCAGCGCGGAGGCAACACTCACTCAACAAACACCACAATGCCCGGTGGTCAGCCAGGAGGAAGAGAGCTGTCCTGAAGCCTCCCCTGGGCCTGGGCTGCCCCTGCTCCCAGTGTCCCTCAGCGTCCCCCTGGAGGCACAGGCCCCGTGCCCCACGCCCATCCTGGGAGCAGGTTTCCCCGAGGAGCCAGCAGGCAATTTGCATAATATTCTTTGCAAGTTAATATCAGCCTCTGATAATGATCTCGGCATAGCGTGGAGCGCTGAGGCGGCTGTTACAACACTAAGTAATCATATTTTAAATTATGTTTCCCTTTATAGAAAGGTGTTGCAAAAACACACAGACATGAAATCTGTCTGTAGCAGCCCCACTGCCAACCACCTGACCAGCTTCCCAGTGACGGCTGTGACTGCAGCACTGGGATCCGGGAAAGCCCACCCCGCCGGCCGGACCCAGACACCACAGGCCACACGCCACCCTGGACCCCAGCCTTGCCCAGGCCGGGAAGGGGGGGGGCTGCCCGGCTGGGGCTCTGCCCCCGCCCAGGGCGAGTCCTCACAGAGAACTCCACGGGGGCACCTGCCACCCGCTCTCACCAGGGGTCCCCACTGCCCTGACCATAGGCAAGAGGGGCTCCCCCTTCCCACAGTCCCCAGCCCCAGCCTCACGCTGGAGACCCCAGTGCCCAGGAGGCCAGACTTCCATGGGATGCACGGGGCATGCACGATCCTGAGAACTCAAAACTCTAGGCTTTGGTGCGCGCAGCCCTTCATGTCCCACCGAGGGCCTGGCCGGTGGCGCCTCCGTCCCCCCCTCACCCAGCATCTGGGCTCTGCACCCTCTCCCCAGGCAGGTGAGCTCAGCCTTGACTCTGGCACACCCACACCCCGGCGGCGGCTCATCCAACAGCCCGGGGAGGCTGTCCCGTCCCAGCAACCCTGGAAGCCCGGCAATGGCCCCAGGGGCAGAAGAGACCCCCGCCCTGGGGCAGCTGCAGGGGCGACAGGAGCTGGAGGGACAGGGGTCGCCGCCCTGCTCAGAAGGGGAGCCCCGCAGGGGAGGCCGTGTACTCCCCGGCTCCCCTCTCCCTTGGCTTCCGAGCCAGGGCCACCACTCAACCTTTATTTTCTTAAAAGCTTTTTTTTCTTTTTTATTAAAAAAAAAAAATCCAATTATAGCACAAATCTCTCAGCAGGGGTCAGTGTGGAACAAGAATAGCCCAACTTAATGGACATGACACAGGCAAGATTAATGCCTAAAGGGCTTCAAAAGTTGTATGATGCAGATTTCATTAACATTTTAATTGTAATGTATCTTTTTAATCTTGCCTCTCTAATGGCTTTATATTCAAAAAAAGGGGAAAAAACTGCTGACACAACAAAAAGTATCAGTATACACAATTTAACAAAGGCGCTCAGCAGTGCAACGGAAACTAAATTAAAAGAGCAAAACTATGTTAACATTTTGATTTTTTTTAACAGCACAAAAGTCAGGAATGCGGCAGAGGCGGGTACTTCTCCCTTCCTGGCACAGGGACAGGGACGGGGCAGAGAAAGGGGCCAGCAGGGGCAGAGGCTGAGGGCCAGGACGGAGAGCCCCAGGAGGCCCCACATGCCAGAAAGACCCAGGGCAACGTCCTGCTCCCGACCGACCGACTGGCACAGGGGCACCCCACAGTCTGGGAGACAGAGGGAGGGACGTGTCCTCCAGAGCACACCAGCCGTCAGAGTGGACGGCCCCTGGTGCTGGGGGGTGGGGAAGGGGCATCTAGGGGCATCACCATAACAGGGGTGTTTTGTGGGGCCAAGGCTGGGGTTGCAGACAAGCAGGCATCCCACCCCCAACACCCACAGCGAGGGACCCCAGGCAGCTCAAATCGATGGGGCAGCCGCATATCACTGGCTCCAACTCTCAAAGACTGTTTGCAGAAATACACCTGGTCCTGACCAGGGAGGGCTCCGGAGATTTTTATTTTCAATCAACAAACACTCAGAGCACTGCTGCTCTATCGGATGGTGTACCCCAAATCCACCTCTCCTCTCAGCAACACCCCCAGCCCCTCCCCCCAAGGCAAGGCCTCCCTCAGGGACCTGGTGGCTGGGGCTGGGGCTGGGGCTGGGGCTGGGCCCGGGGGCGGGCCAGCCTGGGGCCTGGGACACAGCTCTGCAGCAGGACTCTGCTCAAACCCAGTGACTATATATGGGCACTTTCAGGCCCCTGTGGTCCCCGCCCCCGACCTGCCTGCTTCTCAGGCGGCAGGCAGGCGCTGGGCGGGGCCCATCCATGGCCATGTGCCCTCCTGGATGCCAGGGCCCAGGGCCGAGGGGGAGGAGGAAGCTTCCCCAGGAGACCCAGACCCAGCCTCTCCTCCCCCTGGGACCAGAGAACAGCGCCTCAGAGAAAAGCATGCCTGCGTCCTCCCCGGAGCCACGGAGAACAGCCTCCCCTTAAAGGGACATGTGCTCCTCACTGGCTCCTGCCCACGTACAGGGAGGGGGCATCCCGAGAGGGCCTCCAGGCTGGGCCCAACCTGCACAGAGGCCCGAGGCCGGGCCTGCTCACCTTCAGCCGGCAAGCAAACAAGGAAGCTACTACTTCACAGGGAAACACACACACAGGCCAGGGTGGGGCTCAGAGAGGGTACGTTCAGCACCCAAGGTCACATAGCTCCAGGCAGGATGTGACCTGGGAGCTCCCCTGCAGCTCCAGCTCCAGCCTCACTGCCTTGTCCAGGGCCAGTCGGCACGTGCTGGGGGAGGGGGGCCCGGAGAGCCCAGGGTCACGGTCAGACCCCCCTCCGTTCCTGCTCCCGCTGCCCTTGTCCTCAAGGACACTGCCCCACTCTGAAGATGCTAACCACCAAGGCGGCCACCAGGGAGCCCCACTCCAAAGTTCATGTCCCAAGTGTCAATGGCTACTCCTTCCAGAGCCCTCTGTGTCCACCCACAGCCCGCCAGACCCTCACCCTCAGGGCCCCAGTTCCAAAACCTGAACTCGCAAGCACAAAGGCCAGAGGCCACCACGGATGAAGCCCAGCTCCCAGCATGCAGCAGCTGCAGGACACACGAAGAGGGAGCCCTGGCCAGCAGGGCACTGGAGTTTACAAAGAGCCGGAGAGCCAGGCCTGGTGAGAGCAAGCGTTTGCGAAGAGAAACCGAGACTGCCAGGAGCCCTGCCCTGCCCAGAGTGTCGGAGCTGAATGCTCTCCCCGGCCTGCACCAGGGTCCCTGGAGCCCTGGTCCTCGTCAGGGGAGGATGTAACCTTTCAGGCACAACCACGGCAGCCCAGGCCACGCAGGCCTCGCCCACAGGTCACAGGGTGGGGCCCACACACCCCTGAATTGAGGTGTAGACTGGAACAGACAACGGGCGGTAGCCCCAAGCCGAGCCGCACCGCAAGTACCCAAGGGCCAAGCTGCTCATCTCGGGGAGGAATGGGGGGCCAGACAGGGGTGTAGCACAGTGCTGGGCGAGGGGCTCCAACAGGGCCCAGGACACAGTTCTCCGCAGACCCTGCAGGCCAGGGCGGGGGAGAGGCCCAACCCAGCCAGCCCTCAACAGGCCCTGAGGCCACTCCCAGCCCCAGGCAGACCCCAGCCCCAACCAGACCTCACTAGCTCCCAAAGTGGGGCCGCCCAGAACTGGAGTAGCTCACGGAGTAGCTCAGGATGCAGCCAGGGACTGACGGGGCGCACCTGCTCCTGCCTGGGACCCCCCTCCCAAAGAGTAGCAGCACATCACAGGACCGTGCTCCCCTCCAAAAGCCCAGGCCTGGAAGACCAGCCTCAGGCACAAGCCAGGTGGCTAACACTACCCTGAGCCGGAAGGCAGCTTGGCGTGTCCCCAGAACCTAACCACGGCCAAACTTCCCGAGTATGCCCACTGCACAGGGCTCAACACGCGGAGTGTTCCGGGGTGAGGGGCCGTGATCTGGTGCGGTCTGGGCTGGTGTGGGTCTCTCCCCAGATCTTCCCACCCACCCCTACCCCTTCCTCCCCCTCCTCTCCTCTGGAGCCCCTGACTCCCTCCCCTCCCTCTCCAGTGTGCCCAGATGATGGCAGCAGGGGGTTCTCAGCACTCACTCACTGTCACTTAGGTCTCGCAAGGACGCCGGGAGACGCGGCCTCTGTTACTGGCTCCATTTCACAGGTGAGGAAGCAGCTTGGCACGCAGGAGCCAGGTAGAGAGGGTCAGGCAGCGGGCGCTGCCTCCCACCTCCCAGACAGCCACCGTGTCCCTCCCTCCTGTGGCCCCCTGTGGCGCCCTTCATCAGACTCTCACCACAGCTGCCCCCAGCCTGGGGGGCCGCTCCCACCCCCTGCAGCAACCCCCCCCCCACCCCAGGACAACAGAACGCAGGGAGAGCCCGGGCAGGGGAGGCCCAGGTGGAAGGGGCCCACACTGGGGGTGGGCGGTGGACGAGGCTGCCCTGGCACGGAGGGAGCAAGGCCTCAGGGCACGGAGGCTTCCACCCTTGTTGATGGCCAGTGCTGGGGACTGCAACAGGAGGCCTGGGGCTGGCCCTCACGGTCCACCCCCAGCTCTGCATTCCAGTGAGCACAGGCCTCAGAGGCAAGGGTGTAAGGATGGAGCCTTGGGAACGTTCAATGCCACAGTTTTCATCTCCTGTCCCATGGTGGGTACTGAGCCCACCTTAGCTCAGGATGCAAGGCAGGCAGGCGGGACCCTGAAGCCAAGGTTCAGGAGGAACCCCAGCCGCAAACACCAGCTCAGTGCTTGCTGTCACCCCCTTCCGTGAATAACGCATGCTCGTGTTTTAGTTGGAAAGCAGGGAAAGAACCTGGAGACAGCCTCGTGCAGCCTGGTGCTCCCAGGTCAGTTACAGCAGGAGCACCTCTAAATGGGCGCAGGAGAGGATGGGCAGAGCTGGCTCTGAGTCAGCACCGCCTCTGCCCAGGGTGTGACCACTGAGAGCAGATCTCCGCCAAAAGGTGACAAGTGGTATCTTGTACTTCTGCGCTCTTTCCAGCAGGCTTACTGAAAGAGCAGGGGCCCTACATCTTGGGTCTCCTCCTATTTCCTTTGCTCAGGCTCTAGCCAAGGTGCCACCCAGCAGAGGAATGACCCTACCGAAATGCCAAAGGACCTCCTGGGAGGGACAGGCGCCACAGGGGGCCACAGGAGGGAGGGACACGGTGGCTGTCTGGGAGGTGGGAGGCAGCGCCCGCTGCCTGACCCTCTCTACCTGGCTTCTGCGTGCCAAGCTGCTTCCTCACCTGTGAAATGGAGCCAGTAACAGAGGCCGCGTCTCCCAGCATCCTTGGAGACTTAAGTGACAGCGAGTGAGTGCTGAGAACCCCCTGCTGCCATCATCTGGGCACACTGGAGGGGGAGGGGAAGGAGCCAGGGGCTCCAGAAGAGAGGAGGGGGAGGAAGGGGTAGGGGTGGGTGGGAAGATCTGGGGAGAGACCCACACCACACCAGGCCACACCAGACCAGACCAGACCAGCCAGGAGGGCGGGCCTGCAGCGGGCACAGGAAGCAGGAGGGCCATGGGCCTGGGCCTCTGCCCCCTCCACTGGGAGAGGGGCAGGCACAGTGGAGTGCCTGCGGACTGCTCAGGTACTGGATGGTGAGCACACTGAGGACAGGAAGGACCCCCCCCCCCCCCCCCCCCCCGCCTCCAGCCTGCAGTGCCCAGCCCCCGCCCAGCCCCCCATCCCACAGGATGGGCTCAACTAGAACATGCCACCAGGGGACACACAGCTGGGTGCTCGGGGAGTCCCAAGAATTACCCCTAGAAAGAAGGCGTCCAACTGCCCATGTGGGCACAACATCTCTGATTCGGAGGCCTCCAGCACGAGGAGGAGGAGGGTGGGAGCAGTGAGAATGGCCCTATAAGGCCACAGCTCCGGGGGACCCACCACCTGCAAATCCAGCGGTTTAATCAGAGAGCGTCAGGAGAGAGCTGGCAATCACCAGCCCCGGGACCAAACTTCTGAGAAGCCCGGAAGAGGGGGCCCGGAAGAGGGGACCCGGAGGTGACCTCTGACCTCACGACTCCCCCCCCCACACACACACCCCAACGCGGCAGACTTCCGAGGAGCCGGGGGTCCTCTGCCTGGGTCATGGGCGTGGGCGCGGGCGGCGGGCTCAGAGGTCACCTCTGAGGTCCTCAGATAAGGGGCTGGAGCAACAAGACCTCGGGTCCGCAGGGTCGGAGCGGAGGCTGACAGGTGCGAGCCTCCTCCCGGGGCAGCCGGCCCCCAGGGTCTCCCCAGGTTGGGGTCCGCACGAGGAAGGGGCAAGGGGGCAGGGGCGCCCAGGAAAGGGGCCCGCCGGGGCCAGGAGGGAGAGACGGCGGATGCGCAGCCGCGCGGCCGGCCTCGGACCCTGGCCCGGGCCTCTCCGCCCCGGGAGGGCCGGGCCGGGTCGGCGCGCTCGGGCGGAGGCCGGGCGTCCCGAGCGGGGCCGCGCGCCCGCCGGCCGGGAGGGAGAGAGGGAGGCGCCCGGGGCCCCGCTCGCAGCCCCGCTCGGGGCGGCGCGGGCGCGGGCGGGTCGGCGCCTCCCCAGGCCGGGCCCCGCCGCCTCCCCGGCCGGGAGGGCGCGCCGCGCGAACTTGGGCTGCGGGCGGCCGGCGGGCACTGCGGCAGGGAGGCGGCGGGGCGCGCCGCGGAGTTTGCGGGAAGTGCGGCGGCGGCCACCCGGCCCGCGGCGCCAAGTTGGGCGTACCTGCGGGCGCCCGGCCCGGTCCGGCCTGCGGCGGCAGGAAGTCTCGCGTCCCCGCGCTCCGGCTCACATGGACTTTCTCCGGCCTCGCCCAGCACCGGCCGCACCGCGGCGGGCGGGGCGCGGGGAGGCGCCGCGGGCCGTTTAAAGGGACAGCGCGCCGTCCGCGCGCGCGCACTCGCCGCCCCGGGGCGCGCCGCCCCGCCGCCAGGTGGGAGCCGGGGCGGGCGGGGGGAGGCGCCGGAGGCGGGGAGGGGGCGAGGGGGCGCGGGGCGTCCCGGGGGGGTGGGGGCGGGGCGGGCGGGTGGCCCTCGGCCCCTCCGCGCAGCCTTCCCCCCCTCCGCCTCCCCCCCCCCCCAGCGTCCCGCCCTCCGCCGGACACGGGGCCGCGCCGGACCCACGCTCTCCCCCGCCCTCCGGCCCCCGCACGGAGCCGCGCAGCCCGGGAGCCCCGGGCCCTGGAGCGCCCCCTCCCCGCGGCGACCGAGCTCGCACCGAGCAGCCTCCGCGAGGCGGCGCCAAGTGGGACTGCTGGCCGGAGGGCGTGCAAGGAAGGCGGGGGTGCGGAGCGGCCGTTGGGCGAGCCCGACGCCGGCCCCCGGGGCCTCCTGCTGGGGCAGCGAACTTGGCCGGGGCCGCTTTCAGGCCTGGCGGGATCCGGGCACACTGGCGCGTTATTGTGATTCATTCTCACCATCCGCCCCTCCCCTCCCACCCCTGCGCCTTCAGGTTTGTCCAAGGCCACGCTCCTGTGGACAGAGGTGCGCCTTTAAGTAAAACAGGCCACGCACCCAAAGGGACCCACAAACGCCCCCTTCTAAGTCGCCCCCACCCTAATCTGGGGTCTGGGGTCAGGACAGGCCACAGCGGTCCTCCTGGGCCAGGGGAAGCGTGGCTCCCTGCCTCCCACAAGGGTCCTTATGGGAAAATGGGGGTGGTACCAGAACAGTGATCTTGAGCATGGGGTCACCAGGAGGAGGGGATTAATGTGAAGAACAAGGTGCCCACTCCTTCCCCAGAGAATGTTCTGGACCCCTTGGGGGTCGGAGGCTAGGGCCAAAGCCCTGCCAGACTTTTAGCCAAGGTCATTCGTGGGACAATGGTCAGAAGCGGGTCCAAGTGCTTCTGCCCGCAGCCTCAAGCTAAGTCCTTCACCTTGATCATAGACTAACCCCCACCCCAGCTTGTGGGTCTGCACAGAAAACATCCCCCCACCAGCTCACTTCTGCCTTGCCCTCTGGGCGAATGGGTCTGACACCCCCAGACCCCCACTCAGACCTAAACAGGGTCCTAGTTCCCTCACCCCGGACCAGTCCAGGCTGCTCCCACTTCCAAGCCCATGGGGCAGTCTGACTTGTCCAGGGGGCCACTACCCACTAGAGACAGTCATGTGGTTTGGCATGTGGTCACATGGTTCAGGAGGTGCAAGGTGAGGGAGACTAAGGTAAACCTCCAGCACCGACCCAAGTGCTGCTTGCAGAAGGCTCTGGGACAGGTGGGGGCCAAGGGCTGGGTGCCTCCAGATCAGCCCTGAAGCCTTGGGATTCCCACTGGCTCCTAAGTTCTATGGACCATCTCGGCAGTACAAACACCCCACCCCACCAGCGCCCTGGGAATTGGGGCTTCTACAGATGACATGGGGAGCAGGGACAGACTAGTCTCTGGGCCCTTCCACCCCAGGGTGAGGCCCCAAAAGCTCTCCACTAGGCCCCGAGGTCCTCTCGTGGCAGCCCTGGGGTCCCTGTGTGGATGAGGACCCACAGAGGGTCTGGAGGTGTGACCGCCCCCCCGCAGGCGGTGAAAACTGGGCGTGGTGGCCCCTGTCTGAGCGCACTCCTTCGGGGAGCCTGCTCACCTGGGGAGCCAGTTCGCAGTTTGCACATTCTGATTGTTTCCATCACTTTGCTTTCTAAACATCAAAGGAAGTCTTTCTTCTTCAATGGAGGACATTTGGAAAACATTGAGGAGTTTTTAAAAGGCAACAGATAACCAGAAACCTGTTTCCCAAGGGTAACTAACAAGATTTGGTGCAGTTTCCATGTGTCTGGGTGTGAGTCTACTGCATGTGCACATTTTAAATGCCAATCCTTTCGCCCGTGAACTCACTTCCAGGCCTGGGTTGTGTGTCCTGTGCACGCTCTGGGCGCACTGTCTAACTTTATGCTGCGACAACCCTGTGAGGTTAGCTCTCTCTCTCTGCTCCTGTTTTGCTAATGAGAATAATCGGCTCCGGAAGAAAGTGCAGCCTGGAGCTCGCTCAGCCAGGGCTCCCAGCAGGCACCCAGGGTGCGGGCCATACACCTCCTGCCTCCATTTTGAGCACTGTGAGTTAGACGCTGCGCACTGTCAGCCTGGTGCTGGCTGAGAGGGGGACGGGGTGGCCACAGTCCCCTCTTGAGGGATTTGATTAGCGCTGCAGCCCCTCTGCGATTCCAGTGAGGGTCTCCTTAGCTCAGGAAGGCCCAGCCCGGCATCTGGTCCTATAGCTGATCCAGAGAGCATCGGGCTGGAGGGAAGAGGGAAGTCACAAGAGCCACATCTGCAAACGGATTAGCCAACGAGGTGGGGTCTCAGGAGTGGGGGCCCGGGTGCACCTGGGAGCAAGGCAGAGAGCCAATGCCTGGCCACCTGTCTGTCCTCCCCTGGATGCCGCAGGCCTTTCGCAGGCCTGCAGGTGGCTGAGTGGAAAGCTGACTACCCGGTGCTGGCCATCCATCGAGGAGGGATCTGGGGGAGCACCTTTCTCCTCCCAGGGCTCCCCTGGCCACACACACCCCAGACTCTACTTCCTCCACGGTTCTTTCCCAGGCTTCCTCCATGAGGGGTTTTGGGGGTCAGGTCTTCGTGCTCTGCTGCATCTGTTCTGGAAGACACTGAGCTCCTCCATCCTAGGTTTGTCTCGAAGAAGGATTAAGGCCCATCAAACACATCCAAGACTCACTCAGCCAGCTGCCTCCTCAACTGCCCCCTTCTGGGTGGCTGATGGCCACCTCTGTGCCGTGGCCGGAGAGAGCCCCTCGCCATGCCCCACTCCTGCTCCCCCTGCCTCGTCTGCTTCGGCAAATGGCCCCTCACCCTTTGGGCAGCTCAGGCCAAACACCTCTTTATCCGTTCACCTTTCTCACATCCCAGGTCCAGTCTGCCCCCTAGGCCCACAGTTCCACCGTACACCTGACCCTTTCTCACACCCACTATCTCTCTGCTACCCTCCCGGTCCAATCCCCTTTTCCTCAAGTTACTGCAGCAGCCCCGAAGCTGGGCTTCCCCTGTCTCCCCCCACCCCGTTGCCCCTGTCCGGGTCTTGTACCACATAGGAGTATAGAGACGCCTCTGAACATGTCAGATCACAGCCCCCCTCTGCTCAGATCCCTCAGTGCCCCCCCATCTCCCACACAGAACTTGAGCCCAAGTCTTTGCAACAGCCAAGACCTGGGTCCCCACCCCACACTCACCCCTACTTGGCCCCTGTGCAGCTCCAGCGCCCCAACTCGGCCCTAGGGACTTTGCACCTGCTGTCCCCACTACCCATACCTTCTCCCCCTCTCACCATGTCTTTGAGACGACTCACTTCCTTTGGGTCTCTGCCCAGTCATCCCTGGGGCCTGGGCCTTCCCTACCCTCCCATAAAGCAGAGCCAGATGGGCCATTGCCCGCAGACTCCTTGGCCCAACCCTGGTGCTAATCCCCTCTGACACTCACAGCCCCCTTCTCCCCCCGCCCCCACGGGTACCGGCTCCCCGTATTGTTCACTACCCTACCCCTGGCCCAGTGGGGTGCCTGGTACAGGTCAGCGGACCATAGACATCCGCAGCGTGTGGGAGCCTGAGGGGTACTGTGCCCTCGCTGATGAGGGGCCAGAGCCCCTGTCCACCTGCCTGAGTCTCGGTGCCTCTCTCCTGCCTGAGCGTCCAGAGTCTCCAGTCAGCAGGTGGGGAAGCAGTAGCCTGGGGACCCCAGGGTCAGACCCTCAGCCGGGTCTGTTGGCGTGAGAACAGACTCCAGCCCCATAAATGGCTTCCCCGGGAGGCGAGCCGAGTGGGAGCTGGCCGCCCACAGCGCGTCCTTGCACCTGGGTGCCTGGGCCAGGCCTCTGCAGGGAGAGCAAAGGGAGGGTGTCTGCGCCCCTTGTTCCACTCCTGCCGGGTCAGCACAGAAGCAAGGCCACCGAAAAGCCTTTGGCGCCATGGCGTTTGCACTCTCGGGAGGAAGCCTCTTTTATCGGCCAAAGAGAAGTTCACGGGGCCAAAGTAAACGCCTGACGGTGGGTCCCTAACCCTCCCTCGGAAGCTGCCCCAGGTGGGCTCTTCCTCTGCTCTAATGGGCAGCGGCCCATGGAGGGTTTTCCCGCCATCGCCCCGAGCGCCTGCGTTCCCAACAAAGGCTAAGTCAGGGAAGACCCCAACCCCGAGACCAGGGTAGCTGCCAGAAAAGTGGTGAGGCTCCATTCCACCCCCCTGCCCCCGGGAAGCTCTGGGAGAGGCCCTGGCCGCCTGTTTGTGGCCACACGTCAGCGGCCCACAAAGGACCCCTTTGTTGTGATCCTGCCCTGTGCCAGCCAGGCAGCGCGGGGCGTGCTGAATGCCCAGGCGCTCAGGCCGTCCCCTCACAGCCAGGGCTTGAGGAGGGCCCCCAGACTCGGGGAGCAGCCCTGCCGCATGAAGCTAAGCAGGGGCAGGAACCAGCTGCACACCCCAACCCCCGGACTTGCAGTCCAAGTCCGGCCCCCACTTGGAGCAGTTGGTGGGTTTGGCCCACCCCATCCCCAGTTTCAGATTCAAATTGAGGCCAGCAAACAGTCCAGCCGGATCCTGTGGCCTACCCCCCTCCAGGACTTCTGCCTGGGACCCCAGGGTGGCACTGCCGAGGCTTCGGGGGCAGCCAGAGTCCACAGGACAGAGGGAGTAAGAACACCACACCTCATGGCCGCCCAGGGCCGCAGTGTTGCAGGATTCTCGTCTCACAGAGTCGAAGAATGGATCTCGGGGACACCGAAGGGTGAAGTGAAGTGAAAGTGAGAACAGAACAGAAAGAAAAGCTCTCTAGAGTGCGCGTCCTCCATGGGTTGCCACCGAGGGAGGCTAGGCTCAGCCTTTTATGGAACGCTGACCGGGGAACTTGGTAAATATCTTGTCTATACGGTGTAAGAGGAATGAGGGTGTTCCAGTAAGTATCATGAGCACAAACAAGGCATTCTTTCTGTCCGGTTAATATCTCTTCTGTAACATTTCTCCTCATCTGGGATTTCTGTGAGCCTGGTCACTAGCCCCCTGCCCCTCTCTCCCTACCCAACCCCGCCTGTCCCTGACTCAACAAGGCACAGGACACCGGGCAGGGACCCCTGGGGGCCATCTGCCCCAGGGCCCTGGCTACCCTCCAGCCACTGCCCAGCTCAGGACATCAGGCCCTGGCTCCTGTCTGGGCTCCTGTCTGGGCGGCAGTGGCCAACCTTGAACACAGCCCACACACCTCCCCAGGAAACTACCTCACTTTTGTTCCTGGCCCGGCTCCTGGACCCTGGGGGCCTGCCCACGGGACAGCATTGTGTGCACTCCTGCAGGAGGGGAAGAACAATGGAAGGTGCTGGCAGGCCCTGCCCCTCCAATAAAGGGGCCAGCACCCCAGCTTCCCCGGAGCCAGGCCCGCCTGGCCCATCAGAGGCCCCCCAGGTCCCTCTGCCGTTCCTCCTCTTACCGTGGTTATTCTGGAGAATCGGCAGCCCCTCCACCCCTGGGGGTGCCCCCACCCGCCTCTGGGGACACGCCGGGCTGCAGGGCACTTACGTGGGCCTGGGACACAGAGGCCCACGTGGTCACTGGTGGCTCTCTTCGGGCGTCACGCGGCGCTCTCAGAAGCCCAGTGTGGCGTGCAGGCCCCGGCGGCCCCTGGCTCTGCCTGCCAGGCACCCATCACCCTGTCTGTGCGGGGCCTGCGTTAGGAGGCATCAGCCCACACTGGAATGGGGACCAAGTGTGTTCTGCAGCGCATCTGGCAAGAGAGTCCTGGGGTTGAGGCCGCAGCCCCCCACCCCCGGCCAGCCCATGTGCCCCTGCAGACGATGAAGACCCTGTATGAGAAGGGGATTTCAGACCTCCGTGTTTCTGATGGAGAGTCTGGTCGTCCTGCAGACACAGGAGCTGGGGGCTCGGGAGGTATCCAAGGATGAGAAGCATGGAGGAAGAGGGGGAGGGGCAGCCAAAGGGAGAGAAGGGCTGACAGGGCCTCGCTCTGTGCCCAGTGAATTCCCTCCAGGCCTGAGCAGCTGGCCTCTGCCCACTGCCCAACTTCCGTCCTCCTCCCACCCACCCACGCTTTCCTTGTAGCACACAGGCTGCCAGTCTGTGCCCACGACCACAGGGCCTTTGCACCTGCAATCCCCTGCCTGGGCTCCCCCTCTCCCTGTGTTGGCAAGTGAACTCTGATGAGCTCATCCTTTAGGTGGTCTACTCGGGTCCTCAGGGAAGCTGTCGGGACCCCCCAGCTGGTTCTCACAGCATTGGGCCGCCTCCTGGGGTGCACTTCTACACTCCAGCAGATGGATTAATCTGGCCCCTAGGGTGAGGAGACACACTTGCTAAGAGAGGCCCAGCCAGAGCGCAGGCAGCCTGGGAGGGTGGCAGGCAAGGCCCATCCGCATTGTGTGTGTGTCGGGGGGCGAGGGGGGACAGGCCACACACCTGCCCCCAGAGAGTGGAGAGACCTAGCTGTCCTTGAGCACGGCTGTGTGCCAGGCCCGGTGCTCGGCCCTGGGACGCGGTAGAGAGTAAGGTGGGCTGGGGCCACTCTCCAGGGCCTTCTGTCTGAGTCAGGGGCACAGTTGGTTAAACCCCCAGAAGGCCATGGACTAGAAAGTGCTTGGCATACAATGAGGTGCTTCATGCAGTAGGACGTCAGAGTTGGAACCGGAAACCAGCCAGAGCGGCCACCATGGAGAAAGGTGTGTGGTTCTTCAAGAATTAAACAGAATTACACGGGACGCAGCAGTTCCGCTTCTGATGTGAGTCAAAATTGGGAGCAGGGTCTCAAAGACTTACTTGTGCCCCATGTTCATGGCACCGTTCACAATGGCCAAGGGGTGAACACAACCCAAGTGTCCTTCGATGGACCAAATGTGGTCTTCCCGTGCAGTGGAGTAGCGTCCAGATCCGACTTACTGAAATATCTAAGGAGTCACCCTCTGGAGACGGGGCAGGGGGTGGGGAGGAGGGGCGAGGGGGGTCCCGGTTCAGTGGGGACTGTTTACTCCAGGAAGAGGAACACGGTCTGGGGACGGCTGCACAGCAGTGTGGATGCTCAGGATGCCCCTGAGCTGTGCGCTTAAAAGCACTGAAGACATAAATCTGATGCCTATTTTCACAAGAAAACACCAAATGCTGTGTAGACACAAGTGGAGGAAGCGGCCCTCCAGGCTAAGTGGACATGGAGGGGGACAGGCTCCCGGTGCGGCAGGGGGAGGTGGGAGGTGTGGAGGGAAGGGGTCGCTGGCAGGGCTGGTCAGCGGGGCCAGGAGTCTGCGCGTTCTGCACCGGGCAAGCCTCCTGACCCTGTGCGTGAGGGTTAAGAGGTCTCCTGGTTGCTGGGTTCCAGGAGACCCGCTGGGGACCCGCCCGGGAGTCCAGGGAGGGCCGAGGGGGTGAGGACCTGAGGGAAGCCAGAAGGACCGAGGTGGGAGACGAGTGATGTCCATTCCCTTAGACGGGAAGCTAGGCGGACAGCTTGGGGGAATCAAGCCTTCTGTGTGGGCCACAGGAACCCCTGGGGAGTTCCCACTTGGGTCACACGGCCCCAGGCGTCAGAGCTGATGCGGCCAGGGGTCAGCGCATGGGGACGGAGGGCCCTCCTGTCACTGGTGGTCATCACTGCCCCAAATCCAGTGGTCCGCCCCTGGTCTTCCCTTGACGCCTCAGCATTTGGCCACAAGGTTGAACGGCCCCCCTCCACCAAGCACTTAGTGGCTTCTGGAGGCGCTCTGCTATTTTGGGTCATCCCCCACTTGTGGCCCCTCCTCCTCTGCGCAGCCCTAGGCCCCTGTCCTGCTGAGGGGACCCCCCCCAGGTGGCCAGGGTGCACGTGAGGATCTGAGGTGCGCTGGTCCTCACTGGGATCCGTGGGGAGTGCCATGGGGCCCAGCTGGCCTGCCTTCCCCACTGCCACTGTAGGACCAGGGCTGGCTGCCAGCCGTGGACCCAGAGCACTCGGGGATGGGTGGGGGGGACGTGACGAATGGAGTACAGTCCCCGGGCAGGAAGGCTGGGTCTGGGGTCACACACACAGGCTACAGCTCATTCGCCAGGAGCTTCCTCCTGCTGCCAGGCAGCCTACGGGCGGCTGGGCCCCACAGATTCAAATCTGGGTCTGGTCTTGTGAGGAAGACCAGGAGCTTGGTGGTCTGGAGGCATGGTAAGAAAAAAACCTTCATTTTCAAGGGAGAGCCGGGGGTGGTGGGGTCTGCACAGAGAGCCGAGGTGTGTCCACCAGCAGAACATCCCCTCGGGGACGGGCTGGACTCACCCCTAGACTGCATTAGAGGTCTGGGTGCCCACAGGTCGAACCACACAGAGGTAGAACCCTTGGGCTGAAGGCTACCCATAAATCAGGGCCTCCCGAGGGGGTACGAGGTGCCCTCCCCGTGGGCTGGGGGCCGTCCCTCACCGTGGGCTCCCCGCTCAGCCCTACTGCTCTGGGAGCCATTGCTCAGTGGCCATGCCCCTTGATGGGCACATCCCTTCTGAGGAGCTGTACATGGTGCTGGGCGTACCCCTTCCAAGCCCCCACCAGCCGTGTCCCTGCTCCTGAGCCCACGGCAGGCATGGCCTGACCCTGAGATGGGGCCTCTGGAAATGGCGTGGGGCCTGGGGCCAGGGCGGTGGTTGGGGGGCTTCTGTGGGACAGCCCGGGTGTAACTCTACTCCCCCTTCCCGCCCCCCACTGCCATTCTGGCTCCCAGGAGAACCAAGTCCTCTGCTCTGTGTCCCCAGTCCTGCAAAGGGCCTTGCTCAGAGGGGCAGGACAGAGGAGGGCCCCAGGGCTCTACTCTCCGACCCTGGCCCAGATGAGACTCCAGGGCTCGGGCAGACAGGAGGGGGAGCCCTGGCCTGCAGCTGGTCATCGAGAAGGGTGGCCCTGAGCTGGTAGGAGCGCCAACTGATCAAGCTCCTGATGTCACCCCATGTGGCCGTCCAGGGGAGGGCCCTCCTGCTAATAACCTCACCTCCAAGGAAGAGTCGAAATGGCTGTGCACTGTCCCCCCCCCTGCCTGGGTGGGTCATGTGGCCCATGGGGTCCCCTTAGATGGCCACAGTCTGGGCTCCCCCAGGGAAGGAAGCCAAGAGTGACAGATGGACGGACAGCCCTGGCCCCTGGAGGACCCAACCGTCTGCTCTGGGTGGTGCTTGGGGCTGCAGGGTGGACCACGGCCCCAGTCCCGGCTGGCCATGGCCATTATCTTTGTCATCTGTCCCTTGTCCTGGGAAATTCTGGGTGAGGACCCGGTGGCTCAAATTTGGGCTAGCCGAATGAGGTGGTCAGCCTAGGGGAAGGGCCAGAGCGGGCCTTTTGGTCACCAGGTGTGGCCTTAACTCAGACCTAGGCTTTGTGCTAACGGACAAGTCCCTGTGGCAGCTGGAGCCCCAGCCCCACCAGCGAACTCCCACCCCACAGCCCTGTGTCTGCTGGGTCCCGGGACCTTCAAGCAGGGAACTAGGTGCTTATGACACCATTGGGAAGCCAGGCTTCCAGGAATGCGTCCCGGAACATTCCAGAGCACTTTGTGAAGGGGCTGGTACCTCTATGCAATGCAGGGGGCATCAGCAGGGACACTGGCTTCAATTTCGCAGGCCGCAGTGCAGGGTCAGGAAGCCAGCACAGCCCAACACTGCACCCCTGCGCGCCCCTGACCTCACCTGCCAGGAGCCCAGGAATACATCTCAGGGAGGGCAGCCAACAAGGTCGCGCCCGCCCTGCATTTGGAATGACACACCAGGGGAGCCAGGGGCAGAGCCCCTACCGGACTCACAGCGAGAGCAAAGGAAGAGTGAAGGTGCGTGAGGGTGCAGGGCCCTGGCCCCCACCCCAGCCAGGGCTTCTCCTGAGCGGGAGTGCACCTGGCTCCAGGTAGGTGTGTGAGCAGGTGTGGACACCTCTCCTTGACCACCTACAAAGCCGCCCAGGGGAGGGATTTGCCCAGAGCCTTTTGCTGAAGGGCCGAACAGACCTCGGGGTTTAATACTATTTGTCGTGTAACCCGCCTCTCCTTCAAAACCCAAAACCCAAAGCCCATCATCAGGGTGTTAATTCTCGTGACTGGAACATGTCTGCAATCCAGGCCAGAGGTTCCTAAACTTCCCTGAGAGGTGGTGGCCACGCTGGACAGCTACGCCCACCCTGGCAGGGGCGGCCTCCCTGGTTAGCATCAGCACACAGACCCCACTCCAGGCTCGAAGGGGCACCAGGAGCTCAGTGCTGGGTCCATGGCTCGCCCACCTCCCACTTACTGGCTTGCAGACCAACCCTCGGCCCCGCGGTTGCACCGAGGGTGGGTCCTCCTTTAGCCGCTGGGGAGACTGCGGGAGCTGCCCTGGAGATGAAGACTTGCTCACCTGGCCCCCAGACTCCTGAAAAGCCCTCCTCTGAGGGCAGCCTTGGTTTCCCCCGGACCACCTCCTGTAGCCGGGAACACCAGCCCGAAGGCCTCAGAGCTGACGGGCCAGCCGTTCTTGGGCAGGGCAAGGCAGGGCAAGGCAGGGCAGGGCAGGGCAGGGCAGGGCTGGACAGAGGAGCGTGTGTGGGCTGGGGCACCCGCTGCCGCGTGCTGCCGTGCGGTGAGCTCCGGCCGGGCCTCCACGGGGGCTGGTGGGCAGATGCAGCGGCCAGAGCAAGGGCTGCCTGGGACCCTGCGGCCCCAGGGGGTCTGCCGTGCCCCGGGGCCATCTGAGGCCGCGCCCTGCAGCCCGGGGACATCTGTGAGTCCTCGGAGGCCAGCTTGGGTCCCTTCCACAGAAGGAAACTGGGTGAATATTTTGGTTTCGCAGCAGCGGCTGCGGAACCCGTGGTTCTCTGTGCGAGTGAATTAGGGCAGCACCGCATCGGCTTCCGTGTGCCTCCCCTCAGTTTAAATTGGATGCTCCGATCTTCTGCTTCTTTTGTCCTAAATTTCTCTCCAACATTTTGTGCAGCTGTTAAGCTCCCGAGAAGGCTGAGGGGTGGGTGGCTGGGTGCCCCACCCCCTCCCAGGAGGGATGGCAGAGCCTGGCCAGTCACGCCAGGGTGGGCACAGCAGCTGGGGGTATTCTGTGCCCCCCACAAGCTACAGGTGAGAGCTGGGCACACACTGGCTGGGGTGGAGAGCTGGGGACCCCCGCCGAGTCAAGGGCAGGCGCTCCAGGGCCAGGTCCTGGGTGGCATGCTACCTTCCCAGGAGAAGTCAGCAAAGGGCAGGCACCTATCCCCGTGGACACTGCCGGAGGGAAACGTCCTGCCTATGAGGCTGAGCTTGCGGGGCGCTGAGTGGCCCTGGACGCAGTCTTTCAAAAAGTGAGCATCAGGCCCTCGGGGCACAAGGAACAACGTGCTGCCATCGGAATGTGTTTCCTCAGGGGCCTGGATGGCTCAGTCCGCTAAGCTTCGGCTCAGGTTGTGATCTCAGCCTCATGGGATTGAGCCCCGCGTCGGGCTCCACGCTCAGTACGAGTGTGCTTGATTCTCCCTCTCCCTCTCCCTCTGCCCCTTCACCCTACGTGCGCGTGATCTCTCTCTCTCAAATAATGAATACATCTTAAAAAAAAAATGTGTGTGTGTCCCCCCCCAGAGTCATGTGTTGAAACCTAACCCCACCGGAGGTGAAGGTGTTAGGACGCCCTTGGGAGGGGAGCAGGTCGCGGGGTCGAGCCGCAGGAGAGGGACCCCAGGGGCTCCCGCACCCCTCCCGCCGCCTGAGGATGCAGCGAGAAGTCTCGTCTGTGAACCGGGGAGCGGCCTCGCCGGACACGGACTCTGTGGTCGCCGGGATCCTGGGCGAGCAGCCCCCTGAGCTGTGGTCGTGGGCCCGTGGGCGGTGCTCCGTTAGAGCCACTGGGTTGGCCTGAGATAGGACAGCCCCTCCACACCCCCACCCCACAACTATGTGAGCGAGCCGCGCCCCAGAGAAGGTCTGCTAACCTGCCCCTGAGGTCAAGACCAGGAATGGGTCTGGGCACAAAGGGCAGAAGGCATGTCCCCTCCCCCAGGCAGGGCTGCAGCCTCGGCCCCTGGCTTCCAGCACCTTCGCCTGGAGAGGGCCACCTGGAGCTCTGGCCCACTGAGGTAGTCTGGGCACGTTCTGGAGCCATCCCTGCCCCCCACAGTTCTCACCGGGAGGAAACGCCAGCCCTGGGCTACCTTCCCCTTCTGGGAAGAGCTGTGTCCAGCAGCTCTGTCCATTCCAGACCGTGAGTCTGGCCGCTCTCGCCTTCCTCTCCCGTGTCTCACAGGAAAAGCTGGTCCTGGAGAGGAGCAAACACCCGCACAGCGCAGCATCTAAGAAACAAGTCCCTTCATGCGATCAGCTCCGTGATCACCTGACCCAAGCGCGCGGGGGGAAGGTGATCGGAGCAAGCATGCCCTTCGGCTCTCTCCAGCGGGGTGTTTCCGAGGCGGGAACACGGGGATAATGGCACTGGGGGCTTCCCTCCCTTCCGTCTGAGAGCGCCTAGAGGGAGCAGCGGGGCAGGGAGGCGGGGCCAGCACCAGTCCGCCCTGCCCTGCCCGCTCTCGGGGTGAACAGGGGCGGGACTCAAAACTTCGGGTGGTGGAAAACACGCATGCATCATGCACACATGTGAGCGCACACACAGGCCCGCACACGCGCACCCCAGCGGCTTGGCGGGGGTAGGGGTGGCAGGTCCAAGGGGGCTGCAGCTGCCCCGAGGGGCGCCACACAGGTGGTGCCGAGAGCAGGCCGAACCAGCTCCAGGCTGAGGCATCAGGAGGATCCTCGTGCCGCACCCAGGGAGCCGGGAACACAGAGACGGGGTGATCGAAGCACAATCTGAAAAACATACAAATAATTCCTGTGACCATTAAGTCAGGATGTTGTTGTAAATAACGAATTCACATTTAAAACTCAGATTTATATCGTCTGAGGGCTGCCCCTGCCCTGTGTGGGCAGGCAGGGCATGGAGGCCCCGTTGGCTCTGAAACGTGAAGGGCAGGTCGGGGGCTGGGCAACATTCCAGTCCTGGAGGAGGAGAGCCTGGGGGCCGGGGGACAATAGAGCAGGGGTGCGGCTGGGCCACTGCAAAGATCAGGAAACCCACTGTCTCTGCTCACCTGAGTCGGCACGTGGGCAGAAACATCCCCACCAGTGGGGCACGGGGGTCAGGGTGGGGCCTGGGTTGCCTATGTCTCCCTGTCTACTGACCCCAGTCAGGGCAGGAAGGGCACCACTCCCCGCCCATCCGAGAAAGCGGCATCCACGGCAAAAGCGCCACAACGTCTGCTGGGTGCACCTGGAAGGAAAGGGCCCCCCTGGGCTCCAGGTGACCTGGAGTGACCCCCGTGGCAGGGACACACCTCCTAGGAGGCCACCTCACTGCTCCTCTCCCATGACATCACGGTCAGCCCGGACTGATTGATTTCCGCATGAATATTCATGCGGCATTGCAGCCAGGATGAGCCATTAATATTCTCCGGAAGCAGAATGGAGCACCGGTCTCCTCCTTGCGGAATGAATGGCGGTCAACGCGCAGCAGATGGGAGGTGGCTGTGCGCTTTTCAGGCATGCACATGGGCCTTCGGGGCTCTTGTCTGAAGACACGCTCCCACTGACTGACTGGGGAGGCTGGGGCGGGACTGCCCCCTCCGGAGGGATGCCCACTTCCGGGTGGGGTGCCCCAGGCCCTGCCCTGCTCAACCACAGGGACCTCCCCACCCAGCGACCTATAAACTAGTCTCCCTCTCCCGCGCCTTCTGGTGGCCTCTCTCCTGCCCTGCCAGACTCACCGCCCCGGCTCCAGGCCCACGGCGCTCCCCACCCTTCCCCAGGTGCTTGCCTCATGCCGACGGGCACCCTGAGGAAGGGCCCACTCCACAAGGGCCGCACCCTCCTGGGCCCGGGTCTACCCTCAGCGCCTACCCCAGCCACCTGTCTCTCTGGGCTTCTCCCACCAGTTAAGAGGCCAACCCAACCCACGCTGGGCCCTAGGAGGTTCCGGCCCATGCCCCGCCCGGCTCTGGCCCAGGCTGCTTCCACCAGCGCAGCCCATCCCCAGCCCAGGGCTCAGGGTCAGCGTCCAGTCCCAGGTCAGGGAGGCAGGTGACGTGGCTGAACTGGCCAACGGCGGAGGAGGTCTGCCCGACCTGGGCTCCTGTGCTGGTGGCCCGGAGTGGTGTGCTGGCCTCTCTTGGATAGGGCATACCACGCACCCTCCCGCAGGCCCTCCCCCCCACCCCCGGCACCAGCGCAGGGGCGGCCACACAGAGAGCGCCACAGCCACTCTGCGAGAGGCCCCGGGTGACACAGCTGCCAGCAAGCCTGGGCACGGTGCCCGCTGGGGCGGGGGGAGGGGCGCAGCCCACGAGCCGCTGAATCAGCGCTCTCCTGTCCTCCCTGTGTCCTCTCTGGGCAAGGATGCTGGTGAGGCGGGGCGCTCCCTCTTCTGGGAGCTGTTAGGGAGGCGGCCAGACTGCTGGGGTTTCTGGAAAGTGGCTCCTGGGTGCAGCCTGGTGCAGAGCGGCAGGCCAGCCTCGAGGGGACGGGGGCGCTGGCCGTCTAGAGGGGCTGGCCCAGAGAGGCCCTTTCCCAGCAGCAGCTGCGAGGGAGAAAGGAGAAGCACTGGCCCCTGCAGTGGGAAGGAAGCTCGCTCAGGCCCAGAAAGGGCTGAATCAGCACCGAGCGCCTGCCGTCGGCCGGCTTCCTCCTCCAATCACACGCTGGAAGCCACAGGGACCTCTCAAGGTCAGGGACCATCAGTATCTGAGCAGCCGGCCCCAGCAGACCGCCCTGTCCTCCGCAGTAGCACTGGGGGTCACCCTCTGGTCAGAGCTGGGGTGCACCTGCCCATCGTCCGGGGGTGGGCGTGCCCCTCCCCCACGGCCCCTTGGCAGGCTGCCCCCACTGCGGGGGGAGGGGACAGGGGACCGGGAAAGACACAGAGGTCCGACCGCCCGTCGAGGTGTGACCTCCTCAGGGGCAGCCAGAAGTGCCCGTAGGACCAGAGAGGGCATCTTCTGAGATGCCGCGTCCACCCCGCCCGGGGCCTGCACAGCCAGACTTTCTCAAATAAAGCTCTAGTTTCTGGAAGTTCCCAAAGCACCACCCCTCCTCGCCATCGCCCCCCTGCTGGCTGATTTCCCTCCCCACGGACAGCTCCTCACACCCTCCATGCTGGCCACGGAGGGGTCAGGCTGTGGGAGGCCCTCAGAGGGCATAGGTGTGGCCACTGAGGCTTTTCCTCCTGCCTCCCCAGCACCCGGCTCTGCCTGCAGGGACACAGCGCCTCCCCTCTTTGCTCAAGGGAAGTGCTTCTCCCCTTCCGCCTCCCCGGCTCCCTCCCTCTCTGCCCCCTTCTGCCTTGACCCTGACCTCTGACCCAGCCTAACCCTGACAGGACCATCCTCCTGCCAGGCCAGGAGACCTCCCGGCGCCCCCCAGCTCCCCACCCCCACCTCCCAAATCGAGGACCCACTTGCCACCACCTGCAGACCCTTCCAGGCACTCTCCTCCCTCTTGGGCCCATCCTCACCCACCTCGGGTCCTGCGCGAGCAGCAGGGGCCCTCCTTGCCCTCCCAGCTCCCTGGGTCTGACTCACCGGCTGTCCCAGGTCACCTCCTGCCCGGACCCTGCCTTGAAGGCTGCCTGGGCCGTTTGCGGGGAGGGAGGCAGCAGGAACCACTTGGGCCTGGTGGCTTTGTAAGGATGAATCCTGCTTCCTAAACCAGCTCCAGCTCCTGGCATTTGCCGGCATGGCCCTGGGACCTGCGCTCAGGCCGGGTTTTGTCCTGTCCAGACCCCCAGCCCCTGCCTCCTCACAGCACACGGAAGCCTCCAGGCCTGTAGGTCATTCCATTTTCCTGACGACGTGAGCCCATAATGAGCAAATACTCTGCTCTAAATAAGACATTTCAGCAGAATGCCCGAAATGCCCCCTTGTGCTGCCCTGAGGCCAAGACCCCTCTCTGGGTGGCAGCATCCTGACGGCAACCTCAGATCCCCCCCCTGCTCTCCCACTGCTTGGCCCACAGCACGTTGTCTTTGAAGATGGGGACCAGCAGACGGGGGGCGGGGGGCGGCGCGAGGTTACTTCAGCCCCGGAGGTGGGAGCTGGCAGGAGGCCCCTGGAGGAGGGCTCGTGCTCACCTCAAACAAGAAACAGCCGGGGAGGCGGGCGAACTCAAGGCTCTGGCGTGGTGAGGACCACCCGGGACAGCCGGCTGGGCCACTGCCACCCACGCCTAGAGGCACGTGCGCTGAGCTCACCCCGGCCCCAAGAACGGGCAGTGCCACCCTGGCGGCACGAACTGCACCTCCTGAGCTGCCTCTGCCGCTTTTGGGGACTTCACCAACTCTGCCACCAAAAGCTAAACCCCAAAACGACTTGGACTGTTTTCTTCTGAGAAAACACCCAGTTCCACAAAGTCCGAGAAATGGCAGACCGGCTGCCTTTCCGTGGCACTTTCTGGCCAGCGTGGCAGCGTGCAGGGGCATTGCCGTCAGCAGCGAGGACCAGGAGTGTCCCTGCACGGGAGCTCGGAGACCTTTACAAAATAAAGATACTAAGTAATAACGTGTCTCTCGTTTTTCCAAGTGTGTTCGGTTCAACAGGAACCACAACTTTGGTTTTCAGCCACTGTCTTCTCCGCACACGCGTATCTTCCCCTGAAACGGAGCTCAGGCTGTACGCTTGGTTCTGTGACCTAGTTCCTGGCCCCGGGGACTTCGCCAGGACCCGCTGCCGGCACGGCCATGCTCTCCCTGCCGTCCTGACTGAGCCCCCAGCCGCGAGGTCAAGGTGGGCCCCCTGAAGCCCAGCATGTCCACTCCTTCCCTGGTGTCACGGGTGCCTGCTTTAAAGCGTCCCTGATTTGGGGGCCCCTGGGTGGCTCAGTTGGTTAAGCATCTGCCTTCGCTCAGGTCATGATCCCGGGGTCCTGGGATCGAGCCCCACATCGGGCTCCCTGCTCCGCGGGGAGTCTGCTTTTTTCCTCTGCCTGCCGCTCCCCCTGCTTGTGCTCTCTCACTCACTCTCTCTCAAAATAAATAAAATCTTAAAAAATAAATAAATAAATAAAGCGGTCCTTCCCAATTTTACCTGGGACAGACGCCTTCTATGGCATTTTTGGTTGGTTAGACCCTTAGAGAAAGAATAAAGTTTTTGAGCTTTAAGCAATCACTTCATCAACGTGTTAAAAAAATAAGTTTAATGCAGGTGGCTCATTTCATAAAGAATATAACAGGCACTCGACACACCGATCATCTTTGTGTTCAACGTGCCAGTTCCTCACGCGGCCGCAACGACATTCAAGGTGGCACGGCCAGACCCCTCCTGCCATCCTGACGGCGTGGACAGGTGTCCACCTCAGTGACGGGAGCTTTGGGGGAATCTGAGTTAACACAAAACAAAACTTTTAGGAAACAGCATGATTTAGTGCAAAATATTCTCTGGGGCGCTGAGGAGGGGGATCCACGCAGGTCGACTCCCCACCTGCCGTCCAGGGACAGACTCAGCACGAGAAAGAACTTCACCCAAGGAGCCTTCCCACTGTCCCCAAGTCGACAATCACTGGATAGAAGCTGGCTACAAATCAAAAACCATGGTTTACAGCCAAGCTTTTTTTGCTTTCTCTACCTGATTTGGGTTCTTCTTCCCATGGCACCAACTTCTGAAAGCTCCCCTGGCCACTGGGCTGCCTGGCCATGCAGGGTCATAGGGGCCACTGCCCATGCCCGGGGGTGGGGTAGGGACAACTCAGGATGAGGTGGGGGTCTGTCACCCCCAGGATGGGGCTGTGTCCTGTCCCCGGTCTATGCCTGTTGTCCCAGCACAATTATTCAAAGCAGCTTCACACCTGCCGAGGAGACCCACGGTGACTACTGAGCCACCGGGCCACCCTCTCCTCCTCTGACAAAGAAGCAAAGGGTCTGCGCAAGACACTGGCCCCCGGCTGGACCAACAGGCCCTTTGCTCTTTCCGGCCCCACATTCAGTTCTGCCTGTCGCTCCGCAGCTGCTCCAAGAGCCCCAGGGCAGGAACACGGGCAGCCCGCCCTGGTGCACACGCACACCCCTCCGAGGTGCTCCTTCAACAGAAGCGTGGCTTACGTTTCCGTGGCGCACACGCAGAGGCTGTGGCGCTTCTCCTCAAGACCTCTGACGTCAGCTCCCAATACGCACGTTTCAATTCTAGCCATCCCTCAAAGGAAGAGAGGCCAAAGCTCCACTCCCCCCCACCAGCCAGAAAGGAGTTAAGGTGCCTCCTCACAAATCCACGCTTGAAGGGACTATGGCATCCAGCTTGACGTTTTCAACAAACCTGCCCCAGAGAAAGACAGATCTGCCTTGCACTCCGGGCTGGCCCCTGACCTGGGAACCTGCCAAGGCTGCCCCTGACTCCCACTGGACTGCATCTAAGCAAACCAACATGGCCCTGAAGCCTGGCCTGGGACTCAGGGGGTCAGATGGAGGGCCCGTGAGCTGTGCCAGGACTTGGGTGGCCCAGGGCAGTGATCAGCTTCATCGCGGTGGGGTCCATCAGCCAGGTGAGCCTGACACTTCCCTAAGGCTGGGGCAGAGGCCGTGTGGCTGGCCAGGAGGAGGGACACAGAGGCTCTCCAAGAGCAGACAGGGCCAACGGGGCCTCACCCTGGCCAGCCTGGAAAAGTGAGGGCCGGTGGCCAGTGAGGCGCTGTACCTACATGAACACAAGGAGTGTCGGAGCAGAAAACTAGCAGCAGAGGGGGCGCCAGCGTCCCCTTCGCAGAACAGTCTCGACACCCGCGCCCAGACCCACGGCCAGAGGCGAACGGTCTGCAGACCCATCCGCAAGACGGGCTGGGAAGAGCAGAATCCTGACCTACTCCCTCAAGAACAGAACAGGGCCGCAATAAACAAACCCCAGAGCCCGGGGCCCACGGGTGGCCCTCACATGTCCACGAAGACCATGAAGCACCAGCCCAGGCCCCCCACGAGCAGCACAGTCACTCGGATGCCGTAGATGAGCAACTCGTTGAGGAGGCGGAAATCCACGCGCCGGCGACCCAGCAGCAGCAGCAGCACCGACAGCTTCAGCTGGAAGCGCAGCAGGACGCGCACGCCCAGGTACTGCAGGCAGAAGAGCGTGGCCAGCGCGCCCCACAGCGTGGCCGTGAAGAGGCTGCAGCTGAAGTAGAGCAGGAAGCGGATGAAGCCATACAGCCAGCGCGCCCGGATGTACACGTCGAAGTTGTTGTACTTCGTGCGCGCCAGGCGGGAGGTGCGCGCCGGCCCGCAGGCTGCGTGCAGGCAGGTGGTATGCGGGCCGTGGAAGGAGCGCACCCGCCGCGGGATGGGCATGACCGGCATTGGGGCCCGGGCAGTGGTGCTAGCTTGGGGCAGCAGTGGTGTCCAGGCAGTGGTCAGCATAGGCGTCATGGGCACCTAGGCCTGGAAGCCAGCAGCTGAGCCCTGGGGGATGCAGCGGCCTGCAGGAAAGTGAGAGAGAGGAGCTGTGGCAGGTGCCCCCGTTCTGGGACATCAGCCAGCCCCGGGCCACACTGAAACCAATCCCACTCTTCACGTGCCCCAGGGCTGCTCCTGCCACAAGCACGACTGAGGACACTTCAAAGGCGCAGGACACAGACGGAGGAGTTCCCTTCAGCATCCTGGAGAGCCAAGTGCTGCAGACCAGACGGCGGGGTCCCGCGTCACGTGCTGAGCCTGAGCCCTGGCGCTGTGGCTCCCTAGGAGTAACCTGCCGCAGCTTGGCTCACCCTCCCATCCCCGCCCTGCCGGACAGGGCCGCCCGCAGCGCTGGGCTCCCGCGGGTGCTGGGGGAAGCTGGTGACCACGCCTGGCAGGCAGATGCCACATCACAGGCCTACAGACCGGGTGCCAGGAAAGGAGAAACACCCAGTGGCTCTCTGGTGAGAGAAGTAACTCGTGGGTGGGAAACCCTGCAGGTACAGGATGTGTAAAAGCAGGGCAGTCGAGTGGATTACGGGCTCTGGGGACACATCACACGGGCCTGGGCCAGGGGCGCGCCACGGGGGACCCCGGGGTCGCGGGGGCGGAGGCCGGGCGTGTCCAGCCCTCCCGGCAGGCTCGGGCAGAACCTGGTCTGACAGCTCCGAGCGGCTCCGCGCGCTTGCCTCGGTCCGGCCCGCACCTCCGGGCCAGGTCTGCAGGACCCCGCATGGCTCCCTGCCGTCGCGTCCCGCCCACCCCGCGCCCGCCGCCGCCGCCACCGCGCACGGCCCCCCAGCGTCCGCGCCGCGGGCTCCCGGGGCGGGCAGGAGGCGAGCACCGGCAAGGGCCCGCGAGCCCGGGCACACGGTGGCCGCCCGCCACCCCGGGGCAGGCCCGCCCGCCGCTCACCAGGTGCCCTCTCCGCGCCGGCGCCGGGGGAGGCCGGCGGTGCGGGCGGCCGGGCCTGCGGGCCCGCCCGGCACACGGGGCTCCAGGAGCAGGGCGGCCGCATGGTGCCCACGGCGCGGCGGCTGCGAGGCCCGGCCGCTCACGCGTCCCCGCCCGAGGCCGCCCCTAAGGGCCCGGGGTTCGTGCGCCCGGCAGCCGGCAGCGTTTGGCCCAGCGTGGGAGCCGTAGCGCCGTCCCTCTGCGGCCACCGTAGGGCTTCCCTCCCGCCCCTCCGCCCGCGCCGACACGGAAAGCACCTCCCTTCCCCCCCGGCTCGGAGCCGACTCTGAGCGGCCGGAACTCGACACTTCCCCAGGGCGTGCGTGCTTACGTGCCTGCGTGCGCGCGCGGTCCTTAACGCTGCCGCCCGTCGCCTCGTCCCGCGTACGCCGCCGGCCGCTCAGGCCGCCCTGCGCAGGCGCACGTTGTGGCCCTGCGCGTGCGGACCACGGGCAGCCCCTCCGCGCACGCGCCGCGGCGCCCTCACGTGTCCGCGAGCCGCGGGGCTGCCGCCGCCTGTGGGGGCCGAGCGGGTGGAGCGCCGGGGAGGTGGGGGCCGGCCGACTGCTGCCGCCGCGCCCTGGGGTTGCCCCTTCCCGGGACAATGAGGAGTCGGTGCGGGCTTGTTAAAGGGTTTCAGCCCGGCTGGGTGTCAGGATCGCGGAGACACTGGGTTCCGGGTCGCTCCCTCGGGGACGCGGCTCCCTGCGGCCCGGAGGCTGGAGGCCAGCCGCTCAGCCACCCTTCCCCGCCCGGCGCCGGGACGCTGCCCTCCTCCGGGCTGGCCGCCAGTCTGTCCCTCCGCGCGGCCCGCCTGCCGCCTCCGCAGCCCTCACCGCATGTCCCCCCAGCGCTGACCACGGCCCCCGGCACACCCGACCGCGGGCCCCCCGGCCGCCGCACCCCTTCCCTGCTTCGTGGCTCGTGTGGTCCTGGCTTTTCTGCGCGCGGCCCTCTGCGGAGGAGGATCCGGCAGGGTCCGGATGCAGAAGGAGCAGGAGCGCTTTGAAAAGTCCGGAGCAGCTGTGAAGGGACAGCAGAAGGCGGGGGACGAGGAGGCGAAAATGCAGCCTCTTTTTGCAGGCTGGGTTTCCGCAGCAGCTCCCTGCCCCGCAGCCGGGCCTGCGGTGGTGGTTTTCCGCTGCAGCCCCCTGTCCAGCCCTCTCCCCCTTGGGACGCCCCACACAGGCCCCCTCCTTAGCTCTGTGGGGAGCCCCCGTTGCTCTCGTGCGGGCCGGGCCCTTCACACTCACTCCCTCTGCTCCTCTGCTGCTCTGCCTGCCGAGCTCCTCCTCAGCCTTCAAGACCCCGGTTACCCCTCCTCTGGAAAGTGCCTCCCACCATGCACCGGCCTTCCCTGGCAGCCACACCCTTCCCGGTGTGCCTGGAGGGATCGTGCTTGTTCCCAGCCCTCCTCTCTCCCCTCCCCAGACCGCAGAGTTTTCTCTAATAGACTTAGGCCCCCCGTCGGCTCGGTTTCCTCCCCATGGCCACGGGGAGACCTGCTGCTGCTTCGCGGTCCAGTCCCCACACTCGTGTTTAGACAACCCCAGAAGCTGCCCGGGACAGGACCTCTGACGCCAGGGTCCGATACGCGGTGTTGCTGCTCTGTGTCGGGGCGCTGGAGCCACACACCGCAGCCTTACCGCTACCAGGCAGAGGGGCCCTGAGGGTGCGACGGCGCTGTGTCCTCAGGACCGCCTTGGTGGCGGGGCCAGGGGAGGCCTCCGACCCGGGCTGTGTTTGTGTGCAGGTGCTCGCGGGGGGTCCGGTGGGGGTCGCAATCTTGCCGTCCATCCTCGCGAGGAGCCCCCTCCCCGGGCTTCCCCGCCGGGGCTGGGTGGTGGGCAGTGGCCGGGCGCCATCTGCTGGGACAGCGTTGGCGTTGCTGCGGAGCTGGCCACCCGCTCTGCGGGTAGGAAGGGTTGGAGCAAGGGTGAGTCCATTGGACGCTTCAAGGAAGGGCCTTATAATCAGCGTGCCCCCCCGCCCACTCCTGTGTTGTCTGGGGCTGCTCTCGAGCTACCGTGGTGGAATGCAGTGGCCCCCCGAGAAGAGACCCAAGGGCCCACAGACCTGAGAACCTCTCCTCTCTGGCCTTTGTGAGGTTTGTTGGGCCCTGCTCCCCACTTTATTTTTTTTTAAAGATTTAATTTATTTAATTGACAGCGAGAGAGACAGCGAGAGAGGGAACACGAGCAGGGGGAGTGGGAGAAGGAGAAGCAGGCTTCCCGCAGAGCAGGGAGCCCGATGCGGGGCTCGATCCCAGGACCCCGGGACCATGACCTGAGCCGAAGGCAGTCGCCCAACCAACTGAGCCACGAGGCGCCCCCCCTGCTCCCCACTTTAAACAAGGGGAGGAGCGGTGTCACCCTTCAGGTCATGTTTTAACTCACCCGTCCTTGGCAGGGGTGCAGTATGACGTCAAGCTCACAGTAATACTGACGTTTGCTGTCGTGTGTACTGGGGGCAGGGGGGCCTCATCACAGGGACTCCAGGGGGCGTGCTTGCCCCAGTTCAGAGGCCTGAGCGAGCCCCCCCCAGCTCCCAGAGGGGCTCAGTCTCCATGGTCCTCATACACACTCCCACAGTCACCTCGCAGCGTGGGCTGGAATTCCTGCCACCTGGCTCCGGGCTGCCTTAGCGACCAAGTGCTGAGGCCCAGGGGACCCCGTGCCATCTCCAGGGTTGGATCAGAAGACACCTCCCACCTCAATGTCTCAGTGCTCCCTCCCAGCACCCAGCTACTGTGCTGGTAGACACTGGGCCACGGCAGGGGGGGGGGGGCACATGACTGGTGGGCGAGGTGCATGTGGTGGGCATGCGGGGAGGCCATGCGGGGGGCTCCGGGGCCGAGCCCTTTGAGTACCGCCTTCAAGTGTCCGGGAAAGGTGGCAGACCTGGGAGCGAAGGAGACTCTTGTGATCACGTGGTGGTCACGTGTGGGCCACGCTGGAAGCACGTAAGGGAGGCAGTATGGAGGGGCTTGTGGGGCGCATGTGGGTCCAGTGGGGGTCACCTTGGGCCACGTGGCAGGCATGTGGTAGCAATGCAGGTAAGAGTGGAAATATGGAGGGGTCTGTGGTGGTTCCATGGAGCAAGCATGTGGGTAGCACATGGGAGGTTAGTAAGATGGCCACGTGGGAGTCATGTGGCTGACATGTGGTGGTCACAGGCCACACTGTGGGCACTGAGGGAGGCCATATGGAGGCATTCATTGCGGGGGGGACATATGGGTCATGTGAGGTTACATGGGCCATGTGCCAGGGGCATGTGGGGGGCCATGTGTGTGGCTGTGGGGTGTTGCATGGAGGGCACTCAGGGTCTCTGTGAGGAGCACGTGGGGCGTGTGGTGGTCTTGTGGGGCGCACGTTTGGAGAGGCCGTTGGGGGGGGCGCCCGTGCCCCATGCATCTGAGCACCTGGCCGGGGGGCATCGCCCCTGTGAGGGCAGGAATGCGGGTGGGTGGGGGAGCCGCAGGGCTGGGGCCGAGACCCCAGACAGCACAGAGCAGAGAAGCCTGTGTGGGCCATGTCTGGATCCCGGCCTGCAGACTCTGTGACCGAGGGAAAATATTGGTGTTTTTCACTACTAGGTTCTGGGCGGGGGCGGGGGGTCTGTTACCAAATGGTCTGAGTGGAACACGTCGTTTCGAATCCTTGTAACCACCTGACAGCAAGCAGCCTTGCCCCCATTTCACAGATGGGGAGAGAATGTTGCTCATCAGGCCTGACTCTGAGCCCCGGGGTGAGTCCAGCACCCCCAGGTGGCTGCTGGGTGACATGCACACTGAGCCACCTCCTCCCGACGCCCTGTGGGCATTCCTGTGGGGTCTGGCGCTCCAGCCGACCTCTACATGTCTGACCAGCGGCCCTGTCCCTGCTGGGTTTTGGCTGCACAACTCCAGCCTCTTTGGGGTGGCAGCGTGCCCCGCTAACACCTCCCAGCATCTCCCATTGCTACCGTGACTCCCCCCGTCTACCTCCATGAGCCCAGAGGGTGCTCCTCTCCTCAGGGCGGAAACCATCTGCCCGTAGGCCACAAGGGCCCGTTGGACACTCCCGGAGGTGGGTCACCGTGGAAACGAGAGGTGGAATTAATGGAGGCGGTGCGGCCGAGGCCTCGCCCGCCCAGGGCAGCTTTGGCTCACCGCTTTTGAGCCATGGGCAAAGGCGTCCGCCTCTCTGGACCTCGGTCTCCCCATCTGTAAAGTGGTGCCGGTAACACACAGGCCTCAACTTTGCCCCAAGGTGTGAAGCCAGGAGCTGCTGCTCGCTGAGGGAGCCTCCCGGGTGGCGGACCCCTGGTGCACACCGGGCCCGGCTGGCCTGTGTGGCAGACGTGGCAGTGTGACGGCCAGGCCACGGAGTGCACGGCAGCCCCATCTTGCGCTCTCTCGGGCGCTCACTGGGGAAGCTGGCAGGCGCGGCGGGAGGCCTCCGGAGGAGCCAGCCCTGCCCAACACCCGGATCTCAGGGTGCGGCCGGCCTCGGGGAGGTGAGGGAGTATGCTTCCGCGGCTTGAGCCGGGGTCTCTGGTGCTCTGTGACGGCCGCCCCGGTGAACGAACACACACATCTGTCACTCTGTTAAGCCGTCCTGTTCCTGGACCGCCTGTCGGGCAGCCGCAGGTGACCGGCACAGCTCTGAGCAGTGAGCACCAGCCACGCCGAGCGCTTCCTGTCGTCTGTCTCCCAAGTATGTCGGTCACAGCCTGTGTGGGGGGCCCAGCCCCTTACTCGGGTCCCTGTGGGCTGTGACGGGGGGCAGGCCTGGACGGGGTCTCTGTGCCGTGCTGGCCCGAATGCCAGCGGTAGCATTCATCTTTGGATGTTGGCTCCCTGGCCAGGGTGCGGGCCAGAGCAGGAGGGACAGACAGACAGGTCCTCTGTTCTCTCAGCAGAGGCCTGCTTTTGGAGAAGGAACGTGGCCCCTCGTCCTGCCGCTCCTCCCCTCTCACTGTCCCCAAGCTGGCCGGCTCTCTCCGGTCTTTCCCAGTCCAGGGCAGGCTTGAGCTGGGCACTCGGTCTGGGCAGCAGGGCGGCTTCTGCCCGCCGGCCCCCATCCCGGCCCCCGAGCTGCTGCGTCCTGCTGTATCTCCGGCCTGGCTCGCAGCAGGACCCAGGATGACCCTGTTACCGGGGACAGCTGTGGGCACTTGGCCCACGGGGCTTCAGCCCCATGCACACGGCCTGTGCGGGCAGCGCTGGGGGGGGAAGGGCGCCCCGGGGAAGTGGACCGGGCTGGGTGCTGGGGAAGCACTCAGGCCACATGGAAGGAGGCCGTGAGCGACGCGGGGGCTGTCAGGGGCTGCTGGGTGACGGTTTGTAGGTTACTGACTTGCCCTGATTTCAAAGTGCCCGGCGCTGAGCTGCCGGAGGCGGCTCCACTGTTGGATAAATCACTGACCCGTCCTGGCTGTTCGCATTCATCTGTGAGCCGAGGAGGTAGTGCAGCCCCAGTGGCCCTTAGAGGGTTTAATGATGTGCGGCCTTCGCCAAGGCCGGGCTGAGCAGCGCTCAACAACGCTGCCACTGGGATGCGGAGAAATGCTGGTCGTAAACAAGCCCCGGATTTAGCTCGCGCACAGAGACCCAGCCTCCTCGCACCTTGGTAAGGAGGAGGCCATGCGGCCAGTTTCTTGGTGGCTCTGCCCTCCAACGGGGCAGCAGGCCCTATGCCACTTGGTGGATGTGCCCTCCGGAAACCCAGTCCCAGGCCACAGAGAGGGCCCGGGAGGCTCGCTTTCAAGGTGAGCGCTCTCGCGGGGTTCAGCCTCCTCTAGCCACGCGGCCCCAGGGCCCCGGCTGTATTTCCTCCTGTGCTAATTTCACAGCGACACTGTTCCTACTCCCATTGATTGAGCAGTTCTGCGCTGACAGGGGAGAAGATTTGTGGTGTAACCTATCACGGCCCCGGAGCGTGGGCGGGGTGGCTGGCTGAGGAGCCGGGGAGGCGGGTATATTTTATGGCATGCTGGGAAGACAAACATACGCATTTATATGTCACTTGTTGCAATATAAATGCTAACTTGTACTCCTTTCAAAACTTTTAATGAATTGTGTACATTCTGAGAGATTTATAGGGTGAGCGGAATGGCTCAAACTGTTACTTTTAACATATTTGTCACTTTGGCAACAGCACCAAAAAAAATCTGGGAGATATTGCATTCAGAAATAAATCATAAATAGACGCATCTTAAAAGAGGTTTATTTGGGTCGTTAATGGTTGATGGGCCCCCCAGTGCAGGATCTAAAGTTAAATTATGCAAAATCAAAAACAAACCTTATAATACTTAATCAAACATGCATAAAACTGGCAGGTCCAATAAATTCTCCCAATTAACTTGCATCAGATTGTGATTGCATTCACTAATTTAATCAGCCCCAGAATAATCTGGAGGCCGGGAGCTGATGAGCGAGCGGGGGTGCGTGTACCGCGGGAGAGGGCAGAGCAGTGGGCAAGCGCACTGAGGTCAGGGCCGCGGAGAAAGGCACTGTGTTCCCCGAGGGCAGCGATTTCCCCACTTCCCCTCTCACGGCGGGGGGAGCTAGCAGCCAGGCACTCACTCAAATCCCCATGAGCGTGCTGTCCTGGGAACTCGGCCGCGTCCTCGGAGGAACCACACCTGGACATCACCATCTGGAATGAATTCCACACTCCGTTTGCTGGGCTCCAGATGCCCTGTGGTCTCAATGGCTGCGGACACCAGCACCCCCTTCCAGAACGTGCTTGGAATGGTTCTGTCCCCCCGCATCTCCCCCTGGAGCCTGCCCATTCCAACCTCTGATTCTTGATTAAAGGAGAGTCTTGAGGGGCGCCTGAGTGGCTCAATCAGTTAAGCATCTGACTCTTGGTTTCGGCTCAGGTCATGATCTCAGGGTCGTGGGATCGAGCCCCATGTTGGGCTCCCTGCTCAGCGGGGAGTCTGCATAAGACTCTCTCCCCCTCTCCTTCTGCCCTCCTGCTCGTGCTCCCTCCCTCTCTCTCTGTCGGTCTAAAATAAATAAATCTTTTAAAAAAATAAAATAAGTGAGGGTTTTGACTCCAGTGTGCAGGCAGGCCGGGGAGGAGCCCAAGCCCATGCACAGGCCTGCAGGGGGGAGGCAGGTGTCTCAGCTCCAGGCCTGGTCCCCAGGGTGGTGCACGGCTGAACTCGCAGAACTCACTCTGCTCTCTGTCAGGCAAAAAGTCTTATTTTATTTTATTGTCAAAATAGGGTTTATGTTGCATACCTGGGTTAGCATTCTGCTTCCTGCCCCCCCCACCTTATTATATAATGAACGTTTTTCTACGCCAATGAACACTCTTCACAAATCTTGCCTCTAAGGGCCACGTGGCATTCTGGTGCATGATGCTCCATCATTACCTTATCAATTTCTCTCTGACTGGACGTGTGTTGGTGCCAATTTTTTATGATTAGAAATAATACTGTGATGAACATCCCTGGTGCATAAATCCGTGTGCATGCACATTTCATGTTTCTTCTTGATGGATTACTGATGCAGACTGACCCTTGGAGGCTCTTGACACTGGCCGTGGCAAGCCCCCTGGCCCCCTTGCTGCGGCAGATGGCCCAGGGCCAGGGTTCCATGCTGGGGGCTCCCTGCCCGAGCTCCGGCCCTCGCCACCCCTCACCCGCTCTCCCTGGCACAGACGCAGTCTCCCGAGAACCCTTGAGGGAATCATGCCTCCTGTCATTCCCCAAACAAGCAGCAAAGAGCGCCCACCGCTCATCATCACCAGCACAGGACAGGTTCCACGGACGTCCGTGAGCAGGCCTGTGCTGATGTCATGCTCATTCTGGGGGCTCAGGGGCACCTCTGGGAGGACAGGCCCGAGGCCACCCCAGCGGGTCCTGAGAAGCACCCTTCTGCAGAAGCACAGAGGGTGACGGTCTGTGACACGCCTGAGGGGACTTGTTTGGCATCCTGCTGGCGCAGGCCCGCCTGGCCGAAGGATGCAGGGGCACCGGGGCCCACCCAGCCGGAAGAGCAGCCGGCCACCTGCAGGTTAGCTCACAGAGGCACCGAGTTAATTAAATCAAAGACAGTGAACGGAGAAATCATCATGCAGGCTGGAATCACAGATCCTGAAGGATCTGCTCCCAGGAGGCCCCAGAGCAGTGGGACCCACCGGCATAGAGGGGAGGGGGGCCGTGTGTGACGGGGCAGAACTTCCAATCGGGAAGATGAACACGTCCTGGGGACGGATGGAGGGGAGGCTGCACAACAGTGTGAATGTGCTTGACGCCCCTGAGCTGTGCGCTTAAAACTGCTTCAGTCAGGGAATGCTCTGTGTCTGTGCGTCCAGCCACCATGAAAAGCAGGGGGGAGGGGAGCCCTGGTGGCTCCGGGGGTGAAGGTCGGCCTTCAGCTCAGGTCCTGATCCCGGGTCCTGGGGTCCCGCGTCAGACCTCTCTGCTCAGCGGGGAGCCTGCTTCTCCCACAGCCTGCCCCTCCCTCTGCGTGTACTCTGTCTCTCTCTCAAACAAATCTTTAAAAAAATAAAAATTAAAAAATTTTTAAATAAGAAAGGGGGGGCAAATAAAACCTAATTTCTGAGTGCCGAGATATGCATGAAAAGCTCTGGAAGAGTAGGAAGCGTGGGTGGAGGCTGGCGGGAGTGCTCCCGGCAGGCGGGTGGGGAAGGGTGATGGGGCTTCCTGCCCTGTTGGGGGCTCCGAGTTGTTTCCGGACTGCAGACTTAACAAACACCGCAGTGCATGGCCTTGTACGCACGCCTGCAGTGTTGATGCCTTTCAAATCATGATCTGTCTTCCTCCATCACACCCTGCCACCCTTCCAGAAGCTCCGCCCTTCCCGACGTTTCCTTCCAATGGGTCCTCCCGCTGCCCCCACTGTGGAGGGGATCTTCTAAAAGACAAACCTGACCCACAGGCTCTAGAGGCTCTGCAGCCCAGCTGCTGTCACCCAGGGCCACCCCACCCCCAGAAACATAGCTGTCAACGTCCCCCCACAAGGACCATGACCTCCAGGTCCTCCTCTTCTGGGACATGTCCCCTCACAAAATTGTCCCTTCTGATCCTTCGAGAGTCAGCTCAAGGCTCCTCCTCTTCCAGGAAGCCTTCCTGACCCCCAGGGCTGGACCAAGGGCACGCCTCGGGTGCCTGTCCCAGAACCTGCCCCCGCGGGACTGCCTGCTGGGCGTGAGCTCCTTGCGAGTAGGGCCTGGGTCTGGTTAAGCCGTATGACCCTATGCCCAGCACAGGGCCTGCCGGGCCAGAATGAGCCAAAGTTACCCTCCAGGAATCCCTAAAAGTGGCATGCTTGACAGAGTGTTTGTCCCAGTGCCCTAGGGGCATGACTACTCACCAGAACCCTGGGTCCTTCTTCCCAGCTGGCTCCTTGATGCCAAGATGAGGCTGGCCCTGCCTCCGAGGGTGCTCAGGTTGGGAAGGGAGTGGGTGGATGCTGATGCAGTAGCCAACCCCCCAGCCCAGAGGAGGGCCAGGCAGGAACAAGCTTCGGGCAGGCCGGAGGGCAAGTGAGGGCTCAGCCAGGGCCCAAGGGGAGGGGGGTCTTCTAGCAGTTGTTTAGGAGGCTTTGCTCATAATGTGCTAGGGAAGAGAGTATGCGGGCTGGGCGGGGGCCCGTGGGGATGACATGCGGCCACCACATCCATGCTGACACTCCTCTTCCTGCAGTGTGCCTCGAATCACCTTCCAGCCTCCTGGGGCTCGGGGGTTTACTAGAAAGAAATAAACTGTGCTGGAGCTTGAGAGGGACAGAAGCACCGGTCAGCATGTCCCTGTGGAGTAAGGCTGGTGGTGAGGGACGCCCGAGCCTGTCCCGGTTCCTGCCTGGCCAAAACACCAGCCGTGGCCCGGGTGACAGTCACTGGTCTGTCCTCGTGCGGTCCCCAGCTCCACGGAGAAGAAGAGCTGTCAGGACTTGGAAATTGCAGGGTGGAGGCGTCATGAACAGCAAAGGACACTGGAGTTTGGTTTGTTGACCCTCCGAGGAGAGCGGCAGAAACTATGTGCCCTGGACACTGAAAATTCTCCTGTCCTGTGTCCAGATAAGCAGTGTCCCCCCGAGAAGTGACACTCCCGACTCTGGTCACCAAGCCCCAATTCCACGGGCAGGGGCGCTGGGGCCACACTGACCTCTGGGGCCCCACATCCTGGCTGGACCTCCAGGGTCCCGCCACACCTGGGGCCCAGCTTCTGCCTCTGTGCAGTGGGGTAGGAACCGATGGGCACAGATGCCCGTGGGGCAGCCCTTGACATCATGGGAGGGCTGATCACACCTCAACGCCACTGTTAAGACCACCTGTTCTTGGCACTGGGCCAAGGTCAGCTGTGAAAGAATCTTAACTCTCCTCAATGCTGGGCTGACATCAGAGCCAACCAAATGGCCCCTCCCTTCCCTCACCTCCCACCCATGTCCTTGGGCCAGAGAGCCTCCTGCTGGCTCCTGGGAGCACAAAAGGTTTGCAGGCACAGGACTCAGGTGCTGGATCCAGCCCGTCCTGAAGGCAGCCCAGGACCAGGGCACTGACCTTGTGTTTTGCTGTTGCCCACGCTATTCAGCAGGGCTCCCCTTTCTGGCTGCAGGCCCTGGCCCTGTGGTCTGGGTCTGGAGGAATCGCCTCCCTGAGGCCCTCCCTGCCCACTCCCAGGAGTGACTAAGAGCATGTGGGCAACAGGCTAGTGCATCCTGGGGCAGGTTCCTCTTCATTAAATGGGGATAATCACAACAATGGGTGCTCCCTATGGGACCTGCCCACAGCTTTTCATAGACCTGAGATCACGTTGACTGCATGAGGGCCCACCATTGTTTCATACTCGGTGGAGAAAGAAAAAATACTGCCCCACACTGTCCCGCCCCAGCGCACCAAAGGAGTGTCACACTTCAGAGCCCGCAGCAGGGGCAGGTGAACGTCTCTAAGGAGCAGGTGTCCTGGCCACCCGCCAGCGCCGCAGGAAGGCAGGGAGGGAAGACCCGCGAGGGCAGAGGTGGGCGTCGGGACCGCGGAGAGTCCCCGCGGCGCGCCCCCCAACCCCGCTCCCTTGGCCCGGCTGGTGCGCGCGGCGGCCGGCAGAGGGCGGCCCCGGGCCAGGATGCGCACTCGCCTGCGTCCGCGATCTGCACGGTCCACGCAGCCTGCACTCACGGCCACGGGGACCCCGGGCGGCGGGCCGCGGTGTCTCCAGGACCGTGCATCTCCACGTACCCCGGCGCACCCCGGGCCCCTGCTCACCCCAGCTCATCCCTACTCCTGGGGGCACCGCTACCCATTCCTGTTCACCGCGGGGCACCCCGGCTCATCCTGGGGCACCCCTGCGCACGCAGCGCACCCCGCTGATCCCTGCTTCCGGGGCACCCCAGCTCCCCTGTATCTCCGAGGGACTCAGGCAGGTCGCTCCCTCTCTCTGGGCCTCAGTTTCCTCTTGGGGTCAGCTGACTGCGAGATGGGGCCGCGGTAAGCGCTGCTAAACGGGGCCGGTGCGCTGCTGCGGGGCCGGGTTGCAACCGCTTCGGGAGCGCAGGCTTCCTCGGAGCACCCGGCGTGCCCTACTTTTAGGGATGAGCCGAGCGCTGAGCCCGGAAGGGACTTGCACCCCCTGTACATAAGGATCCCCGAACACAGCGGGTGGGGGGCTCCAAGGGGAGGGCTGTGCGTCCTGACCCGCCCCCTCCTGGCGTCCCCATTGCCCACCTGACCGGGCCGAGGGGTCTAACGGGCAAACCCTGTGCCCGCGCTCGTCCTCCGGCGCTAGGGGGCGGCCGTGCCCTTCCGCCTGGCTCCCGGGACCCCTGGTCCTGGGTCCCCCGGCCCGCGACCCGGGTGAGGGCGGGGGTGGCAGGACTCCCTCTGCGCCCCGGCTCCCAGCGCCGAGACCGCCCCCCTCCAGAGGCCTGCAGGGGGCGCCCACTGCCTCGCTCCTGAAACAGCACGCGCCGTCATCAGGTGGGATGGGCAGGCGGCTGCAGATTTTCTTGCAGGAACGCAGCGGCGGAGGGCTGAGCGTGAGGCCTGGACTGTGTGTGCTCTGCCCTGGTACATAAGGGTCATCCTTTGATCAGCAGCAGAGAGACAGAGACAGGGAGAGACACACAGAGAGACACGCACAGAGGGTGGGAGACCCCAGTTCACAGGCAAGAAAATGAGGGGCGCAGAGTTTGATAAGAAATGTGACTGTGGACAGGGGGCTCGGATGGGTGAGGTGGCGCCAGACAGCTACCAAGGGCACAGGGCAGGGTCAGGGGTCATGGGTCCAGTGGGCGGCTCACTGGGGCTCCTCCCTCTCTGGGTGGGGCACCGCGTGCCCTCCTGCAGAAGAGGATGAGTGTGGCTGGCCCCACACAGGCCACTCCAGGAGTGTCCCCTACGTCCATCCTTGGCACCGTTCTGGCTGCTGGCCCCTGCTGGCCCACTGTCTTCCCGTGGGTGCTCGGGGCTGCTGAAGCGGGTGCAGATGGGAGTCTCGAAACCCCACAGAGCGGCGCATGCTGTCCTCTCCCTGGGGGCTTCTGGGCACAGCCTGGGTCATCCCCTGCCCCAGACAGCTCCGCCCCTGCCTCAACCCGCCCCGCCCAGCTCCTGGGGTTTGACACAAGCATCCGTTGTGCAAAAGAGTCTTGCAGGCACAAAGGGGACTCGCGGACCAGCCAATGCGTGGGGAGAGCTCCACTGGGTCTGGGGGTGCGGACCGCGCGATGCGCTCAGGAAGACCTCTTACAGGGGGGTGGTCTGATAAACGTGTCTGAGTGATTTGCAAAAGGGTCATATCTCTGAGGGGTTCGCTTTAAACACACACACACACACACACACACACACACACACACTATTTTTCAGAACACTTTAGGTTCACAGCAAAATGGACAGAAAGGAACAGAGGCTTCTTGACCCTCTGCCTCCACGCAAGCACGGTCTCTCCCATCATCAACACCCCCAGCAGAGTGGTCCATTTGTTGACGAGCCCAGGTTGACACATCATTGTCACCCAGAGTCCACAGTTCACCGGAGGGCTCACTCTTGGCATGCCTCAGTCTGTGGGTTTGGACAAATGCGCAGTGTCCTGGGCCCGCCATTATAGATGGTACAGAGTAGTTTCACTGCCCTGAAAATCCTCCCTCCTTCCCCCCAGACCCAGGTTTCTCTTTCTCATTTGGATTCTCTCGTGGGACTCTGGCCCAGCAGAGCAGATGTGGGCTCAGGGGCGAAGGGCCGGCACCCCCGGGGACAGGCCAGCCAGGTCGAGGATGACAGCGGCCTTGGCACGCAGCCGGGGGGCACTACCCAGACTCACATGGAGGACACACACGTGGGAAGTGTGGCTTAGCCATGCCCTGCAGGCGGCCCAGTGGCCAGTGTGGTGGCCCCTCATGCCGCGCTGAGCGGTTTTGGTGTCAGGGGCAAAACTGAAGGACCAAGGCAGGGAGGGCCCCGAGGAAGGCGTGGCACCTGCTTGCCTCTCTGCCAGGTGCTCAGGGAGAGTCTGCAGGGGGCTGTCTCAGTGCTAAGACGGCAGCTTGGAGACCACCCAGCCCTTTCCCCTGCTGGGGTGTCCAGGGACTCCCCCAGACACTCCTCCCTGGCTTGCCTCACTCACTGCCCTAGCCCCACATTCTTGGTGGAGGTGGCCAGTAGACATCTGTCAAATGAATGAATGAATGATTGACTTCCTACGTGAGTCGCCTGGTTGCTCTGGAAGGCAGGACCAGGGCCCCCCCACCGAGCTGCCCAAGCTGTAGGGAGATGGTGTGGCTCCCCTGTGCCTCCCTGCCCCCGCACCCTCAGGGCCACTGATCTGCCCATCTGAGCAGCCACAGAACACTCACCTGTCTTGCATCTGCTCCAGGTAACAGTTGGGGGGGTCCATCATCCCTTGGGGGGGCACGGCACAGAGGCCCAGGCTGGGACTCGAGCCCAGGGGCAGGGGCGATGCATTAGCATTGCAGTAGGGTCCTGAGACTGGTGATATCAGCGCTTCAGGGTTATTTATGAATTCATCTATTTGCTGGGACAAGCCTTTCTGCATTTGGTTGCCATGGTTGCCTTAAAGTTGGTGTCTTATTAATTCTGCATGTTATGAAATAAATATAGATCAGACAATCGCCGTGAAGGTTCTGTTTTTATTATGCAGTTTGGCTCCCGGCGCCTGGGGTAGGATGCACACAGCGTCCCGCTGACACACATCCATCAGGTTCTGGGCACTGGGCAGGGTGCAGAGAGGTGCTCCGGAGCCCCGAGCCTGAGAACGGGCAGGGACAGTGAGACAGAGCTGCAGGGGCAGGGAGAAGCTTGAGGTACCCAGGCATCCTCGGTGGCCCCTGAAGGGATTCCCACAGTTGGATGGACAGTGCCATCCAGGAGGGAGGCCAGGTTCCCTGTGGGCTGCTTCCGCCCGGAGTTACAAGGCACAGGGAGTTGGAATCGCCCAAAACTGCTGGGTGGGGCTGCATGGTCCTATCCAGCCAGGGGAGCCCGGAAGAAGGGGTCCGCTCTGTGGCCCTGGAGCTGCCTGAGGCCGGCCATTCCTGCTCCGTCTGTCCAGGCGGCAGGGCACAATTCACCAGAAACGGTGCAAGCATCCTGATGTCCACCAGGTTTCAGGCTGGCTCGGGCTGCTGGAGCGGAAGGGTACAGGACGGGTCCTGCTGGGAACTCTTTTGGTCAACCTGGCTGTGTTTGTTGATTTTAGCTTCTGTTCTCTTCACCATTTTGGACACTTGCTTCACAGAGTACGTGCCCAGGATGGCGCTGAATCTGTCCAGCGGCCATGGCAAACGCCCCTCCTTCACCCCCAATCAGTACAAGCACAGAGATGTAAAGTCACAAGCAGGTGGTTTCATGATGATCGGGATTCCATGCACGGCCCTCACTGGCCTCTGCCCAGTCCCTCCCCAGCCTCTGAAGCAAAACCACCCCCATGGCACCCCCCCTCCAGGGCTCTGTCCCTGAAAAGTCTCCCCAGGTCCATTCCCCTGGCCCACTGCTTGGCCGCCCGGTCGCCCCGGGGTGCTTGGTGCCTAGTGCCGGTGGTTTGGGGGCAAGTGAGGGGCAGTACCCAGCATCCTGAGCCCAGCACAGATGGCTTCTCTGGAAGCACATCAGCTCTGGCCAGGCTGGGCATTTGCTTCGCCAACCACTAAGGTTCAGGGCCAGGAGAGGGTGAGGAGCCCAGGTGGGCAGGGGAGGGAGGCCCAGCCCAGGGCTCCGCAGGGAGCTGCGAGCAGAGCGGACCGCCTGGAGGCTGAGCCCGTGGAGCCAGGGTGCCAGTGAGACCCCTGGAACCACGGCCACCGCAAGAAGGGGCAGCAGGAGCTCAGTTGTGGGGTGCCCCGGGGCAAAGTAGAGGGGAGACCCTGGCACCAGCCTGCTGGGTGACCTCAAGCATGTTGCCAGCTCTCGGGGGCCAAACCTCCTCTGTCAAATGGGGCCGTCTCCAGGCTCTCTCCAGCTGGGCCGGAAGTGGTTGACCTTCTGCAGGGCAGGATCACGCCCCCTCCCCTCCCCCCCGTCCCAGCGTGGTGCCCGGCTGCCCGGCGACACCCGCCACACTTGCCATCGGGCAGCCAGACCCTGCAGGCATGCGGCTCATCGACCCCCTCCCGCCAGCGCCACCACGGCCTCCCCAGCTGCTCCCAGCCCCCCAGGGCCTGATCAGGGCATCGACAGAGCGGTGCTCACCATTTAATTAAGCTTAGTTTAATTAAAAACCTGGGGTCCTTTATTAGACTCTGTAATTGATTTAATTTCCTATGGAATTCAAGTGTCAAACACCTCTGCCACATGAAGTCCCAGATTCCGGGGGGTGGCGACACACAGACGGCCACACAGCCAAAGCTCCCGGAAGGGAGAGGTCTGCTCCCAGAGTCCCGGCAGCCAGGCCCAGGAGCCGCCCTCCCGCCCCCTGTCCTCCCCCCTCCCCCTTTCCCATGCCCCCACACAAGATTTGGGCTTTGTCATTTGCCGACCCCACCCGAGCTGGGGGCTCCTTGCAACCAAGAGTCGTCCCTGATGGGGAAGATGGGCAGGACCTGGCAGGCCGTGCCCCTGCGGCTGCCTGGGTTCTGGAATCCCTTCGGTTTGAGCTCCTCCGGTGGCTCAGGCCTGTTGGTGCCCCTGGTTTGCGGGGAGACAGGGGTCTCCTCCGGGGATCCCAGAAGACGGTGACACCTGTTCTGACTTGGTGGGTCTCTGGATGGGGAATTTCTGCCTGGCTGCCCTTAGCGCGCCCCCACCCAGCGCATGGGACGGGGGTGGGCCTGGGGGGTCGGACATCCAGCTCGTGTTGACTATCCCCTGCCCCACCACGGATCCCCCAAGGGCAGAATGCCCGGTGGTGGCAGCACTGGGAAGCAGGGGATGCGGGAGAAAGGCGGGGGTTTGCACGCAGAAAGGGTTCCCTCCTCTGTCTCCCAAGAACACTGTCATCCTCAGCAAGAGCTAAGGGCCTGGAGTCACCTGTGAGATTAAAACCCCTGCCTGGCACCTCTGGGGGTGTCGTGGGCATGACCTTTCCTTATTTGAAGCCACGGAAGAACTGGGCGTCCTTCTGTTCCATGTATGATGGCGACCTTGGACCCCCGGATCCCTCCAGGCCAGAGAGCAGCTCTGGAGAGGGGCCTTTCTCCTCTCGGATTAGGATACATATTGGGACCACCTTTTTTTTTTAAAGATTTTATTTATTGGGGCGCCCGGGTGGCTCAGTCGTTAAGCGTCTGCCTTCGGCTCAGGTCATGGTCCCGGGGTCCTGGGATCGAGCCCCGCATCGGGCTCCCTGCTCGGCGGGAAGCCTGCTTCTCCCTCTGCCTCTGCCCCTGCTTGTGTTCCCGCTCTCACGGTCTGTCTATCAAATAAATAAATAAAATTTGAGAGAGAGGGAGAGAGAGAGAGAGCGAGCACAAGCAGGGGGAGCAGCAGAGGGAGAGGGAGAGAGAGACACCCCCGCCGAGCAGGGAGCCCGATGTGGGACTCGATCCCACGACCCTGAGATCATGACCTGAGCCGAAGGCAGACGCTTAACGATCTGAGTCACCCTGGTGCCCCCATCTTAACCGTTTTGAAGCGCACAGCTCAGGGGCGTCAAGCACATTCACACTGTTGTACAGCCGTCCCCCTCCGTCCGTCCCCAGGACTCTCCACCTTCCCAGACTGAGCCTCCGTCCCCGTGGAACACGGACCCGACCCTCCCCCACCCCCGTCTGTGGGTCCGACTCGTCTGGGGCCTCCTGGGATTGGATCTTTCAGGGTTGGTCCCTCTGCCCCGGGCTGTTCTCACTCAGCACTGTGTTCTCCATGTTTATCCGCACTGTAGCTGATGTCTTTCTGGGGTGATAAAAATGTTCTCAGGTTGACCTTGGTGATGGTTATACACATCCATGGATAGACTAAAAACCACTGAATTGTCCACCCCAACTGGGTGAATTGTATGGCGTGTGAATTATAAATGGGGGGGGGCTGCCTGCCTGCCCTCCGTCCCTGTCCTGTGAGGGGCTGAGCTTTAGAAACCAGAGATTATGAGTTTTCCAGCTATAGTTTCATTGGTGGAGGCGCACACGAGGCTCTCCCACGGTGAGAAGCTTCTAGGAACTCTGGACCAAGTCGGCTTTGTTCCCTGCTGGGACCTGCCCTGCCCTGGCACGGCCCCTCCGCAGTCTCTGGCCCCCACCCCACCTGGCATCTGAGCACGCTCAGTCCCGTGCAGCTCTGGGCTCCCCAGCAGCATGGGGAGCCTTCCTGTCACTTGTCACAGCGGGTCCTGCTGTCACCTCTCCCAGTCAACTGCCCCCGTGTGGCACTCAGACTAATGGGCCCCATCCGCTCAGGGAGGCGACTGAGCCGATCGGAGCCCTGGTGCTTGGCCAGTGCCCAGCTTGGCCGGACCTCCTCCTGGCGCATCCATGCCAGGCTGTCCCCACGCACGCCAAGGCAGATGTGGGCTTATGCCATTGGCACCATCAGCAAAGCCCGAGGGCGTCATAGGAGCTGAGAATCACAAACCACTTGCTCGCTCAAATGTGCATCCTGAGTTTGAATTGAAGAATCTTCATCTGCATTGAGGGCAGGGGGCACAGCGGGGAGGCCCGATGGAGCCCGGCTTCGAGGTCCAGCCCCGCCACGCACGGCCCCACAGGCCCTGCACCGCCCACCCCCGCCGGCCCCTACGGGGTTCTCCATGAGGTCAGGGAGGGTCCCCGAGATTCCCCTCGGCCACCCTGTGTGCACCGTGGCCCTTCCCCCAGGCCGAGGCCCAGCCGCAATTTAATCTGCCTGTTTCCCCTCGTAATACGATGGGCTGTGCTGTGCCCTATACGTATTGATTTTGCTCTATTTTACTGGTTTTAACTTAATGACTAGAAACCCCAAACAAATAAAATTTCCTTTAAAAACTCAGGGAGATCAATGAGTGGGACTGGAATCACTATTCTACGAGCTGACGGGACGGTCCCCTGGGCCACACAGCATCATGGCTCAGGGCCAGAGGTCCCCAGGGAATCAGGAGGGCGTCCTGCCGCGGGGGCAGGGCGTGTGTGTCTGGGGCCGGCCTGGGTCCCTCATAAAGCGAGATCCCTGCCTCTTCATGGTGAGGCCATTTGGAAGCCTGTCTCCAGGTCGTAAAACAGAAAATCTAAACATTATTTATGTTTCCAAGCCTCACAGCAGCCTCTACCCTCAGTGACCTCTGAGGGTGACCAGAGGTGTCGGCAGGCCAGGTGGCAGACCCCCAGGGAGGAGAGGGCTCCTTCTGAGCTGGGTTCACCTGGGAAGCCGCTGGGTGGGGTCTGGGACATGGGGCTGCCTTGGCTCAGGTGCCGATGTTCTCCTCTGGGAGAGAGCAGGGCCCCCCCCCCGGGGCAGACACCCCAGCACCCAGCACCCCAGCCCTGGGAGTGGTCGCGGACGCTGGAGGCATATGGAAATGCTCGAGCACCAAGTCCCCCAGCCCGAGTGCCACAGGGGTCCCCCTTCCCTCTGTGATGGGCTAGGGGCAAAGTGGATGGTAGCCTGCAGGGAAGGGCCTCTCCCATGGCTCCTCTCACTGGCTCTGGAGGCCGCCCCATGGCCCCGTTGCCTTTCCAACTCCAGGGTCTCCCGGGGGTCCTGGGCTAGTGGCCATGCCGGTCCATTTTGGGAAGGGGAAGCCAAGGCAGGCTCTGGACAGGAAGTCCCGACTCTGTCCCTTTCCATGAGACCTGGAACAAGGCTCCTACCCTCCCAGGGCTGCAGACCTGTGGGCCCTCCATGGACCCCTGAGGCATTTGCTTCTGCAGATCTGTGTCTTCAAAGTTGATGGGCAAGCAGCCCAACCATAAGGATGGGCACAGGGGTGGGAAGGAGAGGAGCAGGGTGGGAGCAGGGAGTGGCCCCTTCCAGATCTGCCTGTAGGTCCTCAAGCCGGGGCAGGATCTCTCTGGGGCAGGCTCATACCTCGACCACCTCTTAGCATCACTTGGGAAGGTTTTGGCCCAGAAGGGACCAGGTATGGGGAAATCAGAATCTCTGAGCCAGTGAGGCTGGCCCAGGAATGTCCAAATGCCTCCACGGGTGGGGTTGGGATGCTGCTTCGGCCAGCCTGGGACCTCCTCCCCTCGGGCAGCTCCATGGGGGGCAGGCCAGGGGCCCATTCTGCTTTTTGCTCACCCACCCCAGCCCACTCTCCGGACGGCCCCTGGAGTTGGTGAATTCAGGCAAAGTGTCAGTTTCCATGTGGGGACATGGACCATTTCTGAGCAGGGGCTCTTCCCCAGACCTTGGTGGGGTGCCCTGTCCCCCCAGCAGCTCGAGTCTCTGCTCCACAGCCGTCTGCATGGCTGTGAGGCCCACCCCTCCCCCTGGTCGCAGCTGGGAAGTAGGGGCTGCATTCTAGCTCCTAGCGTAAGCTCCCGGATGCTGGTGCTCTTGGCACCTGTCGCCCTCCAGCCCGGACACTTGGCCCCGGGTCAGGATCATTAGAGACATCAACCAGGACATGATCTCGGGAGTCCAATAAGAGGCACAATTAAGGGCTGCTGTGCAGGTGTCCCTGCAATGAGGGCACCGTTGACTCAGGGCCCAGAGTGTGAGATGCCCCCTGGGTGGGGCCAGGCTGGGGACAACCAGGAAGGCAGAAGCCATCAGGCTCTCAGGCCATGCCTGCTCTGGGCAGAACACCGATGCCTTGAGGCCAAGCCTGCAGAGGCTCCCCGCTGGCGTGGGCTGTTCTCTCCTCAACCACCCATCGGGGGCCCTGGGTGGGGGTGCAAGCCCACTCCTCCCCCCTCCTCATCCCCGCACCAAGGGGTGCTGCCTGGCTCTGGGGAGCATTACCATTTCTTCTTCACAGACATCACTCTTAGACCTAGTACCCTATCTCTGGAAGGTTCCGGAGCGTGGGATGCCCCTCCCAGCCTCAGCCCACAGGTGGGACCCTGGCTTCCCTGCAGTTGGTGGGAGGCCCCTTGCTCTGGCTGCCTGCACCCAGGGCCTACAGGTAGAGCTGGTGTGAATCTACCCAAGGGGCTTGACCCCAGCTCAGAAGCAGGGTGACACCATCGTCCACCTGGGGGCGGAGCAGGGGTCCCCTGCCCCGGCCAGCTGCCCCAGCTGCCAGGCACCCACGTGTGTGAGGATTTGGGCATTTGACTGCCTGCTGTGGGGCTGGGCAGCTCTGGGCAAGTTCTTCCCCACTCTGGCCTCAGTCTCCCCAGATGTAAAATGAGGTGATGTCCAGGTGAGAGGAGTGGATGGAATGGCACAAGAGGAGGGGTCCGGTGCCAGTTTGTGTGTCCCCAGAGCAGCCACTTAGGGTGAGGGGCTCCCCAAGGTCAGGCTCACTAGGAGCACGGCTCTGCCCACCCCCTCTTCACCCAGCTCCCCTGCCCTCATGCCCTGTCCTCAGGCCTCAGTGGGGAGCACACTGCCCAGTTGGCTTGCCAGTGCCCCGAGGCCCCGGTCAGGACCTCCTCCCGGGTGGGGCAGGGAAGGGAACTTTCTTTCAGGCTAAGAGAGGTCCCCGCGGTCCCCAGAGTCAGGGCTGAGATGGCAGGTCACCCTCACGGAAGGACGTGTGCCCATGTGTGGGGTGTGTGCGCATGCAAGCACACGCGTGTGCACAAGTGCACCGGTGATGTGGGCGTGTGGGAGCACGCACAAGGACACGTGATGCTTGTGGCTTGCATGTCTGCTGTGGGGACACAGCAGCGCCCATTGAGCCCACGTGAATCCCTGGGAACAACGAGAGGGCACCCGGCAGCCGCCCTGCCCCCAGCAAACCCCACATGTCAGCACCCAGAGCGCAGAGCGGGCACACCTGGGCACGGCCCCCACCAGCCGGTGCCCCCTCCCGAAAGGCAGTTTCATCTGACGCTAGCACAGGTGGGCCCCCCTGCCCGCCAGATGTTCTCCAGGGTCCACTGTTCCCGCCGGTCATCAATCATTTAAGGGGAGGGGTCCCACTTTTCTCAACTGAGCTGTGGCAGCCGGAGCAGCAGGCTCGGGTTACCTGGTCTGCAGGTGCCCACACGAGACGCGCGGGACTGGGAGGGGCCGGCCCGATCCAGAAAGGACACGTCCACGTCCGACGAGCTGCCGCCGGGCCCCGGGCAGGCCTGGCAGGGCCCTCAGGGTTCCTGGTGAGCCCCTCTCCGCCCTTGGCTTTCACACCCCTCTACTCTCAGCAGCCTTCTCAGGGGCCCCTCGGACAGAGAGGGAGGAGGCAGAGGCCTGGGAGGCGGCCCACACAGGCTTCTCTCTGCGTCCAGTGCTCCCCCCGCCCCCGGGACTGGCATGTCTGGGGGGACGCGGTTAGGGTGGCTTTGTGGTCCTGGAGGCTGGGTCCTCCGAGCCCGGGCTCAGGGCCTGCAGGACTGGCCGGCAGCAGGTGGTGGGGCACGCAGGGCAGGCATGCACATACACACCGTCTGGTTCTCCGCTTAAGCCAAAATTCCTTGTGGTCACACCCGAGATTCAGACCAGGAAGGGCCTTTAGGGGTCAGACCCACCCTGCAGCCTTCCTGGCAAGAGGGGCAGTGGGCTACGCAGTCTCCCAGTGGCCCCTGGCCGAGCTGAGATGTAGAGCCACGATGCCTGGAAGCCCACAGGGGCAGTGACCTCAGCAGCAGGTCCCGTTGGAGTGGCCCACGTGGGGGTGGCCATGGGTTCTGGGTGCTGCAGCAGTGCTGCCCTGGGTTGTTTCACAGATGGGAAACTGAGGCTCGAGGGTTGGGGGTATGACGTCCAGATCAAGGCCACAGGGCAGGTGAGGGACGGGGCTGGATCCGGGCACACGGCCCTCACCCCCTGAGCATCCCAGGGGGCGGAAAAGGCTGTGTCTCGAGGCACCTGCAGCCAACAGGGCCCCCTATGGAAGGAGGACACCACCCACGCTACTCCCTGCCTGGCCTGTCACCAAGCACAGACAGGGCAAAAGGACACAGGTCCTGTTCCCCGTGGGTCTGATGTCTCGACATCCGATCAGCCTGGTCAGGCCTTGTCAATGCCCATTCGCTGGGACCTCTCCGAGATGTCTGAATTATGCACGAGGCCAGCCACCCGGGTGGCAGGTGGTGGCGCACACGGTAACCGGAGCCTGGGGCAGGAGGGCTGTCCAAAAGGGAGGCTCGCCAGGGCTCCTCCTACCCTGCTCCCAGCGGGGGGGGGTGGGGGGTGGAAGACACGCACAAGGACCCCCTCCTTTCCCGGGGACTCTGCTGGGAGGGACAAAGCCTGCAGGCTTTGGTCCTGGAAATGTCTTTAATTCCTTGTTTGGGCTTTCAGTGGTGGAAGCTGTGTGGGTCCTCACAGAGCTCAGGTGGGGACGAGGGTGCTCCAAAGGACGGGCACGTGGCCCCAGCCTGGGGAAGGGAGCCGGCCCAGGCCCGGGGTCTTCTAAGGGCTGTGCTGGCACTGGCTGGGCTGTAGCTGGGAACACGGGGCCCACATGAGCCTAGGACTGGGGGACCCCATACCCAGCTGTCTGACCCCAGCGCCGACACCCACAGATGGTTTTTCTGGTGGCAGCCTGAGGGCTCTGCGCGCTTCCCGTGAGGAGTCTGGCGGATGTCACTGGGCAGAGCACCCTCTCGGCCTCCCCCTGCCCCCGGGCCAGGCAGCCGGCCCTCCTCCCTCGCTCGCCCCACACCAGGAAGGACTTCCCCACGCATATATGCCGATGGGGTGGCCAGCGATGCCAGAGCTCCACCCCCCCAGTGCCCTTGGCCCCCTGGGGGGGTGGGCTGAGCGCGCGCCTCTACAAACAATGATTTATTTCAGAATTAAGTGTATTACACCGAGAACTTGCCAGTTCCGTCCTGCCAACGTGCACAGGAAATCTGGCTAATTAAATATATTATGCAGCGTAGCCTTGATTGTTGGGAATGAATCAGTTTAATTACGGTGAGCGTCACACATCGTAATTAACGTTACAGCTCTAAATCGAAGATGGGGCTGTTCTGCTCCCCGCCCTGGCACGGGGGGGACAGGAGGCTCCCCAGAACCCGGGCTGTGGGGCCAGCTCCACGTACCCGTCTGAAGGTCTACCCGCAGGCCCCGTTTCAGACAGACTGGCCACGGGCAGCCTGCAGGGGCAGCGGCGGGGCCCTGGGCCCAGTCCTGCCCCTTATTAGAGGGGTCCCACCCTGTAAAATAGGGTCACAACAGAAACAAGCCCAGGGATCCAGTGGGAGGGTCCGGGAGATGCACAGGCAGAACACTGGGATGGTCTCTGCACAGGGTCTGAGCTCGGGGAGCCAAGCTCCGCTTTCCACAAAGTTCCTGGCCTCACAGAGCTGACATTCCAGCAGGGAAGACGGGCAGAAACGTAACTGTCCAGGGTGAAAGTCGAGGCCGTCGTGATGGAGGAGCAGCAGGCCAAGGTGCTGATCCGGGTCTGTGGGGAGGCGGTGACCTGAGAGCTGATTGCTCAGTGGCAAGAAGGAACCTGCCCCACGAGGCCCTGGGGGCAGGGAGCGGCAGGTGCAAAGGCCCTGAGGTAGGGACAGGAGGCACCCGAGGAGGCGGGTGGGCTGGGCTGAGGAGAGCAGGGCCACCCTGGGCCCTCTGTCATCCCACCCCCTTCCCAAGTAGCACCAGTTCACGGTGCCTACTCACTCTACCCCGCATCTCCACGAGAACTCCCATGCAGCCTGGAGTGGGTCTGGCCCTGACCTGTTGGCCCCCCAGGGCTGCCTGAGTGGGAACAGGGCCCAAGAGTGGCTCACCCCAAGTAGGTCCCAACTTCCTCACTTGTTCCTGCCCCTGGAAGCAACTGCCTCCTGGCTTGGGGGGCCCGCAGGTGGGGATGGAGCCATGACCCCAGAAGTGCCCCCTGGGGCCTGTTCTGGCTTGGGATGAACGGCAGGGGCCCTCACCCACATCCGTCTGCCACAGAGCTGGGTGTTGGGGGCCCTGGGCAGAGGCTCCACCTCAGCAACCCTGCTCCCAGCCTGAAACCCCACCATCACTCCTGAAGACCCTTCCCCTCCCGGAGGCCTCTCACCAGCAAGCACACTCTGATCAGCTCTGGGGTGGGGGGACGGGGGATTGGCAGCATCTTCCCGTGTCTCTGGGGTCCAGCACCAGGCCTGGCTCCCGCGGAATTGTGGGCCATCTATAGGACGAGAGTGGGCGCGAGGATGAAAACGAGGGTGTTCAGGGGTGTGTACCAAAGCCACCGGGGGTGGGGACTGCAGGCCACCCATTCTGGGGTCTTCCATGGGCTCTGGGACCTGAACTCCATCACAGGCCCTGCCGGGAGGGACACTCACTTTCGGGATGTGATTTCCTATCCCAGGGCCAAGGTGCTCCTTGGACCTGACCCGGCGGGGGATCCTGCGGCGGGAAGTTCTCAAGGTCAGGGCCATCCGCTGCTAGGACAGGTCCCCCAGGGCAGCGGGGCCAGGGGCCAGGCGGGGCCCAGGAGAGCTGTGTCCAAGAATACCCAAGCAGCGGGGGGCCGTGTGCAGGGCAGCCTGCAACCCTGTTTTAATTTCATTTCCCTGACTAGCGGGCAGGATCGATGGCTGGCTGCTCGCAAGGTGCCCCCATTTGCATACTTACGGGAGGTGCGGTGGGGAGGGCGGGCTGGGGCGAGGGAGGGAGGACGTGCCCCCAGCTGATTGAAGCCAGGCTCCTTTTTGGCTAAAGGGAATTTAATTTCTAAATGCGAGCTCAGAATAGATGGAGCCCACGTCCCGGCCACAGGAGGGGCCTCGGAAAAGGTGTCTTCAAAGAGGCAAAGCGTGTTGGCTCCTCGTCACCTCCCTTCAGTGTCCCTGCCCAGCCCCTGGTGTCGTTGGAATTATTGATTTTCAAACACTAGGGGCTTCCCAGTCTTCTGGAGAAAAGGGAATTTGGTCCCTGCTAAGGTGACAAATGGGCTGTCCCGTGACTTCCCCAGTTCCCCAAGAACCTGGGGTGCAAGGCCCCCCATCCCCCTGCAGTGCACCACCTCCCAAGGGGCCCACGACAGGTCTGGTCCCCCAGAGGTCAGGAAGGTGTGGACCTCGCCCTCTGGGCAGCCCTAGGAAGAATGGGGTGCTCACGGAGAGAGGCAAGTCTGAGGGGCATGCTGGACCCCGAGGGTCTGCCCTTGTCTCTGTCATTGTGCCTCTAGCTGGCCGATGGCCACGCCAGGACCTGGGCCCCAAGAAGGGGCAAACCCAGGCTGCGGGGCGTGGACAGCACCTCTGGGAGGCATTACTCTTCGTACCCGGAGCGCCTGGAACGCCGCTGGGCAAACAGCGGGGCCTCCAGCACCTGGAATACGAGACAGTGGTTTAAAATGCGTGCAGGAGGGTTTCAACAGTGGAGGGAAAGCCTTCTGCTAAACCCCGAGGGACGGCTAAGACAAACAAGTGGCACAGCTGGTGGCAGGAAGGAACAAGGCTCGACAGAAGATGAGCGAGCTCGCGGGGCCCACGGCGGACAGTTTGTTTTCACACTTTTCTGTGTCTCGCAGATCTGGGATGATGGGCTTGCTCACTTCAACCATCAGGGGACATGTGGGAAACGAATGCATGGCAGCTACCCTCTGGCAGCTCCCCAAACGGCCACACATGGGCCACCCAACACGTGGCCCCTCCAGCCCTGGGTGCACCCCCAAGAGACATGACAACTGCCCTCCACGGGAAAACATGTCCACAAGTGTCCACGGTGGTGCCACTCACGGTGGCCAAAGGGGAACAGCCCACGTGCCCATCCACAAATGATGGATGAACAAGAGGAACCTGTCCCGAGGAGGGTACATCATTCAGCCGTGAAGGGAATGACCCTGACGCGCTCAGCGCGGCACGGCGACCCTCGGAGGCATCATGCTCGTGTGAAGGGTGACACGCCATGTTGTGTCAGCAGGCCACATGGCACACGATGGGCACATGCATGTGCGGTGGACCCCCCCTCACCTCTCGGGGTCACAGTCCTTCCTTCCTGTAATGGGAAATTTTAAGACCTACTACCTTAGCAACTTCCAAATACATGAGAGTATGTTCCCCAGCCGTGCTCCAGGACCCTTTCTCCGTGCCCTGGCCAACACCTGTCCCCTCTTGTCCATGTCCTGATGGGCTTTGTAACCGGCAAGGGCAGTAACTCAGGGTGGTTTCGATCCACACGTAGACGGCTTTTCAGCCGGCTTCTCTCAGTTACTAATAGCACTTAAGCTGCCTCCACGTCTCTCCCTGGATTCGTGGCACATTTCTGTTTAGCTCTGAATAGTATTCCGTGGTCTGCATGGACCACGGCTCACACGTCCACTCTGTTCACCTGCTGAAGGGCACCTTGGTTGCTTCCAACTTTTGGCGACCATGAATAAACATGCTCCGAATACATGTGTGCAGATGTTTGCGCAGACATGAGTGTTCAACGCCTTTGGGTAAAAACCAAGGAGCGCGATGGCTGGATCGTGTGGTGAGAGTCTGTTTAGTTGAGTAAGAAACTGCAGAGCTGCTTCCAGGGGTTCTCTCTGGGGCGGGGAGCGTGCCCTGCGGTGGACCCCGGTGATAGCTGCTTGGCCTCGCGAGCGCGGTGGAAACCACCGAACGTGCGCTTTAAGTGGGTGAGTTGTATGGGATGTGAGTTATATCTCAATAAAGTTGTTTTATAAAAAAGCAGCAGCCCCAGCTGGTGGCAAATCAGGGCGGCAGCGGGTCAACGTGTCTCCTCCATGGGGCAGGGGCACCCACAGGGGCAGTGGGCCAGATGGCGAGGCCCCTGGGCGGCCCCGTGCCTCTGCCTGTGGGGCCCCGGGGAGCCGGCCGGGCCGCAATCAGGGCTGGTGACAAGCTTAAAGGCCAGATTAAAAGCACTGAGGGGACCTCCGCGGGTCGAGGTCAATAAATCTTGCCGGCCGCCGCGGTCTCCCGCCCGCTCAGCTCAGCAATCTGTCCGGCTGCCTTTCAAGGGCCCAGTTGCTCCCCATTACCTCGGGGGGAGAGCCACAAATCACTGTGACAGACCAATCAACAGGCCGGGAAATTTTTATACGCGCTGCCTCTTGAAGGATGACCCTCCCTCAGCAGCACATCAGAATAAATCTCTTCAAAAACTTTGCCCGCACCCGCCTCCCCCGCCCCCGCGTGGCTGGGGGCCTGGCCCCGCCGTGGTCCCACCGGCTCCCGCCCTCGTGGCCCGGCTTGCACACTCGGGGGCTCTGCTGCCGCGGCCCTGACCAGGGCTGACCGTGCGTGTGGCCCGCGACTCCGGCCGGCCCGGGCACCTTGCTTCAGCAGGAGGAAAGAAAGCTTTATGAAATAATTCATCGGAAACTTAAAACACTCAGACACGAGAAATTGCAAATGGGGAAATATGATGGATTGTGGGCTGAGAGGAGGCGACTTGCTCGGGCAAAATTGATCCCTCGGAAAATGGCTTTGTCTGCTCTGAAAAATGGGCCATATCCTGCCGGGGCTCGAGAGCCATAATCCCAAAAATAATTTGCTTTTGATTTCCTCTCCACCTTGGTCGCTCCTCTCCGCGTGCTCGGGGCCCAGGCGGCGGCCGTGCTGCTGGTGGCGCCTACCCTGTGTCTGGTGGCACCCTGTATTTCCCGGTCAGCTTGCCCCCCTGGCCAGGGCACTCAAAACAAAGCAAAGGAGCCTTGTCCTCTCCTGGGAGAGCGTGCAGAATCCTCCCCTCCTGGGGGCACTGCACGCCATTTCAATCAGCACCCAGAACCAATGGGGCCACCCCGGACCCCTCCCCTGCAGATGGGGAAACTGAGGCCAGAGGGTTAGGAAGAGTCAGAAGCAGATCTACACCCAGGGAGAGCTCGGCATTGTGCAGACATGAGCCCCGGACTCCAGCCTACGTGGGGATGGCCCTGGAGGGTCGGCCCTCTGCTGGGCAGAGCTGTATCTTGGGGTCCACCAGGCCAGGGTACTCCCCCGGAGCACCAGCCTGCCTGGAGCTTGTGAGGCCATGGACCCCTGCTCGTGCCCAGATGCACCGAGTGGGGGTCTCCAGGTTGGGTGAGGCGGCCGTCTCTTGCTCTCCCGGTGAGCCATGCCCAGCACATTCTGTATGACCACATCTTCCCCGGCTCTGTGGACCTCCCTTGGGCGCCAGAGTTGTAGATGAAGGGTTGCTTGCGGGTCTGGGCCCTGGAGGGTTTTCACCCACCGTGCCATTGCTCCTGAGGCAGCCTTGTTTCCAGGCACTCGGGGGAAGCTGCCTGCGGAGCTCTGAGCGAGGGGCGCTGGAGCCCGGGCCTCTAGAAGCAGATGCCTAGAGGTGGCTGGTCAGGGGTCACCCAGTGGAAAGGTGGCCTTCCGCTCCTTCAGGTAGCGGTGTCTCTCCAGTGCCACTGTCCTGTGTTTTCCTTGGGGAAAAAGCACTTGGGGCCAGGCACAGGGAAGACATTTCCCGGAGGAAGAAAGGGCCAGAGGGCAGGCAGCTCCCTCGTGATCCCGTAGAGGCCAGGCGTCTTGCCTTGCTGGCTGAGCACCCCACTACCCACGTCCCTGCAGAGGGGACGCGGCAAACCCTGCTCAGGCCGCTCGCCTCCAGGAAAGCCTGACTGCAGGTGAAGGTGTCCGTGCCCTGCTGGAGAAGTGAACCTGGGGCGGGGATCAGCCCATTTCCCCTTCCGCTCGCTTAGCCAGGAAGCAGAGTCGGTTCCTGCTCCACCGTTAGCCCTGGGCCCTGCCACACCCGCCTCCTGGGGGGTGGTCCATGCCATTGTCTCTCACCTGCAGGAGCAGCATGCGGACACGTCTTGGAGTCTTCTGGAAAGAGGCGCCCGACTATAAACCTTCCAAAGCGTTCTCCTGACAAGGTCGAGTGCAAACTGAGTTTTGACCCTCGAGGTCAGGCAAAGCCTGGCATAGGATTTGTTGATTGAGTCACTGGACCTGCCTCAGGCCCAGCATGATAGAGACCCCCCACCCCAGAGAGCCCGGCAGGACGGGGGGCCAAACATCCCCCTCCCATCACCCGGGAAGCAGTAGACGTCTTCCCCAGCCGGTCCTGGGAGACCCATCGCAAGGCCATGCGGCTTCAAGACCACTGTATTTCTTGGCGCTTTCTCCCTTACGGTGGGGAGGGCACATGCATGCCCTGCTGTGACCTGTGTCGGTCTCCCTCCTACGACGGACCGGCCGGTCTATCCTGGGGAAGCCAGCACACAGGTGGCCCGCGGGCGTATTCCAAACGACTGAACTCAGAGCCCCTGTCCGGGCCCCACCTCACCTGCCTGCAGCCCCGCTTCTCTCCATCCTCACCCCAGCTTGTGCTGGTCCTCACTGGCGGCAGAACGGGGCAGTCTCTGCCAAAGCCTGCTTCTCGACTCAGTTGAGGTCATGGGCTGCTCGCACGTTCAGATGTCAGCTTGGAGGGCAGGGGTGGGCGCGGTGCATGGAGAGCAGGACCGGCTCTGGGGAGCTGGGAGCTGGGAGGGGCCAGGGTCTCCACCCCAGGAGGCTGGGTTGGGGTTGCCCGCACTCCTCACGGGGACTCACGAGGCCCCACGCAGCCTGGATCCGAGTGAGAGGGGCAGGGTGGTCCGCCGACAGTGTCAAGTCCATTTTGGGAGATGCAGCCTCCAGCGGGAGCCCCACATGTGCCCCATCCCGCTGCTCCTGCCTGAGACCGGGGCCCGGGCCCTCACAGACATGAGGTCAGGGAGGCCCAGGCTGTGCAGGTTACCCAGAGCCGGCTGTGGCCAGGTGTTCCCAGCCTGGGCGCCGTGACGGTGCGGAATGAGGACTGTAGGCAAGCTGGAACATCTGGGGCGCAGCACGCAGTGTGACGCGAGCCAGGCTGGGTGGGAGCCCTGCTCCCCATGAGCCACTCACATCTCTGGGTAACCCTGGGAAGAGACGCCTGCCCGTGGGGAAGGAGGGCGGGGAGGAGAGGAGCACCAGGGGTCGGAGGGCCTGGGTCAGGGGCTGCGCAGCTTCCCCGGGGTGGGGCGGCGGGTAGCCAGGCCTGGGGCCACGCTGTCCTCTCTCCTCCCGGCCTTCACCTGGCGGGGCCGGGGGCCGGCAGCCGAGGCCCTGGGCTGATTGTGTTAGACAGACCATTATCGATCTAGCTCTGGTTTATCCCTCGTGCCTCATTTCAATAAACAGCAGTTGGAAAGAATTAGCAGGGGACTCCGGCTCTCTCCTGCCCCCTTTCTCCTTTGCCCCCGTCTTCCTTCGGATTTGTCAGGAATGGGAGATTTATGAGGATCCAAGTAAGATTCTCATTTGTTCCTGGGACGCAGAGCCCGTGCATCGAGGGCAGAGCAGCGGCCTTGCTGTTTACGTGCCCTTACATGGGCCGCGGGCAGGGCCTGTCGGATGGGGGAGCTCAGTCATCACACCGCGTGTTAACCCTGGGGGCCAGCCTGGGACGGGAGGGAGTAATCCTGGAGGCGCTCTCGGGACTGTGGCTGGGCCTGGGCCAGTGGCTGTCACAAGGCCTTAATTCCAACTCTGCCAAGGTGGGGGAGATGCCAGATGTGTGTGGTGTGTGTGTGTCTGTGTGTGAGTGCACGTGTGTGTCCATGCACGGGTGTCTGGGTCTGCATCCGTGCACACACGCGCGTGTGTGTGAGTGCACGTGTGTGTCCATGCACGTGTGTCTGGGTCTGCATCCGTGCACACGCGTGTGTGTTTGTGTGAGTGCACGTGTGTGTCCATGCACGTGTGTCTGGGCCTGCATCTGTGCACACGTGTGTGTCTCTGTGTGAGTGCACGTATGTGTCCATGCACATGTGTCTGGGTCTGCATCCGTGCACATGTGTGTGTCTCTGTGACTGCACGTGTGTTTTGCATGTGTGTACCTGCGCACATGAGTGTCTGTGCGTGTGAGTGCGCGTTGAGTGCGCACATGTGTCCGTGCACATGCACATGCATGTGTATCTCCGTGTGTCCTGCACACGTGTGTATCTGTGCATCTGTGCCCGTGTGTGTGCATGTCTGTGTGCACGCACAATGTGGGTGCCGTGTCATAATTGTGTCACGTGGTTGATTTTATTTCCTGTTTTCCACTCGTGGCAACAGACATTTTCCCAAGTTAGTCAATACGCTGTTTGAAAAATATTTTTTCAATGGCTGCAAAATCCTCAATGGATTGGTTGTAGCATAAAACCCTTAATAGTTTCCCCAACACTTAGACATGTGGGAGGTTGCTATTTCTTTGCTATTATAAATAATGTTGCTAAAATGGACCACGCGGGGTCCAGCCCCGAGCTCCCTTGGCCCCAAGCCTCTTCCTGGCACCCACAGGCCCCACGGCCTCCAGAAGCCTTTTGCCCTGTCATCCCGCCCCTTCCCAATAGTCGTCACACCATCTCCTTGTTGCTGGTCTCTCCCGCACAGGTGAGTGGGGCTGGGGGCAGGCGAGGATGTGCTTGCTGACCACACGTCCAGAGCGGTACCTGGCACACAGAGATTTTCCCATTGATTCTGACAATCATTGTCTTTTTCTTTTCTTTGTTTTTTAAAGATTTACTTATTTGAGGGGTACCTGGGTGCCTCAGTCGGTGAAGCGTCTGCCTTCAGCTCAGGTCATGATCCTGGAGTCCCGGGATCGAGTCCCACATCGGGCTCCCTGCTCAGCAGGGAGTCTGCTTCTCCCTCTGACCCAACTCCCTCTCATGCGCGCGCTCTCTCTCTCTCTCATTCTCTCTCTCAAATAAATAAAATCTTAAAAAAAATTTATAAAAAAAAGATTTTATTTATTTATTTGTCAGAGAGAGAGAGAGCCAAGCAGGGGGAGCAGCAGGCTCCCGCTGAGCAGAGAGCCAGTCATGGGGCTCAATCCCAGGATGCTGGGATCATGAACTGAGCTGAAAACAGTCGCTTAATGGACTGAGCCACGCAGGCATCCCAATAAATAAAATCTTTAAAAAAAGATTTATTTATTTGAGAGAGAGTGTGTGTGTGAACGGGGGATGGAGCAGAGGCAGAGGGAGAGAGAGAATCCCAAGCAGACTCCCTGCTGAGCACAGAGACCCCGGTTGCCTGTGTCCTGCTTCCTGTTTCTGGGAATTTGACTATTCTCTGTGGGTCTTAGAGATGGAACCAAGCACTACGGGCCTTCGGTGTTTGGTTTCTCTCGCGGGCTGAGATTCTCTCCGGCTAACGCACCCTGAGCTGAAGAACACAGCGCCAGGTTTTAGTGGGGTGTTCAGACCATTCATGTTTGCTGTGGTTGTTGGTGTCCCCTACTGTCTGTTCTCCAACCCCGTACACCCCGTAACACATTATCACAATTTTTGCCTAAAACAGTCAATGATTTAAAATTTTTTTATTACAAAGAAAGCACTTTCTATTACCCATAAGGTTTCCATTCCCTGTGCTCTTCATTTCTTTGCATAGATTGATCTTTCCACAGGGAATAATTCTCTCTTTGTCTGAAGGATTTCCTTTAACATTTCTTGCACTGTGGGTTTGCTGGTGAAGAATTCTCTCAGCTTTTTTAGGCCCGAAAAGCCCTTCTTTCACTTCATTTTTGACAGAGACGTCCCCATTTGTGGAATTCAATGGCGATGAGTATTTTCTTTCAGAGCCTTCGAGATGCCCGCACTGCTTCTGCAGAGGAGATGGCTGTCCTTCTGCAAGTATGCTGCTTTCCCGGCATGCTCTTTCTTCATCGCTGGTTTTAAGAAATGTAATGAGTTTCAGCATCATTTTTCTTCATATTTCTTGTGTTTGGGGTTTGTAGAGCTTCTTGGACCTGTGGGTTTATAGGCTCTATCAATTCGGGGAAGATTTTGGCTATTAATTCCTCATGTACTTCCCCTACTCTGTCCTTAACCTCAAGGACTCCAGCGGCAGGTGCATTAGGCCACCTTTCGTTGCCTTTTCCCTCTGTGTTTCTGTTGCCGTGTCTCCAAGTTCACGTGCCACCTTCCTTTCTCTAGTGTCTTTCTATCCAATGCCGTGGTCTTTCCTCTCCAGAGATGTGATTCCAGCCTTTGTGTCTTCCACACCCTCCTTTATACGCTCAGCCTTCTCTCCTTCTCCTGGAGCGTAGGGAGCACGGCTCTGGCACCTGTCCCGACAGCCCTCTCGGCTCATTCTCTCTCCTGCATCATTTCTGACTCATTTTATTGATTTTCCGCTCATCCTGGGACATATTGCCCTGCTTCTTTGCATACCTAGTAATTTTTGCTTGGATGCTAGACAGTGTAGATTTCACCTTCTCCAGTGAAGGATATTTTGTATCCCTGTAAATCCTCATGAGCTTTGTTCTGGGTTGTAGTGATATTATTAGGAACAGTTTGCCTCTTCGGATGCTGGCTATTGAGTTCTGTTGGTCTGTTAGAGCATCCTTAGTTCCAGGCTAATTTTGCCCCAGTGCTGAGGTGAGACCCTTCTGAGTGTTCTACCTGACGTCCTGTGTATTATGGGGCCTTCCACTCGGGTTGGTGGGCACTTCTAAACCCTCCCAGCCTTGTGTGAGTTCCGAGGATTCCTCTTCCTCTCCTGTGGTTCTTCTCCAGCCCCGGGCCCTCACTTGCACATGCACAGGCTGGGCAGGCAGCCAGAGACTTCTGGGGGAAGCCCTGTGGCTCTCGGGAGCCCCCTCTGTCCGCACAGCCTTCTCTCCGAAGACTGCTGGCTCTCTGTGGGTTCCTCTCCCCATGCCAGGCCTGAAAGCAAGCACCTCGTTTGCTTCCCACATCCATGGATCCCTGTCCTGAGCTATCTGTCTTCCAATGTCAGAAGATCATTGTTTCATATACATATTTTATATATTTTGCTGTTGTTTCTTTTTAGTTTGAGGGCAAATTCAGTTCCTGTTTCTCTGTCATGGGTAGAAGCTAAAGTTCTCTGATGATTCAATAAATATTTCTGGGTGAATAAATCAACAAATGAATGAGTGATGCTCCAAGTGTGTATTTGAACAAAGAGTTTTTCTCCTACTCAGGTTGCTCATTGCCTGGGCAAGTGGCATGACCCGCCCTCCTCTGTGTCACAGTACGCAACCCACAGAAAGTGGGCTAGGCTGGCCAGCTATGAACTGATCCCGGAAGTGCAAGCAGGAGAGCCATGGGGGTCAACATTTGTAAGGCACCCGAGTGCCTGGCTGCTTCCAGTCCTCATGGAACAATCCTCATGTCCAGCCCAAATCCTGAGCTCGAGTAGGGGGAGGGTGGTGGTTTCCACTCTTGCTGGTTCCCACCTTGAAGCCCAGGAAGAGGGGCTGGGGGTGTCCCTGTCATGCTCTCATCTGTTCCGTGGAGACTACGAGGGTGTACAGGGGGGCCCCTGTACCAGAAGTGCCACTGGCTTGTAGAACAAGGCGTCCAGCCCCCAAGCACTGATCACATGCATGGGATCTCAGCCATGGCCTGCTGGGAGGCTCCAGAGGTCTGGGCTGGCGCAGCTCCATCAAGGGGCCTGGGAACAGGCAGACTGCAGGCAGGGTGGAGGCGGTTTGTCTCTTCCTGACATAGAAATAATGACTCGAGTGTTGTATCGTGAGGGAATTCTAAAAGAAAAGTGTGTGTCTCTGGGGCTTGCAGACTTCCCAGGTGTGTGTGGGGAGTCATGGGGGAGTTGTGGGGGCTCTGGTCTCCTGGGGATGCATCCCTGGCCTGTGGTCCCGAGACTGGTCCCTGGGTGGGGGCCTCCCTGGAGGGGGTGACTGGAGCTGAGCTCAGTGCATTAAGGTGCCACATGGGTTATGGCCCAATGCTGGGGGCAGGGCAGATGGGGGAGCAGAGATCAGGGTGCCCACGGTGGGGAGGCCAGACAAAGAGAGGAGGCTAAGGATGAGAGGAGAGTCCATCTCCTCCCACATACTTCGGGACCCTTGGCTATGGACCCTCATGAGGGACCCCAGGGTCCTCGTGGGCACCATGAGAGAGAGCCAGCGAGGAGAGGGATGGAGGGTCTTAGTCCTCAGGGAAGGCGAGGGTGGGCAGGGGCAGGGAAGGGGGAGGTGTGTGTGGGCTGGTGGGAGGAGAGGAGGCTCCGTGGGCAGAGGGCCCTGTGCCCGTTTCCACCCGCCTGCCCAGGCCGGCCCCAAGCCCCCATGGGCGCAGTGGCCATTCCAGATGATGGATCGCAGAGGCTGCCCTGGTGCAGGAGATGCGGGGCTGCACTTGGCCTCAATCGCTCCCCAGGGGCCCCGATCGATGGCGGCCCATGATGAATGGCTCAGGATTGATTTTCACTTAATTGACAATTTGGTGAACCTGTTTGCAGAATCCCAGGTTGGGCCTGAGAGGAAGCCTCGAGGTAATAGACAGTGGGGTCGATGCTCTGCGGGCTGGGGTGGCCGCCAGGGGGCAGCAGAGGTCAGCCAGCCGTGGGGTGGGGGGCGGCAGCGCTGGGGCTCACGGGCCCCCCAACCCGTCCGCCAGCAACATTGCACCAGCCTGGGGGACTCATTGTTCGCGAGTGTGTGTACAAGGCCGCTTGTCCAATTGGATTGGGGTCTTCACTCTGGTCGGGGACCCCCGGAAGGGTGGGCGCAGGCTGCAGTGATCACAGAGGTGGGTTGAAATCCCCGGTTCCCCTGGGATTTGATCCCAGCTCAGCCCATCAGCTGCATCGCCAGGGTGCTGCCTCTGAGCCACTCTGACCCTCAGTTTCTCTTCTGTAAAATGGAGCCCACTTAAGCCTGCCCATCGACCCACAGTGCCCATTATCGCCACAATGTCTGTCCCGCCCCACCAGCTGTCTGGCACCCCCCCCTCTCCTTGCCTCGACCTCCTTCCAGGTCCTGGGACATGCCTAGGTCTTCCCACTTCAGGACCTTTGCGATTGATGTTCTCCAGCTGGAACGTCCCCCAACCCCTGGCCCACACACAGGGGCGGGGGGGCATCCACCCTGCCTGCTCCCCAGGGCAGGCCTTGCCGCGCTGATGCTGCTGACGGAGCCCAGAGCAGCCAGGTTGTTACCAGGACAACAGGAAAACAGGCCTCAAGCCCACCTCTGCCACTGGCCCCTGAACTCATTGTAACAGGACCCCCGGGTAATCCGCACCCCCCCCCGGGGGGGCCACCCAGACAAAAGCCAAATTAAGTCAACAGAATTGCAGAGGGGACACCAGGAGGCTGGAATTTACCACCAGGAGCAAACAAAGAATGTCCCCTTCTCAGATGTAGGCTGCGCAGGGTCTGATTTCCGTCCTGCGCAATTTGATGCCACCCCAGGAGTCAGACAGTCCCCCCTCCCCCACCAACAAAAGATCCCCAGGCTCAAGGCTGGCACCCAAGGTCCTTGGCAGAGCTGCCTGGAGGCCCTTTTGCCCCCACCCAGCACCCACACCTGCCCTCGCCCTAGCCCCCTGCCCAGCACCCACACCTGCTGCCCTAGTGCTGGGTGGACAGGAATGAGACAAGGTGCCCAGGGGGAGCTGGGGCACCAAGGGGTGAGCTCTGGGCTGTGGAGGGCCCCCAACTTCCCCACACAGTGTTCATGGAGCCCTGGAGCCTGTTTCCCTCCACCCCCAGCCTCGGAGGCTGTTCTGGGGAGGCTGGTGGGGGCCTCTGGGGGTTCCCGTTCTGCTGGAAAACTTCAACAGGTGGATGTGGGAGATGAAGGGGAGGGGGGCAGCAAGCTTTTGACATCAGCTGGAAGTGGCCTTGGACCTGGCGCCCTGCCCGCAGCCCCTGAAGCCCCTGTGAGTTTAAGTGAGTGATGTCATTTCTGGGAGGCTCAGTTTACTCATCTTTAAGTCGGTGATGGGCCCCGTTGCATCAACTGCTACAAGGATCCACTAAGTTGTCCAGGGTCATCTTCCCTTGGTGCCGGGCAGAGTCCCGCCACGCGGCTGGTAGCCATGACTGTTGCTGGTGGTAATAGTGTCCAGGTTGGGAAGCCCCCATGTGCCAGCATGAGGGTGTGCGGGATGGGGGCCGGGACCCCCTGCCAGCACTGTTGGAAGAGGTGGTTGGTGAACAGCAGGGGCCGAGCAAGCCTTCGAACCTCTGTCCAAACCCAGGAGGGTGGGTTTGGCAGGGAGAGCCCACCCTGAGAGCAGGGTGGGCGGCCAGAGCAGGGGCCCCTGGGCCTCAGGCCCACAAGCTTCAGTGGACAGAGGCTGCCGGGGCCCCTGTAGTGACCCAGAGAGGTGGCCAGCACAACCCTGCTGGGCCAATCATTGCTGGCCCAAAACCATCCATTCCCCACAGACCGATGCCTTGATAGTCAGAAATTGCTCGAAATGCACCTGAATCAATGGCCCCCCTCCAGCTGGGCACAGACGTTCAGAGACACCTCTCTGAGGCCCAGATGCTTCACTTGGGAGAGCAGGAAAGCTCTCAGCTTGGCGCCAAGGCCTTCGAATCCTGGGCCCGCCTGGCTGTCAGGGACGTTGCTCTCAGTCCAGAGTTCAAGCAGGTGGTCAGGCAGCCTCCTAGAGGCTGCCGATTCTCTAAGTGAGGATGGTCGCGTCCACCTTACAGAGGGGCGCATGGAGGCACAGAGGCTGGCCGGGGCTCACGGTCAGCCAGTGAGAGGCAGACCCAGGGGTCTCAGAGACAAGATCCTCCTGGGTTAGAGTGGGCCCTACATCCAAAAACTGGGGTTCTTGTAAGAAGGGGAGAGGGGCAGGCTCAAAGCAGAAGCTGTGTGAAGGAGGCAGAGACTTGGGGCGATGTGGCCATGGCCCAAGGGACACCTGGGGCCACCAGGAGCTAGGAGAGGCGAGCAGGACCCCTCCTCTACAGCGGCTGGAGGGAGGGCGGCCCTGCAAACATCTTGGTTTGGGACTGAGCCTCGAGAGTCGGGGAAGAGTAGGTTCCCGTTGTACGAAGCTCCCCAGTCTGTGGTCACCGTTACGGGGGCCAGGACACTGACACAGTCCCAGGTGCGTGTGGCCCCAAAGCTGAGCGTCTGTGCCCCTTGTCACCCCTGGAATCCGGTTCCGCACCTGACCCACGCCAGTGCACGGGAGCAAGAAGTTTCCTCAACCCTCTTAGCATCCCTGGAGGGTCTGAGAGGTAAACTGATAAAGACAGATGAACAGAAGAAAAGCACGTGCATGCACCTCGAGTTCCGTCCTGGAGGAGCACGACAGGTCAAGGAGTGTGGGGGCAGCGTGGTGACCTGGGGAGTGAGGCCTTGTCCTGGTTCTTCCCGGGGTGCCCCCTGCCTTTGGAGACAAGGGTGCTCCTATCCCCCGGGTGTGGGGAGACTGCCTCTCACAGGAGGGTCTCAGGACCGATTTGGGGAGAGATTCCATCAGCTTCAGGTCTTTGATATGCCCGGGGATGGTATTTTGGAGCAGTGTGCCCTGAGCCCCACTGCCAGGCCCCTCCACCTCTCACCCCCTCCCCTGGCCCCAGGCTCTCCCACTCTGGCCCGACCCGGTGACCCAGCACGCAGGCCGGGCCCCACCCCAGTGACCCCAAGTGGTGTGAGCCACGTGCAAGGTGTCCAGGGAGCCAATGTGGAAGGGTGAGCCAGGCAGAGCACAGAGCAGGTACAAAGGCCCTGAGGCCAGAGAGTCAGAAAGGAGCCAAGGCATTGGGGGCCGGGTGGGGATGGGTGAGCTGGGCTGTGAGGGACTGGGCCTTGGGCTGCCCCCTGGCTGGTCCGCCCCCCTGACTGCGAGCTCCCTGAGGGAGGGGCAGACCTGAGGGTCTGGAGCAGTGAGGTGGCAGGTGTGAACAGACACCTGGGCAAGCAGGGGAGGGGCCTTTCCGGGGGCACCTCTCTGAACATGCCCCCGACCACCAGGAGCCTCTGTCCCAAAGCCTCATGGGCTATAGCCTGGCAGCTGTGGTCTTGCTGCCGGTCTCAGCTTCACCCACAGTCTGTCCAGCGAGGCGGCCATGCCCAGGGCCTGGGGCCCAGAAGCCCAGTGAATAGACCCTCCTCACTGGGCAGGAACCCTGAGCCCCCAAGATGTTGGACCCAAAGGTCCCTGGATCCCTGCAGGGCCACTTCCTTCCCCCCTTCCTCCCTGAGCTCAGCTCTGGGGGCTGGGGGGGCCCAGGGGGCAAAGGCACACCTGTGTTTAGTCGGGAGAGTTACTGGTGTTCAAATGGGCCTCCCCTCACCAGGCGGCACTGACCCGGGATGGCCCCCCACCCCTCCCAGATGGGACTTCCCAGCGGCCCCCCGGACGGGCAGCTCTCCCGAAAGCAATCAGCCAAAAAGGCCTGAGTGCTTCATCAGCATAATGGAGTCCCAGGAAGCCTGGGGTTAGGGCTTTTGTCTCGGGTGCCAGAGCCTAAGCCCCTGCGGGGCAGGAATGTGGGCTCCGAGACACCACCCTGAAACCCGAGCTCGGGCTGCTGTGTGGACTTCGGCCCAGTTTGCTGGGCTCTGGGAGATTCTGTTCTGGGGTCAGAGCAATTTCTCCAGCACTTTCCCTGGGATCAACCTTTAACTGCGGCCATAAATCTTTTTGTTCCAAAATGCAGACCTCATTCCTTTTGGTTTCTGAGACAGATCTGCACTGTATTCCAAGAGCGGGTCTAAAGTCCTGGATGATTCTGTGAACGGTTTTCAAACCCTTGTGGGGTCAGAGGCTTGCTCTGAGGGAACGCTGGCCACCTCCTGCCCAGGGTCCGGTTGTCCCTGGCGCAGACCTCCAACGCCGGCCCAGAGTGGGCTGGAGGGATAATGCTTTCCTCGCTGCTTCTAGAAGCCACTGTGCAGGAGCCTGGCATTCAGGTCCAGCCCTCTGTGTTCAGAGGAAGTTAGGGCAGTCGTCGGTTCCAGCCTGACGGGCGGCTAGCGGTGACCCAGAGCTCAGCATGTGTGTGTGGCGCTGCGCCAGGAGTCGGTGGCCCGTCTTAGCTCCCAGGTTAGGGACCTCGGCTCAGAGGATGTGGGGGAGGTGTGGCCCAAGAAGCTGGACGCAGGAGCCCAGTGGTCTGACCCCTGCCCCCCAGGCCCCAGCAGGGAAGGTCCCCAGAAGTCAGTTCTGGAACTGCTCAAGGCTAGCCCGCAGGATAGGGCCTGGGCAATGCCCGCAGGTCTCCCTGCATGGGCCCTGTCCCCTGCGACCATGCCCTCTGAGAGGAGCAAGAACGGCTTTGTTCTTCTTCCTTTGGAGATCTGCAAACATTTTAGACCAAGAGCTAAAATGTCCACTGGCAGCTGAGAATCCGGAGGGAGCCGGCTGCGCGTCTGGCAGCAAGGCGCCACCGAGGGCCGGGCTCTGCCAGGGAGCCGTGTCCCCTCTGCCCGGCTGCCAGGCTGGCCCCCCCACCTCCCCGCGCCCCGCTGTGGGCAGGCAGCTGGTGGGGGGCAGCGTGGAGCCCCGCCCAGGGCCCCTCACCACTCACTCTGGACAAGCACAGTGACCTGAAGCAGAGCCGGGAGCTCCAACCTTTTCATCAAGAAAGATTTAATTTATCGGGAGTGCGGAGTCACAAATCATAGGCCTGGAGATTTATGGCCTCCAGGAGCAGAATTGACCACCGAGAGAAGGCAGCATTCCCAAGCTCCACACACTCCTTTAATAAAGTCGGAAATGTAACATATGCCCATCCCACAGCGGGCGCCATGGGCAGCGTGCAAGGAGCTTACGAAGGAGAGCGAGTTGTCGCCTCGCGCTGGGGAAAGCGCAGTGGGGACCTGCCGGGCCCCGCCCGAGCGCTTGGCAGGGAAGCCGGCAATTCTGGATGGGGGTGGAGGAAGGTTTGCGTCCAGAAAGATGTCTCCCCAGCTGTCAGCGAGGAGCCCCACGCCTGGAGGGGCGTCCTGGGGTGGAGGATACAGCTTAGGAAACGGCTAATCCCTGCCCCGTCCAGCGCTCCTCCAGAAATGCCAGATCCCCAAGGCCAGGCCTCGCGGGCAGGCATGTTTCTGGCAGGGACTGTGCGGGATCAGGCCAGGGTCCGAGGAAGCTCTCCAGACACAGCTGGGGAAACTGAGGCCCGGAGGGAAAGGATTTGCTCACCCACAGGCAGCCCCAGAGGTCTCCATCAGACACACAGACCCTCGGAGGGGCCGTGCCAGCTGGGTTGGGCCTCCCGCTCCTCTCCTCCATACCCAGGGCCTGCCTCTGCCTGGGGGGTCAGGCTGCCACGGGGTGGGCAGGGGGGCGGGGGAGGCGGCTGCCTCTTGCCTTCATGTCAGACCGGACGGCGAAGCCCTCCTGGGCCCGAGCCTATTTCTACCGGACAATGGTACCCACCCGCCCCCAGTCACCCAGCAGAGTTTATCTAAATGACAAAGTTTAGGATATCCCTTTGACCTTCACCCAGCCCAGGACACAGGGGACTTGGAGCCCCTGTAGGGGTGGGAAGCTTGGGGCCGAGAATTTTCTTCAGCAGGAAAATCAGAGGAGGTGGAAGAAAGGCTGCGGAAGAGCAGGGGTGTGTGTGTGCACGGGGGCACGGCATGGGGTGAACGGGCACCGGGCGGCATGTGCGTGTGCACTGCGTGGGGGCAGACAGTGCCCCGGCGAGCATGCGGAGGGCACATACATGCACACACGTGCCCGGCTTCGCCTGGGGTGGTGTGGATATCTGCGGGGAGACTCACCTTCTTGGGTCAGGCCTGCCGCCCTGCAGCGAAGACTCCCCGGCGCCCCCTCCCCCACCAGCTGGCCCCTGCCCTGGACTAATCCTGCCCTGCCCACTGCCTCCCCGAGATGCCCAGCTGCTCAGGCCCTGGCGGAGCCCCACCCTGGCACCCTGGACCCCCCTCCCTGCAGCTTCCCCCCACCTCCAGCTCTGGGACCACCCACTCATCCAGCCCCTGCCCCCCCACCCCAGCACTCTACTTAATGTCTTTCTCATAAGCAGTTTTAAATTATAAGCCTAAATGAGGTCTATAAATTTGACTTCATAAAATTCCACGCACATCATTTTCCAGCAGAAAAGGCTCTCTAAGAAATATTTTCCCTGAGACCCCCTGCGTCCCCTCCCTTTGCAATATAACATTTATTCTAATATTAAAATGGCAGGTGTTCTATAAATCGTGAGTCATTAGTACTCTCCATTGATTTTCCCTGCAGCCTCTAGCCCGGGGTAGAAGCCATGTGCGAATATCAGTCTATTCGATTGAGATTCATACCCTATTTGGGGGTCAAAGAGCAAGGCCCTGTGAGCTTGAACTTCTATCAGCCTAAAGCTGATCAATACTTGGAGATATATTAGGGCTGGCCGCTCACACAGATTAAGTGGCCATAAATACGGCGGTGGTGGGGGGGTGCGGCAGACGGAGAGGGAGGCAGGAAACCCGGGCCATGCTGCCTGTCCAACCAGGGTCTGGGGCTCTCCAACCTGGGGTGCTGGACCCGGCTGGGAGGGAAGGTGGGGTGTGGGGCCAAGATGCAGGCCAGCGAGGCTGCAGCACTCAGCCAGGCAAGGGCTCACCTTGACCTCTCTGGAGGTAGGGGACCCAGGGGACGGCCACCGGGGCCTGGGTGAACCAGCCGGGGACGCTGGTCCTGGACCAGTGACACAATTCGTGGAGCAGAGGGGCGCACGGAGGTCTGATGCTGGAGGACCTTGCGGTCTGGAAGGGTGCACACGGTGGGCGCCCTCTTCCTTGCAGTGGTAACCAGGGATTTAAATTCTAGCTGCAGATCTTTGTCTTGGTCTGGGGGCTTCCCATGCCTGGCTGCTTCCTTCCCAAACTCTGGCCACATGCCCTTCCTCCCAGGGCTGCTCCCCAGGTGGGGAACTCCTTCTCCCCCTGGCCCTTTAAGGCCATCCGCAGCCCCCTGCCTGGCACTCTCAAGGATGTCAGCCTGAGGGGCCTCTCCCCATCCTGCCTGGGATTCCAATTCATTCTATCTGGCCCCTTGGCGCCCCCCCCCCCGGGGCAAGCCCAGGGTCTCCCCTCCTGCCTGTACCCCTAGGAGGCCCCTCAGTGGGCAACACCGTGCACCCAACATTTTCCAAGCACCTGCTTTGTCCCAGGTCTGGGAAAACCACTAGAAAGTGGGCAAAAGCCAGCCCCTGACTTCAGCTACGGCAGAGGGGCCGAGACCCCAGGGGAGCATCTGTGGCCCGGTCCTCCTGCATTTTCTCAAGGGCGTGTGGGTCGTGCTCACTCCCTGAGCCCCGCTGGCCCCACCTCTCCCTGGCTGTGGGGGGATCCCTGCTCTGCGGCCATCTCCGAGGCCTGTCCTTGCTGTGCCCTTGTGGTGGGGTCACCCCCGGGAAGATCCCACGCCTCCCCAGCCCGCCTCCTCATGCATCACCCGCCTGCCCCAGCTCGAGGCCGCTCGATGCCTGCGATCGGTTACGTTATTAGGGAGATAAATAATTTGAACTCCGGCCTTTTACCTTTTCCCCCGGCAGGGGGGCCGCCCCCACCCCCTGCCCGGCCGCCCCCCGGAGGAGCAATTTCATTAGGAGCTTCCTGGCAGCTGACAGAGGCCACCCTGGGAGGCCCACAAGCAGAATTTCTTTATGGAGATGAGAAATAGGAATATGAAAATTTAAGCCAGAGCGGATGTAATTTAACTTTGCATTATTTATCGGGGACACAAATCCTTTCTAATATTGGCAGATTGGGGAGGGCCAGGCAGGGTCGCAGGGGCCTTTGTGCGGGGGAGGGTCAGCCAACGTGCTTACTCCCCACCCCCTCAGCCTATAAAAAGGCCCTGGAAGACTCGGGGCACCACTGGGCTGCAGGTTGAACCTGCAGATACCCACAGGCTATTGGCTACGGGGGGCAGCCCGGGAGGGAAGGACGGGCCCAGCTGGTGCGGGCAGGCCCTGGAAGGAAGGGCCAGGCCCCTGGAGGACTGGGACCCCTGCAGGCACCCAGCTGACCCGCTCAGGACCCACGGACTCCTGCTCACCCTGTGCCCTGCGCGTGGCAGGGACCCGAGGGACCCACATCACATCACGGGGGTGGTGCCAGCACCGGGTGGCAGGCCTGGGGGGCTGCCGTAGCAAAGTACTACAGACGTGCCCGCTTCAAACACCCATATTCTCTCCCACCTGTGGAGGCCACCGTCCGAAATCAAGGTGTGGGCAGGCTAGCTCCGCCGCAGGCTCCAAGGAGGGTCTGGTCCAGGCCTCCCTCCGGCCTCTGGTGGTGCCTGGGATCCTGGCGGCCCCCCACCCCGGCCTATCCCCGCGCCACCCATCTCTGCCTCTGTCCTCGCACGGCCCCATTACTGTGTGTCTCCCTGCTCACTCCCTTCTGGAGACACCAGTCCCTGGATTAGGACCCACCCCAACCACTATGACCTCATCTTCACTCAGTTACATCTGCAAAGACCCTTTTCCACAGCAGGTCCCCTTCACGTATCCCGGGGGTGAGACTCAAACACCTCTCTTCGGGGGACGCACCAGAGGAGGGGTGGGTAAGGACGGGGGTTCTGACCACCCAGAGGACGCAACGGCCCAGCGTGAAGTTGGGCAACAAAGATTTAATTGGTCAAATATTCTGTGCTCTTGAATGTTCCTTTTTTTTTTTTTAGCATAAAAAGAAGAGTATTCAGGGGCACCTGGGTGGCTCAGTCGTTAAGCATCAGCCTTCGGCTCAGGTCATGATCCCGGGGTCCTGGGGTGGAGCCCTGCGTCGGGCCCCTGCTCAGTGGGGAGCCTGCTTCTCCCTCTCGCTCTGCTTCAGCTCTCTCTGTCAAATAAATAAAATCTTAAAAAAAAAAAAAAAGAGTATTCAGTGTAATTACTTTGGTTTTTCAGCAATTCAATTAACTCAAAACTCACGTTGTTTCCTAAGTTCTAAATTTTAGTTTACAAATACGGTTCACCAACGGAGCTTAGCAAACTCTAAGAGCGATGTCCAGGAACTTCTACGACTCAATTAAACTCCCTTAAATACTTAAATACTTAAAGCCACTTCAGTCATGGACACACAGGGAGGGTCCCTCAGGCCCAGGTTGTCCGGGTGTCTAAAACACACCCTACGCGGTCAAACCTGGAGAGCTGTCTTCTCGTATTTCCAAGAGATTACAGAGTTAATAAGAGATCGGCCTAAAAGCTGAAACCGGCTATTTAATTAAACAGTTTAGTTGGAATCAAAAACTAATGGGCCGAGTTATTTTGACCCAGACAAAAACAGGAAGCCACAAATATGCAGCCCCCCTAAAACCCACGAGTGGTTCTGCCTTCTCCTGAGTTAGCTTGTGCCCACTCCTAAGAGAACAAGTTGTTTGGGGTTCCTTTTGCAAAATACCACAGGCAGGGCGGGGTTGGGGGGATGGGGGGTGGGGCTTTGCAAATGCGTCCTTGTCACTGAGGGACAGTCTGGATTTGGGCCGACCGGCAGGGGGCTGGGGACAGCAGGGCCCCCGCCCCTGCTCAGCTCCCCATCCCCCACCGTGGCCCCCCTCGACCCTGGGTGCGTGAACCCCAGCCATGAGAAATCAGGAGACAGCTCCACTGAGAAATTCCTCAGAGGGTTTGCTGAAGGACAGTGACAGGAGGCGGGCCGGCTGGGCCCCTTGGGGGAGGCGGGCCGCGGCCCTCCTGGACCCTCGTGGAGTGCCTGCCTCCCGCCTGTGGCCCACGCACAAAGGGCCAGATGGACGAGAAGGATGGCCAGATGTAGGGGTGGGGGGTGCGAGCCACCGGGGTGGGTGCGAGCCTCCAGGCCCGTCGGGTGTCGTCCAGCTCGCGGGACGGAAGGGCGGTGTAGGCCTGCGTGGCGGGGCTTGGGGACGGAGGGACCACCAGCCAGCTGGAGGAGAAGGCAGTCCTGGCCTGTGGACAGGTGTTGGGTGGGGGGGTGGGGGGCAGCGGGAGAGGCCCCCAAGGGGGCGAGGCCAGGGCAAAGGCAAGGTGGGCAGGGCTCTGGGTGAGGACGGGACTGGTGCTCCAGCTTCCCTGGGGGCTGGAAGCGCCTCTCGGTGTCCACCCCTCAGCCAGCTGCCCCCCCAGGGTCCTCCAGCCTGGTTGGCATCCACACTCCAGAGATGCCAGGCTGAGAACTGCCAGTCTCTGACCCGGATGCACACCCGCCGGATGGGATGGGTGCCTCCCCTCACCGGCCCCAGGCCTGCGGCCAGGAACACAGGCTTTTAAGGACTTGTGGGGAGCCCCCAGGAGCCTCTGAGAGCAGTCGCCCCTTGGCTACATTTTGAGAAACTCTACATTCTCAAGCCAGGAACCCTCGGGGGAGGGGAGGAGAGCTGGGGCTGGGGTGGGAGCCACGAAGGTGACCATGGATTCCCAGACTGCGCTCGAGCCCCATCAGAGACAGGGGGGATTAAGGACAGGGGGTGGGGAGCGGCCTTGGCATGGAACATTCCAGAAAAGAAGAGGAAGGCAACACGGGGGTTGTTCCCTTTGGTCAGGAAGATGCCCCTGGAGAGGAAAGATGCTGACCCTTCCCCAGGACCAGGTGGGTCCTGGTCAAACAGCTCTAGACTCTGGGGCATGGGGGAAGGGGCAGGCGAGTGGCCGACCTGCCCAGGCTGGACCGGGTCCCCGCGTGCCTGGAGCTGACGTCCCCAGGAGCCGAGCAGAAACCACGCAAGGGGCCAAACAGCCAGACCTCAGGTAAGGCCACCAGCAGAATGCATCTCGAGGGACATTCGGCGGCCCAGGAAATGGCCCAGGAGTGACACAAAGTGAGAATCACACGGCTTATGGAGCCGGTGGGCACAGGCCGAGGGAGCAAGTATAAGGAGCAACACCGAGGTGGCTTCTTGGTTAGAGTTAACGGTGGAGGGGAGGGGTCCTGTAAGGTTTCCACGTTTTCTCCAAGGAGCATCTATATCACTTTTGTAACAAAAAGAGAAGCCACACACGTTGCTTTCTCAACCCTGAGAGTGGCCTCCCCCTTATGGGAGCCGCCGCCAGGCCAGCCCAGGCCTGGAGATGGGACGGGGGTCCCAGTGGCCCCACAGGCATGGAGGTGGCAGAGACAGGCAGTCATCTCTGGGCCCTGCGGGCAGAGCCCTGGTCCCACCCCCAGCCCGCGGCCCCTCCCTCGGGGGTCCTGCCGCCTGGTGTCACCTGAAGGACTGGGGGAGGAGCCGCCCCCCCACCCACCCACCCCGGCGTTACCACCGGCTGGCAACCCCGAGGCTCTGCACCCAGCAGGAGCCCTAGGTCCACATCCAACCCCCACCGGGCTTCATTTTAACTAATAGGACACTTAGTTTAATGAGGAGAGTTTGCATAAGAGGAACTTGCTAATTAAATTTTAAACCTTGTCATTCTAGAGATTAGCCAGATCGCTGAAGGAAACATTTGTCCAGGAGACAGGAGCCGCTGCCCCCTCCCCCAGGAAAGGCCTGGTGGGGCTCTTGGCTGTAAACTGCAGAGGGGTTTCTGGCTGAGGTGGCTGAGGAGGAATCTTCTGGAAGCCTGGGAGATTCACACGCAGCACCAGGCCCCAAGGCAGGCCCCACAACGGGCCTGGCTACTGGGGAACCAGTCAGGGGTGTCCTCCCCAAACCCCACGCTGGGTGCCAGGGCCCTGGGGCGGGGTGGCTGCCCCATCCCAAGAAGCTGGGCTACATGAGGTGCCAGCGCGTGGTGGAGCTCAGGGGACCTGGTCCCTTTCTGCCCTGCCAGCCATCGCGGGGGTGCCCCCCCCCACGCAGCTCAGAACTGGTGGCGGCTGGCCGACCTGCCCTCCTGCCCTCCAGGGAGGCCAAGGGGAGCCTCTTCAGAGTGCAGACGCACCCGCCTTGTCTGCAGCAAAGCATTGTTCTCCCAGCACAGAAAGAAATTGAGGGTGGGGGGCCTGTGGAGAGGGTGTGTGTCACCCTGTCACCCTGAAACATCACAGGTCTCGACCTCTGCCCTTTCTGGAGCTCAAACAAAGCTGGTGGTCAGGGCGGGCTGGCCCGGGGACAATGGTCAGGGGTCTCTTGTGGAGCTTTAGGCTGGGGGGCAAGCCGGAGCCACTTTGTAGATGACCATCAGGCCGGGGGGGCAGCGGGTCTGGGGGCTGGAAATGCATTTCTCTGCTCAGCCCCCAAGTCAAGCCTCCCTGGACACAAGCCTTTTCCTGGGGAGGGGGCAACGAGTTCCTGGCCAGCTGTGCTCAGCTGGGGAGGGTCCGTCTGCTGCCAGTCCCGCCCCGCCGCCTTGCAGGCTGGGGCCAGATGCACGGTCCTCCCCGCGGGTGCCAGCAGGGCCGTGGACCCTCCGTGCGCTCCTCTGTGGCGGGGGTCTCCGGGGGGGGCGGCTTCCAGGGCCTTGTCCGAAGGGGGCCACATTGGGGTGGGGGGGCGTTGACGCTGGGATCCGTGACCCGGCAGAGTGGGGGTCCTCCCACCGTTATTGCAGGATCTCCTGTTTGCCGCCCGAGGCCGTGACACGCACGTAAGCTCAGCCACAACACGTGTGGAGTGCGCTTGCCCTCCGCCCAGCTCCGGACGTTTCCAGCACCTCACAGAGTCCCGGACCCATTAGCAGTCACTTGCTCCCCCCCCCACCACGAATCTTCTCTGTCTCTGAATTTGCCTGCTCTGGACATTTTCTATCAAGAGGATCATATAACACGCAGCCTCCCGTGTCCGGTGGCTTTCAGCCAGCGTGACGTTCCCAGGCTCGTCCAGCCGTGGCACGGGGCTCGTGCGCGTCGCTCCGCGTTATGGCTGCGTGCTTTCCCATGGCACGGATGGGCCCCAGTTTTTTATCGGTTTATTCACTGATGGACATCTGGGCTGTTTCCACCGTTGGGTTCCTGTGCCGCTCTGAACATTCGTGTCCAGGTATCTGGGACCCTGTGTTCCATCCCTCGTGTGCGCACCCACGAGTGGAGTCGCTGGGCCACGTGGGACCACTGTGCTGATGGTGCGGAGCGGCTACCAGGCTGGTGCCCACGGCGGCGGCATCTTGGAACCCCAGCAGCAGCTCGACGGCCTCAGTTTCTCCAAGGCCCCACGAGCACTTGTTAGTATCTGGTTTGTCTCGTTTTGTCGCCATCCATGGGTGGAAGGTGGCATCTTATGTGGTTCTGACTAGATTTCCCCGGAGACCAGTGATGCGTCTCTTCCTGTGCTTGTCGGCCAGATCACCCCGTCACAGATGAGGGAGACGGCGTGCAGAGAGAGGCACTGAGTCACCTCTTGGCCCACAGCTGATGGCCACAGACGTGGGGGGGGGGCAGAATGATGGCTGCCCTCAGGTTTGGGGATAGGACAGCCCTCAAGGATGGGGGACCCCTCCGGATAGGGGACCCTTCAGCTTTGGGGGAACCTTCTGGGATGGGAGATCCCTCAGGGACAGGGGACCTCTCAGGTTTGGGGGAACCTTCAGGGATGGGGACCCCTCAGCGACAGAGGACCGCTCTGGGTTGGGGTCTTCCCAGACCAATCACCTTGAGCACATGACCTCCCCCAGCAGGTCCCCACACTGCCTCCTGCCTGCCCACCCGAGGGGCAGACACTGGCTGGAGGGGGGCAGGTGGACTTGAGCCACTCCTGCCGCCCCGTCTGGGTCCCCCACCCCAGCACCTGGCTCAGAGGACACCTAGACCTGGGTGCCCCGTTCAGAAGTGGGAAGGATGCCAGAGCCCCCAGAACCTGTGCACACAAGCCCTGCTTCCCTCACAGTGACTGAGACTGACAAGTTCGGGAAGAAGGCACACGGGCACAGAGAGTCGGGGCGTGGTGCAGTTCGGGGGCTGTTTCCTCTGCATCAGTGGGATTAGCCCTCAAAACCTGAGGGAGGTGGTTTCGTCGCATCCCCAGCTTTGCCCAGCCCTTCATCGGAGCCTGTTACCCTCACAGTGACCCTGGAAGGGAGGCTGTGATGCTGCTCTGTGCAGGCTCAGAGAGGTTGCGCCACCGCCCAAGGTCACACAGCTTCGCTCCTGCACCTAGCCAAGCCCCAGCTCCACACCCAGACGTCAGCCCACAGCTTGGCCACCCCACGCGTCACGTCCCGCAACGTGGCCGAGGCGCACCCGGGCGGTCTCTCGGGAACACGTGGAGTTGAGGGCTCGAGGCCTGTGCCCCCACACCTGGGGATGACCCCCACGCCCACATCCACATGCGCTCACGCACACGTGCGCACACCCGTCCCACACGCGCACCCCTGACTCTGGGGTCTGCAGAACCTGTCGCTTCCTCTCAGGTTTGGCCGCGGACCCCATCCACGCGACGCCCCCCATGACAGCCGCTCCTTAGTCCCCATCGGGTTCGGCCAAGAGGGGCTCCGCTGGTCAGGAGGGAATCTTTTTATGATAAAAAATGAGCCTTGTTGCATCAGCTCCGGTGAGGGGGGGGAGCTGCCCCCACAGGTCGCCCGGGCAGACTGATGAAAATCCTGCTTTATGAAGCCGTGGCTCCCCCATTAATTAGGGGGAGGGGGCCCTCCGCACGGCTGTGCACCTCGCCCACGGCGGCCAAAAGCTTGTCAACATTTTCCACGAAGAATGAAAATGTAAATAACTTTCAGATTATTCAATGTCACCAAGGTATGGAAAAAGGTCGCAATGCTGGGTGTCATTTATCTCGTTGTGGATTTAAAGAGCTTTTTTCTATTAAATTTCTTAAAATTAATGTTTTATGTTGCTCGGAGTAATTTGAACAATTATGGGCTTAAAGAATTGATCATTACAGCCCCTGGGATTTTAGCGCTCCAGACTGATTCCTTTGAAAACCCATTGATTTATAGTCTTGCTACCCAACCAGGCAAGCCCCCAGGGTTTGGACCCCCTCCTGTCCACATCTGGGGGGGCCAGTCCCCCAAGACAAGCCAGCTTGTGGGGGGGTGAGGAGGGAGATGAGCAAGAGGGGGAGCAGGTGTGTCCTCCTCCCAGGGAGAGACTTGTCCTTGATTTGGGACTGTCCTTTGAACTTTCGCCTCTTGTGTGAATTTGATATTTAAAAGGAGAGAAGACCCTCTTCGTATTGGTCAATATTATTATTTATATTATTCACTCATTTACATTTGATAATGTAACACATCCCTGGGTTCAAAGGTTAACAAGTCCTACCCCCTGCTGAAAAAGGTTAGCAAGTTCAAGTGGGTCCCGAATCCTCGACAGGGTGTCCCCACCGGGGTGCCTCCCGGCCTGGCAGCACCCCTGATGCCAACTGGCAATGCCGGTCAGGGTCCTGAGCAGCGCCTCCGGCCCTCCGCTCCCCTCCCTGCTGCTGTGCCAGTCCTGGCGAGGGCCCCGGGGTCCCCTCCTGGGGAGACAGGGACACCCACAGGTACCCGACGAGCGGGCTTCGTTGTGGCCTCGGGATGTGGAGCTGTGTTTCTGCCCGGGTGCTGCTCCATCCAGATGGGGACACCGAGCCAGAGAGGGTACGCGAGCGAGCACTATAGGGAGACTGTGGGTCTGATGGCCAAACGCATCTGCCAGGTGCCTGGGCACATCTCGTGTGTCCCCTCCAGCGCACCGGCCAGGGTCTCGTGCTTCCCACGCACGGGCTGGGCCAGGCCCCGAGGGGTCTCAGAGGCTGCCCACCCCCGGCCCGCCGCCCCCACTTGGCTCTGGGATTATCGACATGCCGCCAGCTGGAGCGAGCTCGGCGGGCAACTGCCAACAGGCGGAGGGCCCCGTGGGGACACTTAGCACTTTATTAACCTGTCAGCGCCTAAAAGGTCCCGGGCGGCCTGGGGGAGGGGCTCAAGGCGGGAGCGGGGGTCGACTTGAGGATTTACACCCGCCCCCCGAGGGCTGCCTGATCACACAGCGTCCACCTCTGCGCCGCCTGGCCCCGGATCGCAAATTGGACGGGGCTGCTTTCCTTTCCGGGGGCTCCCTACCCCCCGGGGAGGAAGTGCGAGGTCGACCGCTCCAGGACCCGGCCCCACCAGCCCCCGAGCCACCCCCCTCCCCCACCCCAGCGGGGGCCTGACCTTTGAGCACCAACCCCCAGGCCAACCCAGGACCGCTCACACTTCCTGGCGCCAGGCCTTTGCTCTCAGCAGGCGCTGTCTAATAATGGGCCACCGTCCGGTCCTCCTGCAGTAGGGCTGACTGCCCTGGTTGCAGCCCAGATGGAATGGCCTTCTCCCAGCCCCGAATCCTCCCCCGGTGCCGCCCAATTCCCCGTCCCCGGGGCTGCCCTGAGTGCCTCTTGGATGTGGGGGCATGTGAGCCTGGAGCTGCCGGCGACAATCCTCGCAGCCAGCTCCTAGAGAGCGCCCCTCCTCCCGCCCGCCTTGGTGCCCCAACCGCCGCTCCAGGGAGCACTCACCGCCGGGGGCGAGGTGAGGCCCCGAGCACGGACTCCCTTCTTGTATCTCCCCTTGGAGGGGCTGCTATGACTGTCTCCGCTCCACAGGAGGAAACAGGGCTCAGAGGGGCAGCTCACTTGCCCAGAGTCACACAGCAAGTTAGCAGATGGCTAGGATTGGAATCCGAGTGGGCGAGAACCCTGGGACCATGCGCCATGAATCTTCTGATCGGCTGACTCCGGCCGCCCCCACCCCCCTACCCCCCCCCCGCCACTCCAGCCGCCCCCCCCCCGCCACTCCAGCCCCTGCCTCTCCCAGGGGCCCGCCCTCCCCCCAAGGCTGGGCAGGTGGTTTTCCCACCTCTCCTTCCGGTGCTCAGAAGTTTGGCCAAGATCCAGAGACAGAGGGGCCCGGTTCACAGCAGGTGCCAGCCCTGGCAAGGATGGCCTCCCACTGTCAGGGAACCGCTCTCACCCCCAACACCCCCCTGCGCCCACGCGTCCCCAGCTGCACTAAAGACCTGGACCTTCTAGACTGTCACTGACAAATTTATTGAAGTCTTGGAAAGAGCTGATGGTCAGAGAGTAAATAAAAAACACGCGACGTCCACAGAACCGACAGGTAGCTTGGGATGCAGGTTTGCGGGGGTGACTGGGCCTCACCCGCTGCCAGCCGCGGAGTCTGGGTCGGGCGGCAGCACGGCGACCGGTGGAGGAGACGGCCCGATCCTCAGGCAGTTAGAGCCCGCCCCGCCAGGGAGGGCCCCAGGCTGTTTGGCAACGGAAATCGGCGGGCTGGGCGTGGCCTGGACACGGAGGGCCTGGGGGCGGCTGTGATGGGGGAGGGGACGGAAACTTGGTGTCGGCATGGAGGGAGGTCCCCACGGCCTTAACGTGTTGCTCCTGGAGAAGGGCACCCAGCGGTGTCTCCTCCGACGGGCGGTAGAGTCCAGAACAGAAAGCTCTAGAGCCAGCTCCCCCAGGGAAGACCGGAGAGGAGGCTCCCGGGGGAGGTGAGGGTTAGGGACGAGAGGGACACAGGCGTGGCCTCCTGCCCGTGGACAGAAGAGGCCCATCTCTGACCTAAAGTGGGCCTCCATCAGGTGGATGGAGCTCGGAAAATAAAGGCATGGTTCGTACTATGGTTTTTCATTTCAGAAAGTAAAGCATCCTCCAGCCTGAAGACTGCTGCCCTTGGCTGGAGCGAGGCCGGAGTGAAGGTCCAGCCTGGGTGGGGTGACACTTCGTGTCCAGAAACAGCAAGCGTCCAGTTAACTGGTCGATCAAGAGAGAAATCTGCTTACAGAACAAGGCTTGCTGGGCGGCCCCCAGGCCGGTGGCCCCGTGTCCAAGGAGGAGAGAGGGGGCACTGACAGGAGCCGCTGGAGTCCCTCCGCCCCCGAGGGAGGGCCGCCGGGTCGGGCGCTCCGTAGGAAGGAGCCCTCCTCTGCGGTCTGCATCCTGTCCCCCGCCGCCGGCGGCGCCTGCTTCCCGCAGAGGTCCAGGGCTTCGGGAGAGGAGGGGAGTGCCGCTCCGGGCCACCCAGCCAGGGGCAGCCCTGCTGCCCACACCCCTCATGTCCGCTGCTCGGTGGAGCTGTGGGCCTCGGTCAGAACTGGCCGTGGTCAACCTCGTCCAGCCAGGAGGCGGGGCTGGCAGGGAAGTCGGGGTAGCCCCCACTGCTCCCTGTGGACAGGTCGGAGCTGGGTCCGTTTCCTGCCAGCACCCTCATGGGCGGGGGCCCACCTGGCGCCCCCGTGGGCACCAGGCCCAAGCTGGCATCTGGGTATACTAAGCTGGAGAGAAGGGGCTGGGGGCCAGGGAGGCTCTGCAGGGCAGCTGGTGATGGGGGGACACCGTAGGGGCTGCCGGGGCGCAGCTCACGGTACTGCTCCGGGCCGGCCAGGCCTCCATGCTCCAGCGGGAAGCTGCCTGGGGCTCCCGTGGGCCTGCCCAAGGCCGGGGTGGGCTCCCCCAGGCTGCTGTAGAGGCCGTTGGCAGGGCCCATTTCGGCCATGGTTGGCTCATCTGCAATGGAAGCAGACAGCGCTGCTCAGTGCCCGCCCCCCTCCACCTCCTGCCCCCAGCGCCCCTCCTTCAGGGGTGACCTGCTCCCGCCGGCCGCCGGATAGGCCAGCCCAAGGCTCTCCTGCTCTCAGAACTTACGCAGCCCTCTGCCTCTGTCCTTGTTGGGTTTGTTCAGCTCAGTCCCACCTGGTGTCTACGGAATGGTGGGACCCCCCGGCGGGATCAGGGCCAGCAACAGGCCAGTCAGGGCCCAGGGTTGCAGGATAACCCCCAAGGCTGCCTTGGGAAGGGTGGCCAGCACTCCCATTTTGCAGACAACTTAATTAAGGCTCTGAGCAGCAGAGTGAGTAGCCTAAGGTCACAGTGCAGCCAAAGAGTCTCTTGCACAAATTGTCTGAAGATAGGCATTATGGGATAAGTATGGGATCTCCCTGGTACCGGAGAATGAGATAATCAGATCCCACAGAGCAAGGGTGGGACCCCCGCCCTTCCAAACAGCCAGGACTTTTTGTCACTTACCCCAAAACTGTGCTGCCCACTTTCCTAAAAATCATTGCAAGGGCCAGGAGCCCCAGAGATGGTCCGGACCCTTCCCCGCCAGAAAGCCTGCTGAGGGCCACGTGGGTCGTGCGGGCTGTCCTCCACCAGGGGAAGAGCTGAGCGCCCCAGGGGCCAAACCGCAGGGCTTGGGGACGGCGGACCAGAATCTATGAACGCTTTGAAAGGAAGGCTAGGGCAGCCCCTGACTGGGAAGTTCACATTGGCAGGCTCCCGGACAGCGGGGCGCGCGAGCTGCGGGACTCCCCGGCTGCGCCCTGCCCTCGGGGGCGCGGCCGCCCGCCGTACCCGTGAAGGAGACGTCGGCGTCGCTGTCCTGCCCCTCCTCCTGGACGCTGTCCTTGTCCGACTTGGGGCCGCCGCGGGCGCGCTTCATGCTGCGGAAGTACTGGCCCCAGCGCTGCCGGCCCGCGTCCTTCTTGAGCCGCTTTTCCTTGGCGCGGCGGTTCTGGAACCACACCTGCGGCGGGGCGGAGGGGCGGGTGAGCGGCGGGCCGGCCGGGCGGCGGGGCGCGGGGCCGGGCGCGGGGCGCTGACCTGCACGACGCGCATGTCCAGGCCGGTCTCGGACGAGAGCTGCTCGCGCACGTGGCGCGCCGGCTTGGGCGACGTGTTGTAGGCGCTCTTCAGCGTCTCCAGCTGCTTGGCGGTGATGGTCGTGCGCGGCCGCTTGGCCGTGGCCTCGGCCTCTGCGCCGCGAGGGGTGGGGTGAGGCCGGGGCCCTCCGCCACCCGACAGCCCCCCACCCCGCCGGGGCGCGGACACCTCAGTAGGGGTGGAGGGGCGACTGTGAGGCGGCCCGCTCCCTCCTCCCGCCTCCCCCGGGTTCCCCTTTGTTCTAAGGCTGTGGGTAGGGCCGGATCTTCACGGTCAAGGGTTTGGGGCGATAATTCAATTCAACTCCATACATTTCAGACCAACCTCCCCGCGGCCGGAGTGAGGAGGCCGCTAAAGCCCCGGAGCCAGGCTTCCCCGGAGGCGCGCCGGGGACCGTCCCCACCCGGCCCCGGCCCCCGCGCCTGGAGGGAAGACGCTTAAGTTCGCGCCCCTTATCGAACGTGCTGCGGCGAGCGCTGGACGTGAGGATCCCTCGGCGCCCCTACCGGACTGACCCCAGCCCCATTTTGCAGACGGGGAGAGGAGAGTGGGTGGGCTCTCCCACTGACCGCGCTGCTTGGCCGTCTCGTAATCCGCCTTGCACACGAGCCGGCTGTCTTCCATGAGGTAGAACTCGTCCCCCGTGGCCAGCTGCCGCTTGCACACGACGCAGGCGAAACAGTGCAGGTGGTACACGAAGTCCTGGGCGCGGCGCACCACCTGCGTGGGCGGGATGCCCAGCTGGCACGCGGAGCACTTGGTCCCGAATCGCCTGCGGGACGCACAGGGCGCGGCTCAGCTCGGCCTTGGCGGCTCCTTCGCCCGGAGCGGGTTGGAGAGCGAGGAGCGGGGCGCCGCGCAGGGCGGCTCAGGAGGGAAGCTCACCCCGGCCCTGCCCCTATTCGCCGGCCGGGCAGCCCCCACAGAGCCGCACAGAATACCGAGAAGGGACCCAGAAGCCCTGGGGAGGAGCCTAGCCGCCCTGACCTTGGTGCCGGGTTGGGATGCTGGATCCTTGGGGCAGGTCCCTTAGACCCCAGAGGCTTGTGCCTGGAAAGCACCCCCTCCCCAGCATTAAGGACAAAAACAAGACTGAAATTAAGGGGGAGTAAATCCAATCAAGTCCTGCAAACTTGGGGTTGTCTTTTCAAATGACTGTTTCCATGATTTGCAAAATTAATTACTTGGAGAGAATTTAGCTGCTGCGCCGGCCAGGCCTGGCTGCCCGTGGAGCTTCCCCCCAACACACAGGAGGGGCCCGCCTTGCAGGAGCAGACTGCGCCCCTGGCCTCCCCTCGAGAGCCCGCGGCCACGCTCACTTGAAGAAGTCGTCCTTGCAGTAGACACTCTCCCCGCGGCTGAAGCAGCGCTCCGCCAGGGGCGTGTGGCAGTCGGTGCACTTCAGGCACTTGCTGTGCCAGTGGCGGTCCAGCGCCTTCAGGATGAAGCGGTCCAGGATGTGCTGGTCGCAGCCGGCGCACAGCGGGATCTCTGCAGGCCAAGGAGCCGCCGAGGTCAGGGGCACCGCACTGAGCGGAGCACTGGAGTGCCCTTCCCACTCCAGTCCTCGGGGCCCAGGGTTGCCACGGGAGACCCCCTTCCCTGCGCACCCTCCTCCCCAGTTGGAGTGAGTGGCTGCTTGGCTTCCAGATGTAGGGAGTGCATGGTACCAAAGTCCACTGCCTGGCCCACAGTTAAAATTTGGGAAAACTGAAAAAGGTTTAGAAGTGTGCCCGTGAGCAGGAAGGGGCCCCAGCCATTCCATTCAGCCAGATACCGTCAACTGCAAAATGTTCCCGGCGAGCACGAAGGGTGCACGTTGAGCTCAGATGAAAACCCCACCCCAGGGGCTCTCTACCAGCACCCAGAGGCAAGGCGCATGTGGGTCCTGGGGTACCCACCGCCCAATCCCCATTATTATTTTGCACAATTAAGTATCCTTGCAGCTGGAGATCCCTTGCTGAAGCCTGGCTGCCCAGCCCTGCACAGGCACCAAGGTAAAAGCTGGTGTCCTCCCCATCTCTGGGAGCCCTCGAGGGTCCTTGTCCATGGTCTGGACAACTGGATCTCTGTCACCACACTCAAATGTCGGTTCCTGACGAGAGTTACTCCGACACTCAGCTCTGCTACCATGGGACTGCAGGCCTCTGGGGGAACGAGGCTGGGGAGACTCGAGGGACAGCTTGTGGGAGCCACTGGCCCATGTGGGGATTTGCAGGGTGCTCACGGGGTGAGTCTCCCTGTTGATTTAGAAAAGGTCTTCTGGAGAGGAGAGAGCCAGCAGCAGGAGCCTGCGCAAACATTGCACCCACCTGGCCATGCTCTCCTCCCCGCCAGAGACCCCTCCGGCTCCAGGCCGGCTCCGCAGTGGGTAGGAGGACTAGAGAAGGGCCTCCCTGGGTCCCAGGCTGAAAGAACCCTGATCGATCGACCTTCCTCGCTCAGCGGCAGGAAACTCGCAAAGGACGCGGTCCCGCGTCGGACCAAACCAAGGCCCCGGTGCCCAAGGAGCGCGGGCATCCGCCGCGGGTCCCGGGCCCCCTCGCGGGAGGCGACGGCCTAAAGCTGGTGGCTGGACAGGCCTACGCGTGCGGATTCAGCACCGTGGCCCGGACAGCGCCCGGCCGAGTTGCCCCCTGCCCCGCGTCCTGCAAAAGCCGCCCCCACCGCGCCCCTGTTGCTCCCCGCCGCACCCTGCGACCCGGGCCTTACGCTGCATGGTGACTCCAGCCTCGGCGTGGTCTCCTACCCTCAGCACCGGCGGGGCGCAGTGGAGACTCACGCCCGCCCGCCGCTCCGGGCCAGCTCTCCTGAGCGATCGCATTCGGAGCCCGCCTCCCCTCCCTCCCTCTCCCTCCGCCCTCCCACCCTTTCCTCCCAGCCCCTGCGGCCAACCCCTCCCAGGAACCGTCGGAAAAATAAATAAATAAGTAGGGGACGGAAGAGACCCCACAGCCTGGATGTAACCTCGTTCCCACCTGCTCGGTCCCTGCCACTCCCCACCCGACCAGGCCCGCCTCCATCTCCCTCCTGTGGTCCTGCGGGCGTCGACAAGGAGAACATTGCTGATCCCTCTTCTCCGGGAACCAAAGCGCCTGGGGGACGGGTGCAGGACTGGTGCAGCCGGGAAGCTGGGGTCTTTCCTGTAGAAGGGTCCTAAGGACCAGCCTGGGAGTGGGCCAATGAGCAGGTGCGTGTGGGTGCAGACAAGGAGACCTCAACTAGGGACATCTGCGAACGGGCTCCGGCTACACTCTGGCCCCTGCATCTGACTCTCTTCCCTGGAAAGTGTGGAGGGTCTGGGTGGGGTCGGCCCTCTCGGGGATCCTCTTGCCCGGTGTTCACTGGGCCGCACGGTTGCTCTCCAATTACTCTCCTGATAAGGGAGAGGCTTTCCTAAATCGGTCGTGGGACCCCAAGGACTCCACGGCCTGAGCAGTGCGGGGCTGCAACCGCACAACCGACGCGGCTCAAGGGGCCCCGACGCTGACTCGCTGCTGGGGCGCCCAGGTGGGGACGTGCTTGGGCCCTTGCACCCACGCCCGCCCGGGTCCCCTGTCTCCCGCCACCTCCGTGGCCAAGCCCGGAAAGGAGCGAGGACCTCCGGGTCTCCCCGTGCAGCCGCTCAAGCCTGGGCACCCACCTCGGCGCAGGTCCTCCCTTCGCGCCAGAAGCGCCAGCAGCAGGTCGCCGCCCGCTGACTCGCGGCCCGGGCCCAGCTCCCCGCGCGCCTCCATGGGTCCCGTCGCCTGGTGCCGCGGCTCTCCGGCCCCGAACTTTTCCGGGGCCCGGGGAGGCCACGGCTTCCGGGGCCCCAGGCCGGTGTCCGAGCTATTCCCCGCGCTGCTGGGCGCTGCGCCCGCGGGCCGCCCTGGGGCCCGGAGCCTCAGGCCGCGCGGAGGGCGGAGCGGCCGGGGGGCGGGGCCGCGGCGCGGGGCGGGGCCGGGGGGGTCGCTGAGACGCGCCGCGGGCGTCCGCCGGCTCCGCGCGCCTTTGCGAGGGGACTCGGGGTGCCCAGACGCCAGCCACCCGAGTGCCGGGCCGAGGAGGGCGGGGACAGTCAGGGGAGAAGTCAGGCCAGGGCTGCCCGCGGGCGCTTACCCGGGCCCCGCTGCTTCCTGCCCCGCGCCGCGGGCCGCCGGCTGAGGCCTGGGCTCGGGCGTGCACGCGTGCGGGCAGGCTGGGGGTCCCGGGAGGACTGTCCGGGAGGGAGGCGCGTCCCACCGCCTTTTGAGAGCCGGGGCTGGGAGGCTTGGTGACGGCAAGAACGCGACCCGAGACCCAGAGAGGGTGAGTGTAGCGTCCAAAGGCTCACAGCAAAGCCACCAGGAGCCAGACGCGACCTCAGACCTCCTGGCTGTGACCAGCTTCTGGGTCCCACAGTGAGAACTGCCACCAGAATGGGCACAGAGAAGGGCGATTCTCAGCAGGTACACCCGGTGTCCTGGGCCCAGACACGCGGCCAGGACTCAGGTCAGGAAGGTCAGGAAAGACACTTCCCTCCACACACCGGCTTGCACAGAACGCAGCTCCCACACTCGATTTTCCAGTATCTTGTCCCCAATCCAAAGGGTAAGCCCATAGGAACCACCCATGCTTGCCTGTAGAGAGACGCACCTACCCCAGAGCAGCTGCTCCTGCCCAGAGGGCACTACAGGCCAGCACCCCCCCCCAATAATTAAGAAACAGCAGTGTGGGGCCGTTGCAGCATGAGGCATGGTGAGGCCAGGGCCCCGGGCAGTGATGGGGGTGAGCAGGTTTCCGCCAGCCTCCAGATCCCTCCACTTGGGAGAGTCCCATGGTGAAGGACAGTCGTCACCCTGCTCCTATCCTGGCCTCCATTCGCCTGGTCTGTGCGCTTTACCAAGGAGGCAAGCCTGGAAGGATGTGGGCAGGAAAAGCACAGTGTCCTCCCAGATCCCAGCAGAACCAGAGAGTCATGGTTTTGAGCAAAGGCTCATGCCACCAGCGCTGCATCCCTTCCCTGTACAGGACACTGCTACCCAGAGGGCAGGGCAAGGGTGCACAAGCCGGGGAGCCAAGGGGTGCTGGGTGCACTGGGGTGTCAGCCGTGGAGTGTCAGCTGCCTAGAAGGACCATGTGTGGTTCGAGTAGGGAAGGGGCAGGCGGGCAGCGGGTCCAGGAAGTGGCGGCCCCACACGCTCAGCATCTGGCTGGCCTGCCAACAATGCCTCCATTATTTTCCAACGTCCACGGCGATCGAGTGGCCCTTGGGGAGGGCGGTTCAGGCGGGAGACCCGCCCAGGGGTCCCAGTTCTGCCTTGTTGGGCAGTGTGGGAGAGCTGAGGGGCGTGGGGTCTCTGGAGGAAACTGATGCCCCCCCACTCCGAGCTATACCTCCCCCCCCCAGCAGTGTCTGCAAGGCCCCTTCTGTTCTCGGGGCGCTCCACAACAGCCCACGGCCTCTGGAGCCATCACCGGGAACTTCAGGCCCTCTGCCCATGGGATCTGTCAGACTTGCATCCCTCGCTCCTGTTTCCATCTCTCATGGGTGCCAACCCCCCCCCCCCACCCCAGCGGTTTCTCTAGACTCTCTTCCTTTCTCTGCTGTGTCCCGGGTCCCTCTCTCCCCACCGTCCCTATGCCTGACTCTGCCATCCTAGCCGTTTCTCCCCTTGGAGTTCGCCTTGCCCGGGCTGGAGGCCGATAGGTTCGCGGGGGCCCTTACCCCGAGTCCCACGGAAGCTGCAGACGGCAGCGGCCATGGGGGCCCCCGGCTGATCTCGGTCTCGACTGAGCTCGGTTTCCAGCAGCATGGCGACCGCCAGGCCGGAGATGGAGTCCGGGTGGTCCAGGCCGCCCTCCTCCTTCCTCCTCTGCGACCCCAGGAGGGCTCAGACCTCCCGCAAAGCCCGGGTGCCTCGGAACCGCGACCCTGTGTGTGAGGCTTGGCGCGCGCGGAGCCTCTGGGCCCGGGCGCTGTCCGCGGTGCTGAAGGAGGCTCGCGGCCGCCCACCTCCCCAGGGCCCCTGTCCCCCACCCCTCCCCACCTCCGCCGACCACGCCCCCCGTCCTGTTACCCCAGCCCGCCTCCCCACCATCCCACCTCCCTCGGTCTGCAGTCGCTGTGCCTGCCTCGCCCCGCCCCGCCCACCTCCCCAGCAACCCCACCACTCCGCCTGCCTTTCCCCCAGCCCCTTCCTCCGCACTTCCCCACCTCCCTAGACTTCCAGCTCCTCCACCAGCTCCCCCATTCCCCCTACTCACTTCTCCTCGGGCCCTTGTCCGCAATCCCCCCACCCCCAGTCCCCCAGCCTCACCCCACCTTCCCTCCCTTTGCCGGGGCAGGCAGTTTCCACCTGCTGAGCTCCAGGCCAGCCCAAAGGCTTGGGAATTCGAAGCAAGCGGGTGCTCCACCCTGCCCTACAGGGCAGCACTCAGGACTCCAGCGGGTGGCCCCTCCAGCCCCCCTGGCCTCCAGCCCCCCTGGCCTCCAGCCCCGGCTCCCACGCATCTCTGGCTCTAGGTGTGGCTCAGCACTCAACTGTTGCCACTGTCCTGAGGGACCTGTTGCACAACCTTCCCCAGATCTCCTGCTGCAGGCCACCCCCACACCCCCAGGGCAGCTGAGGAGGAGGGGCACGGGGGCACCCCCAGCAGGAACCGCCCAGGACTCAAGGCCTGTGAAGGGTTACCAAATGGGGGACCTGCGCCAACACCAGCACCACACGGACCCAAAATGGTGGCATGGTCCGTGCCCTGCCTGGCTGGCACACCAGGGGGAGGGGGGTACCTACCAGCTTGCACACGGCCTGGCCGGGAAGGTGAATCCACAGAAACCACAGGCAGCAGGTCTCTCAGAAGCCACACACGACCCGAGTGCCCCGCCCTCCCCGCCCCCAGCAGGACAAAACAATAGGTAGAAGCAGAAGGAATCAAGAGTTCAGAATCCAATGCAGCAAACAGGTGTTGGGGGCCAAGCCCCGGCTAGGAGGCCATGCTGGGGTGTGCAGATCCAGGACGGCAGGGGGCGGCCGCGGAGAGCTGTGTCCAGCACTGGGTGGGTCGGGGGCTCCCTTCACCAGGGCACCCCTGGTGCGTCGTGAAGTCCTGTGACTCATGCATCCATCCCCATCGCATGACATTGATCTACCCTGTGACACGTGTGAAGGCTGTGGTCCTGTGGCCGGCCCCCGTCTAGATCAGCCCCAAGAAGATAATCTATAATTGATCTTCCATTTTTCACTTTCCACCTGAGCCCTGGGCTGTCTTCCGAAAAGCCTCTGGTTCAATACAAGAAACCCCGGGATTTCGGATGCCCAGTCTGCAAACTCCAGAAGAGAAGGGGGGCTCCGTTCTGTACCCCGGCCTCCTATCACTGTTAGAGCGAGCTCACGTTTTCAAAAGAATTACAGGCCTTCCAAATGTCAGATTTATTTATTTTAAAAATGTGCACATTATAGTTCACTTAAATACAAAATGTTCACTTTTCTTGCAGGTAAGAAATTTCAGACGTTTCCATGTCAATTAGCTTCTTTTTAATCAAAATCCTTCCATTAAAAATAAATACACATTTAAATTACTGAACTATTCTATTCATTAGTCTCAATACTTACAACTTTAGAAAACAGACCTTAAACCTTGCCCAAAGATAGCATCCAGTTCCTAGCAGGCCACGTGAGGCGTGTGGCCACGTCATACCTGCACACGAGACACACGTCCCGTGGCCACTTTGGCATACCACCCGTCCCTGACTGCTCGTGGTCTAGTGGAAACCTGCTCCCTCGGGGAGTCACAAACTTGTCCCTCAAATAGTGGCGACCTCAAAGTGCAATATTATTATGAAGCCCGAGAGGCTGTCCCGTGGGTTTTGTAGGGGTCACGGCATGCAGCGTTCTGCATCTTCATCCCGGTCCACACCATGGGCAGAAACTTACTTTAGGGAAAGAAACACAGTGGACACGAACCAGAAGGCGGTTTCATTCATGGTGCTAAGTATTTCCCTTTGGATTCTGCGGGTGAATCTGGCCAGTTTTCAGGATGAAAGGAAGTAAGACAGGGTCTTCAGTGACCCAGGCGCACAACCGCCAACGAGGCACACAGGCTTCTAGGGGTTAAACACGTGTCAAATGAGAAGAAACCTCTGGAGACAGAGAAGCCACAGAAGCCAGGCAGCTGAGGAGAGCCTGCAGACCGCACCCCATCGCCCGTTCCCGCGCCCCATCCCCCCGCCCCCCTGCAGGAGCTCAAGCTCCCGACGGCTCACCCACTGCCCCCCCAGACACGCCCATGGTCAGTGGGAGGTTGTAAACACAGAGAACACGCTAGGCAAAGTGGAAGAGACTATTTACAACCATCCTCGTGACAGGAGCACACAGACGCCTCTGAGCTTGTAGACAAACCAACGGTCATGAAGGATCTCCACGAAAATGGCAGTTTGTTCACTTTGTTTGTTTACATCTCCAGAGGTAAATTTACCTCTAGATGATTTGGGTTTTACAAATAATGTATTAAAATCATTAAATGGTAAAAAAATCAATCACCAAAGCCTGGGGGACCAGGGCCCTGTGCCAGGACCCATCGTAAGACAGCTTCAGGAAAATGAAATTTGGAGTTTGGCCTTAAAAGTTCTGGTGACTGCACACGTCACCCCAGGGGGGCCGCCAGGCATCGCCGTGTCGCTGGGCCCTCGGGTCCTAGCGTCTGCTTCGTCCAGCAGCAGGCCCTGCAGCTGCCAGACCACGGGACACAGAGGACCAAGGGGTCCTCGAAAGGTCCCCTGCGGACTCACTCCCAAGCCGTGGCCACCCCACAACCCTCCCCTGTGGGGCTCTGCCCTCGGTGCCGGGCACAGGCACTTGGGACGGCGCGTGGTCACTGAACGCTCTCCTGCCACCAGATTCACGAAGGCACGGCCTTGGCCACCATCTTGTCCCCTCCCCCCACAAACACGGCCCTCCACATGGCTCAACAGTGGGGTTCCTTGCAATGCAGCAAAGCCACAGACCCTCCTCTCCCCTCCCTCCTGCTGCAGACTCAGCATCTGGAGTGAAAGCGGCCTGCAGAGCACGGAGGTGACGGAGGGGTCGTCCTTTGGTTCTGAGCCACTTCGGCACCACAGGGATGCTCTCTTGCTTCAGCAGAAACAACCAAGCAGCTGAAAAGCACAAACACAAATGAATCTCTGAGAACCAGACTGGCTTCGAGGCACGGCCAGGGAGTGAGGTGGGCTGGGGGCCGCGCTCCAGCTCTGCTGGGCCAAGGCTGGCTGCGCAAAATCGCCCGGTGCCCCCCCAGTGCGCGCAAGGGCTCCATTGTTCTTGGAATCCCGAGCCAGGCTTGCAGAACGCGACATGCATCTAGAAACTCAGGATGAAGGCAGGCGGGAAAAGTTCTGTTCGTTTAGCTGGGACTCCCACTCATTTTTTTAGACCTAGAAGAGTAAAAATACAGACATCTTTTTGCTATTGGATCTATCAAGGCGTCCAGGGAGTACACCAGGAGAGCGGGTGGTCCCACGACGAAGGCTGGCTTGCCCCCCACAGGAAGACTGCTTGCCCAACGAGGACTTGGGAGCCTAGACGCCAGCGGGTGTGAAACTGGGTCTGACGTGTTTATAAAATCCCTGATCTTTTATTAAAGCTGCAGGTGGTACGGTGGGGCTGTTTTCCCGAAGGCGCTTCTGTGATCCCACCTGGGTCTACACCGACGGCCGGTGATGTCGGACTTTCCATCGCTTGGACCGCACTCGGAAGAAAAAGTACATCACCATGAGAAACAAGGAAGAGGCCACGTACAGCAAGACGCAGAGGCTCATGTCCAGGCTGGAGAAGCCCATCCCCAGAAAGGGCACGGCCGCCTCTGCCTCCCTGCGGCCCTCAGCCCCGCCAGCGCTCTGCAGTCTCCCATCCAGGCTGAGCTGCGGACCATCTGGCAGGCGGGGTCTGGGAGGCAGCATGCTGGGTGGACGGAGACTCTTGGCATGCTGTTCTCCCTGAGGCTTCTCTGGGGAGGCGAGGCCTCGCTCCCGCTCCCCGCCCTGGGGTGGGCCGCCTCCTTCGCTGGCATCTCCCGGGTCCGCTGCATACACATCCACGAGATTGTCGCTGCTGTAGTGCCGCTTTAAGAACAGGAGCACCTGACCCTCGTTCCAGCTGTGCAGGCCCTTGATCTCTTCGTGGCAGGCCGGGCAGAGGTCCGGGGCGGGCCACGGAACCTTCGGAAACTTGGGGTCCTCGCTCAGATGGCCTGGGATGGGGAGGGAGAGTAACAGTGGAGGGGTCCCCTGTGACCTGACGGCCCCATTCCCCCCCGGACACCTCCCCTGTCCCCTCACCTGCACCGTGACCTCCCAGTGCTCCCAGGCTCATGCCAGTCCCTCCTGCACGGATGCCCGTCCCCCCAGCCCCCCACATAAATGTTTCTTCCCTGGCATCTCTGGCAGGGCCCCGTGGCCACGGCAAGGCAAGGGTCCACACTTGGATGGTGCCATCCACCTGGCCAGACCCCGTTCCCACCTGCAGCTACTCTGCCTCCCTGTGACCCTGAGGCCCCCTGCTTGACGTGCCCCCGCCCTTGCTTGTCCTCTCCCCACTTAAGGTGCATCTGAGGTCCACAGCCACACAAACCCCATGAGGCTGGCTGTCCAGATGATTCCACAGCACTTCGGGCTTGTGTGGGCCCTTCCCAGACCCCCAAATCCCATCCCGAACTCTAGAAACGGTCCTGGGAGTGAGACCTGCCATGGGAACCCATGCAAAGCCAGCGCCCGTCCTGCTTCCAGAGGCAGCAGCGAGGCGGCACAGTCTCGCACACGCGAACCACACCGCACGGCGTCGACTGGGCCCGCACGACCGCTCCTCGCAACAACCCCGATCCCCCCAGGCACTCCAAGAGCTGCCCGGTGGGTCAGCGCTGGACGTGCCATCAGCTCCGCACACGTGGGCTCGGATTCAGAGCACCCACACGTTGAAGGTTACACTCCTTCCTGCTCAACGTCCAGTCACAAAGGCTGTTCCGTCATGGCCCCCACCGGCCAGGCATGGAGGTCACGGCTGATACTTCTCCTGTACCCCTGCATCAGTGTGTTCGCTCCTCTGGATGACGGAGCCAATGGAGCACCAGCCTGGGGAGCCCCCGGCCACCCGCTCCGGGCACGTGCCCGCACAGCCTGCCCTGCTCACTTCCGCTTCTCTCACACCCGTGTGAGCGACACCCACCCAGCCCCCCAGCTCCGGCTCTCTGCCACTAGACACGAGGACCACAGGGGTTCTGGGCACAGGAAGTGTGCCACACCGCGCTCCCAGAGTCCTCCGACACGACTTGGGGTGCCCTGCCACCCTGAAAGTGCTTCTACGAGTAGACGGGGACAAAACCACGTGTCTGATGGGTGTGAACCAGTGGGGACGCTGTCCTCTGGCCCATGGGCACACAGCCGGGAGGGCGGGGCGGCACCCGATGCCCAGGCACCACCCCCCAGGGTCTGTGCCTGGCAAAATGTGGATGTGCCCACGCGGTGACCGAGAAGCAGCTGCCGGGGCCTGGTGCCACACACCACAGACACAGCAAGGCCCAGGGCAGGCCTCTGCGGCCTCCATCCAGAGGCCGGGGGTGGGCCTGGGGGGCAGAGAATCGAAGGAGGGACACAATGGCTCGGGCCGCTGAAAGCCCCTTTCTGTTGCAGCGCAAGACTGAGGGGGGCACGCAGGGCTCCTGAGCCGGGACCGCCTGGGGGAGTCTTGTCCAGCGGTGCCGGAGCCGGGAGCTGCCGGGATAACCCCGTGGGTGCGGGGTGCGGTGGGGGCAGGGGGGTGCACACAGAGAGGTGGAGGGTCTTGGAACTAGGGCCGCAGTGGAAGCAGACAGCCACGGACGAACCCCCGGCAAGCAGAGGCGCCATGGCCACGCGAGCTGAGCCGCAGCAGCTCTGGGGGCAAAAAAAAAAAACCCAATTTTCTTTAGTGCATGAGTTGTACTATGTTTCCTAATACAGTGGATTAAATAAAAACCAATAGTTTAGTGGTTTTTTTTGACTCATCTCTATTAAGATTTATCCATCAGCAGAATTATTTTTAAGCCTAATTTCAATCTGCCAGTGATTTAGGACCAGTTTGAATTAACTCTGAGGCGACAGACGTGCCCTATCTGGTTTTTAAACAGACGACTTTGTGGGATTTGGTTTACTGAGAGCAGACCGCAGCGCCACCAACTCCCTCCTGGAGGCTGATTCTACCCCAGTCTCTCCTGTCAAACGTCCGCGGGGGCCTGGCGGGGCTGCGTTCTTGGCAACGCTCCGGGCGGCCACCCACAGGCCCACTCTGCCAGCGCCCGTCTACACATCCTCACCCCCACGGCGCTGGCCCCCTGGACCCAGGCTTGGCTGCCCCAGGGCACTGCTGCTTACCAGCCAGGCGGTTGTTGACTAAGTTGTGTTTTTTCCAAAGCCAGAGAATCGCTTGGTCTGCGGTCTTCACGGAATCCATGGATTCTTTAGCCATCTCCTCAAAATGCTCACTGCACTCCTTACAGCCGAAGAAGGTGTGAATGTACCTCCTGATGGTCTGCAGCACTGCCTGGGGGTCATCCTCCAAACCTGCAGAGGGATGGGGGCAGACAGCATCAGCACTGTGGGAGCGTGTCCGAGGGCCCCGGGGCTGGTGCTGGTGTCGGGAGCCAGGAACGGGCCAGGTGCCTGAGCCGGCACACGCGGGACAGCCCTGCTTGTCTGCACGGGAAGGACACAGGGAGAAAGCAGCATGCCCCAGATGCCCACTGCATCCAGAAGGGGTGGCACTGTGTCCCCGGAGAGCACACCCATTGCCCGTGTCGGGGCGCAGCACTCCAGGGTGGGCACAAATACCTGGGAAAACCAGCCAGAGGCAGCGAGACACCAGGGCTCCTTCCAGGAACGAGAGGGCAGCAGGCCGGCGAGGACCTACCTCCTCTAGAGAGGTTAACCCTCTCCATGAGCGGCAACTCTGGCATCGCCCAGCCATGCGGACCATGTGCCCCATATATGTGGGCACAGGTCACCAGGACATGCAGTCTGCGTAGACATTGTGAATGCGGAGAACACGATCGTTCGAGGAAACAGCCCCCAACAGGAGAAGGAAGCAGCCACCATGTCGCTAAAATGAAGACCCCTGAGAACAGCAAAAGGGGGGGCGGGCAAGGGGCTGGCGCCGGCAGCTCCCTTCAGACAGCTAATGCGGGGGATTGAGCCAACAAGCGAGAGACCATGAGATTAAAGCAGATTAAATGTCAGCATTAAAAGAAACACAGCAAAATAATTGGAAAAAAAAGACGTGCTTTTGAGACTGAATCCGTCTTATCAAGAGCAGGCCCTCGCGGGCAATCTCCTTCTTCACTGCTGTGGTTCCGCTTGTGGAGGGCCAGGGCCCTGCACCGGTCACTGACCTTGGCGGGCCTCACCGGGGCTGGCGGAAGCCCCAGCTGAGCGGACGGCCACCGTTGCCTCAGCTCGGCGCGTCTCCGAGGGCGGTGGGCAGCGCGGGGCCGCGCACGCAGTGAGGACACGCAGCCAGCCGGCCCTCCCGAGGCTCCTGGCCCTCCCCTCCCTGCCACCAGCTGCCATGCGTCCCCGGGTAATCCTCCTTGTCTCTCCCCACCAAACCGCTGCAGCCCGGCCGCCCTAATCTTTCGAGTGGACAAGAACCATAAACCCCTACCTGTGGGGGATTAGAGGACGCGACGGCTTTTTAGTCGATGGGGTTTAAACACGCACTAAGGAGAGGAAAACCTTCCAAGACCTAATCCAGCGGTGTCCACGTGACCCAGTTCTCTGGGCATGAGACACACTCCTCGGATATGGCTCCGGCCTGCGCCCCGGACATCTTCCTGACGGCGTGCCCTGTGAGCCCCTGCAGGGCCCCCTGACCGGCCCCTCAGCGGAGCGCACCCCCCACAGGGTCCCCGAGACATGGACATCCACGTCACCCTGAGGAGAGCCGGGGTGGTGACAATTTCCACAGATGGCACGCGCCCCCTGCAGCGTGACTTTGCTGATTCTCCCAGCGCCAGGCTGACACTTTGTGCCCACCATGGATCCGGGTTGGGCAAGGCCCATTTGACCAACAGGCCAAGACACAAGATGCCGTGTGCCGGCTGGCTCCTCCTCAAGGTCCTTCCTGAGCAAGCGTGGGGCCGTGGGGAGCTGGGCTCACCCCGCAGGCTTCCCGCCTTCTGGGTCTCCCACCGCCCGGTGGGGTCGCCCGCACTGAATCCTGTGCGTATAAAACTGGGTCTTTCAAGCCCCAGCGTTTGGTTTGGTTTATGTAGCAGAGGTACCGCAGACTTCAGTCTTGCTGGAAAGGATTTTGGGACTGTGGGAGTGCCTGCCTTTACTCAGTAGAATAATCCCTGCAGCTGCCCACTTGAAGTGGCAACTAAAAGGCAAGCGGTCAGGGCGCCTGGGTGGCTCAGTGAGTTAAGCGTCTGCCTTCGGCTCAGGTCATGATCCCAGGGTCCTGGGACCGAGTCCCACATCGGGCTCCTGCTCAGTGGGAAACCTGCTTCTCCCTCTGCCTCTGCCCTCCCCCTGCTCATGCGCTCTCCCTATCAAATAAAAAAATAAAATCTTTAAAAACAAAAAATAAATTAAAAAATAAATAAAAGGTAGGCGATCCACCCCTGGCGGCCAGAGGCCAGCTTCACAGGGGAAGTGCACATGCAACAGAGTCGGAAATGTATAAACACCCAGAATGGTTTTCGCGGCCTGTGTAGGACACAAAAGATGACAATTCTGCTTTAGTGATTTCCTGATAATTAAAACTCTTAAAGCCAACCTAATCTTTTGTAGCTTTTAAAAAACCTCTTGTGCGGGTGGACTCTGCGAAGGCCCAGGCCGCAGCTCCGCCTAGCTCGGCTGGCTCGGCCCTGCCCCCAGCAGGCCGGGCTGGCCGCGCCCGGCTGACCGGGGCCACAGCGGAAGTGAGCAGCACCACACCGAGGACACGCCCACGGTGAGGAACTGAGCGTGCCACTGGCCAACAGCCGGCAAGGCCGCGAACCCCGCCACCACCCCACGAGTGGTCAGGGGAGGGGGCTCTTCCCAGTGCAGACTTCCGATGAAACCCCAGCCTTGGCCGACACTGGGCCCGCAGGCTCGTGAGAGACCAGCAGCCGGGGACCCCGGTCCAGCCCCATCTGAGTCCCTGGCCCACAGATACTTTGAGAGAAAGCTAAGCTGTAGGGTTATTCGTTTTGCAACAACAGGTAACAGACATCTCCGAATACGCTTCACTTGTGCTCACGCTTTTGAAAGAAAGAAGAACTCCTCGAGAGTGTGCCCTCGTTCTGTGACTCAGTCCCTGCAGGTCAGCCATGCACAGGCTGGTGAGCTCCAAAGCTCCCAGCACCATGTAAGAAAGATGCTTCCCTCCACACTCCTTAGCCAGGGCCCCCCAGGGCAGCCCTGGTGACATGTCCCCTCCCACACAGCTGCTCATGACACCTGGCAGGCCCCAGCACGGTGAACGTGGCAGGTGGGCTTGGCATGCCCTGGGCCCACGCGGGGACAGTTTACCTGTGCCGTCCAGCGCCTCTGGATGGGTCCCAGCTTCAACGGTCAAAGTGTGGAACAATTTCCAGAGAGAACATGTGTAACCCCTGAACTCTGGTCGGCTTCCTTGACATCCAACCCACTTTATATGATTAATAAGGAATATTCCAGAAATCTGGGGGTGGGGTGAGGGAGAGAATAAAAGATAATTGAATTGTTAAAATAGCTGATGAACGTCCTCTATCTTTATTGGTTGCTGGTTACACAGAGTGTACATTTATCAAAACTTTGTCACTGCACATCTTACTACGTGTGTATGTAAATTCAATACCAAACAAAGGAGAGAACAGAGTCTCTGTTTTACTAAAGGAGTTCTCAAAATAGGGGGACGTGGCCCACGCCTTTCCTCTCCCCCTGCCCAGGGAGGGAAGGGTTTGTGTGTATCCGGATAAACGAGAGCTTTATTAAAGCATCAAGGATACCCCAGCCTCGTGCATTAGGGTCAATTAAACCAACCCTACTGGGGAAGAGCGAGAGTGAAAAAGCTCAACGGTCCAGCGATTCTCAGCCACAGCAGGTGCGGACCACGACTGCATCGGTGGTGAGCTGAGGCCCCAACAGCTCAGGAGCCACATGTCTGTAGCCAAGCAGGTGCTTCCAACCAAGCCTACGTCCATGCTCTGTGTCTCCCGGCAGGCTGGCCAGCACAGGGCTTGTCCACAGGGCCTAAAGTGCATGGCTCCCACACGGACGTGCATGCAGACAAACCCTGTAACCGAGGAGCCTGTGCTGGCCTCCAGCTTGGGGGAAGGTCAGGGTGAGGTCAAGGTAAGTGCCCAGCACGTGTCTCTGTACTGCTGGCACAACGCACCTGTTGGAGTGCCCGACGTGTGCCTGATGTGTGTGTGCGCGCGCGCAGGCTTGCACACTGCCCACGAAAGCGTCCTGACTGGAGGACGCCGAGAGCTCGGGCAGGAGGAAGGAGACCTGGCCTGGGGGGCCTCCAGCAGGGCCTCCATGCTTCTCATCGAGCACACAGTTTTATTAGCCTTTTTGGTGTAAGATTTGTGAGTTTACTACAAATTTAAGTAACACAAAAGCCCGAGCGCCACCCCGCCCGCTCCGTGTCACGGCATGCCTCCCATGGCCTCGGTAGACGAGGCATGCGCAGGGAGTGTCACAGCAACAGAGACGGTGGAAACCACAGGGCGCAGCGCGGAGGGCCATGCGCAGCTCCGCACACGAGACGCGTGCAGTGATGGCAGGCCGGGTCAGGTCCCCGAGCAGGAGGGAAAGCAGGGGGGCTACCGAGCACACAGCGGCGCACGAGGGGTCGGGGGGCAGGCTCACCCGCATCTTGTTGTTGACCAGGTCGAGGACGGCGTTGTAGGGGATCCTGTCCAGGGGAAGGTTGGCCAGCCACTCCTGCAGCGTCTCTAGCAGCTTCTTGACCGGCGCCCGGCCAGGGAACAGCTAAGCAAGGAAGGACCCGTGCTTGGAGACCATTCGGGGAAATGCCACCCACGGCAGAGCCGTCCCTGGGGACCTAGGCGAGGTGGGGTCTTGCCTGACACGGACCTACCGGGTCAGGGTGGGAGAGGTCCCAGGGGTCTCCCCTGGTACTGGGGTGAGGGGTCTGTCCAGAGCAGTGTAGGGGGAGGGGAGGAGCTGCAGCAAGCCCCTGGCTCGCACAGCCTCCTGCACCTCAGCCACCGGCTCGGCGCTCAGCCAGCGACAGCTTCCCAGTGACAGACGGCATGGCCACGATGTGCCTTATTCATCACATTGTCAAGGGCTCTGCAGTCCTTTCTGAAAGCACCGCCTACTTAGCTCTTCGGCGCCCGGAGGTAACGCACGCCGATCCTGCCTACTGCACTCAGAGCTCCCCCCGCCCCCCCCGCCCCCCCCTGCTGTCTGACTGCACAACCCTGTAGAGAAGGCGCATCCCACTGAGGCTTTTATGCAGAAGTGTGTAATCTGCTGGTTAGCTAAATGTCTGTGCCGGCCACGCAGCTGCGGCCCCTCGGAGCCCGGAGAGGCACCGGCTCGGCAATGCGGGGGGCGTGGCCCTTCTCCACGGGACTTGTCCTTGATGCCGCCCAGAGCTCAGAAACCGGAGCAGAAGCCTGCTGTGGCGGGGACAGCACAGCTCAATGCCGTAGGACCCCGTGTCCCGACGTGCCAGCATCCAACTTCCAGTTTAGGCCAAGCTATAGAAAAACTGCTAAGAATAATTTACAGTCACCTTGACCTACAGAGCTCTCCGCCCAGCTCAGGTAGAGGACGAGGAAGAGCTGAGCGAGGAGAGCACGCCTCTGATTCACTGAAGGCAGAGGAGGGAGGGCTGCGGGGCTCTGAGCTGGGACCCACACAACGGGCACACACCGGTCTACACGACCCCCTTTCTTCATTGGAAATGTATCACGTGACTCATCACTCCGAGTTCGGCCTCCTTCCTTCCATTTCAAAAGTCACAGGACACAAGTGTACAACGTACTATTGAAGTGTTGAACAGGAATCACCGTATCAAGCCCCTTACCTGATGCAAGAGAAGTTACTTATTTTTAAGATTTTAAGTCATCTCTATGCCCATCTCTATGCTCGGGGCTCGAACCCACAACCTCAAGATCAAGAGCCCCAGGCTCCACCAACAGAGCCAGCCAGGCGCCCCAAGAGAAGTTCTTTAGAACAAAGCCTTATCTTAGAGACAACAAGCACGGATGTGGTGCCAGATGCAGGGGCAAAGGGCTCTGTCCTCAGGCCACTGTGACCGAGGTCTTCCCCGAGGTGAGAGTGCGGAGGGGCCCCAGGCACCCCCTAGGGAAGAGGGATGACCTCCTGCTTCTGCTGCTCTGGCCCAAGGAAATAGTGAGCCTTGGATTCTTGGCCCCAGAGCTAAGAGCTCCTGGCAGAAAGGTAACCCGACAGCCCATCTCCTGACCGACGCTGACCCGCGAGCCACCACCGCTCCGCCCACCAGTGAAGGTAGGGGTGCCGCTGCCCCGGGCCCCGGCCGCCTGGGCACACTGCACAGGGCTGGCTACTAGGCGGCCTCCTCCCCCTCCGGCCCTCCAGAAATGCCCCCTTTCGGACGTGTCACGGCCCCAGCCCTGCCTCGACACCTTGTCCGGTCACCCGGCAAGCAGCGACTTGTGCTCTGCCATCCCCAGGGCTCAGAATTGGGTGGGCGCCTGATAGGCACGTGGTGAGTGGGGACAAAGGCCAGCACAGGCCTGTGCCGCTGGAGACAGAGTGGGCATCCAGCTGAGGTCGGCTCTGTTCCCCGCAGATCCCCCAGGGCGGCCTCCTGGGCCCCCCGCCGCACACCTTGGCAAGGACAGTGACGAAGTCCTTGAGTGTGCGCAGCTCGGCCCCCGCCAAGGACTTGTGGGCAGCCAGCTCCACCCTCAGGAGGTAATGCAGCCCCGACTCCAGGTCCGCAGTGTAGAGTTTCGACCTGAGAGCAAAGACCGTGAAGTCCGGTGAGAACACCTTCGTTGTGAACGTTCCCTTTCCTTGCACACACCCCGAGGGAACACCACTCCCCACGGGACGACACCGACAATTCCCCAACAGCCGACAGGTGTGTGTCTGAGTGAATCCCACCGCCACGGGGCCGCGCACACGCCCGCGCATGCAGCCACACCCCGGCCAGCGCAGGGCCAAAAGGAATACCTGCCTGTCAAATTCTCTCCAAATCACGATTTCGGGGTTTTCTTCTTTGTTGGGCTTTTCAGGCAACGAAAGCAATTTTTTCCTCACATCCGGCAACGACTTCAAATAAGAGGAAAAAAACGATCGGAGGGGCTTCCCGCTGCGAGAAAGGGGGCCAGGTGTGGACGCAGGCCAGGGTGCCTCCGGGGGCCTGGCCCCCACTCCGCGGGTGTCCGAGCGCGTGCCAGGCACCCAGGCAGCTGTGGCCCCTGAGCGACAACATTGAGGGGGCTTGTCCGGGCCCCCCAGCCCACCCACTCTTTGGGCATTTGCTGCAGGTGCTGCGGGAGGAGGGGCTGGACCCCGGCAGTGCGGGTGTCGGGCAAAGTAAGATGGAGCCACAAAGACCCGAGTTACAGCTGCAGTAGGGACTAGGAACAGGTGTCCTCCAACTAGGGTTTTCAGCCAGCCCAGCAGCCTCTGCCGGCTCGAGCGGGGCGTCGGCAGTCAGGGCTGCGGGGGCGGCAGGGGCATCAGGGGCTGTGGGGCCCTGGACTGGCTGGGGAGGAGCATGCACCCTGAGGTGTGTAAAGACCATTACTGGGCACCTCCAAAGGAGTTCAGGGGTCATCAACAACATCCAGGGCTCATTCTAATTCCCAAATATCCATGTCATTTGATGTGAAGACGTGCTACAGATGACGCTTTTAATATAAAACAAGAATTTTTCTTCAGAACAAGTGGCATTTTGTTCAGGGACACTCCATCGAGGGTAACACCTGCTGTGATGTGACACTGGCCGGAGCCCCAGGGGTGCAGGCCCTAATGAGCTCGCTCACAGAGCATGAGTGACCCAATCCACAGAGGTTGTCGTGCCTACCCTGACTTCTGCTTCTTAAGAAGAGAAACATACCCAAGGGACTGGGGGGTGTGTCTGAGGTTCTGGGGAGGCCACTTCCCAGCTGAGCCAGGAGCCTGGGGATGGACGAAGCGCATCCTGGCTGGGCTGTGTCCCAGCACACAGAGACTCGCCAAGAGCGGCCAAGTCATCACCGGCTACACGGGCACCTACAGGCGGGCGGGCTAGGTGGGCGCCCCCCCGGGGCAGGCAGGCCTTCTGCTCCCACTGGAGGCTGGGGCCATGGCAGACCCCACGGGCCTCAGGACCCCATCTCACCTTCTCACCTGTGACCCTTCCCAACCATGCTTCAGGCTGTTCACTTTTTAGTGGCATTCAGTGGATGCGGACGGCATCAGGTGGGTTCTGCGGTCTTAACCGTGAAGAGGTGCATGGCATCTAGCCCAGAGGAGGCTCTCACACTTGGAGAGGCTCCTCAGATCCCACCAGGTGTTGCAAGCACTCCTGAAGCCAAATCACACTTACATGTTAATTAATCCACGTGTCCCATTTGGGTAAATCAAGTAACAGGAAGGAATGGAAGAAACACCGAGTTTCTCCAGGAAGCCTTTATCTGTATTCAGCACTCTCTTCACCACAATGTTCTCATACGGAAGCAGGTCTAAGATCACCTGGGGAAGGAGAAAGCAATGTCACCTTCGCTGTGCGTGGCCGTGTCTCAGGAAGTGTTACCTTGACCAAGCACAAAGCAGCATGAGCACAGAAATCAGAAAAACAATGTCATCTGGAAAAAGCCGTATTTATCTCCTCTCTAAGCCAGACTGACATTCACATCTTCATTTTTATTGCACTCTTGAGCAACTGAAGGAGATGCCTGGTGCAGGCTGTCACGATAACCTCGCTTAGCAAGCTTACAGAGGATCATCTGTCAGTGAACCCGTTCCGTGCTTTCTGAGCCCGCATGCCCCCCATGCACCACCTAGCCCTGAGCTGTCCCTCACACACAAGGCTGTGCACCAGGCGGTGTCTGCCCTGCACATGGGAGGCTAACGGTACCCCTGGACGGTACCGCGGCCCCGGTCAGCAGCTGATGAACCAGCAGGCTCCGGGCTGCCCCTGTCCAGCTCTGCTCAGGCTGAAGGCACAGGATGGAGACGTGGAAGGACCACAGGAGTGGCATCACAGGAGCTAGGACAGCATGAGAGAGGACCCTCAAGCCCGGCATGGGCCACCAAGACAATCAGGTGTGGAACCTGCACCTCTGACTCCTTTCAGCAACAGAATCGGTGTGTCCTGAACAGAGACGTTGCTGAAAGTGCACACCACACGCTCCACACTTGAGCTGCGGCAGGGCGCCCTCCTGGGAAAGGTCGCAGCCACCTGCCCAGAGAAGCAGTCCCTGCTCAGGTCTGCGAGCGGAAAGGGGGGGGCGTCTGAGAACACAAGCACACAGGTGAGAGAGGCAGCTTTGGGACAGCGTGGGGGGTGTCACATGGGAATGCTGGGTCCTACTGCTGGGGGCTCCTCCTAACCCCCCACCCCGAGAATCCCGGTCAGCCACAGAAGGTGGCACGATGTCGCCACCCAACTCGGAGGGCACGGGAGTCACAGTGAGGTGGTCGGGTCGCTAACATCTGCAGCCCGTGCCTGAGCGCATACCAACGGAGCTCCCGCCAGGAACACATGGCCTCCGGCCTCCACCCCCAGAGCTCCCGGAGGAGGGCAACACGGCTGGGAGGCAGGCAGTGAGGTGGAGGAGGGTGCTGGGCATGGGCACGAGTGCCAGCCCCGCCAGTCAGGTGCCTCCTGCCACCTCTGAGGGGAGGTCCCGTCATCCAGGCCGGAGTCTGGTGCCAGAGGCAGAGGTTTCAGACCCCACGCGTGAAACAAGAGCAGAACAAAGTTCCACCGCAGAAACGATGTCTTACAGAATCTTGGACATGGCAAAAAAGTTGAATGTTCCCAACACAGCCAAGAAAAAATCTCGATGGCGATGCTGACGTGTAAGAAATAGAGCCTCGAATTTCAGTGGAGGAACTTGGGGAAGGAGACACAAACATTCAGTCTATAGCACCAGGTATCTTTGTCTGGTTTCCCAGAAGCAGATCGTGAGGTGAGGATTTGGCTGTAAGTGACTTATGAAGAAAATTCTCCTGTCCACGGGAGCAAGATGGCGGAGGAGTAGGAGACCTGGATTTCGTCTGGTCCCAGGAATTCAGCTGAATAGGGATCAAACCATCTGAACACCTACGAACTCAACAGGAGATCGAACAGGAGAGTAGCAACAACTCTCTGAACAGAGAAGCGACCACTTTCTGGAAGGTAGGACTTGCGGAGAAGTGAATCCGAGGCGATGTTCGGGAGGATAGACAGCGGGGGAGGGGGCCTCCGCCGGCCGCTTCTGGCAAGTGCTAGAGCCGCGGAGCACAAAATCGGACCTTTTAGAAGTCGGCTCCGTGGAGGGACGTCGCTCCAGTGGCTAAGCAGGGGGTGGAACCCTCGCGGGACAGTGTGGTCTCAGGACCCTCGGGGTCACAGAAAGACCGGGGGTGCCTGAGTGCGGCAGAGCTCCCAGGGATCGGAGCGGGGAAGCCAGCTGCAGAGACGGAGCCGAGGCGCGGGCTCTCAGCTCGGGGTGGCCATAAACTGTGATCCGCGGGCGAGTCGGGCCACTGCTCCTCCAGCAGGGACCCAACAAGCGGCAGATCCGGGGAGACTCCCCTTCCTCCCCGGGGAGGAGCGGCGCGGGAACGCACCGCAGGGATCTGCTGGGTTTGGAGACTCCACACGGGGTCGGGTGCCAGAGATAGAAACGCTCGGTCACAGGCCGGGTGAGCACGGAGTGCGGCCGGAGACCGGGGAGACGGGAGTGAGGGCTTTTCTCTGGGGGCGCACTGAGGAGCGGGGCCCCGAGTTCTCAGCTCCTCCGGGTGGAGATTGGGAGGCCACCATTTTTGCCCTGGTCCTCCAAAGCTGTACCGAGAGCTTGCAGGGAACAAAAGCTCCTGAGAGCAAACCCGAGCAGCTTGCTTAGCCCGGACCGACAAGGGCGGGGCAATTCAGCCTCCGGCAAAGACATTTGGGAACCACAGCAACAGGCCCCTCCCCCAGAAGATCAGCACGAACAGCCAGCAAGCCACGACCAAGTTTACCGGTCAAGGAGAACGGGAGAACGCCAGCGCTAGGGGAATACTGCACATAGACTTCATGGCTTTTTTACCATGATTCTTTAGTCTTTCAAAGTTAATTTTTTTAACTGTCTTTTTTTTCCCTTCTTCAGCCAACATCTTATTAATCCCTTTTTTATTTTTTTTATTTTATTTATTATTTATTTAATTGACAGAGAGAGAGACAGAGAGAGAGGGAACACAAGCAGGGGGAGTGGGAGAGGGAGAAGCAGGCTTCCCGCCGGCAAGGAGCCCGATGCGGGGCTCGATCCCAGGACCCCGGGATCATGACCTGAGCCGAAGGCGGTCGCTTAACCAACTGAGCCACCCAGGTGCCCCATCAATCCCTTTTTTAAAAAAACATTTTTATTTTTCATTTTTAGAGTCATATTCTATCCCTTCACAGTTACCCTTATTTTTGGCATATATATATATATATAAGTTGTTCTCTCTTTAATTTTGAGATACAGTTTCGTCTAACAGATCAAAATATACCCTAAATCTCTAGTGTATGGCTCTGTTCTAGTCTCCTGCCTGATCACATTCTCTCCCCTTTTTTTCTTTCTTTCTTTCTTTTAAATCCTCTTCTTTCTTTTTTCAAACAACCTCTTATCAATTCCTTTTATAAAATCTTTTATAATTTTCATCTTTAGGTCATATGCCATCCCTTCATCATATCAACCCTTATTTTGTACATATATAAGTTTTTCTTTCTTTAAAATTTTAGGAGGCACTTTTTTCTAACAGACCAAAATATGCCCAAAAGCTAGTGTGTGCCACTGATCTATGTACCAGCCTGATCATATTTGATCATATTCTGTTTTTCTTTGTTTTGTTCTGTTTTTATCTTTTTTTTTTTTTCCTCTCTTCTTTCTTTCTTTCCCTTTCCTTTCCCCTGGTTTCAGGTCTTTTCTGATTTGTATACAGTATATTTGCTGGGGACGTTGTAAACCTGTTAGCATTTTGTTCTCTCATTCACCTATTCTCCTCTGGACAAAATGACAAGACGAAAAAAATCACCTCAGCAAAAAGAACAAGAGGTAGTACCGTCAGCCAGGGACCTACTCAATACGGACATTAGTACGATGTCGGACCTAGAGTTCAGAATCATGACTTTAAAGATACTAGCTGGGCTTGAAAAAAGTGTGGAAGTTATTAGAGAAACGCTTTCTGGAGAAATAAAAGAACTAAAATCTAACCAAGTCGAAATCAAAAAGGCTATTGATGAGGTGCAATCAAAAATGGGGGCACTAACTGCTAGGATAAATGAGGCAGAAGAGAGAATCAGTGATATAGAAGACCAAATGTTGGAAAATAAAGAGGCTGAGAAAAAGAGAGATAAACAACTACAGGATCACGAGGGCAGAATTCGAGAGATAAGCGATACGATAAGATGAAACAACATTAGAATAATTGGGATCCCAGAAGAAGAAGAAAGAGAGAGGGGGGCAGAAGGTATATTGGAGCAAATAATAGCAGAGAACTTCCCTAATGTGAGGAAGGAAACAGGCATCAAAATCCAGGAGGCACAGAGAACCCCTCTCAAAATCAATAAAAATAGGTCAACACCCCGACATCTAATAGTAAAACTTACGAGTCTCAGAGACAAAGAGAAAATCCTGAAAGCAGCTCGGGAGAAGAGATATGTAACCTACAACGGTAGAAACATTAGATTGGCAACAGACCTATCCACCGAGACCTGGCAGGCCAGAAAGGACTGGCATGATATCTTCAGAACACTAAACGAGAAAAATATGCAGCCAAGAATACTATATCCAGCTAGGCTGTCATTGAAAATAGAAGGAGAGATAAAAAGCTTCCAGGACAAACAAAAACTAAAGGAATTTGCAAACATGAAACGAGCCCTCCAAGAAATATTGAAAGGGGTCCTCTAAGCAAAGAGAGCGCCCAAAAGCAACAAAGACCAGAAAGGAACACAGACAATATACAGTAACAGTCACCTTACAGGCAATACAATGGCACTAAATTCATATCCTTCAATAGTTACCCTGAATGTAAATGGGCTAAATGCCCCAATCAAAAGACAAAGGGTATCAGATCGGATAAAAAAACAAGACCCATCGATATGCTGTCTGCAAGAGACTCATTTTAGACCCAAAGACACCCCCAGATTGAAAGTGAAGGGGTAGAAAATAATGTACCATGCTAATGGACACCAAAAGAAAGCTGGGGTGGCAATCCTTATATCAGACAAATTAGATTTTAAACCAAAGACTGTAATAAGAGATGAGGAAGGACACTATATCCTACTTAAAGGGTCTATCCAACAAGAAGATCTAACAATTGTAAATATCTATGCCCTGAACATGGGAGCAGCCAAATATATAAGGCAATTAATAACAAAAGCAAAGAAACACATTGACAACAATACAATAATAGTGGGGGACTTTAACACCACCCTGACTGAAATGGACAGATCATTTAAGCGAAAGATCAACAAGGAAATAAAGACTTTAAATGACACACTGGACCAAATGGACTTTACAGACATATTCAGAACATTCCATCCCAAAGCAACAGAATACACATTCTTCTTTAGTGCCCATGGAACATCTCCAGAATAGATCACATCCTAGGTCACAAATCAGGTGTCAACCGGTACCAAAAGATTGGGATCATTCCCTGCATATTTTCAGACCACAATGCTTTGAAACTAGAACTCAATCACAGGAGGAAAGTCGGAAAGAACTCAAATACATGGAGGCTAAAGAGCATCCTACTAAAGAATGAATGGGTCAAACAGGAAATTAAAGAAGAATTAAAAAAATTCATGGAAACCAATGAAAATGAAAACACAACTGTTCAAAATCTTTGGGATGCAGCAAAGGCAGTCCTGAGAGGAAAGTATATAGCAATACAAGCCTTTCTGAAGAAACTAGAAAGGTCTCAAATATACAACCTAACCCTACACCTAAAGGAGCTGGAGAAAGAACAGCAAATAAAGCCTAAACCCAGCAGGAGAAGAGAAATAATAAAGATCAGAGCAGAAATCAATGAACTAGAAACCAAAAGAACAGTAGAACAGATCAATGAAACTAGGAGCTGGTTCTTTGAAAGAATTAACAAGATTAATAAACCCCTGGCCAGACTTATCAAAAAGAAAAGAGAAATGACCCAAATCAACAAAATCATGAATGAAAGAGGAGAAATCACAACCAACACAAAAGAAATACAATTATAAGAACATATTATGAGCAACTCTATGCCAGCAAATTAGATAACCTGGAAGAAATGGGTGCATTCCTAGAGATGTATCAACTACCAAAACTGAACCAGGAAGAAATAGAAAACCTGAACAGACCTATAACCACTAAGGAAATTGAAGCAGACATCAAAAATCTCCCAAAAAACAAAAACCCAGGGCCAGATGGCTTCCCAGGGGAACTGTACCAAACATTTAAAGAATTAATACCTATTCTCCTGAATCTGTTCCAAAAAATAGAAATGGAAGGAAAATTTCCAAACTCATTTAATGAGGCCACCATTACCTTGATCCCCAAACCAGACAAAGACCCCATCAAAAAGGAGAATTACAGACCAATATCCTTGATGAACATGGATGCAAAACTTCTCACCAAAATACTAGCCAGTAGGATCCAACAGTACATTAAAATGATTATTCACCACAACCAAGTGGGATTTATCCCTGGGCTGCAAGGTTGGCTCAACATCCGCAAATCAATCAACGTGATACAATACATTAAGAAAAGAAAGAACATGAATCATATGATCCTCTCAACAGATGCAGAAAAAGCATTTGACAAAGTACAGCATCCTTTCTTGATCAAAACTCTTCAGAGTATAGGGACAGAGGGTACATACCTCAATATCATAAAAGCCATCTATGAAAAACCTACAGCGAATATCATTCTCAATGGGGAAAGGCTGAGAGCTTTCCCCCTAAGGTCAGGAACGCGGCAGGGATGTCCACTCTCACCACTGCTATTCAACATAGTATTAGAAGTCCTAGCCACAGCAATCAGACAACACAAAGAAATCAAAGGCATCCGAATCGGCAAAGAGGAAGTCAAACTCTCACTCTTTGCAGATGATATGATACTGTATGTGGAAAACCCAAAAGACTCCACCCCAAAACTGCTAGAACTCATACAGGAATTCAGTCAAGTGGCAGGATATAAAATCAATGCACAGAAATCAGTGGCATTCCTATACACCAACAATGAGACAGAAGAAAGAGAAATTAAGGAGTTGATCCTATTTACAATTGCACCCAAAACCATAAGATACCTAGGAACAAATCTAACCAAAGAGGCAAAGGATCTGTTCTCAGAAAACTATAAAATACTCATGAAAGAAATTAAGGAAGAAACCAAGAAATGGAAAAACATTCCATGCTCATGGATTGGAAGAACAGACATTGTGAAGATGTCAATGCTACCTAGAGCAATCTACACATTCAATGCAATCCCCATCAAAATACCATCCACTTTTCTCAAAGAAATGGAACAAATAATCCTAAAATTTGCATGGAACCAGAAAAGACCCCGAATAGCCAGAGGAATCTTGAAAAAGAAAAGCAAAGCTGGCGGCATCACAATTCCGGACTTCCAGCTCTATTACAAAGCTGTCATCATCAAGACAGTATGGTACTGGCACAAAAACAGACACATAGATCAATGGAACAGAATCGAGAGCCCAGAAATGGACCCTCAACTCTATGGTTAACTAATCTTTGACAAAGCAGGAAAGAATGTCCAATGGCAAAAAGACAGTCTCTCCAACAAATGGTGTTGGGAAAATTGGACCGCCACATGCAGAAGAATGAAACTGGACCATTTCCTTACACCACACACAAAAATAGACTCCAAATGGTTGAAAGACCTAAACGTGAGACAGGAGTCCATCAAAATCCTAAAGGAGAACACAGGCAGCAACCTCTTCGACCTCAGCCGCAGCAACTTCTTCCTAGAAACATCGCCAAAGGCAAGGGAAGCAAGGGCAAAAATGAACTATTGGGATTTCATCAAGATAAAAAGCTTTTGCACAGCAAAAGAAACAGTTCACAAAACCAAAAGACAACCGACAGAATGGGATAAGATATTTGCAAATGACGTATCAGATAAAGGGCTAGTATCCAAAATCTATAAAGAACTTATCAAACTCAACACCCAAAGAACAAATAATCCAATCAAAAAATGGGCAGAAGACATGAACAGACATTTTTCCAAAGAAGACATCCAAATGGCCAACAGACACATGAAAAAGTGCTCAACCTCGCTCGGCATCAGGGAAATCCAAATCAAAACCTCAATGAGATACCACCTCACACCCGTCAGAATGGCTAAAATTAACAAGTCAGGAAACGACAGATGTTGGCGGGGATGTGGAGAAAGGGGAACCCTCCTACACTGTTGGTGGGAATGCCAGCTGGTGCAGCCCCTCTGGAAAACAGTATGGAGGTTCCTCAAACAGTTGAAAATAGAGCTACCATACGATCCAGCAATTGCACTACTGGGTATTTACCCCAAAGATACAAATGTAGGGATCCGAAGGGGTACGTGCACCCCGATGTTTATAGCAGCAATGTCCACAACAGCGAAACTGCGGAAAGAGCCAAGATGTCCATCGACAGATGAATGGATAAAGAAGAGGTGGTATATATACACAATGGAATATTATGCAGCCATCAAAAGGAATGAGATCTTGCCATTTGCAACGACATGGATGGAACTGGAGGGTGTTATGCTGAGCGCAATAAGTCAGTCAGAGAAAGACATGTATCATATGACCTCACTGATATGAGGAATTCTTAATCTCAGGAAACAAACTGAGGGTTGCTGGAGTGGTGGGGGGTGGGAGGGATGGGGTGGCTGGGTGATAGACATTGGGGAGGGTATGTGCTATGGTGAGCGCTGTGAATTGTGCAAGACTGTTGAATCACAGATCTGTACTTCTGAAACAAATAATACAATATATGTTAAGAAAAAAAAAGAAGCTAGCAGGAGGGGAAGAATGAAGGGGAGTAAATTGGAGGGGGAGACCAACCATGAGAGATGATGGACTCTGAAAAACAAACTGAGGGTTCTAGAGGGGAGGAGGGTGGGGGGATGGGTTAGCCTGGTGACAGGTATTAAAGAGGGCACGTTCTGCGTGGAGCACTGGGTGTTATGCACAAACAGTGAATCATGGAACACTACATCACAAACTAATGATGTAATGTATGGTGATTAACATAACAATAAAAATTTAAAGAAAAGAAATAGAGCCTCGAGGAAAGAGGCAACGTGCCCTGAAAGGTGGGTCTGGGGGGCCCCTCTCAGCCCCACACTGAGGACGAGGCCGTGAGCCTGCCTGCTTCACCCTCGAGGGCCCTTCTCAGTCTTCTCTGCGAACCGGCCAGTCCGCTGAGCGACACCACTACATCCCAAGAATTAACAGGAGCGAAACACGGGACCGCCACCGATCAGGAGGAAGCGGTCGTTACCACAGGGGAACCGAATCACAGCATGCGGTGAGACGGGGCAAGACACAGACACAGTACCTCACGGCCGACATAGGAGCTGTTGCTCTCAAACAGGACGGCCACGTAACGGCTATCACGGTTGTCCATGAGAGAAAGGATGTCACTGGGCCTTTTAGGAGAAACAAAGCGGCTTTTAGTGCTTCCGAGAACGGCGAGCTGGCCATCATACGCCAGCACCCACATCACTTAATGCAAAACCATATTTTACAACATTAAATTCAAGTCCTAACATTCCCTTTTTCACGCAACTACGCACCGAACGGGGTCCAGAGGCGGGCAAGCAGGAGGCCTGTCTCCGTCCGTGTGGTTCTGCAGGAAGTCGATCATTGTCCGCCTCACAGTCTGCAGCTCTCGGTCGGGCCCTGCGGGGAGGCAAGCCGCCATCACCACTACGTCTGCCCCATGGAGCGCCACCGCCCCGGGGCCTCGGAGGGCACAGCACGGGCACGGCACGGGCACGGCAGGATGCACCGACAGCCATCCACAGACCGCGGCGGGCGCACACGACAGACCACACAGCGACCCGCATGGGAACAAAAGGGGCCGATCTCACACACACAGCGTGAGGACAGAGGCCGGGAGCGCCTCGCTGCCATCTACGCCAAGTTCAAAACATGCCTGGCGACCCTAATGGAGAACAGCCGTCACCGTGGACTGACTGGTAGCACATCGGAGCCTGAGATGAGCACTGGCTCCCCGGAGGGCTCGCTCATAAAATTCATTAGGTGAGCATGTGGTTTGTGACCTTCTCCAAATCTTTTTTGAGTAAAAGAGCTTACTTAAAAAACAAGAGATTTCACCATCAAATTTAACAAGGAAGGCAAAACACAGAATAAAAAGTTGTTGCCGAAACTACAAATGTTTGAGCTCTTCGAGGAAAGATGGGTCAGAGGTGCTGATGCAGATTCGCTGAAGCTGGGGTAGGGGCCCCACAGACCCCATCACATGGGCTCTCTGGTCTCCTGAAACCACCTTTGCTTTAACGGATTTATGAGGCGACTCTGACAGTAAAATATAAAGCTTGTCCTTACCTTTAAAATTTTCTCCAGTTGTAAAGTCCTTTGTAAATGCCTTGAAATACTAAGAGGAAAAACACAGAACAAGTAAGAAACAAGTCTGACTTGGTGTCTGGCAAATGTTTAATCTGTAAGCAAGAAAACGGCCACCATCTTAAAGAGTGAGAGTTTAGTTAATCTGCTCCAGAAAGTTCACGTTGACTGATAAGGAGCCGCACATTTCTGTGCACGTCTGCGACATCAGTGTTTCTAAGCAGACCCACTGGGTGTGGTTAGTACCCGTCGGAGTTCTGTCAGCTACGCTTCCTGACCCAACAGGGCTGGAAGCCAGGCCGCGCAGTAGGCGCTTTCCCTGATTCGCGATATCAATACGTATCTTAACGGTAGGCTCGAGTGACACAAACGACTTACAGGGAGGGTGAGCAGAAGAAAAGAAACTATTAAAATTAAAAACCTTCTCTAGAAGAGATGCTGAAGAAGGTGAGAACTGCAAACCAGGTGAAGACACTCTCAGTTCTCACAACTGAAAGAAAAGTCAGTGTCAAGGATGCGTACAGGACTCCTGTGAATCAGTTAAGAAAACTGCAAATACCCAAGAGCAAAATGGGCAAACGGAAGGAGCAGATGGGGTGACACAGGGCCTGTGAACAGAAGACATGGCCGCAGTCACACAAGGAGGTGTTCTTAGGGGACCGAAGCCACAGCCAAGGGTGCGGGGTGCTCTCAGAACACCTGTTCAGCACGAGAGAGAAGGCCCGGAGCTCACACTGAGCGCAACACCCTGTGTGTGCAGCTAAAACAAAATAAAACTCAGACAAGAAAGCCGAGGATGAGTTACGCAAAACTCCAGAGGAGCATCACTGGGTGGGGTGGAGGCGTGGCTGCCACAAAGCCCAGCCACGTAAGCAGCTGGAAAGCATTGGGCTGCAAGCCACACAGAGCACAGGGTTTTACGAAGACTGGGGCGGGGTGCAAGCTTCCTCAGAGGCTGCATGTTTTCTGGGATGTAAACACCGCCCTGATGCGCCCGTGTGCCCGCACGGGACCGCAAGTGCACACACGCATGTGAGCACACACCCCGCACGTGCTTCTTCAGAATCTTCTCAACAGGTTTGTCTGTTCTCTGCCCACAGGGGAAGAAAGGGTAAAACCTGCCTGAAGGGCCACCCACAGGTACCCGCCAGGTGTCACTCTGACAACCCGACCCACCACATATATGGTGAGCCAACAGCGCCGAGCCTGACATGGGCCACACACGCAGGGGGTTGGGGAGGAGACACCTGGCCCACGGCCCTGATGGCAGCCCCGAGCATGCCCACGCCCACCGGGTCTACGGGCTGCAGACCTCGCCCTCCTCTGCTGCTGCCGTGGGGTGGGGGGCTGGGTGTGCACATACAGCCCCCCAGCCCTGGCAACATGCACAACCCAAGAGGGCGGAACGCGAAAGGTGACCCCGTGTAAATGAGTTCCTGCTAAGTCCCAAGTCACATGCCCCATGTGCCCGAGTGTAGGAGTTACACACGCAGTGAATGTCGCGGGAAGGCGCCCCTCCGGTGGAAAGAGAGGAGAGACAGGGTGGGAGGAGAGCAGGCCCGCGGGAGAGGGCAGGGGTGCTCACCCGGAAGGTGGGGTAGAAGTGGATGTTATAGGCTCGGCACACCTCGTGGTTCTCCTCCTCCGCGCAGTCCAGGGCGGCAACACGGATGGCAGCAGCCCAGTCTGAAAAGCAGGAGCGTGACCTTCAGTGTGGGTCTGGGCCCACATCCACGTGGGCCACCAGCCCACGCCTCCCCCAGGTCATGGATCCAGCCCTCGCGTGCACAGAGCGTTCCTGCGTCAGGCTGGGAGAGGCGGGCAAAGCCTCCCTGGGCTGGAGGTGTCTCCCATCATGGACAACACGGCGGACGGACTTCTGCTGAGGGTGCAAGCCTAATGAGGGTGCTCCTAATGGAGCACGGCCCTGCCGGACGGAAGCCACCGTGCTGGCCTTGTGCGGGGCCGCCGAGAGTGCGCCTGCAGATGGAGAGGCCCGGCCCTGCACGTGTAGCGACGACACTCCCAGGGGCACTCGTGCAAATGAGAATCCGAGGCTGCAGCGTCCGAGCCGCGGTCTTTCTGGGAAGTGGTTTCTACTTTCCCTGGACGCCTCCGCCAGACCCTTGAATGTGGTCTCTGGTCCTGGGAGTAGAACAGGAGCAGTTTTAAATATGTATTTTGCCTATCTTTAAAGGTTTTCTCGTGGGAATGTCACCACATGTGAATATCACAAGGTCATACCAGCTCTGGCCAGGTGGCCCGCTCCCAGAACTACCCTGCTGCCAGGTCACAGCCGGCGGTGGCTACGGTCACACCGAGTCACACACACAAACACACACACACACACGCTCTACTCAGGGTTCGCATCTCCCTAAGTTTCACTGGTCAGGAGGCTGCGACTGCGGTGTGTCTTCTCATCTACTGCTCCGCTACCCCCCGCACTCCCTGTCGAAGACCCTGGGTGCCCCCACCGTCGGGGCCGTGCTGACAGCACCTCTGCGCCCCATCTCCTGCAACCTGTGTGCACCTGCACGGTGACTCGAGCCTGATGCTCTGGGGAGATGGCTTCCCAGCTGCTGCTGTGGGTAGGTGACCTCTGGCTCACTCCCTTCTTCCCAACAGCACCCCCCCACCGAACGTGGGCGGCATGTCATCTCACCCCTGCATCATGTATGGACAGGACACTCGTGCACAGAGGAGCCTAGCTCACAGCAACCCTGAGGCGCAGTGCACACAGGGAGACGAGTGCTTGGCTTGGCCCTGTGGTCACCAGTCTCAAAGGCACGGCTTCTCCAGTACCCTCTAAAAAGTGAGCTTCTCTCTTTAAAAGATTTGCTCCCTTTCCCTAGGATGTTCCGGTTGATACCACCGAACATCTCCAGGCTGCTCGGGGGGGCACCTGGGGAAGCAGGGCAGAGGAGCGCAGCCGTCTGCGGACAGCGGCATAACACTCACCGCCAAGGAGCCTCAGGCGGGACCCAGGCACTCCAGACACTGGCCTGGAGGCACGGGGCCGCCCCGCGGGTGGGCGGGTCCGCTCCTGGTCTCCTGCAGCCAAGGGAGTGCTGCATGGGGGCTCACGGGTGTCTCACTGAGACCCTGAGGAGGCCCTGTGCTGCTATGGGTCCTCACAGGACACCACCAGTCTAAAGCAGTAGTCTGGTTAAAAAGCACATCACTCAAGTTTGATCTGGGTACTGGCTATGATCTGGAACTTCAGAGGTTCCATTAAACACGTGTCTGGGAGGAGAGAAGACACTGGCCATGACGAGATCCATACCACACGAGCACTCTTAGACATGGCCAAGACCATAGCTGCCAGTTTCCCATCTAACGCACCACTTGTGCTAAAAGATCCTCACCTTCCTCCCCTGTCCTTGCAAAAACATTTACCAATATCAACGTGATGGGAAGAATCAAGTGGAAAAAAGCTGCAGCTGGCTTTCACCACCAATGACCAAATACTGTTCGGCTCACGTTGCCTCCTTGAAACCAATTCCTGTCCCGAGGCCATTTCAGATGGCTCGAAACAAGAATCACGGAACCTTCCTGAACCACCGGTCACATCTTTCTGGAGTCTCGAATTACATGGAACTAAGGAAGAACAGTTAATACTCTCATCCAATTAGTGCAGCAGATGGCCCAGAGCATGCAGCTCAGCGCCGTGCCAACAGCGCCCTCCATGGCGGCGGCCCCCCACCCTGCACACAGCACCCTTCACCCTGCATGCGGTGCCCTCCACGGTGGCGGTCCCCACCCTGCACGTGGCACTCTCCTTGGCGGTGGCCCCCCACCCTGCACACGGCGCCCTCCACCCTGCACACAGCGCCCCCCACCCTGCACACGGCGCCCCCCACCCTGCACACGGCGCCCTCCACCCTGCACACGGCGCCCCCCACCCTGCACACGGTGCCCTCCACGGTGGCGGCCCCCACCCTGCACGCGGCACCCTCCTTGGCGGTGGCCCCCCACCCTGCACGCGGCGCCCTCCTTGGCGGTGGCCCCCCACCCTGCACGTGGCACCCTCCTTGGCGGCGGCCCCCCACCCCGCACACGGCGCCCCCCACGGCGGTTTCCACTGCCCTGCTGGGGGAACCTTCCCCAGCCTGTCATCCTCGCTTCTCTTCCCATTCATCTTGCCAAAACGCCTCCTGTTTGCTACCTCGTTCCTGTCTCACAAACACAGGGTTTCACTGTTTACTGGGAATTTCCATGACACATTGTCATTTCATGCTTAAAAAAACAAAAGCACCCACTGCCCAGAAAAAGTATGTAAGAAAATGAAGAACTGCCCCAAGGGCTAACACTGAGCATTTGGTGGAATCAATGAATAATCAAGCCAGACCAGGAACAGGGAAGAAAAATGGAAAGAATGCACTCCAAGATGTTCGCTATGGTTTGGTTTTCATGGTGGGACTTGGTCTGACTTCTTTTGTTTTTCAGATTCTTCTTACTAAGTGTGTCTCACGCACAAAAGCGAATGCATCCCCACCCCCGTCTGCAGGGCGCTGGCAGACACTGTCTTGTGCACGTGCACCCTGCGGCTACTTGTGCTCTGCTTGGTTTCCACCCTCCTGGAGTCCCCGGTGTAGAGAGGCTCCAAACAGCACTCCGCAAAACAGATACCACAGGTCGTGACGCTGCAGATGACAGTGATCCTGACCAACCCAAGGCCATGGCGGCACCAGCCACATTTTAATAACCCTTCTGAGTCTAACACGGCGCGAGAGACAGTGTGAACACACTGGCTTCCCGTGTGGAGGTAAGAACGGCTGTCAGCCCTGCCGTCAACAACCCGGCAACCCTGAAGGCAGCTGCTATGCCCCCGAGAACTGGAGGCTGTCAGGCTGTCCGGCACCCGCGCCCCAGGCTCAGACCACAGCCCCAGATCAGAGTAAGGCCTCGAAAGCAGCTCTGCAGCACAGGCCCCCCGCCCCCGCCACGACTGTGTGACGCAGCGGTCACGTCCACGCGCCCAGCTCTGAGCACACGCAGGATAAAGTCTGTGTCCCCGGGCAGCCACCAGTAGCCAGGCTCCCACACCCCCTCCAGACCTACTGTGCTGACTGGGCTGCTCGCTTTCTAGGCAGAACCCCCCACCCCGCCGCCAGGCCCCAGTATCTGCCAGCTGTTCCCACCTACTGTGTTCCCATGATAAGAAAGCAAACATTCTGATCAAGATTGAGCTATGTGATTCTTCAAATTCTAACCTATTGGAAGGGGCCCCAGGGGGTGGCCTAGCCCTCAGCAAGGCATGCACATCTGCAGGCAAGATCACCTCCTGTGTGTCCTTGTAACCTTCCAGATGGCGTACCTCACTGCACTTGTACCCTCATCATCTCTTCCTCATTCACTCCCCCCCTCCCCCAAGCCACAGACAAGTCTAGGCGCATTCCTGCCCCAGGACCTTTGCACCTGCTCTTCCTTGGGTGGAACACACTTTCCTCTGACTTGTACTTGCTGCTTTATTCATCGATTTCAACACAAATGTCACCCCCATAGGGAGGCCTGCCCTGATTCTCTGCCCAGGCACAGTTAAAATGGCAAGAAAAGCTCCCCACCAGTCTTGCTTCCAAAACAAAGTCAACTACACGGTACTTTACAAAGCTTTCTTACCAAATCATCTACTGTGGAAGTCTGCTGGCTGAAACAGGCAGGATGCTACAGATGAGGAGGCTGAGGGTCAGAGAGGCTAAGGAATCTGCCCAGGGTTCAGAATCAGCTTGCAACACCATGTCACAGGCACACGGCACACACACAACACGAGTGTGCCGACCTGAACATTCTCAAAGTGCTGCGAGGGGCACCTGGGTGGCTCAGTCGTTAAGCGTCTGCCTTCGGCTCAGGTCATGGTCCCAGGGTCCTGGGATCAAGCCCTACATCGGGCTCCCTGCTCCGCGGGAAGCCTGCTTCTCCCTCTCCCACTCCCCCTGCTTGTGTTCCCGCTCTCACTGTGTCTCTCTGTCAAATAAATAAATAAAATCTTAAAAAAGAGTGCTGCGAATGTCTCCCTTTCTCCTATAAGCTCCAGATGAAGACACTCCCTCCTTCAAATCCAGCCCACTCCCGGCCATGCAGCGCACACACACGTGCTCCTTCAAACCCCACATGGTCACGTGTGGAACGAAATCAACCACTTCATCAACAAGCCTTTGCACAGCGTGTTTCCTTGTTAAACATACAGAAAACTGATTCCTTAGGAAAACAACTTATCCTTGTATTGCCAATACATTTTCTACTGCTTCTCCACCCGACCAGGGCCCTCTCCGCACAGGCAGGAACCGTGTTCCTCTTCAGGTCAGTCTCTAGCCCAGCACCCAGGTTCTGGGTAGACAGAGTGTCCTGACCCAGCCTGTACCCCACAGCTGGTCCAACGTTCACATTTGTCCCCCACTCTTGGGCCCCCCGGAAGTGGGGAGCCAGCTGTCCTCTAGTGGGCGTGGAGCCCCACCCTGAGCCACAGGTGCAGCCCAGCCAACGGCGCCCTGCGCAGCGACACGAGCTCCTTCCCACTCCCGGCACCCTTGGGGCTTGTCCGGACGACACGACGCCATGTGCTCTGCAGGGGTGGCCACATCACCTCTTGCATCCTGTGCAGGACTCAATGTTCTAAAAGCACTATGATCTGTGTTATCCCATTTAAGCTTCATGCCCAAGCCTGCGATGTGACCGTTACCACTCCTACTTTACAGGCGGGAGAGCTGAGCGGCAAGGCCCCACAGGGTAAGTGCGAGGCACCCAGTGCTGCCTCCCTCGCCCTGGCCCCGGGGCTGCCCCAGCCCCAAGGAGCCCTCTGCCCCTGAGCCGTGCCATCCTTTGACTCGGAGATAGTAACTAGGAAATTGTCGCTTAGCGTCACAGAAGCACCGGGTGGCTAACGGTCTTCACCTCCTCTGCCTTCCTCTCCACGACATTCGTGACAGTTAACCTGAGCACTGCTGTTCCAGCTGATCTCCGTGCAGAGCGAGCCACACTCTGCCGGCTCAGCGCTGACGATGCACCACCCTAGGGGAACGAGGGGAGTTCTCTGCCTGACAAAGGGGATGCCTGGGTGGAGAAGCAGGAGATGGTGCCGAGGCAGGCCGTGCTGGCGATGGGCACCGGCACACTGCAGCGCGCTGGGAGCCGTGCGGGGCAGAGGCCGCCTCCACCTGCCATGTGCCTCCACGTGGACGGCAGCCAGCTGGGACCCAGCCACAGCCCTGAGAGGACCCTGATGGCTCCCCACGGTCTTGGGAGCAAGGCTGTTCTCAATCAGTCCGGACAGGCCCCCCGCTTTTCCTGGCCCTCTAGCCCTGATGTGTCTCACCCCCACCCCGCCCCCAACAGCTACACTATGCGTCCTCCTACGTTCTTCGTAGGTCACGTCCTGGCGAGTCTGGCGTCTGCCCCCTTTACTGTGCTCGTCTCCATTGGCCTTCCAGGTGTCCCCAGAGTTGCCTGGCCTGTCCCAGCACCAGCAGGCACACCTAGAGCAGATAGATGGCAAGCAGTGCTGGATGACATGAGGACACCCGTCTGCAGGCTGATCGTGCAGCCCACATCCTGCTTTGCCTCTCAGCAGGTTTGGAGGATCTGGGCAACTTATCAGTCTCTGTGCCTCAGGGCTCCGCCTATAAGACAGGCCAGATAACATCTCCCCTCTAAGGGGGCCGTGAGGACAGGCTGACAGCCACACGTCCCACTCATGGCAAGGCTGGTAAGCACCTGCTGCTAGAATGTGTTCTGAGCACTCACCAGCGGGGCAGCAGGGGACCCCACGCTCACGCAGGCCAACAGCAAACTCCCAGTGACCCTCCTGGGCGCTGGCGACTGACCAGGGTCCCAGAGGCAGGGATGGGAGGGGAGATAGCCCCAGGTGGAGACCAGCAGGCAGCCGGGGGAGGGGAGGGGCGGCCAGCACGAGGGGGTCTAGAGTCAGGGGCTGGGCCAGTCCTGCGAGGCTGCAGGTCTCGGGAGGGACTCAGACACACCTGCAGGGTGAGGAGTGAACAACATCACTCTGACCAGCAGTGTGGGGTCCTGGTGGCAGAGACCGCAGAGTGGCTGCCACCCCCCATCTAGGTGCCCGCAAAGACCCAGGCAAGGCAGCCTTCCTTGGGCTCTGGCAGCCACATTGAGCAAGGTCAACACAGCTCCTCTTCAGGTCAGTCTCTAGCCCAGCACCCAGGTTCTGGGTAGACCGAGTGTCCTGACCCAGCCTGTACCCCACAGCTGGTCCAACGTCCACATTCGGCCCCCACTCTTGGGCCCCCCGGAAGCGGGGGCCAGCTGTCCTCCCAGGGGCGCTGGCTGCTTTCCCAGGCGAGGCGCAGTCAGGGCAGCCAGCCTTGGGGGAAGTGCACGGTCTGGGCTGCAGATCCCGCCACAGGGAAAGTGGAGGTGGCCCAGGCTGCAGTCACCAACTCTGGCTTTTCAGCCTCCAAAGCTCCTTCAACTTTTCCAGGCACCCGGGAGGTGGACCCTGCCTTTTGAAATAGGGCACAACTGCTGGTGGCTTAAAAATGAAAAAGATAAAGGAAAATCTTGGTTTCCCTGGGTTTTACCCAACTGCTTGTCCTCATCACAACGGTGAAAGGGCCAGAGTTACAGTGTTACCCAAGGAGCGTGGGCACTGGGTGCGCCGGCCGCCGCCCCACTGTTCTACAGGCGCTCCAGAACACTGCGGGTCCAGGGGGCTTCCCTTTGCCGTCCCTGAGACACCAGACACTTGGTACCTTCGGCAGTGTGAGGGCTCCAGACCCTGCATCCTCCCGCGGCCAGTGTCAGGGCCTCATTTCCAAAAAGCGAGAGGCATGACTCGTACAAATGCAGGACAAACAGGCATCAAAGGTGTTCCTGGACTGAGCACTGAAGGAGCAGGTCAGGGGCACACAGACGGAGCACCCGACCCGCCAGGAACAGCCGCTCCGAGCCAAAGCAGGGCAGGAAGCCCCTAACCACTGGGGTGCCCTTTTCCACCAGACAGGGGAACTCTCTGTTCCTCCACCAGATGAGGTGTATGAGTTATGCCGTAGCTTGAGTCAGAACGCTTAACCAACAGTGAGGACGCCGGGTCCAACACCGGTACGTGCCCCCGAAAACCAGCCCCTTGGGGAGCCCGTGACACCAGGCCACAATGACAGGGGAGAGGACATGCCAGCCCTCTTTCTTCATAGTTCCAGGTTTTAGATAATGTTTCATTAACAGCAGGATGTGGAAGAAAACCAGCCCAGCACAGGGACATTGGCTGTGTCCTGGAAACATACCCTCCCCTGCTGTACCCCGGGAGAGAAGACCTCTCACTTGGTGAGCTTTGACCAAAAATCATCTATCCAAAAATGCAATACTGCCTAGAATGCAGTCTTTCCTCCTGTTCACCAACTGGAAGGGTCAACTCCGAGAACCCGTGCTGCTGCAGAAAGATGGGTGTCAGTGCCCCTACGGTTCTTCCCGCCCGGATCTGCCGCCCCAGGTCCGTCAGCACTCCCCGGAGGTGGCCAGCCCTGGCGGGGCTCACTCGCATCGTCCCAATCTGACCCTGGTCAGTCTCTGGCCCTCGGTTCTCCAGACAGCAGCCAGATTTTTTAACATAGAAACCAGATCATATGACAGCCTGCTTAAAACCGCTCTTCCTTCCTGCTGTTCATCCAGCCTCCATGCCTGGAGCCCCGGGCTCCACCTGCCGCCTGACCCATCGGAACCTCCCCCATTCTCCCCCGGAGAGCCGGGACGGCCCCTTGCAGTCCTCTGGACGCCTGCAGTCCTGCCTGTCTCACGGCCGTGGCACCGGCTGGGGCGTGCCCCTCATCTTCTGAGCGTCACATGCCGCCCGAAGCCACCAGAGGCCTTCCTCCACCATCCGGTGCCAATCCAATCATTCAGTTTATTTTCCTAGGACTTATGACCTACAATTAGCCTCATTTTGTGTTTCTGTTCACGTCTGTCCCTTCCTCTGAGGCACAGGCTCCACACGGATCTTCCCCGTCTCGTTCACTGTTTCTCGCACCTACCAGGGCCACACAGAATGTACTCAGGACAAGTTCCAGCTCGCGGGATCAATGCAGGGCAGACTCTGCTTCTGTAGGGGGCACACTGGAGTACGGACGGGGCGAGGACAGTGCCTCGCACCAGCGCAGAAGCAGCCGCCGGCCCTAGCTTCTCGGGGACAAGCTCCACTCCAGCCACACAGCACGCCCGCCCGCCTGCTCAAACCTGGGCCAGCTGGCTGAGTGGAGGGGCGGGCTGACACCTCACCAGGCCTTTGTCCATCTTGGGAAGGAAGCCTGCCTGCGCTAGGCGGGAAGGCTTGTGAGGAAAGCAGATGAGGAAGAATTTCGGTTAGAGAGACACCAGCAGTCACTGCACCGGCAGATGGAGGCATTCATGGAAACACAAAAGAGACAGTCTATTTTATCAAATAAAATGCAAACTATTTCAAAGGTTTAGCTTCAGGGTACTTGCCTCATTCAACTTGTGCCCTCCCCTCCTCCTGCCTGTCTAGATCCCACCACACAAAGGACAGAAACACTCTAAACCGAATGCAAACTGCCTGCCTGGGCAACAATGTCAGGCCACCCCCAACCAAACCCAGGGGTAAAGGGCACCAGCTGGGAGGCACCGTGGCCTCCAGGGGCATCCACAGAAGGAGTCTGCAAGCCACGCTCTGCTCTGCTCCCAAGCCTGCCCATTTTCAGTAGCACAGGCTTAAAAAAATACCTGTCAAAGACTTAAGCTTCTATGTAACAGCAAACTGAAATTTATTTCAAGTTTACCCTTCAAGCAATTCTATTCTTAACATACAGGATTAAACCTCGTACCACTACTTGCCAAGTTCTAATAAAATGTATTTATAAGTCTAACTTGTAGGCAAGCATCAATTTGTCCTAGAAAATGATTACAGTATGGAGTCACTGCCCTCCAAGGTTGAACAGGGTGCAAGAAGAGGGTTGTCTGGAAGGCGGGGCTGCATGGGGGGCGGGGTCCTCCCTCACGGTGAAGCCAGGGCGGTGGGACTTCCATGTTCCCACCCGCAGAGGCCACTCTTCCACCCCCACCCCCACCCCGGCAGGCCCCTTCCTGCTTGAACAAGGTCTTTTTAGACAGGAGCCAAGTTCAAGTGCAAGTTTAAGCTATACAGGCCTGAGTAGGGGCGCCTGGGTGGCTCAGTCAGTTGACTGTCCGACTCGTGATCTCGGCTCAGGTCATGATCTCAGGGTTGTGAGTTCGAGCCCCGTGTTGGGCTCTGCGCTGGGCAAGGAGCCTACTTAAAAAAAAAAAAAAAAGATATAGAAGCATGGGTAGAAATTAAGCCCACATAGTGACGAGCAGAGGCCAGCACAAGTTATGTAGAAGTTATTGGAGGTGGCTGGAGAGTCCTGGCGTGCTTGGCTCAGCGTCCTCTCAGAGCGGAGGCGGGGTCTCTGTCGCGCTCCTGGCCCAGTGCTGGGTGCAGTGGGTTAAACTAGCTCTACACATAGTCCGGGGCAGCCGTTCCAGGGCACTTGATGGGGCACAGCCGTCCCAGACGCGAGCGTCTCTCCTGGTGAACTGCTGAAGCCTCGCAACACTGCCATGGGGAGAAGGAAAGCCCCGAATTCCCCAGCCCCTCTTCCCGGCACCCTGCCAATCTGCGCTCTCGCACTTGGTGTCACTGAGCTTGGCGTTGCCACAGTGGGGCTCCTCTGGCCTCGGTCAGCACGGAGTCCGGGCCTCATGGGCATGTCTCACTTGGGCTAACCACAGCTACCTGGGCAGGGGGTGGGGGGCACAACAGGCTTTCCTGGGCCCTAACAGGTGGACGTCGCCCCTGCCTGCCTCCCCAATCCTCTGTCCACCCTCTCCAGAGTCCGGGCAGACTCCTGGCAGCCTCCCGGGGCTCCCCACCTTGCACACCCCTGCAGGCGCACTGACCAGTCGCTCCCGCTGCCATCGGCACCCCTCCCCCATCAGCCACTATGCCCACCCCCCCACCCCCTGCTCGAACATGGGCCCATGGGGAACACCAGGCGGTCCTAGCTCATCTCCAAGAGGCCTGCGGCCTAGCCAGGTGGGTGGGAAGACCAGACTAGGTGGTGAGTGAGGAGCTCAAGGGGGGCAAGCCGGAGTGGACTCTGGGCAGCAAGAACGAGCACCTGCCTCACAGCCGCCACACACTTAGCCTCGGGCCCTGGAGCGACACACCCTGTCGCTCAGCTGTGTGACCCTATGTGAATGACTCAGCCTCGTGCGGCCTCTGGGTGTCACCGTCCGCAACATGGGTCGCACCAACACCCCCTTGCCGGACCGGAAGAGGAGGCATGTGCTGGACATGACTGCCCGCCACGTCTCGGGCTCCCCTTCGAGCCTCACCTAGAATTCCAGGGGCCGTTACAGAAAATCTGCCCTGCTTCCGCAAGACTGGAGTAAATGCGAGACCCGTAAGAACAGATGCTGAGGCCTCAGTGATCCTGACAGGGACACTCCTGAGTTGACCAAAGTTTCTGCAGAGATACGTCAGAGATAGCTCAGGGGTGGTGAGAGGAGGCGGCATCACAAACCGAGCTAACACCACAGCTCCGGGCTAGATGATTTCCAGGAACATAGCAGGGTTTTGTTTTGCAAAGGATTTAGAAGTGACAGCCCTAAGCCAGATCCACATAAACACTAGAACATTTGGCTACACTTAACAGTAGACCTTTTGTTTGTTAAGCCACCTTACAAGGAAAAACATTTATTTTCAAAATCTTGAAAATGTCAGTGAAGTGCTAAAGTTCAATCTAAATCTTTTAGAAAAACAAAGGCACCCCTAAGCTGTGAGTAGACCGGGCTTGCAGAGCGGGGAAGGAGCCTCACTCTCTGCAGACCACCCCTCACTTCCTGTCCCTTCTGAGCAAATGGCAGAGGCCGCTAAGGCAGGAATGGTGGAGGGACAGCAGGGGAGACAGTGCTCCCCTGACCCCAGGTGAGATGACCCCGGGCAATCTCACCAGGGAGCAGAGCCTGTCCCACTTTCCAGAAGCCTTGAGATGGGGTGGAGGAGTGGTGCATTGGAAAAGCTGGCTGGACACTCTCCATGGGTGGTGAGAGGCACCCAAGGGGGCCCAGTGCAAGGTCTGTGTGCCCCAGGGACTGGACAGCCCAATTCACAAGTGACTGATGGGCCAAAGTGGTGACAGGGGGAGGGAAGCCTGTGCCCACACGGAACCACAGGGAAAAATGGGCATCTGCTCCCCTGTGGGGGGCGGGGGCGGGGGGAGGGAGGGTGCTTCTTCCCAGTGATTCCATTGGGAGTTGGCTGAAATCGGGCACAAAAAGGGCCCTGTGGTAGATCACGTGGGAAGCAAAGGCTTAGACTTAGCGGACTCCTTCTTGTGTGCGGTGGACATCCACAAGGAAGAGTTCATATGCTGTGTTTCCTGGTGCTCTTGGCCACGAGCCTTTCCTTGCAGGTGTCTCATAGGGCTGGTGTCCCTGAGAACAGTGACCCTGCAGACTTGGTGCTTGTGCTGGCAGGATGCTGGGCCTCGTGCCCAGTTTCTGACCCAGAGGGCCTGGGTTGGGGCTGACGTATTTCTAACAAGTCCCCAGGTGACCTCTCTTTGGGGACCCCAAGTGGGCCACTCCTCAGTGCTGAGGGCTCTGCCCAGGTGCCCCGCAGCTGTCCCCACCCTTTTTCAGGCCACAGCTGCTTTTCACTTTCAGCCACATCTCACTTCCATCTCAGGCCTTCTTCCTGCCCTGACTTGAACAGCGTCCAATCCTGGTAAGGTGACCTTATTTAGCTAATAGCTGAGTTAATCACACCATTAGGTTTGGATTTTATCACTCTTCTTTCTAGAAGAAACCTTCCTTCCAAGTTCCAGGGACAATTTTCCAGGCTCCTTACATGATGGTTCAACAACAGAATAGTTTGTAACGTTCGAATCTGGCTTACCATATTTATGTTTCAGATACTAAACGAGAAAATCAAAATATGCACAAAATAGGCAACAAGTGTTTTGCCACAGACACCGGCATTTGCATTTGCATTTACATATCGGCTTCCGCCACTAAAAAACAAATGACAACTGAAAAGTTCTCTATGTTATGGAAATGCTTGCTTGTTCTCAGAGCAAAGGCTTTAAGAGAACCTACTAAGGAGGGTGTGTCCACCTCCTCGGTTCCAAACACTGGGGGCTTAAGAAAACAAGAGATCAAAGAACAAAGCCTTCAGAATCAAGAATCCCAACACCCCGAGATAAGAGAACACAGATTAAAGATAATCATTTACAATTTTGCACAAAAACCGTATTTAGGCTTTTAAGAAGTTTATGAATCTGTCTGGCTATGAGAAAAAAATCACAACAGAGGATATAAGACTTAGAAACAAAAGTGCAGGAAGAAAGTGTAGCAATTTGTTATCCTCCTGCCCGCGGAAATACATAATTAGAGGTTAGCTGAGCACCAGCTAGACTCCTGCCAAACCTCACTCTTGCTGAGGACAGCTCCGGCTTCGGAGCCATCGACGTTCCATTTTAAAGCTCAGCCAGCTGGCGAGGGGCTGATGCAGACGCCCCCCCCCCCCGCCCACAACGCCCCGGGGCAGGGCTGGCGAGGAACCTAGGGACTGGTCACCAGTGGGCAGCAGGACCGTGTAGTTTGGTGGACGTGCGTCCAGGAACGCCCTGCAGGTCCTGGTCTGCCTCCGCAGAGGTCTCCAGCGCATCTGGCTGGCTGAGTTGCAGGCTCACTTTGAGCATCCACCATATGGTCAGCTACCCAAACCAGAAGAGGTGGCGGGGGAGGGTGTAAAGGGCAGGGGGCTCGGGAACGGAGTGGGGGATCTACCCGCGCGCCGAAGCGGGGTGTGCGTCAGCAAACAGAGGGACAAAGGCCCGGGCGGGGGGCTCCCCCGGCCCCACCTGCGCAGGTCGGGCCGCCAGAGGGCTTCTGGGGGCTCTGCCTCAGGACCCGCCAGCCCGCCGGGCTCCCCCGGGGGCCGGCTGCGAGGCCGGGGCGCAGGGGTCGCGCGCGGGCGCGCCTCACCTCGCACGTCCCCGGCCAGGGCCCGCCAGGTGGGCGCGTAGCCGATGCAGTGGCCGCACCACGAGGAGTAGAACTGCACGAGCCACGCGGCCGAGCTGTTGGCCGTGGCCCCGCGCACGCTGCCGCTGTCCAGCACCCACACGGCGTCCTCGCCCGCGCGGTAGAGGCGCGCCGCGCCGCCCGCCCCGGGGCCCGCGGCCGCCGCCGCCAGCAGCACGAGTAGCGGGGGCAGCCGCCGGGCTCGGGCCGCCGCTGCCGCCGGCGCCGGGGCTCCCTGGCTGCGCGCCGCCGCCGCCGCCGCCGCCGCTGCCGCCGCCGCCGCCCCGGCCGCCGCCATGTTGGGAGTGCCGCGGCGCGCCTGACCTTTCACCCTGGCAACCGGCGTCACGTGCGCCGCGCGCGCGCCCGGCCCCGCCCCCGAGCGCCCGCCAGGCCCCGCCCCCTCCAGGGTCGCCAGATTTAGCAACTGAAAAGGTCCCGCGTCCGAAATGCAAATTTAACGGGACACTCATTTTTGCAAACGATCGGCTGCTGGTCGGAAACTTACTTTTAACTGGGGGCCCTGTGCTTTATCCGGAAGCCCCACCGGGGGCGCTGACCTTGACTTTTTTAATCTGAGATCCTAACTCAGACACGCAGCCAGACCCCCACCCAGACTCGGGCGTGCTGTGGTGCCGGAGTACGGGGCTTTCCAGTAGACCGCAGCCGATTTCTTTGCAGGCCTGGGAAATAAAGCTTCCTGGCGTCCCCCGGATCCGCGTCCGAGGGCGCTGGGGGAAGGAGGGGCCCAGGCAGGGCGGCAGCTTTACTGAGCAGAAAGAAGGGCTCCCGCCGGAGGGGCCGGGGGCAGCGCGGCCCGGCAGTGCCTGGTCCGGGGGGTTTAGAAGCCTTCTCTGGGCAGCGGCCCCTGGTGACCGTTTTCCCAGTGGTCGGTTTATTTACTTATTTTTTTTAAAGATTTTATTTGACAGAGAGAGAAACAGCGAGAGAGGGAACACAGCGGGGGGAGCGGGAGAGGGAGAAGCAGGCTCTCCCCTGAGCAGGGAGCCCGATGCGGGGCTGGATCCCGGGGTCCCTGGGATCATGACCTGAGCGGAAGGCAGACGCCCATTGGTCGGTTTAGGGACTTTTCTATATAGGCTGTGGCGCCAGGACCCGGTGGGCATGGCGCTCTGTCCTAGCTTCCTGTGATCCGGGCCCATGGTTTAGCCTTACACACTCTATTTTAAACATTCTGTGTCTCCCGACGTCTGTAAAATGCCAGTCTCCCGAGTATCTGTCACCGTTATGGTGTGGTTACATTGGTGACTGGATAGGGTTCCTACCTTGGTCCCCTAGGGGTGCTTTGCTTGGATGCAGATGGTAGCATTGGTATCAAGAGCCAAATGTTGGTCCAAGGACGGGGGTATCCTCTATGAGGAAATCCTCCATTCCTGACTTAAGGAGCGATAAGTAGTTGCTCAAGTTTGCAAAAAAATGGAAGTGGTCCCTCAACGTGGAATGAGAGGTTGGCCTGTGCCTTTGCCCATTCCGTGAAGTTGGCCGGATCAGCCTTCCAGTTGTCTGGTGGGGATGGACTCACACACAGCCAACAGTTCTCAGCACGGACTGGTGTGGCTGTGGAACCTTTTAACAGGCTGAAGGCTGCCTTTTTGCTCCCAGATGTGGGTGCTGGGGGGGTGCCAGCAGAAAGGAGTTTCACACACAGACAAATGAGTCTGATGGGCAGAAGGCCAAGGCAGCCCATAGGGCTAATGCTAGGAGAACAGAGGAGGAGCAAGGGTGCCTGGGTGGCTCAGTTGGTTGGGCGTCCAACTCGTGGTTTTGGCTCAGGTCGTGATCTCAGGGTCATGGGATCGAGCCCCATGTCAGGCTCTGCCCTCAGTTGGGAGTCGGCTTGAAAGATTCTTTCCCTCTGCCCCTCCCCCAACTGGTGCACATGCTCACTCTCTCTCTCACACACACATAAATGAATACATAAATCTTAAAAAAAGAAATAAAGGAGGAGCATAACCACGGTTTCTGACAGGGTTCCCACTCCTGGGGAGACACTGCATATAATCCTATGGCAAAGATGAAAGGCAAGAAAGCACCTAAAGCTACGAATGACCAAGAAAAGCTAATAGTCATTACCTATCTGGCATCAAGGAAAGGTCTGGATTTTTCCTGAGAAGGAGCTTCAAATCTTTTAGAGGTTCATCTCCTATGGAGTCAGGCCTATTCCCTGGGGTGTATTCCTAATCCTTAACAGGACCATGGGCAGCAGAGTTGGCCATGGAAGTCCTGTCTCCTGGGTGAGCTCCCTGAGGTGCCTTTTGAGGAGGTCCTTCGTTTTTCCTGCCTTTCCTGAAGATGGTGGTCTCCAGGCACAGCGCAAATGGTATTGGATCCCCAGCGCGCCTTGGAGACTCCTGGAGTAACAGCCGCCGTAAAGAGGGGCTGTTGTCACTTTGTAGGTTCCGTGGGAGCCCGACCCGGGGAATTATCACACTCTTTGTTACTTCTGAGGCTTGCTCTGCCCTACAGGGAGAGGCCTCTACCCGGTTAGTAAGGATGTCTGTGCAGACCAGGAGAGAGCGGATTCCTCGAGATCTGGGCATGTGGGTGAAACCCATTTTACCAGGCCTCCACAGGGTAGCTTCCCTTTAGCTGTATGCTGGCAGGGGCTCTTCTTCTAGCGCAAAAGATCTTGGTAGCCATTTTCAGGAGGCTGTCCAGAGTTTCCTCCTGTCCTCTAGGAGATTTTTGTAACTTTTCTAATGTCAGAAGTAGACTGGATGAGGGGCACCTGGGTGGCTCAGTCGGTGAAGCGTCTGCCTTCTGCTCAGGTCATGATGTCAGGGTCCCGGGATTAAGTCCTGCTTCAGGCTCCCTGCTCAGGGGGGAGTCGGCTTCTTCCTCTGCCTCTGTGTTCTCTCTCTCTCTCAAGGAAATAAATAAAATCTCTCTATATAATGAAAAGAAGTAGACTGGGTGATAAATTTGTCCTTAAGAATAAGCTGCCCCTGGTAATTATCAGGGTGCAGGTTGGTAAGTTTAATAGTTTAATCAGGGCCTCTCAGAATTTTTCCAGTAAGTCTGAGGGGGTTCCTCTCCTTGCTGGACCTGAGAAAGCTGGGCATAATTAAGAGGTCTGTCACAAGTGTGCTTGACACCCTCGGTAATGCATTGAAAGAAATGCCTGGTCTTCCATCTCCCTTCCTCAGGGACTCCCCCCCCCCCCGCCCCCCATCATTAGTCGGGCAGCCTGGCTCCCAGTGGGACCTGGAAGGGTGTCAGCCTCCTCTAGAGGTTCTCTTTCGTCTGTTCCTTGTGTGGAGTCTGCCCCTGGTCTCGGGCCTTCCCCGTCGAGGGGCGCTCGGACGCAGGCTGGATTCCAAGGAGGGCCTGGGTTTCCCATTGTCCACTGCTCATCTCCATGAATCACAGCCACCCGTATGATCCTTTTCAGAGGTAGAGAGGGTCTGATTCAGGAGGAGCATACTATCTCTCCAGATAAGACGGAAGACCTGGCTGTCTTTTGGGGGGACCTCAATATACTCATCAGGATCATCCAAACATTTTCCCATGTACTTTTTTTTTTCCCCGTGTACTTTTTTATTTGCTTCAACTCCTGGAGCAAGAAGGCGTGGGAGACCCGTGCGGGGTTCGCTCCGTCACTGGGGGCTTGTTCCTGCAAGGGGAGCAGAGAGGGCTGACAGGATGCTTGAGGCTCTGGTTTGTATGGAGGGGGTGCGCTATGCTTTGGTGGAGCAGCTCCCTGTCTGTTTGGTCAAGATCTGACTTCTCCTTTTTATGTGTCCCTCCCTTGTTCCAGTCTGTTGCACCACAGCCAGAGGAACTGGGCCGTTCACATATTTCCTCTCCAAGCCAGTGCTACCCCGAAGCGCGAGGAGAGCCCACGCAAAGGAACCTCAGATCATTTGCCTTATTTTTTTTAACAGAAGAGGTCCAATTGCAGAATGGTGTCATGGTTCATGCTTCCCTCAGGAGGCCATTTTCTCCATCTTCCAGTTGGTACTCGGACCATGCACAAGTGCAGAGAATAGCAAGCATTTCTTTTGAGGGTCAGCTGTAGAGGATGCACTCCAGGGGAGTGTGAGCTGTGGGGGGCGTATTCCCCATCTACCAAATAAGGAGGAACTCCTGAGCGCCCACAAGATTCTCCAAATCTTGAATGGGGCCTGAACAGGATGTCCCCTGCCACCCCTGTCCCCTCCTATCTCTGCATCTAGGAGCAGGGTCGAGGCGCGTCTGGGGTGGAGCCGCTCCGTACCCGTGTGGCCTTTGTTTCCTGTGCCCTCCTTTTCCTTTTCCAATGTTAGGGTTGCCTGTGTGCAGTGAGCCTCTCCCCACTAGATCCTCAGGTGCACAGCCCGTGGCGCTTCCCCGGGGGATATCTGCCAACCATTGCCGCAAAATTATCATCGGCAGACTGAGTTCTCTCCCCGACTTAGAGCTCCAGATGAGAGCTCGGGGTGTGTGATCCGATTTAGGACCCCGCTCTGGTGGCATTCCCTGAGGGAGGCGAATCAGGGATTGCCCCATTTGCATGCCCTCTCGGCTACCCTACCTGGAGACGTCCCTACGCCTGCAGAGTGTGCAATGAGCCTTTGCCAGGCGGAAGACTGGAGGCGGGACCATGGGCCAGAAGGGGCCACAGGTGTCATCTATGGTCCCAGAGACGCCCCCATCTATCACCCGGTGCACGATCTCAGGAAAAAACTCAGGGTCAAAGGGATCCAGGGAAAAGCGGGGACCTGTTTGCCATGGCTCAGGAAAGAGAGAGGGACAGTGAAATCTCCTCAAGGCACAGGCACTGGGGATTACGAGCGAGACCTCTGTTCCAAGGCTCCAGGCACCACAGGCCAAGGGGAGGAGAGAAAGCCAGGACATCGAGAGGAGATCGCTCCACTCCGCCCACTGCTCGCTCGGGATTCGCGTCAGCGGTCCCCTGGGTCGGGTCGCTGTGGTCAGGTCACCATTGTTCCTTTTGCTTTGGGATATGCCACCGAAGAGTAGCCTCGGCCAGGAACCCTCAGGCGTCGGGAGGGGGCGCTCCTTCCCATCGAACAGCCTCCGAAGCCCTGACCCTGGACAGAGCCCACATGCCCCGCTCGGGGGACAGGACCGTTCGCACAGTCCAGGTCCAGCAAGCCTGGTCTCCGAGGCTTCAGAACGGCGCTGCGCGGGCTGACCGATTCCCGTTGTGTTCCAGCTCTCCAGAGCAACTTTTATAGGGTGGAGATGGCCCGAGAAGGGAAAGGAGGAGAAAAGAAAAAGTGCCTTTGTCGCGGTATTGCTCACCCTCCCTGAGATCCCAGACGAGCCCCCAGAGAATGTCCCAGGCGCCCGGCGGGCGTCCCCTGGGTCCGTGTCCGAGGGCGCTGGGGAAAGGAGAGTCCCAGACAGGGCGGCAGCTTTACTGAGCAGAAAGGGCTCCTGCCGGGGCGGGGGGGGGGCGGGGGCAGCGCGGCCCGGCAGTGCCTGGTCCAGGGGGGTTAGGAGCCTTCTCTGGGCAGCGGCCCCTGGTGACCGTTTCCCCACTGGTCGGTTTAGGGGCTTTTCTATGTAAGGTTGTGACACCAGGACCCGGTGGGCATGGCGCTCTGTCCTAGCTTCCTGTGATCCAGGCCCACGGTTTAGCCTTACACACTCTATTTTCAACGTTCTGGGTCTTCTTTAGGCCCCTTGGTGGATTCTTTGCTCGGTGGCTGCATGTCCGGTTTTCGGCATACAGAGCCTGACCCACAGATGCTTGTTGGTGCAGCCTGGCTCACGCCCAGCTCCCTGATGACCTATCGATTCCTCAGCTCCTATCAATATGACTTTTTGCTTAATTCAACAGCAGACCTGGTTTTTAATTGCTATTCGTGAAATTGTTATGCATATCAACATTTTTTCTGAACTGTGGGACCAAAACAAAGAAGAAAGGAAGTGGGTCACAGAGCAGACACGAGTCCGCAACAGTCACTGGCCTGGTCAAATTCTTATGTTTCAGGCCTCTTGGCTCTTCTGCAGCCCAGGCAGAGGGAGGGCATGTGCAAAGGCCCTGAGGTAGAAGGGCAAGCACATGGGAAGAACAGCTGGAGCAGAGTGAGCCAGGGGAAGAGAGGAAGCCCAGAACTAGCGGGGAGGAGGTCTGGTGGGGCCTCACTAGTGAGGCTGCAGACTAGGGCCTGCTAAGGGTGCCTCACAAACCCCACAGACCGCGCATTTACTGAACGGCAGACATTCGTTTCTCACTGTTCAGGAGGCTGGACGTTCCGGGTCAGGGTACGCAGGGTCGGCTTCCAGTGAGGCCCACTCCCTGGTTTGTGGACCGCCGGCCACCTTCCCGCCGTGTCCTCCTGGGGCCCTTCCTCTGTGTGTGCTCGTGGACAGAGGGAGAGCGAGCTCTCTGGGGCCTCTTCCCATGAGGCACTAATACCAGGGTGGGGCCCCGCCTGCATGACCCCATCAAACCCTGACCATCTCCCAAAGCTACCTCCTGGCACCAGCACACTGGGGGTTAAGGCTTCAACGTATGAATTCTGGGGAGACACCCAAAGCCACCTGGAGGGACTGTGCCCCTCCCTCCCCAGGGGCAAGCCCCACCGTCACAAATCTACCCTGGGGCCTGTATGTCCCCATCCAGGCACTGAGGGAGCCAGAGGGGGGGCTCTCTGGGGCAGCCAGTTGGGGTGCATGTGGCCCCACTGAGCGGCCTTTGGGGTTCTCCTGTTCCCTCCTCGGCCAGCAGGAGGCAGTCGCCTGTTCTGGGGTGCGCTGGCCGAACCCCCCGTCCTGCTGTGGGATCCCTTTCCCTCAGGTCTCATCAGACAGGTGGCAGCAGGATGTCCCTCCCCACGGGGGCAAGGCAGGCTGGTGCCGCTGACGCCGTGAGCCCCACTGGAGGCCAATCAGCATGGCCATGTAATACTTCACCCCAAAGCTGCTCTGGGGTGACATCAAGCCAGCGGTGGCACCCGGCTTAGCCGAGCACGGAGAGACTGCATCACTTCAATGCACTTGTCGATTGTAAAAGGCAGCCAGATTCAGAAGCATTGAAACAAGGTGTGTGGGGGATTGTATCTTAGAATCTGAGAAATGGGGCAGCATCACAGCTTCTGTTGGACTTCCAGGCCCTGCTCCAAGCCCCACGACAGCCCCTGGCACCCCCACCGGTCTTCGAGAGGCACCTGCCCTCCCTCCGTGGGCGTGCAGGCTGGGCGACTGTGCTGCTAAGGCGGAAACACGCAGCTGAGGGTGAGTGTCAGATCCTCCGACACAAGAATGCTCTCTGATTTCACAGGCATTCGACAGTGGGGAGGGCTGCATCTCGGAGCTGATACAGTGAGGGATTTGGTGTTCCTGTTTTACAGAGGGGGAATCTGAGGCTCGGAGGGCCAGGTATGGTGGCTAAGGGCACACGGCACAAATTCGACAGCGAGGGTCTCCAACCTGGGGGCCCCTGGGGCTCAGGAGGGGCAGGGCAAAGGCGTAGCTCCTTCCTGCTCCCGGGGCCGCCCATGCAGCTGCATGGGCATGGGCCCCGGAGGGCAGAGCCGCTGAGCCTTTTCTGCCCCCCACCGACCGGGCAGGCTCTGCACAGGGCAGAGAGAGGAATCCGGCTGCAGCCCAGACTCCCTCCAGCTGTCGTTTGGTGTCCAGGTGGGGCTGCTCGGGAACACCACACATTCTCAGGAAAACTTCTAGGAGGAGGATTATGCCAGAGCACTGCCACACACCAGGGACGGGGCCTCTGGGGACAATCCTGTGTCCTCCCAGTGAGGAGAGCAGGGGCGGTGGACATGGAGGACGGTGGACACGCCCGCAGGAAGAGGTGGAGAGCAGGATTTGGACAGACTCTGAGCATCACGGCGGCCCTGCCGGGTCATGTCCCAGCCCGGGCGGATGCAGCCGTCGGACGGAGGGCCACGGTGCAGGGGCGCGCGCCCACGGTCTTGTCCTTGTACCCCAAACCTCGCGCCCCATTTTGCAAACACCACCGCCTGCTCCCGGCGGTGCTCACGGGGATGTGGGAGGGCCTTTGCTGGGGGCAAAGGTACGCTGTTGGGGGACAAACGGAGAGGCACAGCTTGGGGTCTGATGCCTGGCAGAGGGTGGGCCATGTGGGACTTGCAGACCTTCTTCTGGGCCCGGAAGCTGCCTGGGGAGCCGGCACAGACAAGTCTGACCTCCTCAACTGGGTTTGCTTGGGGTGCTCATCCAACAGCAGACAACCTGGCCCCGGTGGACCAGCTACTCACTCACCTCCCACCCCCGGGGGGCCAGGTGCCCCGGGAGCAGGAGGGCACCACCCAGACGGCGCTGCGGTGTTCCCCCGGAGTGCCCGCAAGCCGTCACTGCTCCACACCTGCCCTCTTGGCCCTCAGCTGTATTTTATAGGAGCGGCTGTTACGGCCACTCAGGGTAAGGGATCAAAAGGCCTCGTAAGCTGGTCCGGCGGTTTGGGATTTGAAGGACTGAAGGTGCATTCAGGGGCATTTTATGCAGGAGGGTACAGTGCAGGGCAGCTGAAAGAGACAGATCACTGGAAAATTAAATGTGGGCTTTAACTGGGAAATAATCACTTCCTATGAAAGATAATGACTTCTCTGGAGGCTGGTATCAAGATTTATCGGCCCAAGAGGTTAGTAGGGATTGGAGCCAAGGCGTGCGAGGCCCTGGCAGCCGGCAGTCCCGGTGTGGAATTTCGCCGGCTCAATAGACCCGAACGCTAGAGCCACGCTCGCACTCGTGGGGCCGGCTGAGACTGAGGGCGTCGGACACCATCCATGGTGCTGAGCTGAACAATCCAAGTTACTGTAGAGCGCGGCTTCCCTCGGACCCCACTGTCCTGGGCGCGGGGCCGCTGGCGCAAACACGTCTCCTGCCGGCACCCGGAGAAGGTCGTTCGGGAGGGTCCAGCTGGGAGCGCAGCCACCCCACGCCCCAGAAAGGGGGCGATCGAGTTTGAGGCAAATCTGCAGGGTTTTGATGCAGGAGATTTATTACCATGCCAAACGCGTGTGTGTAAAATACATAATTCCTCTCACACGGCCTCGTAAATCCAAAAGGGTCAGCAATAAATAGAGAAAAATAAAAAATTACAGACTAATTTGTTCAGAAAACCAGAAGGAAATCAATAAGGGAGCTGTAGCTCAGAAGCTGTTGGGAAATTGTGTCTACAGAGTGTGAGCGTGAACAGAGCGTGAACACCCCCCACCCCCACCCAAGCCTCTCCTGGGCGAAGGCAGCGTGAAGTGTCTTAGCTCTGCCTCCCCGAGCCCTGAGCCAGGATGAGCCAGCGTGTGACAAAGGTGGGTCTGGCCAGCAGCCGGCCTGGACACGTGGCTGCCCCAGAACTGGGGCCTGATGGAGGGCTGCCTGGAGGAGGCCCCTCTCCAGAGCTAGAAGGTGGAAGGTGCAGGCCGACCTCGGGGCTCTGCCAGGCCAGCTTTGGAGACGTCTCCCACCTAACCTGCAAGTCACAAAAATCTGGGTCTTCCCAGGGGTCCATAAATGCAGTCAAGTGACTGAGTTCCTCTCTTAAAGCTGGGGAAGCCTGAGGCCCTGGATGGGAGAAGCCAAGTCCTGAAGGATCAGCCAACACCCCTTAAGACCACCTGCGTCCCCGAGGGCTCATTCAACACTGGACGGCCACCAGGGAAGGGGCTCTGGTGTCTTCCCGAAGGTGTCCTGAGCACTCAGGGAGGCCTCGGCCCACCTACCGCCAGAGGACAGGCCGAGGCTTGGCCGGTGAGCTTTGGCCCTTGAGCTGGCCGCTCCTCTAATCTGCACAGGTGGGCTGCCCCACATGCAGGCCTGGGTGTCAGAAACCAGCAGAGTTGGGGCTGTGAGTACAGACGTGCCCCCCGCCCACCTCCACCCTGGGCTGCCCCACGTCCCCAGAACCACGCTCTCTCCCCTGGCCTTTCCGGATGGCTCTCTGTCCTGGCAGGTGGTCTTGCGGCCTGGCGCCCCGTTCAGCCTGGGAGCTGCTCCCCTCCCAGCTCCTCTAGACTGTTCTCTCTAAAATCCGTGACTTCCACATCTGCCCTGGGCCAGCCAGCCTCCGGACACTCCCTGCACAAACTTTCACTTTCCTGCCTCTTGAACTCTGTGGAACAGGGACCCTTTCAGGTGCCCACTGGAAGCAATGGACCCAGCATCCAGAAGAATGCAGAGCCCACTGCACTTGATGTCATGCCAGCGCCTGGTCCTCGGCCTACCGTCAGGTGACCACCCTCACGACCAGCGGCAGGTGGCTATTCTGAATGGCGGCTCTGCCCTCAGGGGTCCAGGCTTCCGGAGCTTCCCGCATGTGCCGGCACACGCAGGTACAAGACACAGCAACGTCACAGGGGTCTGTGTGTCACCGCGGGTCCTGCACTGTCTCCTCAGGAGTCCCATCAGCCTCAGGGACACGCCGGGTCAGCCTCGGGGACACGCCAGGTCCTCCATCAGTGGGCCGCCGGCTGGGCCATCTCTGAGAGCACAGCCAGTGAGTCGCACAGGATCCTTCTGGTGAGCTGGCTGGAGACCAAATCCACCATCTCGGCTCTCTCCATGCCGGGTGCGTCCACCCAGCGGCCTGCGCCCAAAGCAGGAGCTGGGTCGCCCTGCCCGGTGCCAGACAGCGCTGTACCTCCAGCCGCCAACAACACTGACAGACCCTCCCCGGCCTCAGAGGCCACTCTGGATGGGCTTGGGGCCTGCACTGGCAGCCTTGGGAGCCCCCCTGTGGCATCACCTGCCCCCCCCCACAAGGGGGACCCTAGCCAGCCAGCTGGCTCAGACCACTGGCTGCCCACAGCCTGGGCTCCCCCATCACAACATGATTCACCCAATTTGTCCCTAAGGCTTCCACCCTGTCCGCCCACCTCCAGGCAGAGCCCTGATTCCTGGGGCCCTGGGGACAGCGGCTCAGGCAGGCCCTCCTCAGACAAGGAGGGCAACTCCCCAGTTTTGATGGAGGCATCCTCCCCGGGGGAGCCCAGCGAGCCCCTGGGAGACATGGCATCTTCAGGTGGGGGAGGGAAGTCTTCTGAGTGGAGGCTGGTGGCGTTGGCCTCCCTCTCTGCTGGGAGGGTGGGAGGCAGAGGAGGGAGGCTGGCATCCCTGTGGGTGGAGGGTGGAAGGTCGGCACTGCCGTAGGACAGCACGTCATCCACGGGAGACAGGATCTCAGGCAAGACCCCACTGGCCAGGGTGGACCAGGCTTCCTCTGGGGCAGGGGAGTCAGGGGCGTCTCCCCTCTCCCTACGCCCAGGCGCCCAGCCCTTGGGTATCCGGGCTACCAGACCGCCAGGGTCCCTAGGAGGACCCCGCAGGTTCACGGGGACTTCAGGCTCAGACCAGGACTGTTGGGGTTTCCCGTCATTGGATAGTCTCAGGTCAGCGTCCCCGGCCCCCTCTGGGCAGCCATCTGAGGCCTGCAGAGGCCCAGTGTCTCCTCCTTCACCAAAATCCACCGCTTCAGATGCCAAGGACCCCGAGGGAGAGGAAAGGGGCAGGTCTAAGTCACTGGAGGAAGAGGCTTTGGATGGGAGTGCCATGCAGGCAGCCTCCGGGGACGCCTGTTTGGCTCTTCCTGTATTTAATCCACTGATCAGGCTCCCGCTGGTTCCAGAAGCTTCCTGCCCCTCCCCAAGGCCCAAGGAAGGAGGTGCAGAGCAGGGCGCCCCACCACTTTCCAGGTGGGATGAGCCTCCCGCAGGGGAGGAGCGCCCCGAGGCTGGCTCAGCACCAGTGTCTGGCTCCAGCAGGTTCTCCTCGTCCCAGAGCTCGCTGGACGCCTCTGACAGCTCTGACCCTGACCTCCAAGAGGGGGCATCCGGGAGAGGCGGCAGCCAGCCCGCCTGCTGGGGGCCTCCGCCTGGCTCTGGGCCTCCTGCGTCCGTCGGGGAGCCGCGCCGGGGACCGGCCCCGCTGCCCTCCACCCTCTCCCGGGCCACCTGCCCCCCGCCGCGGTGGAGCCCCCAGGAGTCCTGAGGAAAGAACTCCCCAGACCAGCCAGGGTCTGCGTCGGGGGGGTCCCCAGCTTCCCAGTCTGACAGGGAAAGCTGGACCAGAGTGGCAGACACCTTCTGAAACTCCTGAAGAGAGTGGCAGGACGGCCCGCTCACAGAGGAGGCACAGGACCCCAAGCAGCTCCGGGGAGAGGACTCAGACTCAGACTCGGGGCTCAGCTCCAGGGGGCTGCCCGCACGCGGGCTGGGTGGCGCGGGAGCTGCAGACAGAGGGGGTTTGGGGGTGAGGCCCACAGTCCTCACACTCTGTCACCCCGGCGGCGCAGGGCCAAGCGGCAGCCCACACCCCACGGTCCCTAAGCCAGGGGCCCAAAACCAGACAGGCGGGCAGCGTGGCTGAGCCCCCGACTACACCCAGCACCACCCGGAAGGGAATCACGTCTGGGCATGTCCAGCCTCAGAGCTGCCGCTGCCCGCGAAGACGGAGAGGCTGGCCCTGACTGAGGAGCTGGTCTTGGATGACCCTTAAGTGAGAATTTGCTGTTCCTTGTGCAAGGCGGGGCCTTTGGGGGGGGATCACCTGGAGCAGTGGTCAGCGGGGCAGCTTCCGGCCGAGAGAAGGGGTCACAGGTGTCCTCTTGCCAACAGGTCTCTATCCTGCAGGCATGTTTGTGGGGATATTCCGGGGGCTCCCCGGAGAGGGCCCCATCCCCCCAGCCTCCTCACCACAGCTCAGGGCCTCTGCAGGGCCTTCAACTACCTCATAAGCTTCACAACCGGCCTGCCAGGCATCTGCCCCACTAGGGAGGGGCCGTCAGAGCACAGGACTCCCCGGGTGGGGGCAAGGGGCCCTGTGTTTAGGGGCTCTGGCCTCAGTCCCTGCTGGATCAGGTCTCTGGGGGTGTTGCCATGTGAGAGGCTCGGAGGCTCAGAGGCCCTGGAAGGGCCCCGCCTGCTGCCCCCCACTACTGGGTCTTGGGCCAATTCACCAGGTGACGTCTTTGTTTCCACAGAGGGAGTCAGCCTCAGGAGGGCATGAGGAGGGCTGGGGGTGCACAGGGGGCCCAGGCCAGGACGAGGGGTGCCAGGAGGGAGTGAGGATCTCTCCAGGAGAGGACAGGCATCTCCATGCCCCAGGGCCCTGCCCCCTGCCCAAGGGTCCCGCCGGCCCAGGCAGCCCTCCAAACCTCACACCTCTGCTCCCCTGACGGCCAGCTTTCCATCTGCTGGGGCTCCTCCCTGGGGCTGTTGGCAAAATCCAGCCCCAATTCCGACCCTGCTGGGCTCATGCTGCTTTCAGCCACCTGCTGGAAATGTGTTGGAAGACCACAGCCGGGGTGTGGCGTCGGTCCGTGGATAAAGCCCCTGTGCTCCCATGACTCCAGTAAGGAACAAAGACCATCCCCTTAAAGATGGCCCTGGAGACCCCCACTTACCAGATTACCCTCCCCCCGTGGACTCCAAAGACCCCTCAACGGACAAATCCACCTGGGAAGGCCCAAACAGGCCCCATCCCATCCATACCCTCATCTGGTGGACAGGGTGACACCCCCATCCAAAGCCACATGGTAGAGCCCAACAAAGCAAGGCCAGGCCTCCACTCTGCCTGCAGAGGGTGCAGGGCCAAGCCTCGACTCACGCTGGCTTCCGGGGGGCTGCAGGGACCCCCTCCGCCCAGGGAGTGTCGGTCCTGGAGTTTCTGTGTATGGCTTGCCATCAGAGGCCGGGTCTTCTCCTCCGAGGAAAAGGGGTGGGGGTTGGGCTGGGGGTCTCCTGTGAGGCAAAGGGACCGTGAGCATGGATGGGCAGGATGTGGATGGCACGGTGTCCAGGAATTCTGAAGCCATGTGAAACAGTCAGCCTCGGGGAACGGGCCCACCACCTGAACTGGCCCCCCATATAGAGAGCGGGAGACTGAAGACAGGCAGGAGCACCCCTCGCCGGCCCACCCACGCTGCCTGGACAGGCCCACTGCACCCAGACATGGAGGGAGAGGAGGGGGATGGCCCGGTCACACAGCTCGGGGGAGGCTCGCCAGGATGCAGGTCTTTCTGACCTCAACCCGGTGCTGCCCCAAGTGGCCAGGGCCCACTGACAGAATGACCGTCGGTCCTCGGCTGCCTTGCCGGGTTACCTTGGCTCACAGGGCTCTGGCTCTCCGCCAGCCGGCCCCCAGCGTCAGGCCAGCCGCCGGCCACAGGCGTGTCCTCTCTGCACACTGGCCTTGGAGGCGGCCGGGGACTATCCGTGGCTGAAGGGGCCTGGGGCAGGGTCCCGTCCTCCTGCCCGGTGGGAAGGCTGCAAGGCAGTGAGTGCAGAGGGCCTGTGACCGTCTGTCCGGGCTGTGCCCTCCCCGGGTGACGAGCCCTGACCAGGACACTCCCCAAGTGGGACAGCATGCGTCCAGGGCATGGACGGTGGCTGAGTGGGCAGCGTGCGTGCAGGTGAGGGAAAACAGGGCCTGGGCCCTGCCACCAGGCACCTTCCCAAGTGGGGGCCATTGCCCCCAGATGGGGCCATTGTTGGGGGCTGACAGGGCACAGGCACAGGGCTGGGGCATGGCAGGAGGGAGGTGTCTGTCCCCCAGCACAGGGTGTTCTGTCAAGATTTCTGCATGGAGACCGGCCACTGGGCCGACCTGAGCTCTGGGATGGCCCAGCAGGTCGGAGGCCTGGACGCCACACGCCCAGACCCACTGCCATGCTCTGGGCACATGGACCGGCATCAGGAACCCCCTCCCCCATCATCACAGCCTCAAGGAGGCAGTTGGGGGGGGGAAGGCTGCCGGGCCTCCTGACCCTGGGACTGACGGTCAGTGTGGTGGGGACCTGCTGGGACACGGCCGCCACTCTCTGGCTTGCCTTGCTACTGTTCGCTACAGCTGGGCATCTCAGGCTGCCCCCCCGCCAAGGGCGGCCCCGAGCGTCTCCCCCGAGTGGGGCCACACGGCATCGGGAGTGTGAACAGGGAGTGGGGTCGTAGGGCCATCTTTAGTGCCTGTAATCTTGAGCCTTTTTTGAAGGAGGAGACAACTCAGGGGCTGGAGCTCTGACTTCTCTGGGGCAAGGCCTGGGAGGCAGCTGGCCACACCGGGGTGTCCCAGACGCAGGCCCCTGCCTGGCCCCAGGAGCAAGGACGCAGAGGACGGAGCAAGGGGGCTGCTGCACCTGAGCCCATCACCCACCCCTCAGCGCTGCCTCGGGAGCTGGACAGGCTAAATAACCCGGAATTGGAGCCCCCTTGCCCTTTAAAAGGTTCATCGTCCCTCCCACCCCCTCCCCACACCCAGGGTCTCAGGCCAGGAGCCCTGGGGGGGCACTGAGTGCAGGGAGTGGCCCACGGGCACTAACTCAAGGATGCACCTGGGCCCTGACCCACTCAGAGCTCTGCTGAGCTCCCCTTGCCTGAGCAAAAGAATGAAGTACCTCTGTTCTCTGCGTGGCGTGACCTCCAGCAAAAAGTCAAACATCTCTCTCAGTGAGGGAGGGAGTGGTTATAAAAAAATCTGAAATTTTTCCTTCTTTGTACCCAGCTTCTCTGTTCCCTAACTCTACAACAGTGACTATTGCCTCACTGGTGTGATGAGAAAAGCAAAGGGGGCCTTGCCCCCTAGGAGGATGGCTGGCTCCCACGGGGGCCCAGGCCTGCCCCCCCCGCCCCCCCCGCCTGCGCTCTCGGCCCCGCCCACACAGCCTTCCCAATGAGCTCCCGGGTACGGGGTACCGGGAGGGTACAGTCAGCCTGGAAGCCTCTTCAGAGATCCCCAGGCCTGGCAATCCATAGCAACGTGAAGGGTAGATCAGTCCATGCTGAGATTTATTTGAGATGGGCTCTCACAGGGAAGCCAAGTGGGGCTCATGGCTGGGCAGCTGAGTGGACTATGACCCCCTTGTGCGGTGGTGGCCTGCAAAGGGTCCCTCCACGCGGGAAGAGGGCTGCCGGAGGCACCAGGGCTCCCACAGGCAGGCAGGGGTCCCTGTGAAGGCCGCTCCTGGCGGGGGGCAGGGCGGTGAGCCCCTCCCGGCGTGAGGGCTGCCTCCTGCGTCCTCACCCCCAGATTGCTGTGATTAGTCTGGCTGGTGGGCCGACAGCCCTGGGGTCATTTTATTTAAGACAGAAGGGAAGGAGGGCGCCTGGGTGGCTCAGTTGGTTAAGCCACTGCCTTCGGCTCAGGTCATGATCCCGGAGTCCCGGGATCGAGTCCCGCATCGGGCTCCCCCTTCTCTGTGGGGAGCCTGCTTCTCCCTCTGCCTCTGCCTGCCACTCGCCCTGCTTGTGCTCACTCTGTCTCTCTCTCCATGTCAAATAAATAAATAAAATATTAAAAAAAAAAAGACAGAAGGGAAGGAGGCATTCCCAGTGTAGGGATGGAGGACACTCTTGATGGGAAAAGTAGCTTGCTCTCCCCCACAGCAGGGCTCTGGGTCAGGTGGCACCTGGCATCGGACACCTCTGCCGCCCCCTCGGTGACTCAGCCTGGGCAGGGCCCCCCTCGTCGGCCAGGGGAGGCCCTTTTGCTGCAAAACGAAGCCAGCGGCCACGTGGCCATCCTGTGAGAGAAGGCTCAGCCGCCTCAGCAGGCCGGACAGCCCCACGCCGGCCTCGGAGGGGCTCCTGGTAGCTGAGGGGGGCCACACTGCCCCCGAGCAAGGCCCATCTACTTGCTTTGTCTCGCTGCTCCCCGCATAGCCCGGGGATGGTGGCAGCCCTGTCTCTGTTTCACAGATGAGGAAGCAGGCTCGGGAAGAGAGGGCACCCCAGGGCCACGCCGTAGCCAGCAGCCTGGCTAGGAACGAGCCAGCGCTGCGTTCCTCCCGCCGGGCCAGGGCTGCTCTGGCCTCTGCCCACATCCCCATGGGCTGCCAGCTGGAGCAGGGCCCCCTCGGGGTCCCCAGGGCCGCCCTCCCCTCAGCAGGGCTGAGAGGTACAGGGCCCGGCAGCCATGAGCACAGGGGCCACTCAGCACAGGAAAGGCTTTTAATGGTGAGCATGGGGCCAGGACTGCCGGTGGCAACTCACTGTTGGGCGCCTGGGCTCTCAGGGCTTCTCCAGGGGTTGGGGCTGGTGGGGCTGCCAGGCCCATGTGGTGTCGAGGGGCGTGAGGAGCCCTGTGCCGGCCCCTCCGTCTGAGCAGGCTTGACTTCGGGGCCAGACCTCTGAGAAACAGCACAAGGGAGCCGTGTGACATACACCTGTCTCTCAGGCAAAGCAGGGGGCAGGCTTCATGTGGCGAGGCCGCTGGTTGCCCGGTGTGTGGTGCTGAAGCAGGTGTTCTCACCAGCTCAAACGGGTGGTTCTAACCTCCCAGCAGCCCTGTGTCCTCTGCTAATCACCCCAGACAGGTGCAGACATAAGGCCCAGGGCTAGGGATTCCCTGCCTGAGGCTGCCCCGGGTCACCTGTCCTGCAGGTCGGCCTGGGGCAGGGCGCACACCACCCGGCTGCTCATCCCGCAGTATGACTGCTAACCCACAGAACCCAGTTCATTCCATCCTCACCCCGCCAGGTGAGGCCATCAACATCCCATCTCAAAAGAGGAGAGGTGCAGGCTGGGGACGGCTGCCCCACTCCGTGTCCACACAGCGTCGTCCGTCCATGGGACAGCTGGTGGGGACGGGGATTTGGAGCAAGGACACCCCTGCTGCTTGGGGCTCCCCAAGGGGCAGCCCCCCTAGGAGCCCAGGCCACCCTTCCTTCTTGCCTCGGCCGCCACCAGCCCTGCCCCATCCCCAGCTCTAGCCTAACGCCCCCCTCCACCGGGCCTCTCACCTCCACCCCTGGGCCTGGAGGAGTGGCTTCCCCTACCATGGGGGGTCTGGCTCCCCCTCCAGAGCCTGACAAGGGCTGCAGTATCCAGGAAACCTCCTTGGTCCCCGCAGGAGGTAGCTGCCCCTCCTGCCCTCCTGCTGCACCTCTCCCCAGGCCCTCCCCGCTCTGGGTCGCAGGCATATTGACAGGGGTCCTGCCCTGTCCCACGGAGCAGCCAGGGGACAGGTGACAAGCCTCCAGCCCGGGGAGCTTGCCCACCTGAGGCGGCCTGGTCCAGGCCTTGAGCTCCTGCTGCAGGTGTGCCACGGCCGTCCGCAGGCAGAGGATGTCCCTCTGATGCTGTAGGAGCAGCATCCTCTCCTTGTGGGAGAACAGGTGAGTGTTCCGCAGGCATCGGATTTCTCTCTGAACCAGACAGAGGAGGCATCAGCAAAACCCCCAACCCCGCACAAAGAGAGACCCACGTGATGAGTGGGAAAAACAGGTGTCTGGGGGGCAGCCCGGCTCCTGCGGGGCCTTCCCTGAGCCCCTCCAGGTGCCCTTCTCATCCTGCTCCAGCAAGTTCGCCCCCCGTGGGTTTGGCCAACAGGATGCTTAGCAGGAGGCGGGAGGGAAGGTAGGGTGTTGTTCCCTGGGCCCCCAGGGCTGGGTCGGGGCAAGCTGGCTGCACCTCTGCCCTCCCCCACTCAGCCCTCCTTCTCTCCAGGCTCTGGGCACTGCCCCCACCCCCTGGACTCGTCCCTTTATTAAACTGTCCACAGGTATCCTCTGGTCCCTGCTTTGTCTCTGAAGGCACACCCCTCGGCAGAGCCACCTTGCCCGGAGCACATGCTCGGGTCTTTGCACACCCACCCCGGGAGGCGGCAGCCTTTATAGGTCAGAAGAGGAAACCAAGGCTGGGCAGAGCTGGGCCCCCTGCTCAAGCCCCAGGGGTCAGGGGCTCAGACCACCCGGTTCACCACCTCATTGCCTTGTGATAAGTGGAGCCCCTTCTCAGCCCCCTTCACAGCTTATGGCCATGATGTCACCCCATTTTTCTGCCTGGGTCTGCTCCTGTTGGCCCCTCTGCCTGGAATCCCCACATCCCCCACCCCACCTCCTTGGCCCATACAGACCGTCTCAGGGGAGGGTTTCTGTCAACCCAGCCCCACCCCTCACTGCCCCTCTGCGGGTCCCTGAACAAGGCAAGCCCCCTACACTGAGCCTCAGTTTCTTCATCTGCATGAAGGGGGCTAACATGGGTCCCACCACACAGCGGCCCCTGGACACTGGGCTCGGAGCAGCTGGTGAGCCCCTGTGGTCGTGCACAGCCCCTGGCCAGTGCCGGCCGCGCGGATGCCCCTGCAGCCCCCGCAGCAGACACTGCTGTCATTCTCCCGTTGGCGAGGCTCCAGGAGGCCACAGGGGGCAGGACAGCAGGGCCACACAGCATCCAGGCCACACTGCCCCCTCTCGCCACTGGACGCTCCCCTTGTACCACGGGGTCCTGAGCCCCCTGGGAGGGTGGTGACGGCTAGGGAATTATCACGGTGTGGTGCAGAACGCTCAAACACCAGCTGGGAGGGTGGCAGGACCAACTCGGTGCCGGTCACCTGCCCACCCCTCGGGGCTGAGCTGGCCCTTACCTGCTCCTGCTCAAGGCTACTGAGGGCCTGCAGCTGCCTCTCCACCAAGTCTACCAGCACCGTGGGGCTCTCCTTGCTGCCCAGACACCTGAGGGAGGAGGCAGGACCCACTGCTCACCTGGCATCCACAGGTGGGTGTGGAAAACTGCAGACACAGCCAGCCCCCGCCAGCCAGGTGGACCTGGGATGGCCCCCGCCCACAGCCAGGACAGGCTGGGCGAACCCTGGGGGCCTGGGGGCCTGGCCCAGGCCGTCACTCTTCCCACCTACTCTTCATGACCACTTTCGGGCCTGACAGACTGAGGGAGGGCAGCGCCTTGCACCCTGGAGCCTCAGCCTACCCAGAGGGTCCTTTGGCGGGGGGCACCATGGAACCGCACACGCACAGCCTGGTATGCTCGCCAACTGTCGGGGAGGACCTTCTCTGGGGTATACTTTTTGGAAGCCAATGAGGGACCATCAGGAAGCTCTCCATGCATCAAAAATCAGTGCATCAAAATGCATGTCACGGACACAGCCAGCCGGCTCGCAGGCATTTACTTTAAGGGGAGTCTCTCCGCCTGTTCAGTGTAAGGACGCAGAGCGGGAGGCGGCTGGAAGGCCCAGCCCGGGCCGGCTACAGGAGCTGGGCGGCCAGCCCGCGTGGGGCACCCTGCGACTTGTGGCGTTGGGCAGGGGCGCGCGGGAAGCTTTTCCTGATCCAGGGTGAAAGTCAGGCTACAGAACAGCACTTGGGTCAACTCCCAATGCTGGTCCGCCGCCGTAAGCGAGTCTCCCTCAACAGGAGTGCTAAACAGGCAGGGCTTCCCCGGGAGAGGCGGCACTGCGGGTGGTTTCAGTAAGTACGTATTTGTTCTTGGAGCTTCACTGCCTTAGCTAACTTCCCGCAAATACCCATCACTACTGGGATCGGTACAGTCGGTTCCCCGCAACGCGGTCCGGCCCGGGGCTCGGGGGCGGGGCCCGAACAGGGGCGGGGCCGAGAGGCGGGGCCTGGGCGGGGGCGGAACCGCGCGTGCGCTCACGCTCGCTGCTGCTCCAACCAGGCCAGCTCGGCGCACATCTTCTCCTCCAGTGCTTTCTCGCGCAGGCGCAGCAGCGCAGTCTGGTGCTGGGCGTGCAGCTCCTCCTCCCGGAGGCTCAGCTCCAGCATCTGGAGCGTGAAGTGGCCCGGGGCTCCGGCGGCGTCGGCGCTCCAGGGCCCCGCCAGGCTCCGCTGGGGCGGGGTACATCGAGCAGGCCACTCCGGGACCAGCCTCGTTGGGCGGGAGCAGTGCCCAGCCCAGGGGTGGCCGCCGCCTCCAAGGAGCCCTCCTGGACTGCCCCGCCTCTCCTTTCCTGAGGCGGAGTACCCCCCTCCTGACTGTGAGCTCCCAAGGGCAGGGCGGGGTCCTGCTTGTCTTGGTCTCCTGCCCAGCCCTGATCCAGGCTGAGCACTTGTTTGTGCCCAAGAGGGTTGGGGAAAGACTGGGCGGCGTGCCCTGAAATGTGCAGCCTGAAAGGTGGGGGCCAGCCTGCCTGAAGAACTTTGTTGAAATGCCTGCTCTCACCTACCGCCCCAGGCATGAGGAAGGGGCTTGGGCAGATGTCAGTGGGAAGGGTGGGTGATGCCTGTGGCAAGGAGTGCCTCCGCCAGCCCAGAATCTGCAGCAGAGACGCCCTGGGTGCAGGCTCTAGGAGATGTGGGCCTCAGCACTCAGCACCTGATGGCCCAGGCAGTCAACTGGAGGATTTGGGTCTAAAACATGCTGCCAGTGCCTCCCCTGGACGCCCCTCCCCAGGAGACCTCTCCCTGTACCTGGTGGGTGGGGTTGACCCGAGGGTAGAGCCTGGCCAGGGGCAGCTGGGAGGGAGCTTGGTCTGGTCTCACTTCCTGCCGGGGCTCTGAGGACAGAAAGCAGTTGGTGGTTGGGTCATGTGGGGGTTCCAGGGGCCTTTTCTCCAGGAGGGCCTCTCAAAGGTGGGATGTCTGGGGTAGTTTAATACCCCCCACATGCACAGCTTCACACCACGTCTTCACAAGGCCACACCAGGGGAATTGCACCATCTCCTTTGTCCCCATGCAAGGTTGTGTGTGAACCCACTGATCATACAAAGGACAAGACCCAGGGTAGAGGGGCCTTGGGGATGACTTAGTTCTGCTTCTTCACTTCCACAGAAGGAGAGACTGCGGCCCCGAGACAGAGAGTGACCCCTCTGAGGTCTAGCACCAAGCAGGTGGGGTGACAGCAGAGCCCACATTCTGGGCATGAGCAGCTGTCTTACCACTGACCACTGCCGGCGGTTCTTCAGTGCTGGGTGGGATGGAAAAAGAACTCTATAGTTTTAAAAAGTCCATTTGAGGACTTGTGCTTCCCACCAAGAGAGTAAAAGGGATTGGATTGTGGATTTACTGTCCCACTAAAAATAACTTTAAAATGCAACAAAACAAAAAAATGACATGTATATATACACATACATATATAAATGTTCACACACACGTATGAAAGAACAATTTTCCAGGCACTGGTCATCAGGCAACATAGCACAGTGATCCCTGAGAGACAGAACATAGGTGAGACCCCTGCTTGTCACAGCTTACTGCCTGGAGAATGTTTTCTAGGCTGCAGTGCAGGGAGGGGAAACTGAGGCAGAGCCTTGCAGACCCCTCGAAGAGGAGATGGAGCTGGGAGTCTAGAGAGACCCAGGCAGCTAAAACTCATTGAAGAAGAATCAGAAAGGAGAGAGCCACCCAGGGAGAACCTGGAGATTTAGAGGGTCCCCCACAAGCCTTCTGTGGGAACCATATGAGGAAGCTACCCATGCTGGGGAGAGAAGCATCGGGAAGGAGCAGAAGGCCCAGAGTTGCACCTGTCTCCACTAGCCAGGCTGGAAAACCTCATGATCACGGGTCTTAGGGCAGAGTCCACAGAAGGTCCTGCCTTGGTCCCAGACTGAGCCCTGCTTCATAGCCACCTGGCAATTATCAAAGCAACACCTGGAAGGATCCAGCTGCATCCAAGTAACTGTGTTCCAGGACAAAGCTCACAACTTTGTGGGAGCACATAAATATAGCACCTAACAAGGTAAAATTCAAAGTGTCCAGCAGGCATGCGAAGAAGCAAGAAAGCATGACCTACAATGAGAGTAATCAATCAGGAAAACCGACCCAGATAGCAGAATGAGCCAGAGAAGGACTTTAAAACGTTTATAACTATATTCCCTATGTTTAATAAGTTAAGCAGAATCAGGGATGATATAAAAAAGTGTCCAAATGGAACGTTTTGAGATGAAAACCCAAATGCTTGAAAAGAAAAAATGCTGAGTGGGATTAGTGACAGATCCGACACCACAGAGGAAAGGAGTGATGAACTTGAAGGCACGGCAGTAGGAACTCTCCAAAAGGAAACACGGAAGAAAAAAAGAAACAAACAAACACACAGACAGAACCAAAGGTGGCAAAACATCCAGGTGAGTGGAGGTGAGGTGAGGACACAGGAGACACGGTGGCCGGACATTCCCCACCACGACGAATATGATACACCCGCAGGTGCAAAGTTCACAACATCACCCCAAGCACAAGAGACAGAAAGAGAAGCTACGCCAAAACCTGTCATATCCCATAGCTCCAAAGCAGTAACGAAGAGAAAGTGGGAAAAGCAGCCAGAGATAAAAAGCACCTCCTGCCTGGGAGAAGAGTGAGCCTGACCCCAGGTTTCTCGTAAACAGGGCAAGCCAGAAGACCGGGCAGCGCATCAACCAGAAGGAAAAACATCCACCTGGAGTTCTATTTTCAGCAAAGGATATTTCAAAAACAAAGACGAAATGGGTTCGTCCTTAGGCTTTACAAAACTCAGAGAATGTGTCACCGGCACCACCAGAAATTCTAACGGAGGGGTCCTTCAGGCAGAAGGACACTGAAGCCAGAGACAGAATCGGGTCTACACCAACGAGATTGAGCATGGGAAATGGGGGTGTGCAGACACCTTCAGAGGGGACAGAGTGTTTCCAACAGTAAAGGAGACTCGTGGAGTGTCTGAAACGTCTAAGGTAGATGTCGACGGCAAGAGCACAAAGCCCAGGAAAGGGAAGGAGAAGCACCGGGAAAGCCTGTCCGCAGGAGGAGGGGAGGCATGTGGCTGAAAGCCGGGCCCCGCTGCCTGCCCCAGGCGCGGGGTCGAATGCCTGCCGTGTGCGTGGTTTTGAGGATTCTCACCTGCAGAAGCTGACTTGTCCCCCTGACTCTGCTGTCCTTCCTGGGGACCTTGGGAGGGTGTGGCCGCGTCTCTGCCCAGGGCTGAGTGTGATCTGCGGGGGGAGAGTGCTGGAGACACAGCCCCAGCAGCACCAGCTGCCCGCGCCTGTCCGAGACGGCCGGCCTGCCCGTGGCTATGTTGGGAGGCCGTGGCCGGCCCCCTGTGGCCCCACCTGGGTCTGGTGGTCACGGTGTCCGGAGAGGTTGTCGGCTCCAGGACTCCACACACCGGTGGCCGCTCCGAAGCTGAAGCCGAAGCCGGTTCTGGCCTGGCCTGGGTGGAGTGTTTCTCCATCAGATGCTGCAAGAAGAGGAAGGTGGGCTGTGTTGTGGGGGCCCCAACCTCAGAGGCGTCCTTTGTCCATTCCTCCACGTGGGGCTCACAGGCCCCCCTGCCCCCTAGACCGGGTTGGACGTGGTAGCGTGGGGGAGGGCAGCAGGTGCCAAGCAGACACAGAGCAAGGCCAGGGCTGGAGCACCCCAGAGTTGGGGGATCAGATGGCGGGAACCACAGCCCTGCACCCCAGCTGCAGCAGCCGCAAGCACCGAGCAGGCGTGATGCTGGGAACAAGGAGGGGAAGGAGAGAGCTGGAACCCGGGGCGGGTGTGCACGGTGCTCGCACACACAGGCGCATGCGTGTACCTGTGTGTGCACATGCTCCCCCAGGCTGGGGTACCGTCCTGGGAATGGCTCCCCAAAGGTACTGTGAGTACATCCCAACAGTCCCCCAACCAAAGACACAGAGAAGGTTGATCACATCCAACCAGATCCCAGATGCCGGCCGCCGGTCTAGGTGCCATCTGTACCCCACAGAACAGCGAGTGCAGGGGGCTGGGCAGAGGGGGTTTGGAGATGTGGGGCCCCTGCCCCTCCTGGCAGACCTGCCGGGGCTGTTGAGTGCCCTGCACACATCAGCTCATGAGCTCCAACAGAGGGCCCCAGACTCAGATGCCAACACACCCAGGACACAGGCTCAGGCGGTCATCTGTCCCCTCAGCCAGGTGCCCCCAGGTTAGTAGTGGGCCAAAACGTCCTGCTTCTGCTTTAAACTGAGCATCTGTGTGTAGTCCACTGAGCTGGCCTGAGCTCAGACAGCCATGCTGTCTTCTTCCGGCCTCCGGCAGGGCCCACGTTTCAGGTGGCACTGTGTCCTCTGCAACCTCCCCAACTTGACCTTCCACAAAGGCAGGTGGCCCCCATGCAGCCAGAGAGCCACCCGGGAGGGCCCCAGGCTCGGGTGGGCAGGCGGGGTGGCACTGCCCCTTGGCCAGGAGTGGGGCATGCCTGGGAAGAGCCCTCAGGCCTTCGGGCCGGGCCGGCTGACCTCCAGTTGATGCTTGAAGACCAGCTGGTCCAGGGCCTTCTGCGTCTCCCAGACCTCCAGCTCTGCCCGCTGCCGCAGAAGGGTCAGCACCTGCTCCTGCTTCTCCTGGTCCAGCTGCAGGGAGGGCCCAAGCCTCAGGATTCCTGGGGGGGCCCCACCCGGCTGCCCCATGGCTCCCCAAAAGCCCTAATCCCCAGAGGGCAGGTGGTGCCCCACTTCTCGGAGGGATGACCCAAAAGCCCCCCACTCAGGCCTCTCCGCTCAGCCTCCGGGGGCGAGGGCTGCTCCCCGCTCACCCCAGCCAGGCAGGCCTACCGGGGACACAGCTGTCATCAGCCCGATAGATGGGGGCAGGACACACCTGCAGGGACTTGAGAAAGCTTGGGGACTTCCGGGGGACGTTGGCAAGGTGCCCGGAGCGCTGACCTGTGGGAGCCACGGAGAAGGGGCAGCTGAGCAGCCTCAGCCCTCGTCCTGCAGGAGGGCAGGCGCCCAACTCCCAGCACAGCATCCAGGGAGGGCGGATGGGTGCAGCCTACGGCAGGGGGAGGCAGCCGGCTGCTGGGACTGCTCCACCTCAGCTCAGGGTTCTGCCGCCTGACCCTCGGCCACACTCCCCTGGGAGCGATGCCCGAGTCTGCAGAGACAGCGGGAGCCAAGCAGACAGACCTCCCTGGGTGACCTGGAACAAATCACTAGCCCTTCAGAGCCTCGGCCGGGAAACGAGGTGCCCACGCCCCCCCCACCCCCGGCGGTGAGAAGCCCAAGCACGTGTGGGACGGACGGAGGGCAGCTGCTGCTGCGGACTCAGGGTCACAGCTGGGAGGGTCCCCAGGCGTCCCTGGGATTTCTGGGGTTGCTCCAGAGAATGAGCACAGAAACCTCAGCCTCCCCACCCGGGTCAGGGAGTCCCCCAGGGCAGTGGAGGGGCCAGCTCAGGCTCTGCACACCATTGGTGCTCTGGGCCCCTCTGTGGCTGCCTCGAGGGGCGGCCCCATGGTCGGAGGGGTGGCCGGCTGCACCCTCCTTGGCCCACCTCCCATCTTCTGGGCCTGGTCCTGGTGGGGGTGGGCAGAGGAGGGTGTGTGGGCTCCCTCCCAGGGCTGGTGCCTCCCGGTGGCTCTTGGATGACCGTCGTGGCTGGTCAGTGTGCAGGGAGAATGCCGTCCCCCGGACAGTGCTCCTCATCCAGAGCAGAGCAGCCCAGCTTTCCATGGCCCCAGCGGGAGCGGCTGTGGACCTCAGCGAAACCAGCCCCCGGGCATTTCCATGGCACTGAGAAAACTCTGAAGCACGAAGGCCGGGGGAGAAGCAGGGGCTCCGGCCACCTGACGTGTGCTGAGCGTGGGGCAGCCCTTCCGTCCTGCTGGCCTCCACGGGGAATGGAGACCCACTGCGGAGAACGGCTTGAAGCGTCTCTTCTGAGCTGAAGTTCCCTCGAGAAGGAAACATCCTCCTCTGCTTTTGTTTTGTGGCCACGGAAAGAAGCTGGAGCCAGAGAAAATGCCCAGGACCCCCCCGGCCCCGCCAGCCCGAGCGCCCGCGGACCGTCCTGCGGGCACCCGGGAGGCTCGAAGGCTGGGGGAGGGGTGTTCCTTGTTATCTCTGGCCCCACATGTCAGTACCCCAGACGGTCACCATGGAGACACGGGCTCCATGGCCCTGAGCTCCGAGCTGTCCCCGAGGCGGGCCTGTCACGACAAGCGTGTTCTCAGTTGTGAGGCTTGAGCTCGGGGAATCAGGGCCTGAAGCCGGAAGGAGCTGACAGGACACCGCGCCCTGGGTGGGAGCGCCCCCCTCCCCGGAGCTAAAGTCTCCCCGTCTGGCCCGACCGCCGGCCACCACACGTACCACTGACATTAAATGAAAAGGAACTAAACCTAACACACCCCCCTCGGTCCTGCCGGCCCCATTCCCTGGCTAGACAGCCATGTGGCTGATGACTACCATACTGGATAGCCCAGAATCTAGAACATTCCCCTCCTTCCAGAAGGTTCCACCGGACAACGTGGTCTCGAAAATAAGTACTATTGGGTGATGCTGGTCTAGACGTTTGTCTACTGGACAACACTGCCCCCAGCAGGAAAAACTGGGTCCAAACCCCTGTTCTGCCACCGATTGGCTCGAGGTGATGGTGCCTCTTTGAACACCAGGCTCCTCCATAAGCAGGGGCATGAGGATGGGACCTCCCCCAAGTCGCTGAGACCAGTGAGACCCACGTGGGCACACAGTGCCTGGCCCCGGCACTCAGGACGCTCAGGAGTGCTTCTCCTCCGGAGCAGAACGGCCCGGCTTCCCCTGGATCGCGTGGCTGGCTCACTCACACTCTTGGCAAACATTTCCCAGGCACACACACGTGGCGGGCCGCGGCTGGAACTGCAGGGAGAGCCAGACCCTCAGGTGCTCACGGCCCGCAGAGCAAGCTATGACCGGGTGAGCGGCAGGACCCGGCCCAGCCCGTGTTATCTGGGAGGCTTCCTGGAGGAGGTGTCGGATGCAAGCCCGGCACACGCACACTGGGTGTGCTCGTTGCTTGGTCTCTGGCTACCTGAGATCCTGCTCTCAGCCACTGTAGGCGGGGGCAGCTCAGATTTCAAATGAGTCCTGGGGGCTGCCTGCAGCCTCAGGGTAAAGAGATCCTGCCAGAGGATTTCGGCACAGACATAGGCCCTGTCCCACAGACAGTGTAAGGAGGGACGCGGGAGGGACCAAGAAGCTGGGGTGAGCCTCCACCCCGTCGTCCATCCTGCTTCCCACCTCCTGGAGAGGCAGCCTGGAGGCCGAGCCAGGGAGAGGGGCAGGTTTCTCCAGAAGGCTCAGGTTCAGCCTGTGGAAGCTACCAGGGCCCCTGGCCAACAGCTCCTCCCAGACCAGACTCCGAGGCTCCCGGAGGGCCGTTCGTGGATGTGGCACGGGGCAGGGGACTGGGACAGCTCTGCCCTGTCTCCTTTCTCTGGAAGGCATGGCCAGTGTGGGTGGGAGGCCTAGGGACCCCGAAGCCCCACAGCAGGTGGCATGGTGCCCCCTCTAACTCGGCCCAGCCCCTCGCCCAGCTGAGAGGGGCCTGCGGGGAGGGGCAGCTCTGCAGGAGGGCCTGTCCTTGCCCTGGAGCCCAGGGGACCCACTGACCGCCGCTCCCCGGAATGAGTCCGTGGGGAAGCTCACCCCTGGTTGTGGGAGTCCACAATGCAGGTGTTTTGTCCTTCCAACCAGTGCCTGATGGTTTTCCCCTTGGGATGTGGAGAGGCTCCCCTTCTCTGCCCTAGCTCCGCTCTCACACCCCTCCCCGTGGGCTCCAGGTAGGGCCGCCTGCCCCCCGCAGATGCTGACCCCCCCACGTGGGCAGACACCGCACAGGGAGCGCAGGTGTGCCGGGCGTCCCAGGAGGGCCGGAGGGAGAGGGCACTGCTAACAGCAGCACTAAAAGTTGAGAGCCCCGCAGTGGCAGGGACGCGTGCCTTCTGCCTCAACTCCGAGCTTCACGTCACCCCACTTGACGGTCGAGAGGCGAGGGCCACCTGTGTTCTTCCCAGCTTTCGGGAACATAAATCTGTGCCCAGGTTCCTGGAAGCCAGGACCCCAGGTGTGGAGGTGATGGATGGGGGCGCCATCTCCACTGTTCCCTGAAGCCACTGAAGCCAGTGCCTCCGGGGTCCTCACTCCAACCTCACTGCAGCGACAGCAGTGCTCGTTCCTGCTGGAGCCTCTCGGGGGGCCTCTGGTACCGGGGCCCCCACCGTGGACGTCCCTCCCAAGAGCAAGGAGCCACTCTGGCTGCTCGGCCCTGCAGGCATGGTAAATGGGGCTGAGGACTAAAGAGAGGGCTGCCCACTCTGGAGGGAAGGCCAGAGCCTGACCCCCTTTGCAGGATCCTGGCCAGGAGGCAGGCACCTCCAGGTGGCTAGGATTCACCCTTGACCCTCACAGCGGCCAGCCATCCCCTGGCTCAGCCAGCCTTCCAGAAGAGCAGCAGGGGTGGACAGAGTGCTGGCACCTGCGTCCAAGCCCTAGTCCCGGCTCATCCCTGGGTGCCCCTCGGCCTCCTGCTGCCCCTCTCTGGGCCGCACTCTCTGGGACTTGGAAACACGGTGGAAACCCCTACCCGGAAGCTGGTCACGTATCCTTGTCACTTATCGCTCGGAACCTGACATGCTGTGTGCCCTGCCTTGAGCATCTTCTGATGCCTCCCCCACTAAAAGCAGGTGCCTCCAGGGCTGGGCCTGATCTCGGGCACCAGGCACAGCAGGTGCTCAGTGGGTACAAGTTGGAAGAGCAGAGAGAGGAGCAAATAAATTAATTAGCAGGCTGGCTGCTAAGGCTCCTGGTGCCTCGGGAGACAGGGTGACGCGGGGCCAGGTGTGAGGCTCCCCAGCAGCCCCCACCACAGGCTGGAGAGTCCCCCAGAGCATGAGGCAGGGGAGGTGGGAGAGACTGGCCGTGGGATGAAGATGGCACAGACCCCCCACCCCCAGTGGGCCGCCTTCTACACACATCCCCAGCCACTGTGCCAGGCCCCTCCGGCTGCCCCTCCCTGAGTGGAGCACCCCACAGTCCACCATCCCCTTGGCGCACCAGGCAGGGCACCGCCCCACGCACCCCTGCACCCCCCACTCTGCACCAGCCCTGTGGTCCTGGGTGAGTCTCCTCATCTGAAACCCAGGACAAAACCCTTCAGAAGCAAAAGGAAAGGCAGAAGCCTGGGCCGGCGGGTGCTCGAGGAAGAGGTCCGGGAGCAGGGCCGTCAACGGCCCCCCTGGACCAAGTATCAGTCACAACAGAGGCGTGGCAAGAGCACATAGCCAGCAACTGGGTCCCAAAAGCCTCCAAAAAACTTTAATACTGACGCGTGGACACTCTCCACATAGAAAAGGATCTCTCTAAACCCGTAGGACCACACGGGAGCATCAGGCAGTGGAGGGGGTCCCCAGCGGACCTCCCCGGCCACCCGACCAGCCAGCCCAGGGCCTGTCCGTAGGCTCGCCCTTACCGCAGCCTCGCGCGGTCCAGGGTGTGACCAAGCCCGCCGCCCCTCTGGCCGACGGCATCTCCTCCAGCTGCAGGGAGCCGCAGGTGGGGTCCAACATGGCTGGCACTCCGAGTGAGCTAGGGGCACACAAACACACACGTGAGCAGAGTCGGGCAGGAACATCCATGTGGTACGAGGCAGCTGCAGGGCTGGCGGGGGGTGGGGGGAGGTAACCCAGCTTCCCTCGGCCTGAACACACAGCTCTCAGACCCACAAGGTCCCAGGCTGAAGCCAAGGACCAGAGGCCTAAGGGGGATGGGCCTGTGACCAGAGGACCAGGAGGGCAGCAGTGAGCAGGTGGCACCCATGGATGCCGACACCAGCAGTGTCCCCCAGCTTGGGGGGGCGTCATCTGTGAGTGGCAGCAGGGGGCTCCGCACTGGTACCCCAGGGACCAGCAGCCCTCAGGAGCTCAGACAGCTGAGCCTTGGCTTCCACCACCACTGCTGGGCACTGCGCTGACAAGAATGCCCTTTGCCTGGAAGCCTGGGCCTGCTCTGGGTCTGCTCCCATGCCAGGCCCTTTGGGGGAAAACAGCCACTCTGGGAATGAGGGGCACAGAGCACATTCTTCATCTCTGTCGTTCCCTCTACCATCTGCTAAGGGGCACTGTCCACCAGGCCCAGAACGGAGAGGGGTGGACACACCAGCCCTAACCCTCACCACCACCTGCTCATGGCCCAAAACACTGCCCCGTCCCACAGATGGAGCCTGAGCCGGCCGGGTGCCCGAGGACGCAGGGGTCACAGCCGGCCGGCTGGACTCGGAGGCCTGTCCCCGCTCAGGCCACTCTAACCCCTTGCCCTGAGGCTGGCCAGCACATGTCACGGGCAGGATTGGGAGGAAGGCGTCAGGTTGGGCCTTTCTGGAGACAGCAGTAGGCCGGGAGAGCCCCGCCCGGGAAACGACTGTGTGAACAGGGCGCCTGTGTCTGCGGTGCACACAGTTCTGCCTCACGTCACGTTTGTCCCCCTGGCGCACAGCGACTCAGGACTGCCCGAGTGACTAAGGACACACCCGTGGGCCGTGGAGACTGACGGGGGGGCGGGCATGGCCCTCCTCCAGCCGCCCCAAGTGTTTGCGGAGCACCTGCTATGTGACTGCCCGGTCCCCACCCTGCAGCCCCTGGCCTTGCTGGGGAGACGGCTGGAAAGAGGGTCCTGGAAAGAGGGAGCAGCCCTGGTGAGGCAGTGGACGGGCTAGGGGCTGAATCCAGGTAGACCCCGGGATGGGGCGGGGGCTGCTGCCGGAGTGCGCGACCATCAGGGGACAGGAGAGACCAGGTCGCTGCAGGGGCACTCGGCGGCTCTCCTTGAAGGGAATGCCCGCACAGCCATCGTTCAATAAGCCAGGGTCGGCAAACACATCCCATAAAGGGACACACGGCAAACACGTGGGCTTTGCAGGCCACTCAGCCTCTGCCTCTGTGGACGCGACTTGACTCTGCCATGTGAGCAGGACTGCTGCCCCCTTGCGTGAAGGATGAGCATGGCTGGCTGCCCATCCAGCTTTGTCCGCGGACAAGCAGGGGCCCGCAGGCCCTGTGGACCTCAGGCCTAGACTTCCCAGTGCAGTGGTTCTCAAAAGATCCCAAGGACTGGCCTCACGCACCGGGTGCAGGGGGGCCGGGGTGGGCCGGGGACTCTGCATGTCTAACGAGTTCTCAGGGCATAGTCTGAGAGTACCGGACTAGGGAATGCGCAGGGAGGAAGAACCTCCCACGAGCTATGTGATCCTGACATGTCACTGTGCTTCTCTGAGCCTCAGTGTTCCTATCTGTAAAATGGGAATGAGAACACATCTCACAGAGTGCTGATGGCACTGCCCGAGGTGCAGAGGGCCTGCGGGTGGGGACAGGCACCCTGCGGGGGCGTGCCCTCCCCTCCCCTTCCTTCCCCAGATGCTGGGCCCTTGGAGGGTGGAGCCGGCATCCTCACCGTGCCGTGCTGGGGACAGGCTGGGTCCCCAACCAGACGGAGCCCCACGGTGCCAGCAGGGAATGGACAGTGTGGGGCACGGCCCCACCCCAACTCAGAAACTGGCCTGAGAGGCAGCAAGACGGGCCAGGCCCTGGGTCTGGAGAACTTGGGGGGCACCAGCTTGGGGCAGTGGAGGGAGGGCCACAAGCTGGACGAGGGGGCACAGAGCTGTGACCTGGGAGCAGCAACTGCTCTTTTGGAAGGGACAGGCCAGGCAGCTTTTCTGGACGCAGAGGGGCCTGCAAAGTCCCTGGGTGCTGATCCCTGCACAGCAAGGCTGCTGGGTCGTCCAGGACAGCACTCTGCACAGCCTGGTCAGAGCCGGGGGCGCTGGGAGGACGCAGCGCCTGGGTGTGGGAATGCCCGGCGGTGTGGGCGGCTGGGTCTGTGAGGGGTGCGCATGCATCCCCTGCTGCGTTGGGCACCAGGGCTCCAGAGCAGACTGGGGCTGTGGACACAGTCCAGCAGGGGGACGCGCAGATGTGGGGTGTCTGCCTGGAGCCCCGGGGAACCCGTCAACCTCTGGGGCCTCTCCCCTCCCAGACCACTCCTCCGGGTCGGGGACACAGGCGGCGGAGAACCAGCAGTCCAGCCCAATGCTGCCCCCTGCTGGCAGCCATTATTCTGTTCCACCAACTGGACTCAGGGCCTGCACGAAGGGGCCCCTGAAGGCCTCAGGCCTTGCTGGGGCCGAGAGCCATGAGAAGGTGCAGGGTCTGTGGGTGGGTGGTCCTGAGCACTTAGACGCGGGACACAGGACCTGGGGGGGAGGGGACCCGCCGATCACACAGACAAGTGTGGCCGACAGTGTCCGCCTGGGGCCGGGAGACAATGCAGAGGAGCGTGCGGAAGGGGGCATTCGGGGACTGTGCCCCCATCAGTGGGGACCTTGGGTCAGGAGCCCACTGCCCACGGCCCAGCCGGAGTGGAGTCTCTGAGCCACCGTGTGGCCAGCGCCTGAGCCAGCAGGCCCTGACCCAAGTCTGGGGGCTTCTCGCGGTCAGGTCAGCAGCTGTGTCACCCTCCAGCAGCCCGGTTGCACCCAGACCCCTGTGCACCAGCTGTGCACTGCCGCTGGCTCGTGGCTTGGCCGAGGCGCGGGGGGGCGCGGGGGGGCGCGGGGGGGCGCGCAGGCTCACCTCCCGATGAAGGGGCCGAGGGCTTGCAAGGAAGCCGTGTTTCTTGCCAGCCTGTTATCCAGCTCCAAACGCCCGTCCTCAATGAAACCTTGGAGAGATGGACCCCAGGAGTTGGCAGGAGGGGAGGAACCCCTGGCGGGTGGGGGTGGGGGCGGAGGGAGGGGCACCCCCAGCCCCCACGGCAGGAGGGGCCTGGTGGGCCGTGTCCACTTTCTTGCCCCTCTTTGGAAGGGCCTCAGGGCCAGGCCTCACCCCTCCCCCCGCTGGGGCCAGGGTGCTGACAAGGTCTGTAGCTGATGGAAGATTTAGCGCATGACCAGGCTCTGCCAGGACTGCCACCGACGTCCCCTCAGGCGGCCCAGACACCTGTTGTGGTATTGTCCTCGTTATGTCCCCTTTAGGGAGAAGAAGCCGAGGTGCAGGGAGAAAGCGGGGTCCCCTTGGCCACTGGCGGGGCTGGTGGTCACTCGCAGCCCGGACCCCAGCCCTACCTCGGGGCTTGCTGTCGTAGTGGCCTCTTGGGCTCACGCTCTGTCGCCGCTCCCAGTCGGGGCTCCACGGCAGAGTCCTGCCATCCAGGAAGCAGGTGGGAGGGACAAGTGTCCCGGCCGGCATGTCTGCCCAGTCCCAGGGGGCCCCTCCGCTCCTGTTGGGCACCAGGGCTCCAGAGCAGACTGGGGCTGTGGACACAGTGCTGCGACGTGAGAGTGACAGGTCTGAGACCGGGTCCCCGAGAGTGTCCGGTGCCTCCGACCTGTGCAGCTTGGCCGTGAGGATGTCAATCCGTTGCTTCAGGACGTTGGCCATGGTCTCCAGCGCCTGTAGCCGAGCCTGCTTGTAGCGGAAGTGCAGGGGCCCTGGTGTAACCAGGCGCTCGCTCTCCTCGGGGTCCAGGTAGATGCACATGCCTGGGCGCGGGGGGCGGGTGGTCAGGTCCTGGAGCTTCAGGGGGCCCGGGGAGGAGCGGGCAGATATCAGCATGGGGGCACCATCCCAGCCGTCCTGGGGGCCGTCCATCTCTAGAGTCTCAGTGTGATTCAAGGCTCTGTTCAAACACAAGCAGAAGCTGCAGGGAGAGAAGGCAGAGGGAGTCAGGTCCGGCGCATGCATCCTCTGCTGCGTGTTCAAAATACGTGTGTGCAGGGATGAGCCTAGCGCAGCTTCTGTGAAGGAGTGTGTCCATTTGCAGTGACTGTCTCTGGCCGGAGGGGTGGGTACGGGCCTCTATACAACAGGGGCCACACACGGCCTGAGAAAGACCGAGATCTGGGGTTTAACACCAAGAGCCAGGGCGACAAGAGAAAAAAAGAGCTCAACCAAAGTGTTTCAAAATGCACAAGTTGTGTGCCTGGAAGGACACAGTCAACAGAGTGAGAAGGTGGCCTCCAGGAGGGGGGAGATGATGGCAAAGCCCGGATCTCATAAGGGTCGACGCCCAGACGTATGAGGAACACCTACAACTCAACAACAACAAAAACACCACTTTTCCATAAAAAGGAAGGAATCCTGACACCAGCTACAACGTGGATGAACCTGGCAGTGAGGGACCAATCCCCGACGATCGACTCCCAGGAGGCCCGAGCGGAGTGGGACCCACACACGTGGGGAGCGGAGTGGGGGCGGGGGTACGGGAAGGGGGTTTGACAGGACAGAGTCCAGTGCGGGAAGGTGTCCATGTGCTGGGGACGGACAGAGGGGACGGAGCACAGCAGTGTGAACGCACGGACTGGCACTTAAAAGCAGTGAAGATGGTAAATCCATGTTATGTGTATTCCCCTACGATGCCTTTAAAATGTGGAGGGAGAGGGGCGCCTGGGTGGCTCAGTCGTGAAGCGTCTGCCTTCGGCTCGGGTCATGGTCCCAGGGTCCTGGGATCGAGCCCCGCGTCGGGCTCCCTGCTCGGTGGGGAGTCTGTTTCTTCCTCTGCCTGCCCCTGCCCCCTGCTTGTGCGCTCTCTGTCTCTCTCGGTCAAATAAACAAATACAATCTTCAAAAAAAAAAAAAAATCGTGAAAACAACAAAAACAAGAGAGAACAAAACAGAAAAGGAGGGTAGGCAGAGCGCAGAGAGGCTGGCACCCTCCTCCGTTGCTGAGGGAGGGATGCAAAACGACGCAGCCGGTGAGGAAAACCACCGGACGGCTCCCCGAAAGTGAGACGCAGCCTTCCCCTATAGAGGCGCCCGGTGAATCCACTCCCACGTCCATAACACAAGATGGGTATTCAAACCATTCATTCACTGCAGCCCAAGGCGGGAGGTGGCCCAAGTGTCCACCAGCCAGCCAATGGACACAGTGTGTGGAGTGTCATCCGGTGGAGTCCTATTTGGCCGTGAAGAAGGAAGGAGAGCCTGACAGGCGCTACAGCAGGGGTGAACCCGGAGAACACGCCCCAAGGAAGAAACCAGACCCCAACGACCACATCTGTGGGACTCCGCTCATAGGAACGGTCCCCACAGATGCCTCTGTGGAGGCAGAACGCAGGCGGGCTGCTGGGGAGCTGCTGACGGGTATGGGGTTTGCTTTGGGGTGCTGAAATGTTCTGTGAGCAGAGGGGGGGATGGCCCGATGCCCCCGCATCGTGCACTGTAAATGTGCTGTGGGAAGCGGCACCCCCCATGATCACCCGCTCTGGGCAGAGGGAGCCCCACCCAGCAGCGGCAGCCCCCCGCCTGCCTACCCACCTGCCCCGGGCCTCCTGGTCCCCCAGCACCATGCCGGAGGTCACCTTGCTCCACTCCAGCACAGGCGACCCCAGGCTCCCGGGAGCTTCCAGGCCCTAAAGCAGAGGAGAGTACAGTGAGATCCCCGTCCCAACCGGAAGACCCCGAGACCAGTCTCTTAGCCCCAGGACTAGCCCTGCCCTCTAGAGGGGCTCAGGCTGGACCCCATGGGGGTCCCCTCTCTAGGGCTGGGGCAGAGGCAGTGGCTCCCTCCTCCACCAGCCCCGGGGAGGCAGGCATTTGGGGCTGCCGGGAGCTCAGGGGCTGAGCTGGCCGGCACCGCGTCCTCACCCGAACCCAGCACCTACCTTGGATGGCGCACAGTGCGGGAAAAAGGTCACAATGCCGGGGGTCGTCTGGGAGACCACAGGGACGGCTTTGCCGAGGACGGCCTCCCGTTGCTTCCTGTAGACTTCCTGCAGCCTCTGGTTCCTCAGCTCGAGCGCCCGCACGGCCGAGGCCTTCTCCTCCAGGGCCTGCCGCTGCCGCGCCAACGTCTTCTGGCGCATGAACTCCCGCAGCACCTCGGTGCTGTAGGGGTGGCCCAGGGCACCCCGGGGCTTCGGGCAGGGTGGCGGCACCCGCACCTCGTCCTCCTTCCCAGGGGCGCCCCTGGCGGGCCTCAGCCAGCCGTGCTCCACTCCGGAGGGCGGCAGGAGGGAGCCTCTGCCCTTGCATGGGGTGCCAGTGCCCTGCGTGGAGGAGGCACTCCGGGACCTCTGGGCAGAAGGGCTCCAGGGTCTTCGGGCGGGGCTCTCCCAGTCTTCGTAAGTGGCCCAGGTCCGCTGGGGCCTGGAGGCCTGCCCGGCCGAGGCACTCCAGGGCCGCTGAGGCAAGGAGGTCAGCCTCTCAGGGGGGCTCCCGGGCCTCTGGAAGGAGGGGTTCCGTCCTGGGGCCGCTCCAGTCTGCTGGGACCTGGAAGCCTGCCCGGCCGAGGCACTCCAGGGCCGCTGAGGCAAGGAGGTCAGCCTCTCAGGGGGGCTCCCGGGCCTCTGGAAGGAGGGGTTCCGTCCTGGGGCCGCTCCAGTCTGCTGGGGATAGGACTCCCACCCAGCCAGGGTGCTCCAGCGATGCCCAGTGGGGAAGCTGCCAGGCCTCTCTAAGGAGGAGTGCCTCCCCTCCATCCCTGCTTGAGGACTCTTGGAGAAGGAGCCCCGCACGTCTGGGGTGCTCCAGGGGCCCCACTGCCTCCTCCCCGCCAGGTCCTGCAGCCATGGCTTTGACCGCCCCAGCTCTGGCCCTCCCCTGGGGTGGCGGTGCCGGGCCAGCTCCAGCCCGGCCTGGATTTGCTGGCGGAGGTCTCTAAGGATGGCCATAGCGTTTTGGATGGTCATAGGCTGATCGCAGGAAGCCAGGTTGGGTGCGTTGGCAGACAGCTGCAGGTCACCTTGGACAGAGGCTGGACTGGGCATCCGGGGGCAGACAGGGGAGCTCTCGGCAGCTCCAACTCTCTTGCTATCTCCTGCAGAGACAGGTGGTCGCAGGTGTCAGGAGCCATAAGGGCCCAGGAGGAGCAGAGCCAGCTCCCTGCCCCAGGCACCCTCAGCCCTGCTCCAGGGAGCTCGCCCCTTGGCCCTTACATGCATCATGGACTTGGACACTGCACCTCTGGGTGCAGGTGCCACATATGGGTGACTCGACCTGGCACAGAGCCACCCACTCTAGACTTGGTGAAAACAGCACGACTGGGGGTTGACCTGTGTCTCCTAGAGGAGCCCCTGCCGCTCCCATCCTGCATTCCCTACCATGGGAAAGCCTAGGTGGCTGTGCCCTGCCTCCCAGGAGCCTAAAACATGTCTCTCAGGGGCAGAAAACCTTTCTTTGGCTTTTAAATATAATGTTTTCTCCAAGTCCCGTCTGATGGCAGATTTGGAGGGCGTTGGACAGGCCGCTGGGGAGAGGTTGCTCCTGCGCCCAACGCCACCTCCTTCCCCTCCGCGCCCACCCCCTGATGCCCCAGCAGAGCAGGGAGGAGCACAGGCGGGGGTACCAGCTACCTAATTCCACGGTAGGGGCCTGGTCTCTTGAGGGAGCCTTGCTCTGGAGTCTGGGGAGGGCAGGAGGGGGCCCAAGCAGGGCCCTCACCAGGGCGGGTCCTTTCCTCCAGGCGTAAACACCAACCAACTCAGAATCTTAAACAGAGAAAACGCACACACAGCAGAGCGGCCGGGGCCTTCCGAATGTGGGCCCAGATGGGGAGGTCTTTGGCCCCGGGCAGCCCACGGAGACTGCTTCACACGCTCCCAGAGGAGCTGGGGTGAGCCTCAGCCAGTGGCCAGCAAGAGGCAGGCCCGAGTCCCAGGATGACTCTGCACGGTGACCTGACTTCTCTGACCCTGGGTAAATGGGGTAATAAAACCCGCTGCCCACGGCTTTGCCTGTAAAACCAAGGCCACGGGCCCAGGTGCACCGCACGCCCTCGGTCAACGCCGGCCCACACCAGCAAGGACTGTAGTCATGAGGAGCGGCGAGTGGGAGGCTAATGCTACGCTGACCTCTGCCCTGAGCCAAGGAAAGTCTTCGCTTTTATGCTGCTGAGGCTCCGCCTACGAGGGGGGGTCCCAGGGAACACAGACACAAACGCCCACCGCCTCCCAGCCACCAATGAGCTTTTGTTAGCAAATGTTGTCGCATAAGAAACATCATTTATCAAAGCTCTTACTTCATACTCCCAGATTACAGTCTCCAAATGCCAACACCAGCCCCAGAGTCACTACAAACCAGGTTGCTGGCGGAGGCCAGAAGCACTGGCCAAGCTTTAGCTCACACACACGCACACACGCACACACACGCACACTGCATCTCCCCCAGGTCCAGCCCTGGGCAGGAAACTGGACCTCCCAGGCCAAGACCTGTCTTGCCTCCCATAAAGGGGTTGTTTTTGCCAAGCAAGGGTGCCTTAGGGCAGAGACCATGCAGAAAGCCGACCCCTGGGGTCAGGCAGCCAACAGGGTCAGAGACCCTCCCCCACCGCCCAGACCCCGAGATAGTCACAGGCCTGGAGCAGCGGCCCCAGGAAGGGGAGGGGGCTGCACAAAGCCACGCCCTTCAAAGTCCACACCTGTAGGAAGGGCCTCGGCCACTCCCCAAAGCCGAGGCCTCTGGGACACGACCCAAGGCTATACCACCTTGCAGTCTTGCCTTCCAGGGCCTGTCCCCAAGGCTACCCCTCCACAGGCCACACCCCTCCAGCGAGGGCCCCTGAGGCCACGCCCGCCCACACCAGGCTCCTGGGACACTGGCGGTTAAGAGCCGGTCTAACTCTGGCTCTGCCGATGACTAGCGATGGGCCTTGGGGGGAGTGACTTTTCTTGGTTTCCCCGTCTGTGAGCGCCACCCCACGGGACCACAAACATGAAAGTGGTCCCTCACTGCAGGGCTCGGGCCGGGAGGGGTCAGGATTGGCTCCGGGCAGAGCCAAAGGCCAGGGCTGAGGCCGGCACTGCCCAGCTGGACACACTGGGGTTTTGAAAGGCACCAGTGGGGTTGGGCCCCCCAGCAAGTCTCCTCTGCCCCGGTCCCCCGACACGGCTGAACTGCACAAAATTGCCACCGTGGCTCCCTCCCCAGGGATACCACGCAGGGACTCGCCCCACCCCGGGCGAGGGGGCTGCCCGATGGCCAGGCCCCTCCAACACCGGTCGCTCATCCCCCATTAGCCCACCAGAGGGGTCCGGGTCAATAAATGGGTCCTGATGGGCACATTTTTTCTTCCGCCGAGCAGTCTAATGGCAATTAATTTTTTTACGAGAGGATTTTTAATCTGTGGAAATGGATGAAGTCCCCAGGTGCCCTGTCAGAGTCCCAGGGCCGACCTAATCTATGGTAAAAAATGCAAAGTGAGGTGCTATAATCTGAAATTAAATATTGGGCTTCATTTTCCATCGGCCCGGATGGATGAATATTTTATAACTATTGCGATTTAATTTTTTGTTAACTACAGCAAATTCCTAATTCATCCAATTCCCAAGTCCTGTGGCTCTGACCTCTGACCCCAAGCTCATCTCTCCTTAGCCCAGCTGTGACTTGGTCACTGACAGAAACTAATGGTCAAGTCCGTCAGGGTGACACGGTGGTAACGATGATGGATGCAGCCCGTGGCAAGCCCTCTGACCCAGTGTCAGGCAGAAAGCAGGTCATTTGTCAAGAGAGCCATTGAAATAAAGCAAACCAAAAAGCTGAGGGGTAGGAGGAGACAATGATCCAGAAAACTGTGATATCTCGTGCCTTTTCAGTGGGCCTTCTGGAACCTTCTCCGTGGCTCCCAGCATCCCTCACCGTCAGGTTCAAGTGGAGGCTCTCTCTCCTCTCTTGTTGCCTCCTACCCTTGCTGAATAGATGTGTCTGCCCCAGCGGCCTGCGGCTGCCCGCCTCCCTCGAGGGGCCCTGAAGCCAGCGTGGGAGAGGGAGACAGTCATGGTCCCGCCAGAGCCGGCGCTGCCCCCAGCAGAGGTGGTGGGTCTGAAGGCGCGGGGCACAGGCAGAGCATGCACCACTGGGCTCTCTTGGGTGAGCCGCACAGGCCTGGAGCTGGCTTGCCCGCGGGGGCCTCTGTGAGCCTCAGCGTCCCCATCTACAGGATGGGGGCAAGCCCGCCTGTGGCCGAGGAGGGCCATGAGGGTGGCCGAACTGGGGTCCGGGGAGTGCAGCTACTCCGCAGTGACCCCCCTGAGGAACAGTGCCGCCTCGTTCCCCACAAGCCACACGGGGCCCTCCTGGGGACTGCTGCATCCAGGCCAAGGGCGTGGCCACAAACCCACCCAGGCTGGACAGCTGGGTCTCTGCCGGACACCGCCACCCCGCCACCCGCCCAGGCCCCAGGGGAGAGACGCCCCAGGTAGAAATTCCTCTGGGACCTCAAGCCCACCACTGTCCCCACGTCTTCCTCGGACTCTCCTGGGACACGGTCGGCCGATGCGCCCTTGCATGACGGCTCCGAGGACCGTGGACACAAGGCCAAAGGCCTTTGCCGCCACCAGGGGCTCAGTGAAGCAGGTGTTGTGGGTTTGCTGCCTGGAGTCCAACAAGCCAGGCAGATAGGGAAAGCCCTCCCTCCTGCAGACGTTCCCCCCCCTCCGGCCACTGAAGGCCGCTGCACGGTGGCTCCCCGGGGATGCTGCCGACGCGCAGCCAACACATCTGTCCACTGGACACCTCACAGCCGCCCACCATCACCGGTGCGTCTTCACACACACGCGTGCAGGCTATAAATGTGTGTGAAGGCACAGTGAGTGAGCGGCCCTGTGTGCTTGGAGACTTTCACAGTCTGGGGGCTCGGGGCTTTTGTGGGCTTTCCCTCCGTCATGGGGGTGGGCCCTGCATGGGCAGGGACCCCCAGCGCCGCGGTGACGGCCAGGGTCTGCGTTTCCCAGAGATGCGGACGCCAGCGCTGTTCCCTTCCCCTGTGCCCTGCAGACCCACCCCCCCCGCCCAAGCCCCTGCCAATCCCAGGTCCCCGGGCCCACAGCAGCCCAGGCCTCTGCTGTCTCCGGCACCAGAAATCATGCACCAGAAAGCCGTGTGCCCACCTGGTGAGCTGAGTCACAGACGTTTACACCCAGGACATGTCATGGCCCCAAATGGGCAGACCTTACCTTTGTCTTTGGTGGCTCTTCTGGGGATGGGTGATCTGGGGGCCTTCTCCCTTTTGCAAGGACTACTTTGCATCCTTCTGGCTTTCTCCCGTGGAACTTCAGGGAGAGGAGAGGGAGGGAAGGTGAGCAGTCACATTCACGGGGATAGCCACGCTTGTGGACCCGGGCTCCTATGGAGCAAAGCCCCTGTCCTGCCTGCTCCTTGGGCCTGTGCCAGAGTGGGCAGCCGAGAGCAGGGTCGGAGGGATACCCTGCACTGCCCGCCCCCCAGCAGGCCTCACAGGGCCCCGACTGCTCACAGCTTCCAGGGTACCTGGGGCCGAGAGCCCCTGAGGACAGGAACGGCCTCCCAGCTGGGTCTGCCCTGCCCATCTCAGGCTGGCCTGCAGCCCTTGTGTTGACTCAGTGGGCTGTCAGGGAGCAGCGGCCAGCCGGGCTGGACAGGGGCTCCGCGGGGGGAGGTGGGGTCAGAGTGAGGACCACAGGGGCTTTGCATGGTGGGGTCCGCCTGGCTGGACAGGAGGGGACATGGACACCCCAGGGGGGTGGAGGTTGTCCGAGTCCCTCGGCAAGCACAGTGGGCTGGCAGGAGGGGACCAGCTTCCCGAGGCCCAGTGCTGTTCAGCCTCTGGGTCTCTGTCCACGGCCGGGGTGCAGCTGCGTTTGGGGGGCACCAAGAAGCCAACCAGCCAGTGCCGTGTAAGCAGGGCCAGGGGCGCTTGGAAAAGCCTGGCCCGAAGGAACTCTCCAGGCCCGGGCCGGTCCCTCAGTCCTCACTGCCGAGAACCTGCTGGCAGGAAGGGCCTCCAGCACCCAAGCCGACAAAAAGAGCCCTAATTCTGTAGAATCCACTGACACGAGGCCCTAGAGGAGTCAGACCCACAGACAAGGAGAGGCGGGCAGGGGCCGGGGGAGGGGACAGGTCTGTGTGTGACGCAAACAGAGCTCAGTCTGGGAAGATGACCATGTTCTGGGGACAGACAGAGGGACGGCTGCACAACGGCGTGAGCGCACGGACACCCCTGAGCTGTGCACTTACTAGTGGTGAAGGTGGTAAATCTTATGTGTACCTTACTATAATTTAAAAAGAAAAAAAAAAAAAAAAGACCTAGGCCCTGCCCCAAGCCTGCCTCCAGAGGGTTCTAACGGGGAGAGGATGAGACGTGACGGTCAGGAATGGTGACACTAGAGGCTGATGAGTCCCCGAGCGACTAGCGGCCAAATCCTGACCTTGGCTGAGGAGCCCCGGTGGCCTCCGTGGGGTGGGGGTGCTTGGGGAGCTGAGGCCGTTGGGGTCCCCGTGGGTGGAGGAGGAGAAGGGCAGGGTGATCTCTGTGAGCCACAGCCGGCCTGGGCACCTGGGTGCGGGGAGCGGCTTCAGCCCACGGCCAGGCCAGAGCTGGACGCTGCCCCCTGGGCTCGGACCGGCAGGCCCCTTGGCCCCGGCCTGCATCTGACTCCGCTCACACATCCAGCTGGGGCGGGACACGAAAAGTACCTGCGGCTGGCACCCCGGGGGTCGCAGATCACATACTGACCAACCTCCGCCCCAACCTAACCTGCCTGCTGCCACTGTTGTCCCCTGGCCCCATACTGTTCCCCTGAGCCGAAGACCCCAGCAGCCTCGGGCATCCCAGGCAGCCTGACTTCTGCTCCAGAGCCCGTCCCCCTGCCCCACTGCGGGGCATCCAAAACCGTGCTGGAATGAGGCTGCCCTTCTAGACTAGAGAGATAACCTCCCCCAGCTCCCCATCCTGCAAACAGTACCGGCCTGCCAAAGCCCAAACCCACCGGGGCTCCCTGCTTAAAACCCTCCAAAGCAGTTCCCAGTGCCCATGGCCAGTGGTGCAATCCAGACTCTTTAAATGCTACCGCCCTCTGGCCCCCAAGCATGGCTCCTGTCTGCCTCTCCAACCTCACCCCTCCTATGTGTTGAGTGAAAGAGTAAGCCAAAACCTTCCCTCGGCCCCCTGGCCCCTTCCCACCGGCAAGAAGTCTGCCTACCTATGACCGAGCCCTCAGCACCTCCCAGGCCCGGCGGAAGGCTCAGCCACAGCCCCTACAGCTGGTATGTGTCCATGCAGGAAAGACGTCACCCGCTCTGTGCAGGAGACCCCCTGCCCTTTGAGCCCCGGGCTGCCTTGCAGGGCCTGCCCGCCTTCCTTCTCCGAGGGGGAAGCAGAGATTTAGAGGAGGTCCCGTTCCGGAGAATGGCAGGCCGGGTCCAAGTCTGTGCCTGGCCCTTTCGTGGTGGGGGGGCCCTCTCTACTGTCCTCGCCTGAGTGGGATCATACTAGCGCCAGTCATATAGAGAGAGGGAAGCCCAGGGTCCAGAACCGTGCCGCCCTGATGGCCGCCGGAGGGTCTGGGCAGGGCTGCCAGCATGGCCAGCCATGCAGCCCCTCACCTGAGGCCTGGCGCCGGGCGACCCCGGACAGCTTGCACCCCTGGCCGGGGATTGCCCTGTCTTCCACTCCACACGGAGCCACGCTCAGGCCGCCTGAGCCTGGAGAGGAGCGAAAGGGGGCATCGTGAGGACAGGTTCCGGGAGGGGCTTCCATGCTTCCCATGTAGCAGCCACTCAACAGCCCCCAAAACAGCACCTTTGACGGAGGCCCCAGGCCTGAGTGCCTCCCACGGGGCTGGAGTGGGGTGCATCGGCTTCCTGGCCTTCCTCCGGGGGTCTGGCTTGGAGGCTCTGTAGAGGCGCGAGGCGCTGGACAGTGTGGAGGTGCCCAGGGAGGCGCAGCTGGCCTGCCACTGGGCCTGGGCCCGGATCTTGTCCCGCAGCTGCTCCAGCCGTGGGTTGCTCTCCCTGGGCTGCCGCCGGGGCCCCAGCACCTGGGGGGGCCTCTCCTTCCAGGGCCCGGGGGGAGATGTGCAGGAGTCGTGGCCCCCAGAGGAGCCAGAGAGGCGGCCTGATGACACCGAGCTGTCCCCATCCTTGGCCTCCTCGCCTTCCGACCACACCAGGTGGCTGTGGGCCTTCCCCCGGGCGCCTGGCTGCTCGGTGTGGTCAGACCAGGCCACGTGGGGAGCTCCCTGCAGGTCACCTGGCCGTTGGGAGGGCCTGGGCCACCTCAGGGCAGCCATGGCATCATCCTCAGCCGCAGGTGGAGGGAGCCCGGGTTCCCTGGGGACAGAGAAGCAGCCCGTGAGTCAGGTGTGGAGACCTGGTCGTGCTGAGCAGAACATCTCAGACTGTGTGCCCCCCCAGTACCCCTTCTGCTCCCTCACTCTCCTGTCTCAGGAGGCCCACAACCGAGAAAGGTGCAGGGGGGCCAAGAAAACGCCCCCAGGCACACCCCCTCTCCAATTGCTACCTCGAGCCTTGCAGGCAGTCGCCACCATCAGCCCAATTGACAGACAGGGAGACCGAGGCTCCAGAGAAAGCATGCAGGTGGGGCACGCTGGCCCCCAAGTCCTCCATCCTCATGGTGACCGGATGCCCTCCCAGGGAAGGAGGCTGTCCCTCCCAGGTCCCGCCTGGCCCAGTGGGCAGGCACAGACGTCTCCAGCAGCGCAAACAGGGTCTGCCCAGGGCCCCAGGGAGCCAGAGTGAGACGGGGCAGCGCCTCTGGTTATCTCTGGGTTGGGGCAGGATCATTTCTCCTGGGTCGGCAGGCAGCGTCCCCATGAGCAAGGTCGACATGGCCACAGGGTCGGGTCGAGGGCAGAGCCCAGTGAGTCCCCAGCCACCACCTGCCTGGGGTCAGAAGGTGCTTTCACGGGGCAGCCAGCCGGTCTGCAGCCTGGTGTCCATCCTTGCTCAGGATGGGCTGGCCACTGCCGGCTGGTCACTGCTGGCTGGTCACGGCCTAGCCCAGCCCCCTGGCCCACAATGGAAACCCTCAGGATAGTCGTGGAAACTGGGTGGGCATGGTGGGCTGCCGGGCCCTGGGCTGGCAACGGCTTGGGGGGCCTTCCTAACGAGCTGCCCCTCAGCAGGGTGGGAGAGAATTCTGGGTGGCCTGTGACAGCATAATAACCCCATTGTCACTCAGCGACAGAGCCGAGGCCTTCGACTCCTGCTGGGGCCGCGGGCAGGCCCCCCACCATCCTCCCAGGGCACAGGAGCCCACAGCTGTGTGTGTGGTGAGTGGACTGGCCAGGGCTGGGGGCGGGCTCAGCCAAAGCCAGGGCGCACAGTGCAGGGCTGGGGACAGAGGTGGGGCTTGACCCCAGGCTCAAGCTTCAGTTCCGGACGGGCTCAGCCTGGGGACCCCGGGTCGGGAGAGAGGAGCCAGCCCCGGACACGGCCCCAGCAGCTAGACGAGAGGTTCAGTGCTCCAGCCCGACGCCCTCTGGGAACCACCTCCCAGGCCGCTGCCTTTGGCTCCTCGGGGTTGGTCAGGGGAGCTGGCTTCTCAGCTCTCCCTGGCAAATGCTCAGGGCACCCTTTGGCCCACGGACATCCTAGCTGAAGATGCCTGAGCCCTGGGAGCCCCAGGCCCGCTTCCTTGGCCCTGCCCCCCTCAGAGAGCACCCCAGCCTGGTGCACCTGCAGTGGTGTCCTGTCACCTTCTCGCCAACCCTGGCAGGGCAGTATGGTGGAGAGGACTCGGACTCTGCAGTCAGCTGGCTCTGAGCTTGGCATGGTCCCCCAAGGAGGAGAGCCCCTTCAAATCCACACTCCGCCCCTAGCCAGCTGAGTAACCTTGGGTGACCGGAGACCCCACCCTGCCCTGCCTCTGGGTATTGTGAGCTTCTGGTGAGTTCACTCCAGCAGGAGGGCGCTAAGCAGGATGGCCCGCGTTCATGAGCAGTGGGATAGCTGAGCTGGCTGTGAACTCTTCGTTTTCAGGATGCCCCAGAGAAAGGGGGTCTGCAGCAAAAGAGCTCCTAATTCCAGGCAGAACGGAGAGCCTCTGTGAGGCTTATTCTAAGAGTCTGTCCTGGGGAACCAGGGATGCCTGGAGCCAGCTGCCACCAGGAAAGGACGCAGGGCGGGGCCCTGAGCCCAACGGGGCCCTGGTCATAGGGACACAGCCCCACATTCAGCCACCAGCAGGAGAGGAGTCACCCCAGGGACAGGCCTGCCTGGAATGTGAGGTGCTGCCCCTTTGACCCCAACAACCAGCTTCTCCTGCAGTTGGGATGAGGGGAAAGACGCATGTGCCTCAGACCACAGAGTCAGCAGAACCCCAAATCCAGCCTTTGGCCCCAGGGCCCTCGACCACACCTGGTAGCCTAGACTGATGACACAGCTCTGCAGGCGGGTCCCCCTGCCGGTGGCACCGAGGCTGCCATCCAGCTCTGGCCAGGAGTCCCGCCCTGCCCCGGCTTGCCTGCTCCACTGGGGACGTCGCCTGGTGAGGCCAAAATGCAGTGGGTCCCACCCTGTGTTTCTTTATGGGATGTTTTCGAGGGGTCGGCATGGCAGAGGGCTGCCCCCGGGCTTTGGAAAAGCAGGCCCTTCCAGGAGAGCCGCAGGGCACACGCGTGTTCCCGTGACATGCTGGGAATACCCGGGGCCTGCAGACGGCTTCTGCTACACGGGGGCTGGCAAGCTCGGGGGACATCACCAGGGGGTGACCATGGTGTCCCCCACACCACCCTTAGAGGCTGGACAACAGAGGAGACTCCCAGAGACAGCTCAGCCTCCTCTCGTTCACAGAGAGGCTCCCCATCCTGGAGCAGAACCCCCTGCAGCCTCCACTGAAGGACCCCGCGGTCACTGCGGCCCCCGGGCCTCCGCTGAAGGACCCTGCCTCGGCCAGGCCCTGGGGCACCTACATCGGCTGAGGTCCTGGGGGGCATTCTCCCCAGCGTCCACCTGACCTCCTCAAGGACAGCGGGAGAGGGTCATCCTGAGCCGTGGCGGCCGGAGCCAAGTGCCCGCGTCTCTCTGGAGGTCAGCTGGTGGCCCCGGTTTCCCACGAGCAGGAAAGCGGGGGGTCCAGAGCCGCGGCCCTCCGCAGGAAGCAGCTGTTTCATAAACACGACGAACAGCCGACTGCCACACACCAGAGTCGATAAAAGCAAAATCGTGAAACGAGTGTGTGACAGTGTAAATAACCCCAGCGTCGTGGCCCTGTGAGCTGTGACAAGCCCAGAGCCCCCTCCCTCTCCTCCCGCTCCACTGGCCACGCCCTGCAGGCCTGCTTTACCACCCCCCCTCCAGAGCGGCTCCCAATCGGGAGACGTGCCAGCCCCCCGAGGCCTCTCCCTGCCCAGGATCCTCAGTGCACTCCTGACCCCAGCCCTCTGGCACCTGCTGGGGCGACCACAGCTCTGTGAGCCGGGCCCCGGCCAGGGCCCCAAGCAGCAGTGTGGGTACCAGAGGCCACAGCCTGGGGGGGGCACCCGCACGCAGGTCAGGCCCCCGCATCTCTACCCTAAGCAGAGAAGTAGGCCCAGCTGGCGGCTCCCCTGGCTGTGGCATATGCACCCCCATCCTGACCCCCCCCACCTCCTCCCTGGCTCACGACCTACCAATACCACCCCCACTGTGTCCTGGTGCCCGCTCCTCTGCCCCCACCACGGGGGACCAGGGACAGCGGGGGGCCGGGGTGGATCCCTGCAAGAGCCCCCAGCACGCGGCAAGGCTCTGTGTGGTTTTGTCTCCCTGGCAGCGGTCCTATGGCCCAGGGTCCTGGCAGGGTCAGAAGCGGGTGGGGGGGGTGGGGGGGGCCACAAGGGTGGTGGGCTTCTTGGCCTGAGGCTTTACTGTGGAGAGCAAGCTAAGCCTCTGCACGCACCCCTGCCCGGCCCCTCGACATCCCAGGGGCCCGCTGCTGACCTCAGGCAGGTCTTTCGCTCATCAGTGAAGTGGGCAGAGCACTAGCCCCCACCTGGTAAGGTTTCTTCTTTGAGGGTCAGAGACATAGGGAACACAGAGGGCTCACGGGTGGGGGGGGTAGCCTGGGGAGGGGGCTGACTGAGGAAGGAAAGCCAGGACACCTCTGCCCTCCCCCAGCCCACCCCGGAGCCTGGACCGCCAGCCCAGGTCCACACCACTGGCCCGTTCCATGAGGCATCTGCCCAGTGCAGCCAGAAACCGGCTCACCAGGGCCCCTGCCCCTTGCCCCGGGGGGTGGGGGGTGGGGGGGCCTACCCACAGCACCCACAGCCCACTGCACGGTGCAGACCACGCTACTGTCCTGGCCCGGGCACTGCGGGGCTGCTCTCATGGCCTGGGCTGGCTGGAGGGGTGGGGTGGGCAGAGCAGGGTGGGGGCCTTCCTCCAGGAGCAGCTTCTCACGGCTCGTCCCCCGGGCCCCCAGCCCCAAGCAGACCAAGCAGGCTTGGGGACAGAGTCCGCGGACCTCGAAGGAGAATGGCCCACGGTGCCCACAGCCCCGGGCCCCAGGGTTTGAGAGCACAGAGATCTTGCCAGCCACCGTAGCTCGCACGGGCCTGGACGTGGCTGTGACACCCTGCAGCCACCTGCTCAGACCCAGCCCTGGGCATTCGGTGGTCCCCTCAGTGAACACGCCCAAACCGGCCCTGTACCCAGACCAGAGTCTCCAGCCGCCACACGCCCTGCCCACGTGCCACCAAGAAGCACGGGCTGGGAGAGGGTGGAGGGTGGGGGCTCGGAGTTCCAAAAGGAAGCACTTGGGAGGCTGACCCAGGCTCAGGTCATATCTGGGGAAATGATATGCAGGTGACAAGAGCATCTGTCATATTGGGCCCTGCTGCGCAAAAGCACACGCCTCCCCTCTGGTACACACCGTACAGACACACGTGTGCACACCGCCTAGGTCTGCGGAGCAGGACGAGCAGGGCCGGCCTGGGCTGCCGAAGGCTCTGTGTGGGAGTCTGGCCAGGGCAGTGTCCCCCAGCCTCTGCCGCCCACTTTGCCCCAACAGCCCCAGTGTCTCCACAGCTGCTCTCCAGAAGCTGATGGACTCCTGGAAGCTGGTCGGGCCCCCAGGGTGGCAGATGTGAGGGCGGGGACAAGGTGACACAGGGCCAGCGATTTGGGAAGACAGTTGGCCGTTGGGAGGAGAGTGCCATCAGGGAAGCCAGATGGAAGCCCTGGTGGGCGAGGTGGGGCAGAGATAAACCCCGCAGATCAGCCTCGAGCAGCGGGCTCTGCGGGCAGAGGAATGAAATGAAGGCTGTCCACACCCCCATGGCCTCTTGGCTCCGGCAACCCCTTCCCCATCCCGGCTACACAACCAAAACCCATGGCACCGCCGCCCATGAAACCCGCTGCCCAGAGGCTCCCCGAGCCACCATCCACTGCTGCCAAGAGGGTCTCACAGCCACAGCCACAGAGAGGTCAGCAGGGAGCTCCGCCGGCCCCCAGGCCCTGCCACCTCCTCGTCTCCCCGCCCCGCACGCCCACCCTCAGGCCCGCTGGGTCACTTGTGGAGACGGCTTGGGGCACCTGCCAGGGGCCAGGCCCTGCACCCAGGGCGTTCCCCAGGCAACCTGGGGCTCCTCCCCAAGCCCGTGAGGAGGGCGTTGTCACCTTGCCCACAGTCACACAACACAGAGCAGAGACCTGCCCTCGGCACCCCCTCCTCCAAACCGGGAGCGAGCAGAGTAGACCGGGGATTCTGAGAAAGGACACCCCCAGGGACCAAAACCATCTTCAAACAGCTCAGAACAGTTAACTCGGGGCCGGGGGTCTCCTACCGCAGCCTCACCCTGTAACCTGCACTCCTGCATGGAGGAGTTGGCAGGACCGGACGGCCTGAGGGGCCCTTGGTGCAGGGAGTTAGCTGGATGGGGTCCAGGCTGAGCCTCGTTGTCAGCTGATGGCCTTGCCAGGTGGGACCAACGCAGAACCACCCATCAGCCCCATCCGGGCGCTGGGAGAGTATTTATGCCCCCCCGTACACATGGGGAAACTGAGGCACAGTTCATCAGGGAGAGTCTAGCGCTGGCCTTACAGCAGCACCAGAGCCCAGAGGCAGGGCAGCCCCGGGGGTAGGGCTCGTGGGCATCGCACGCCCAGGGCAGCCTGGCTTTGCCCCGAGGAGCCCCCAAGCCCCCAGAGGCAACCCCCAGACAGGAAGACCCCTCCTCAGGCAGGCAGGACAGAGAAGGATGGCTACCCTGCACTCAGCCACGTCCATGGAAGAAGGAAAGGCTGTCCCCCTTCCCAACCCGCCCGTGCCCCCACACACCCCTCCCCCAAGGGTCCGGGGCAGGCCAGGCGGGCTCAGGTAGGGCCCCCCAGGTACTCACCAGCTGGCAGACCCCAGGCCTCCGTCTGCGGGGAGGGCGCCAAGCGGGGGCCGTGGCTCGAAGGCCCGCTGCCAGCAGAGCACAGACATGGGGCACCCGCACCTGCAGGTGCGCCCGAGGTTGGGCAGGAGGTTGGGGCACCCGCCCTGATGTTGCCAGAGAAACCCAGGCGTCCATCCATACAGGCCCCTCCTCTGGGCTGGCTTCCGGGAACCCGGTGGGGGCGGGGGGGAGCAGAGCCTCACCCGCACATCCAGCCCACCTGGGCAGGGGACACACACCCGGGACGCTCGTCCCCACGGGGCCCCATGGCAGTGGGGGCAGGCAGGAGGCAGGTACGCTCTGGCAGGAAGGGAGGATTTCCAGAGCCGTCCAGAGCCACTCCCGCTCAGCCTCCTCCCCTGTTTCCTTTCTCTCTCTGCCCCCCAGGGACCACCCGGGGCTCTGGTGGTGCAGCCTGGCAGCCAGGAGGGGGGGTGGGGGGGTGGGGGGGTGGGAGGCGGGGTGGGGTGGGGGGTGGGGGGGAGGTGGGCCTGGAGGCAGACAGGGCCACCTGGCCCTCCGGAAGCACAGTGTGGGGAGGGGCGGGATGGTTGCGACCCTTCAGGCTTGGAGACAGCAGGGAGGTGCCCAGTAGGGGGAGGCGGGAGGAGGCAGAGCCGCTGGGAAGTCCAGTTACCAAACTCAAAACCTGAGAGTCTCCTGCCTCCTTGGAGTCGGTGCGGCTCCAGGAGGGGCCCCCCAGGTACTCACCTTGGCAGTGGAGGGACAGGAGGGTCTTGGGGGACCCTGGCAGTGCATTCTGTGCCTGGACCTGCGTGTGGGTCTTGGGGTTTGGTCATTTGGCTAAGATCTGTGCCCGCACCCACCGTCCTTATTATGCGAGGTTTTCAACTGCAGGTGTGGGTCCGTGTGTGGTCAAGGCTGTGCGCCCACACCCCTTCCCAGCTCCAAACTCGCACCTACAGGGGCCCGGGGAGTCTAGGAGTCCCGGGGGCAGGCGGTCTGCCCAGTGGAAGTCAGGGTCCTCCCCGGTGCAGATGACGTGTTGCCTTCTCCCTTTCATGGCCAGGGGCCAGCTCCCCATGAAGGTCCCCCAACCCTTTTGCCGTCCCTACCACCCCCCTACTCCCAGAAGCTAGGTCTTTCCCTCCCAAACAAACTCTAGTAAAAGTCTTCTTGCAGAAGATTCCTCTTGGTGTTCAGGAAATTCGGGTTTGGGGGCAGAGAAACTCAGAGCAGCCTGGTCTCTTAGAATCTCAGGGGTACACCTGCCCCCCAGAAGCAGTATGGGAGCAACAGCCCCTCGGCCTTGGGGAGTTGCTGGGCACTGTCCTAAAAGATCCGGGCACTTGGCAAGGCCACCTTGGCCCAGAGCTGGGCCTGCCAAGCAAGACCATGCCGGGGGGCAGCTGCATTCTGGGGCCCGAGGGTCAGGAGGGCCATGACCCTGCCTTCCCGACCAAGCTCTGCACACTGGCTGGGCCGCCTCAGCCACCACAGCCCAGAGATAGCTGGCACCCGGAGGCGGGCGGTGAGTACCAGAATGGACACACACGCACAGGTGGCCTTTGTCTGTGGATGTCCGTGGCAACAGGGCAAGTCCACCTGGCCTGAGGTGGCTGAGTTTTGTTACACAGCCCAAGCTGACTGAGACACATGCCTTCTAAAATATAAGTCCTAGTGTGCAGCTGGGCCGCGAGCCCAGTCCTGGCACCGAGCACGGCCGTTGTGAGCTGAGTCTGGCTGGGCCACCCAGGCAGCCCGCATGAGACGTAAGAGGCTCAGGCAGAGCTGTGCTTGAGCCCGTGGTCCAGGCCCCATGGCACCCACCGCTGTGGCACAGAGCCCTCAGCCTGGCCCTCTGGGGAGCCAGCACGGCCAGGCAGCTGAGCGGGGAGGGTGTGCTGAGCTTGGGCGCCGGGTGGACCCCTGGGAGTCAAGCAGGAGCAGGCATGGCGGCATGTCCCTCTAGCTTTGCCCCTGGTCCCCCTTTGTGTGCAAGAGAGATGGCCGGAGGGCAGTGGCGGGTGCAGATCCGAAGAACCTGATCTGCAACAGACGGGGCCCAGATCAAACCGGTCACTCTGAGGGACGGGCAGGCTGTGCACTCCAAACCCTTGGGGCTGGCCAGACCCTGAGAAGACCCCTCCATTCTCCGGCTTGGGAGGATGCAGAAGGAGGGGGCTCTGTAGGCACCCCCATTCCCTGGCTCTCTGCCTCTGCAGGCGGGGGGACCCTCAGTCCGGACCTCCAGCTGTGGGGTGTCACCTCCAGAATCCAGCCTCCCCGTCAGCTGCTTCCCTCCCTCTCCCGTCCTCTGTGTCTTTATGAGCTTAAAACTTAACGAAGAAACTCATTACTGTCATTTCAATGGGGCTTCCAAGGGGATCAAAGTAAATGCATGTGGTTGGTTTGTCCCCAGTGGGTCCTCTCCGTAATTTCCCAATCAGCCTGGCTCTGAGCTCTGACCAGTCCCGCAGGGAGAGGGAGGGACCCTGGAAGCCTGGGGTCCTGTTGTCTGGAGAGGGAGGCCGAGGACTGGTCTCTCCTTCCTTCCTTCTGCTTCTCTTCTCGACTGTTCTGGGCCAGACGCTCTTTCCGGAAATGTCCGTGCTCCCATCTCTGGAGGCTTGCAGTTTGGAGGACCAGAGTGGTAGGATTCCAGATGCCTTTGGGGCTGGGGACTCCCTAAGGCCTCATGTGGACACCTGCTATGCTACACTAAGCAGCTGCCCCCCGCCCCCCTCCGTGTACAGCAATCATTGCCCCTGGATGGATTAGGGCCGCTGATGCGGGGGCCCCACACCACGCGGTGCACCGGACCCCAGGGCCCAGTGTCTCCAGCAACCCTCCCTGTCCCGCAGATCTGACCGGATGATTTGGAAGTTAGGGAAAGGACCTGCTGTCCTTTTCCCAGGGCAACTGGGAAGAATCAAGCTACGAAAAAAACCCCACCCTGAGGCCACAGAGGGCTGGAGAGGAGGCGGCCTGCCTGAGCTTCCCGTGTAACCCGCGGGAGGAGGGGCCGCGAGGATGCAGGGTTTCCATGGCAACCGTAGCTGTGGGGAACCACAGGGCAGAGGCCCAGGGAACAGACCCCATATGGGCGAGGGTGAGGGGGGTGAGGTGGGGGCCGTCAGGAGGTGTGGTCCCCCTCTCCTGCTTTCCTTGGGCTTCCTCTCTGCTGCTGGACAGACAGCCGGACATTGCAGGGGGACCCCACTGAGGCCGGCGGCTCCTGGCTGCCTTCCCGGCGGCCTGTGGCAAGTCCAGGCATAGGTCTTGCTGACACAGGGAAGGGGTCCTCGGTGCTTCTTGAGATCGTCTGTGGTAGTGGCCCCCGGTCCCACCGTGCCCTGGAGAGCGGGCTGCCTCCTTGCTCAGCCCCAAGTCCTGTGCCCTCCACAGCTGCCCACCCTGCTTCCTCGTGCCAGGTTCACCTGGCACGGCATCCTGCCCACCGTCTTCCCTGAGACCCCATCCTCACTGTGTAGTGGCCACGGGCCCCCTGAGCACCCCTCCGTTCTCCCCACCACCCCGCGCCGCTGGAACACGCCGCCCCCCCAGCCTGCCTGACCGCCCGAGGAGTGGGTGGGGGTGACCGCGTGTGAGAGCAGAGGAAGGGCTGAAACTGGGGTCCTTCTTCCTTGACAGACACCTGGCAGTAGGTGGGGCCTTCAGGGAGTCTGGCTTCCACAGAGAGGCAGGTGCAAGTGTGCCGGGGGGGGGGCTCCCGTAGCACTGAGGGGGTCCCACGGGACCAGGTTTCCTCCTGGCTCTGTGACCACACCCCAGATGTGGCAGGAGGCACACACAGGTGGTGAGCACCCAGCACTCAAGGGCCAAGGCTGGGGGGTTGGGGGGGGAGAGGAGGTGGGTACTGAGGGTGGAGGCCCCTCCTGCAGGCCCACTGCAGCCACTTTTTCAGGTTCCCAGCTGGCAGGCCAGCCCAGTCCCTCAGCTTGGTGGCCTCAGAGGCCCCCAGCCCCCTCTGGTCTTGCTGCCAAATGGAGCACCTGGGCCAGAGAGGCAGGCTAACACCTAGCTCACTGGCCACACACACAAAGTCTGTGTCCGAGGAGGGCCCTGCGTCTGCCCAGACCCCCGGGCCAGGCAGGAGGGGTCAAGCCAGGCGGTGGGAGAAGGTCAGTGCAGGAGCACGTTTCCCAGTGACAGCTGTCCCTTGCTGAGGGTGCGATGTGTTCTAGGCCCAGGCCAAGGGCAACACTGTACCCTCCAAGCTTCTGTTTGAGAGAGGAGAGAGACCCAGGGAAGGGCTGGGGCCCCAGCTTGTGAGTCACTGAGCTGGGCCTGGGCCTGCTTCCCGGCTTGTCCCCTGCTCTGGGGGCAGCGTCTGCACGGGCCTGGGGCGTCCCAAGCTCCACATTGCCCCTGCCTGTCCCTGTCCAGGGCCCCGCAGACAGAGGTTTTCTCCCTCCCCGGGGAGCCCAGGTGCTCGGCTTCCATGGAACAGGGGGGACGAGGGGGCAGCAGTGTCCACCAGCGAGGGCCTGGTCAAGGAGCAGTGGTGCAGCCATGGACGGATGTCACCCAGCCTCACCCCCCCATCGGGTCTGCGCAAATCTCCCTGTGAGGCCTGGGTAGTGCTCACAGGATATGTTACGTGGTGCTAAGGCCACAAAACTAGGTGACCCGAGTCGTGGAGCAAACATTGAAAGTAAACACCGGGAGGTGAGTGTGGCTGGGGTCCCCAAAAGACATGCACCGGGTGTAAATGTGACCCACTTTGGAAGAAAGGGTCTTTGCAGGTGTAACTAAGTGAAGGACCTCAAGATGAGAGTGTCCTGGGGTCGGTGGTGCTGCATCCGATGGCCAGTCCTTCCAGAGAAGGGGACAGGCCTGTTGAGGACGGAGCGGAAGTGAAGGGATGCCTGCAGTCCGAGGCGCCGGGACAGGCAGGGAGGACGCTCCCCCGGAGCCTCAGGAGGAAGTGTGGCCCTGGGGCCCCTTGATTCTTCAGGCCTCCCGAACTGAGAGAGAACAGCGTTCTCATTTTAAGCCACCCAGTGTGTGCTCGTCTGTGCAGGGGCCCCAGGAGAAAACGCAGAGGGCTCCACCCCATCTCGGCGGAGTTCGGTGGGCGCTCACAGCGCCTCGCTCACTCTCCTCCCGTGCTCACCGCCCCACGGCCCCCGGGATAAGTGCCAGAGGGTCAGCTTGGCCAAGGTCTCGGGGCAGAACGGCTGGGGGTGGCTTTTAACCTCGGTGGCGCTCCTGGAATGGGGAGCTGTGGGCAGAGAACCCCTAAAAGGGAAAAATCCTCTGCCTTTTCTATTTGCCTTCGGGGGCTTCCTTGGATTGATTTGGGGCAGGAGGTTTGCTTTCCTCATTCTGTCTGTTTTAGACGCCCCCTTCCACCACACACCAGTGTGGGTACTCGGAGCCCCCAGACTCTCCACTGCACGGGTCAGGCCTTCTCCCTCCATCTTTCTGTCTCTGTCTCTCTCTCTGTGTCTCCCTATCTCACCGCGTCCCCCATCTGCCGGGCCGGGGGTGCACAGATAGGCAGGGGCAGGGTTTCCATCACCGAAGCCGAGGCTGAGCCCGCACAGACTGACCTGCCGCAGGCAAGCGAGTCCCGCCTCACGGGTGTGAGCAGGGGTGTGAGCCGCAGGAATGCCGCGTGGCCAGGTGTCGTGGATGCCATGGGTGGCGGACGGCCTCCCTCGGACCTCCAGCTATTTCCTGGGCACGCGGTCTCCTAGGGAGGCATTGGGACCCGTGGGCGAGCAGAACGTTTCCTGCTGGCTCCCCACGGCTCGAGCCTGTGACCCCATCCGTCTCCACCCCCGGCAGACCCCACTTTCCGAGGACTTTTGAGAGGCCCCGGGAGAGAGGAAACGGCTGCAGGGTGACCCATGGGGGCCTCAGGGCAACGGAGGAGGACGTACAGGAGAGGAAGTTCCTTCTCAGGGTAATGAGATCGTGGGGAACGCAGTAAACCTGAGACATCTTACTTAAGCACGCGTGTGCACCCAGTGTGTGTGTGTGTGTGTGTGTGTGTGTGTGTGTGTCTTCTCCTTGGCTACCTTTGCACTCTCTAGTTGGGAATCCATGGCAGAGGTTGGCCAGGAACCTGCAGGACCCGCATTGGGCTTGGCTGCTCTGGCAGTGCTCCCAGACCCCCCACTGGGCCCTGCAAGGAGGCGCCTTGCTGCAGAGGCGGGAGCGGAAGGCAGGTGGGTCTGAAAGGCCATGCGGGCCACAGGGATATCCCCATCTACCCCCGGCCTCAGCCAACAGCTGGGAGCAGGGGGGCGCCTCGGAGGTCACACACCCTGCTGAAGCCTGCGTGCGCATCCTTTGTCCCTAAGATGGCTCCAGGCAGCCTGGATGGCTTCCGCTGGCCTGGCCTTCATCCTGGGCCCATGGGGAGCCTGGAGAGTCCACCAGGTCTCCCCACTTCCAGAGGCTCAGAAAGAACCCTGCAACTGTCCACTGTCATCTCCCGCCAAGCGTGTCCCAGGGACAGATCCAGGGGGCAGATCCGGGGGCAGATCCAGGAAGGGGTAAGACAGGAAACCAGGGCTTGACGTCAGCTCCCCTGCAGCCCAGTCTGGAGGCCTGAGACACCACTGCCCTGTCTGCTTACCTGTACAACAGGAGGGGCGTGCCAACGAGGCAGGATGCCAGGAAGGCTGAGTGGTGGAGGGCAGGCACGTGGCAGGTGCCCTCGGGTGCTGGTGGCACGGATGCTGATGCGTGCTGACAGTAAAGCCTGGGCCCTCCGAATGCCATGTGTCGGCTCTCGAGACCGGGTGCCTCCCAGACCGGGTCCAGCATTACTGTCTGTGCCTACCCATCGCATTCCGTTCAAGGATGTGTCTGGACAAGAAATCGCTTTTCTTCCCTCTAATGCTCCTTTGGGAATGAGGCCCATTAAGGACGGATGGCTGGAGGGGGCGTGCTTGAGGCCTCCCACGGGAGCACTCTGTCCGGCTGGTGCACCAAGCATCACGAAGTGGGGTGGCAGTTATGAGGCAGAATGTGAAGAGGTGCCTCCCCCCACCCCAGGAGGCTGGGGAGGGTGAGCAGAGTGAACGGGGGAAGGCCAGGTGCAGCACCAGTGGGAGGCCGGTGGTGATGGAAGGCTGGTGCCCTCCAGGAGCTCCTCCTGGCCCAGACCTGTCACCCAGGAGCCCCCGCTCTCTGTGGACCAGTGATGCGCTCCTTCTCACAGGTGGGGGGCTATGTGGGCAATGCAGGTTGGGCGTGTCGCCTGGCGCCAGTCCTCATCACACCCCACTCCTTGCCCGGGTTCCCTGGCAGGAGAGAATAAGGTCTCGACAGGGGAGACACACCTCCATCAGAGCAGCAGGGCTGTCCCGATCCAGCCAGGACCGAGGCCCACCATCAGGGCCCAGTGGGGACCAGGCACAATTGCTCAGGCAGAGTGGCCCCAATGCCGGCGCTCCCCAAGCTCTTACAGTGTTCCAGGAACGGTGACTAGCAGCATCCAGACCCCACAAGCCTTCATGGTCCCTTGCAGGACTGAGCCACTGAACCCTATTCACGGGTGGCAGAACCAGGGCTCAGAGCAGGAAAGCAACTGCTGCCAGGTGACGTGGTGGGGGGCCTCTTAGCATGAGCCGTTGGCCGGCTCAGCGCACAGCACCCCCAGAGGGTTCCAGCTCCCCCGGAAAGCTCTCATATAAAGCGGAGACTCTTCCGGCCCAGGGACCCCTGCTCCCCAGTCTGCCTCTTTCCAGGAAGGAAAACAAGATGCTTTCCCCACAGTGACCGCTACGGGGCCACACATTTCTCCCTTATTCTGCCATTCATATCACATAACTCCGAGGGCCTTCTTGGCACCAGTCCCCTGGCCGCAGACCCAGGGGACCCATAGGGGCCAGCAGCCGTGGCCTCCTGAGGGCGCTGAGCTCAGGCCTGCCATATAGGTGGGGCCCCAGCCTTGCAATGATGCCAGCTCTGGACGCAGGCCTGGGGCTGTGGCAGATAAGGGTGGTAGCCCCGCCCCCGCCCCCCCCAGCCAGCAGCACAGCCACAGCAGGGAGCAAGGCCTTGCCCAGCTCCTGTGGTCATGGGGGAAGGTGAGTAGGGTGGGCTGCCAGGCCGCCAGCGCTTGGGCACAGATGGTTCTCATTCCCGCTGCCTCTCTTCCGTAGGAAAAACAAACTAGCCCCAGGCCAACAGGCCCTTTTTTATCTTCTGTTTATTTTTGTTGCCATTTGCCTTTGCCTGTGGGCTGCGTTCTGCCGAGGGTCCTGCGGGGAGGCCCTGGCATGTCCCTGACCTTAGGGCAGCTTTCCTGGGGAAGTAGCCCACTTCCTGCTCCGAGTCGTCGCTGCCCTGTCGGGCCCCAGTGACTTTTTCCAGGTTCTGGAGTCCTCTGGCTGCACCAGGAAGACTGGGGCTGAGAACTGCAAGACAGAACCAGGTGAGACCCAGGTGTGCCCTGCCCCCGACAGGCAGGCGCTGCCCTTGGGGAAGCGCAGGGAGGTCCTGCAGAGCCAAGAGTGGGGGGCCGAGAGGCCCCGGACAAGCTCTCAGCCGGCAGGGCTCCCAGGCATTCCCGAGGGGAGGCTTCCGCGCTGGGCGTGGGGGGCGTGGGGGGCGTGGGGGGCGTGGGCACAGTGTCCTTCCAGGTGTTCAGAGTCATCCACATTTCACAAATAAGACCAAGGTTGGGAGGGTGAGCTGGTCACCCTAGCTTTCAGGGGTGAGAAACAGCAGGGTCGGGGGGGGGGGCTTCCTGGGCCAGGCCACGCAGGTCCCCTGGCCCCCTCAGTCCCCCCAGACCAGGGAAGTCACATGGGGGCACTTCACATGGGGGCCCAGGACGGTCGGGGCTTGCCATCAGCTCCCCAGGTGTCTCTGAAGTTGGCAGAGGGTCCTCCCCCACGGCCAGCACCCCACCGCCAGTCTGGAGAAGGGGGTGGGCATGTTGGGGCTGGAGATGAGGAAGGCAGGGGACCACCAAGGAGGGCTGGCCGCCTGCCAAATAAACGCAAGGAGGCCTCAGCCGGCCCCTCGTGTGGGGGTGGGGAGGCCGGCAGGGCTGCACTGCCACCCAGGCGCCTCGCGGGTCCCACAAAGAACCCCGGGGCTCAGCGTCCAAGCCGGCACCAGTCCCTGCCCTCATGTCCGTCCTCCGCTCCGGGAGGGGGGCTGGGAGGCAGGGGGCGCGCTCTCTCGGAGGCCCCGCCCCCCTCCCCGGGCCCGCGCGCAGGGGGGAGGGACCCGCGGCTCGGTCCGCGCCCCCTCCCCGCGCGGGCGGCGGTGACATCACGGCCACGGCGGGAGGGGCGGCGCCCCGCGCGCATCACTTCCTCGGCGCCTCCCGCGGGCGGGCGGACAGACCGACGGACGGACGGACTGACGGTGGACGGCGGACGGCGGACGGCGGACGAGGGACAGGCTCAGGGTGGCGCGAGAGCGGGGGTGTGCGCCCCCGGCCTTCGGCGACCCCGGCCCCATGGCCGGCCCGGCCCCGCCCGCCGCCGACGAGCTGCCCGGCCCGGCCCGGCGCCTCTACTCCAGGTAGGCTGGGAGGACCGGCGGGGACCGGCGGGACGCGCGGGGACCCGCGGCCGGAGGCGGGAGGCCATGAACAAAGGCTGCGGCGGGCGCGCAACGTGGCGGGGACGCTCCCTCCCTGCGGGCTGGGCTGGCGGCGGTGGACGCGCGGGGGAGGAGGGGGTGCTAGGGTCGGGGTGGGGGGTGCTGGGGTGGGGGGCGCCCAGAGTGAGGGAGGGGATGCAGAGGAAGGGGGCACCCCTGGTGGCGGGTGCGGGGGAGGAGGGGGTGCAGGGGTGGGGGCCACCAGGGGGTGGGGGCCCTAGGCCTACCGAGGCTTGTGCCCTTCTGTGTCCAGGATTAGCGGGTGGTCAGCGGGTGGTCAGGATGGTTGGCTGGGATGGGCTGCTGCTTGCTGGACCCCCCCTCAGCGCCCCCACTGCCCTGGGACAGGGGAGGGAGACCTACAGCTTCACCAGCTGCGCTCCTGACAGCTGGGCCCCCTGGCATAGCAGGTGTGTGGAGGGGGGCTGCCAGGAGCTCCCTCCCAAGCCTGGCACCACCTCCCCATTGCCATGGTCTGGGTTCTCGGGAGGCAGCCTGGCTGAAGGGACTGGGTTTCGTCATGGGTGGGGCCTTGTCCCCCATGGACCCACCATGAATCTGGGGTTCAGGGGACTGCAGGCTTGAATCCGGGTTGCAGAGCCAGCCAGCCAACTGGGGTGTGTGCCTGCCTGAAAAGGCAGCTGCCTCCGGGCAGATTCATGGATGATGCCTGCGGTCTGTGCTTTGTCAGAGATGACACCTGCACGGCATGCCCGCGTGCTGACTCGGCCTGTCGAGGGTGTCGCACACGGTGATGCCAGGTGCCCGAGCTGGGTGGGCACAAGGTCCTCCCAGGGGAATGGACTCTGCCAGGGATGCCAGGGGCCTGGCACAGTCAGCACGAGTGCCGGGCAGGGGCAAGCCTGCCTGCCTCCCGGGCGCCTGACAGGTCTCCAACTTGGATGGACATCATCATTCCTAGGACCTGGCGGCCTCCCCAGCTGCTGAGCCTTCAAGGGCCTAGCCTTGCCTAAGAGGATTCTCCAGCCCCGCTGGGCAGTGCATCAGCAGCAAACCTCTGTTGCACTCCCCACCCCCCCCCGCCGCTCCGCCCCACGTGCAGAATGAGGCCCTGGTGGCGAGTGAAAAGGAGGCCTTGCCGCTCCTCCCACCTTGGTCCCTGTGCCACTGGTGAGAGACACAGCCCCCATTGTGTGGTCCCAGGATCGAGTGCCGAGCCCCCCGGCCTGGCTCCTGGGCCCCATGTAGGGGAGGGGTGTGCGGGGGGGTTTGCTGGCAGCTGACACTGGAGGCCCGCCCTAGAGGATCCCCTTCACAGCACCCCGGTGGGAAGGACAGGAGTTGACCCGGCAGCTACCGGCTGTGTGTGTGCGCACGCGTGTGTAGGGGCTTTAGCCCTGGGAGATCCTGCACGGCTGAGCATGGGGTCCCTGTTGTGCTAGTCTGCATCCACAGGCTCAACCTGGGAGTCTGGGGTGTGGGCCGGGGCCGGGGCCCAGCAGTAACACGCCAGACAGGACCCTAGCCTGGGGGCGCTGTCCTTGGCAGGGACAGAGCTCAGAGGACAGATGCTGGGAGAGGCCCTGAGGCCAGCCTGGCCTCCTTGTAAGCTGAGAACTGAGTTGAGCTTGAAGGGGCAAGCCCAGCACGGATTTGGGGTGCGCAGCCCCAAGCCCTCCTGCAGGTCCATGAGGACACCCCGGGGGAGTTTGGGTAGATGCAGCCAGCTGTGGGCAGGGCAGTTCCCCCTCAGAACTGGCTTTTGGAGGCTGGCAGGCAGGGGTGGGAGTCGGGGAACCGTGTGTGGGAGCATCCTGGACGGACGGGGGCTGTTAGCTGGAGAGGAGGGGACCGCTTCCTCGGATCCAGCACCCTTGTGCCACGGTGGCTCGGGGCTGGAGGAAGGCATCAGACGGTCGTCCACCCCCTTGCGCTCGGGCCAGGGATGCCCACCTGTGGCAGGGCAGCCGAGGGGTGTGGGCAGCCCAGCACGTCGATGTCCCATGACAGGGTCCGTCTGGTTTGACCGCTCTGCAGATGGTTGTTTGGGGGAATCTCTGGGGCAGGCCCCGCCCACTGCCAGCAGCTCCTTTCCCGTGCCAAATTCCTGCCCGGTGACATGGGGGTCTGGGGACGTGGGCTTGGAAGGCCCATTGAGAGGGGCCTGAGCATGAGTGTGCCCATGGGCCCAACAAGTCCCCAGATGGGGCCCTGGGGAGGGGACAGGGTCGGGGAGGCAGAGCCAGATGGGGGCAGTTAATGCTCAGAACTCTGCTCTACTGTGCTGCGCGCCCCGCTCGCCTGGAGCAGGGGTTGGGGAGGGAGGGCCCGACGGCCCTGGGGGAGGAGCGTGCAGGGGATGGGCAGGTGGCCAAGAGGCCCCTGAGAAGTGGGGAGGCCCTGGGGGTTCTTCTCCCCTTCCCCTTCAGGCCAGCAGCTGGGCGCTCCTGGAGTGGGTGGTGAGCACCCCCACCGTGGGGTGACCTGGTAGAGGTGTGCCCCAAAATAAGGCGGCTGCGTAGGGGCATCCTCAGGAGCAGGACGGGCGCGCTGCCATCTCCCCGTCCCCGTGTGGCTCCTTCCACCATATCCCCAGGCACTGGCCGCGGCCGGGCATCTGGGGAGGAATGACCTGGCCCCAGGGCTCCCTAGAAACGCAACCCCCAATGCTTTCCCAAGCTAGGTGACACACATGTCCCTCCACCAGCAATTCCTGTCCCCACCATGCTCCCCACCCTATGCTGTCCAGAAATCTCCATGTGGAAGGGAGTCAGGATGGCTTTGCTTAGGCGGCAGCAGGATGGGGGTGAGCAGGGGTCCTGGAGCATCTGCTCGGTGGCCCGGACTGGGGGTGACATCCTTGGAGAGGGAGGACAGTGACTGCATTTAACAGAGAGTGGGGTGAAGGGGGACACAGCCCCCGGTTAACCATGTGGGATGGGAGCTAGGGGCCTGGCTTGGAGGCCAGCTGAAGTGGTCAGCACTGGAGGACTCCACAGAGGCTGGTGGGGGCAGGAGCCTGATGGGGAGCAGGGCAGTTTGGTCCAAGTGAGGCTGGGCTGATGGCTTCTCCTGGGATGCTGTGTTGGATGCCAAGGCCAGGCTGGAAGGGTGTGGGCATGATGTGGTGGCCAGAATAGTGAGGCTGGCCACGGGGGAGTCGATAACCACTTTATTAACCGGTAAGCCTGTGGGCGGGCGGCAGGAGCTTGGCAGACAGTATCCTGCCTCCTGGCCACTGTGGTCTGCCACTGGGAAAGCTGGGCTGGTGGGCCCTTGTGAGGAAGGGTAGGCTGTGCAGTCCCAGCATCAGGGTGGGTCCGTGCAGGGGGATGCGGCCCCACCCACCCAGGCCTCCACAGACCCATCCCAGAGGTGTGGGGTCTGAGCTCTCCTGGGAAGGTGGAGGAATACACGTCAACAGTGAAGCATCCGTTTAGCCTGGATGACAAATCCCGGGTGGGGAGGCTACCCCTCCCAGGGTAAGGGTGGTGAGGCTGCCGGGGAGCTGAGACCACAGCCCTGGGGGCCCTGCGAACTCTGTCCAGCCCAGCCCAGCCCAGAGCTCCAGGGGGGTCTTGTGCCCCGAGAGTGGAGCTCTTGGTGGCCCACGGGGTGGATAGGCCCCAGGCAGCCCTGCTGGGTGGATGTGTGGCCAGTGGGCAGGAAGGCCAGCTCCACAAACTGGCCCTGGAGTTGGTAGCCCAGGGCGGCTGCAGACCACTCCATCCCTGGTGTACGTGGGCGCATGCCAGGTGACAGGCCTGCGGAGGTGCTGTCAGGGGACAGAAGCTCCAGAATCTTCTTCACTGAGCAGGGAAGTGGGCCTGGCCAGGCTGGGTAGGTCTCAGGGAAGACAAGAGAGGGTAGCCTGCCCTTCAGGCAGGCCCTGGGAGGCAGAGTAGGGGGCCTGGGGTTGATCTGAAGGTGCAGGGTTTGGGGGTCCAGTTTGTTAATAGGAGCCAGATAAAAAGTAGGTGACCCAGGCCTGCCCTATACCTCTCAGCTGAGCTGTCCTGAGGGGTAGACGGGGGGCATCGGCCGAAGCCTCTGGGCAGGGAGGAAAGTACTCGGTCTGGACACTCTGGAGAGCAGGCAGCCTGGGACCAGACCCCCGCACCTCTGTCTTCACCTGCCTGGCCCCTCCTGTGGCCCCCCAGTGTGGGCAGGGTGTCCAGGGCTGATGCTGGCCTTGAGATCCTGTATCTGGGATGGCCTTTGCCCTGGGCCTCCCATCCTCCCTCTTGTTCTCGGGTTCCTCCATCTGCTCCAACTCCAGGTAGGTTCGGGGTCAGAGGGAACCCCAGAACTGCACCCCCTTCCTCTTCCCAGGTCCAGAGCTGCACAGCCTTGGAGCCCTCTGCCACCCCAATGCCCGTTGCTGAGCTGGGCAAGTGGCCTGGCAGAGAGAGTCTCCCCCCACCCCGACCCCCCCGGGCCCTGCCCTCCCTGCTGACGATGCTGATCCCCGGCTCTGAGCTGCCCTGATCCCTTGATCCACCTCAGTCCCCGGGAGGCCCTGTGCAGCCTGCCCAAGGACCTGGGGTCTCTTGGAGCCTAGGACACCAGAACCTTTGGCCCACCACTCTGGGGTGGGCAGAGGCAGGGGAACCACGAGGCCGGTGCCTCCCCGGGTCCAGCAGCCAAGGCGGGGCGGGTGTTGGCGGGCCAGGAGGGAGGCCTGGAGCCCCGCCATGCCGGCTGCCTCCACAGAGGGCCAGCCTGTGGCCCTGAGCTTGGCGGAGAAGGCCGTGTGCAAGGTGGTGTATGGCGCCCCCCGCCCCCGCCCCCTGCTGCTGCCCGTGGGCCTGGAGCTGTGGCTGTACGTGCAGAAGATGCGTAACCTGCAGAGGAAGAGGTGCGGTGGGCACCCCGGGCAGCTGGGAGGTGACCGGGGCAGGGGGCTGGAGGTCAAGGTGCCGTGGGAGGCGCTCGGGCTCAGCAGAGGGGGTGGGGCTCCCGGGCCGGACACCCTGCCTGTGGCCTCTCCAGCGGGTGTCCTCACGTTCCTGGGGCCTGGGTTAGACCTGCCCGTCTGTGACTCAGCAATGGCTGCGCCGGACACCCCCTCAGTGGACCCCCCAGGCCCTTCCCACACCAGAATCCTCCTTTGCCGTGGGTTCTCGGCAGGAATGCGGGGTCGGAGGCGGCCGCTCCCCCGGTCGAACCTGTCAGAGCCAGCAGGGCGAGCTCGGCTCTGGATGCGGCAGTGTCACAGACCCCAGTCCCCGGTCCTGCCAGGTCACCTGGGAGGAGAGGTCGGTCCACCGTGTTAGACGGCATGGCGCCCCGCTGGGCAAGGACAAGCAGCCTTGTTTAAGGAGCCCCGTGTGTGGCAGTGGCCGCAAGAGCGGGCTGCTGGGGTGCTCCCACAGCGTGGCATCTGGATGGCCCTTCCCAGAGGGTGGGGGGCAGGAGGCCCGAGACTCTGGACCCTGGCTCTCGGAGAGGCCCCCCGCACTCTGCTCGATTCTGGAGCAGGCAGGCCGGTGCTGGGTCCCAGAGCCCACCCTGCCCTGGAGGAGCGACCCCGATGCTGGGGAGTCGAGGCTGGGCAAGGTGGGGGGCTTCCCCAGCAGAGAGCTCGGAGCCCGTGGGGTGTCGGGCGCGGGGCTCAGCGTCTCGGGGCTCACCAGCTGCACCCCTGTCTGTTTGACGTGTGGTGTTGGAAACGTTTAAGTGCCCGTTTTCTTGACAATGCAGGGGTGAAGTGGGCGGGGCACTGTGGTTTGTATCAAGGGGGTGTTTCCTTAAATGGTTGAGAAGCACCGCCATAGACAGGTTTGTTTGTTTGTTTGTTGAGGGGAGATGTGCGTTTCCCCCGTAACTGCCGATCCCATCCTGGCTCTAACACAGCCCAGAGGGGTGGGTGCCTTGGGGCACGAGGGCCGCTTGGTGTGGACATTTTCACTTCCCTGTGGGCTTTCCACAGACCCCAGTAATCAGGGTTGGCCCTCGGCTGTGCAGAACGTGCCACCCACTTTTCCAGGGCTGCATGCAGGGTCACCTGCCGGGGTGCCCTCCAGCTTGCGGCCCCGCTCTCCCGCCCTAGGGCCGGGCAATGGCCTTGAGCCCGGAACCCATAGCGGACCAGCCGGGAGAGGGCGGAGGAGACTGAAGCTCTGAGTGGTGATGTGGCCTGCTCAGGACCCCACAGCAGGGAGGGCCAGACCCAGGGCCAGCCTGATTGAATGACTCCCACACACGAGGCCCCTCCCCCCGACAGCCATGTGCTCGGGGCAGCTCGTCCAAGGCCCAGGGGCCCTGGGGCCGCCAGTGAGCAGGGCCCAGGCTAGCAGCTGGGGGGCCCGGACCCCACCTCAGGGGGCAAGCAGGGCCCAAGGGTCAGGGGCTGCTTCTCTGATGCCCCTGGCCCAAAGGTTGGGGCAGGAGGGGCTGGTGAGCCTCCAGTGAGGGCGCTGGTGGTCACGTGGGGCCCTGGGCCCTTGGGGCTGGGCTGGGTTCACGGCCGGGGACCTGGAGCAGTTTCCCGGGGGCCGGGGTCATCCTGGGATGTGGTCCTGTCTAGTCGTCCCGTGGTAGCGCCATGGGGGTGGGGGCTGCTGCTTGTCAGGGGGCCAGCTGACCACGCCTCAGCTCTCAGGGCTGGCTGACCCTTGGCTCGGACGCAGCCATGCCTCCCCCAAGAATGGGCGGCGAGGACAGAGGATGCCTGAGCCCGCAGTCCCCCACGGAGACCTTGGAGGGCAGGGGTGCACTCTAGGATGAGGGAGGGGTCAGGTCCTGCCCGTGTGGCCTTGGCCAGCTCTCCGAACCTCTCTAAGCCTCGGTTGTCCTTGGTGAGGCTCAGGGCCCACGGCTGCTCTGGAAGGAGGATGTGGCACCGGGCCCAGGGGTGGCCCTCACCCAGGCGCCTGAGATTTCTCGGGAGGCTGTGTTTGGAGCTTGGCCCCTGTGGCCTGAGGGTCTTGCTGTGGTCACAGACTCACACCTTTGCCGGGGGCTCCTGAGCCGTGGTAGTGAGGGGCGGGCAGTGAGGTTTGGGCATAGGTGAGGCACACAGGTGTGCCAGCCTCAGATGGCACACCAGCGGACCCGGCACCTGTGTCTGGGCACCGTGCGCACAGGCGTGGCGTGGGTCACCGCCGTCCCGGGGCCTCGCGGTCCTCATGACGATGGGGTGGGGAGCATGCGTCCCCTGCGTGACTGCATGAGGGGCAGGCTGTGACTTTTCTCCCCTCGCCCAGGATGGAGGCCTCGTGCCTGGAGCTCGCCCTGGAGGGGGAGCGTCTCTGCAAGGCCGGGGACTTCAAGGCGGGCGCGGCCTTCTTCGAGGCCGCGGTGCAGGTGGGCACTGAGGACCTGAAGACGCTGAGTGCCATCTACAGCCAACTGGGCAATGCCTACTTCTACCTGAAGGAGTACGCCCGGGCGCTGGAATACCACCGGCATGACCTGCTGCTGGCCCGGTGAGCGTGGCCGCCCTGCCTCAGCGAGCTCAGCTCCAAGGGACCCGAGCGGGTGCCATGGACCTGGGAGAAGGCCTGTGGTCTGTCTGTCCGTGTGTGGGCGTGGCTGTGGCCTGCTATCCCGAGCGTGTCCGTGCGCGTGGGCCTGCCTCTGGGACTGGGTGGGGGGGGCGACCACCTGTGCTTCTGAGGGTCTCCACTCCCCTCTGGCCTCCAGGCCTTGGCTCAAGCTGCTTGCTCTCACCCCCGAACACCCTCCCTTGCTTGTCCCCCACCCCTGCTCCTCCTTCACGTTGCAGTCACCACTCCGAGGCCCCGGGGGCCCCCTGAGAGGGAGTGGAGCTTCTTGGGGCTCCCGCCAGCCGTGCCCACAGGCCCTTCTCCGGCCGGCGAGCCCCAGACGGTGTCCCCAGCACCCAGACAGCTTGTTGAAACTTATTCACATGGCCGGGTCCCCCCCTCCTCCCTGGCTCTCCCAGTCTCCATCCGGGCGCCTCCCCAGACCTGGAGACCTGCAGGCTGGGCCCCGCAGAGAAGTGACCCCAGCTGGGCTCCCTGCCCAGGGGGCTGCCTGAGGGGGCCCTGCCCGCCAGCCTCAGGACCCCTGCCCAGCACTGCCCCACTCAGCCCAGGGCTGGTCCTGCCAGGCCAACCCCACCCTTGCCCAGGCTCCCTGCTGAGTGCAGCATCCTGAACCTGGCCCTCAGCCTGGCCGCTCACTGCTCCCTGCCCTCCAGGACCATCGGTGACCGCATGGGGGAGGCCAAGGCCAGCGGGAACCTGGGCAACACACTCAAGGTCCTGGGCCGCTTTGATGAGGCTGTCGTCTGCTGCCAGCGGCACCTGGACATCGCCCAGGAGCAGGGGGACAAGGTCGGTCAGCGTCTCGCTGGGGGGCGGGCGCCCCCAACCTATGGCCCCATGCTGTTCCCCGTGGGAGGCAAATGGGAGGGTGGCCCACCCCAGCTGCCCAAGCTAGAGTCCCTAGCCCCCCCATCTTCCGTGTCAGCCCTTCCTCTTACTGACCCCCCCGCTCTGGGCTCCAGAGGTACACTGGGTGGCGTGGCAGCCAGGGATGGAACAGCTGTGGGCCCAGGCCTGTGCGGACACTTGACTGCCCTGCTCTGTGACCTCCCTCCGTGACCCTGTGGGGTCAGCACAGACAAGGAAATAGGATGACTCTCCCCTGGTCACAGCTCAGGGGGGCCAGGCCCGGCTGGGAGCCCCTTCCTCCCTGCCCGGGCAGCAGAGACGAGAGGGTGCCCGCACCAGGCGTGGCCGCACCTCCCCTGCTGAGTCAGTCACTCGGGGTGTCCTCGGAGAGCGGCCATCACCTGCGAGCCCCCCCAGGTCCTTGCCTCGGGGGCCACAGGGACCGGGGCCAGTGAGCTCCTCGGGGGCCAGGTCTGCAGAGGGTCCCCCAACCTCGGTGCCACCCCCAGGTCGGGGAGGCGAGGGCGCTGTACAACATCGGCAATGTGTACCACGCCAAGGGCAAGCAGCTGTCGTGGACCGCCACGCAGGACCCCGGGCACCTGCCGCCCGATGTCCGGGAGCCGCTGCGCAGAGCCTCCGAGTTCTATGAGTGAGTGGGGCGGGCCACGGTGTGTCCACGCGTTCCGTAGCACTTCCTGAGCCCCTGCTGCCGGCCACGGGGTGGGGCAGTCGCCCCAGGCACAGAGCGCCCACATCTGGGCCATCAGCTCTCCTTCCCCACCCCCAACCTGCACCTGCCCTCAGCGTCTGGTGGGGTCCCCCAGGCCCCCGGCGTCCCCCACACATCAGTCATCCACAGCAGCGTGGAGAAGCCAGCGTGGTGCTAGAAAACATTCAGCTGCAAGAAGGCCAGGGACGTCGGGCTGAGCGTCTGTTTGTGGGAGCCTCCTGGGGCAGGCGAGCCCCTGACTGAGCCTCGGAGCGCAACGGCACCCGCTGGGGCACACTCTTTCTGGGAGGAGCCGAGCGGAGGCCGCCGGCTCATCACCCTCTAGCCTGGGTGGGTGGGTGGTGGGTCATGGGGCCCCTGCTTCCCGCGCACTGAGAGGGACATGGCTCAGACAGATGCGACCCCCAGGAGGAATCTGTCCCTGGTGAAGGAGCTGGGCGACCGGGCGGCCCAGGGCAGGGCCTATGGCAACCTAGGCAACACCCACTACCTGCTGGGGAGCTTCATGGAGGCCACGGCCTTCCACAAGGAGGTGAGTGCCGTGGGGCTCCCCAGCCTTCTTGCTTGGTCTGTGCTTGGTGCGGGTTCCCGGGCTGCCCTCTCTGCACACGCAGACGTTGGGCTGGCTGCCCTGGGCGGGGGGGCTGCGTCTGCCATCCACCTCGGTCCTGGGGCTGCTCTGTGACCACCCAGGTCTCGGGTCTGTGTCCTCAGCGCCTGGCCATTGCTAAGGAATTTGGAGACAAGGCGGCCGAGAGGAGGGCCTACAGCAACCTGGGGAACGCCCACATCTTCCTGGGGCGCTTTGACGTGGCCGCCGAGTACTACAAGTAGGCAGGCCTGCCCGCGCGCCCCCAGCCGCCCAGCCCAGCCCGGGGGAGGGGGGCCCACCTGGGCACCAGCCTAAGGTCAGAGGTGAGCCTGACCTCCCAGCCTCCCCAGGGGCCAGGTGGGGGGGGGGTCTGGGCCACCCCAGAAGGGCAGACTGACAAAGCCCATGTTCTGGGACTGCCAGGGACAAGAAGAACTACCATGCCCTTCGCTCGGTAAGTGCCGGCAGAAGCTGCCGTGTGCCGGGGACACAGCTGGTCTTGGCCGAGGACCTCCCAGGGCCAGCCGTTGGGGAACCCCAGGGCTGTCTTTGTTCTCCACGATGGCTCTGGGGTGCTGATATAATCGCTCTTGTGTGGACTCAGAGGGTGAAGACCACGTGGGCTCTTGGGCGTCCCTGGCTTGTGCTGGGATGCTCTGTGAGCCGTCTGCGTCCTGGCCTGAGTCGCAGAGACTGGGTCACCAGCCCCGGGTCCTGTGCTGAGCCCTGACACCCTGAGTCAGGACCCCGAGCTGGGGTATGCTGTCCTCCGGTCCTCTGTGGAGACGCCTGTGGGACCCTGGGGCTGAGGTCACTGAGCAGGTGGACTGCATCGCCATCGCCCACTGTCCACCCCTCAGATGGGGGCCCCCCAGAAAAGGGGGTGCTGGAAATCCTCCTCCTTGGGGCTGACCCTCTGCCCTCTCTGCAGGAAGACGCTGCAGCTGTCCCGGCAGCTCAAGGACCAGGCGGTGGAGGCGCAGGCCTGCTACAGCCTGGGCAACACGTACACGCTGCTGCAAGACTATGAACGCGCGGCCGAGTACCACCTGCGCCACCTGCTCATCGCCCAGGAGCTGGCTGACAGGTGCGCGTGGCGAGGACACAGGGACGCGCAGGGTCCGGCCTGGACCTGGGGGCTCCAGACGGTCCTCGTGGCCTGAGCCGCAAGCTGCTCCCAGCAAGGCCCCGCCCTGCCCCTGACCGCCGAGAGACTCTGTGCAGGGCAGCCCACCTGGCCTCGGCCTCCCTCCGCTGCGGGGTCACGCCGTCCACTAAGTGGGACCAGGAGAGACTGGGTGGGCGCTGGGCCGGCCACTTGTGGCGACCCTGGGGATGGGCTGGCCGGGGGTCGGGCCCCCGTCACCAGGTCCGTGCACCTCTCGCGGGGTGTGGGGCGGAGCGGGCTGCCCACGGGCCAACCTGTCGGGAGGCTCGAAGTGGCCAGCCCTTTTGCTCTCGTGGGTGAGACGCTTTGGAACCAGATGATGATGGCTGTGGATCATTGAGCGCGCAGAGCCCCTGGGCCTGCACTTGAGTGATTACATTTACATCTTGTGGTTTTTTTCACCTTAATTACAAGATTAATGATCTGAGGGACCCGCCCCCAAGGGTGGAGGGAGTCACGGGGGCCGGGGGCGGGGGGCGGGGGGGGGGAGCCTCAGCCAGTAGGGGGCGAGCAAGGCCCTGCCAGGAGCTCCAGGCCCGCCCACTGCGCTCCTGTCAGGATGGGCCGGACGACCCGGAGGTTGGTGGGCAGGCTGGCGGGCCGCGGGCTGCACGTGTGAACTCAGTTTCCCGCCCTGGCAGAGTGGGCGAGGGCCGGGCATGCTGGAGTTTGGGGAACGCCTACGTGTCCATGGGGAGCCCGGCACAGGCCCTGACTTTCGCCAAGAAACACCTGGAGATCTCCCAGGAGGTGAGCTCGGCCTGCCCTGCGGCCAGTCCCCAGCCGCTGCCTTCGCTGGCCTGGGAGGCCCCCAGGCGCTGCCCAGCCCACCTGAGACCAGCCAGGTGCCTCTGTGCCCTCTGGCTCCTCCCTGGACGCTCCTCCATCCCTTCTAGGGTGTCGTGCGCTGGGTGTGCCTTCAGAGGCCCTGTGGCGGCTTATCTGCTGTAGCCAGGGGGTGGGGGAGGGGAGCAGGGGGTCTGTTTTCCACCCGTAGAGCGTCAGCACTGCCTGTGCGCGGGCCCATGACGAGGTCCTGTGTCCCCCGAGGGAACCCGGCCAGGCCAAGGTGGAAATGACCTGCCACGGGCAGCCCAGGGCCACAAAGGCATGGCCGCCCCTGGGCTTTCCCCCCTGGAGCCCCCCAGCTGGACACCTTCCTGGGGATGGTAGGCAGGGTCTTCAAGGGCCGGTCCACCCAGGACCCTCCTACTACGGTCAGGTTGTCCCGGGTGGCCTCCAGCCTCCCAGTTCCTAGCCTGTCCCCTTCCTATACCTCGGGGTCCCGTCCTCCTTTGGCCCCAGTGACGTCACATCCCCCCGGCACACGCCCAGCACACTCCCAGACCCACCGGAGCCCCATGCCTGTTGTGGGCAAGACCCATAGGAACCCAGGTGGTGGGGCAACGGGGACGCTTGGGTCAGGAGAGCCCCCCAGCAGGGCCGGCCCCCACGGCCCCCTGAGCAGAGGCGGGAGCACGCCAGTGGCCCCAGGGCTCCATTCGAGGTCCGGCTGTGGCCTCCCACCATTCGGCTTGTTCTTGGGTGGTGCCCTCACTCCTCTGCAGCAGGCTCCTCCTTTTGAGCCTCTGCTCTGAGCTGGAGGCCTGGACGGGGCCGGAGGGGTGCATGGGAGGCTCCAGGGACTGAGAAAAGGCTGAGTCTGGGGCAGGCCCCCCGCCTTTGGGAGTGGCACAGGGCTGGCTGCCTGAGGCCCCAGGCGTTCCGGGCGTGTGAGGGGGGCTGCCTGGGGCCCATGTGGCCACCCTTACCCAGGGACAAACACCCAGACTCCATCCTTGAGGCATAGTGAGGCCTGGTTCCCTTGGAGGCCCAGGGCTCAGGGCCAGTCTGCCGGAGCCTCCCAGCCCACCTGCCCACTAACCTGGCCCTGCTTGGCTGTAGATCGGCGACCGCAACGGGGAGCTCACAGCCCGCATGAACGTGGCGCAGCTGCAGCTGGTGCTGGGCCGGCTGACCAGCCCCGCGGCCACAGAGAAGCCGGACCTGGCTGGTTACGAGGCCCAAGGTGAGCTCCCAGGCTGGGTGGGCAGGGGTGTGGCAGGAGGGCCACCTGGGGTGCTTGGGCTTCTGGGGGCAGTTTACCAGGACGTGGCCTCTGCCCCCAAGCAGGAGAATGTCGGACAGAGCTGCCCAGTAAGGGTGGTCCGTCCCTGGGGGTGTCTGCATCGGCACCGCTGCTCGGCCCTGCTCCAGAGCGCCCAGTAGGGGTGAGAGGTGACCGGGTGTCCAGGGTGCTCAGGACACAGACGGAGGGGCCCTGTTTCCCCGGGTCAAGTCAGGAGTCAGGAGATTGGAAAGCAGGGGGAGAAAAGTGTTCAGGGGCAGAGACAGTGTGGACAAAGGCGTGGCCTGAACGTGAGGCCTGCAGGCCTGTCCTTCCTGGTGTCTGGGGCAGCGAGGGCCTGTCGTCACCCTGAGCCCCCCTGGTTTATCACCTGGTGACACCATGGCCGACAAGGAGGACGAGGAGAGGGCGCGCACTGCCCCTGTCTCGGTGCTCCACACGCTCCGGGCCAAGGGCTGGGCTGGGGGACCGGAGGGGGAGGCCGCGTCAGCCAAGAGGCGGAGGAGAGCAGTGTTCGGGGTGCTAAGCAGGTGAGGCCCGGGATGAGCCAAGGCAGCTGTAATGACCTCATTCACGGGCTGCCGGTCGCCCCATACAGGTCAACACTGTTAGGCGCACAGGGGCACGCAGGAACAGAATGTTCCTTGCAAAGCAAATGGATAAAAAGTAGGGGGTCCAGGGAGGGGGGGCCACCCTGAGCTGGCTTCCCAAGTGGCTGTAGGTGGGTGTGGGGCAGGCTCTGAGCAGGGAGCTAGCTGCCCCCTCCCTACCTGCACGCACCCCAACTTGTGGTTCTTGAGTTTTGGGGGAGTCTGGCCCCAGTCCCCTCGTGGCCGTGTCCCCGGGGGTGCCTGCCCTGCCCCAGCCTCCAGAGCTTCAGGCCTGCTGAGGAGAAGGCCGGGGGAGGCTCCAGGTTGTGGTGGAGGGGCTGCCGCGTTTCCCTGCCTAATGCCGGGGGTTTCTGAGCCTGGCCTGTCCCGGGAAATGGGGGGCACGCGTTGCTCCCACTCGGGGTGAGCACAGGAGTGAAGGTGCAAAGCCCTCTGGGACCCCCAGGCACCCTGTTTTGGGGTGCTGTGGCTGAAGGGGGTGGGGTGGAGGAGGGCTCCCCCTTCACCCCCCTACCCTGCCCCAGGATGTGTCAGACAGTGTCGACCCTTTGGGTGGGGTTTTTCTGAGGGTGGGCAGCTCTGCTTGGAGCCCCTGGCCCTGGAGGCCCCCTCTGAGGAAGCCAGCAGCAAGTGGGGGCAAGGCTGGGCCGGGCTTCTGGAAAGGCTCCCACGGGGGCGCAGCCAGCCCCAGGTTCTCCTGCCATTTTCCCTCTTTTCTGAGCTGGGGAAAGGCGGGGCACATCACGGGTGAACGGCTGGGCTGTGCTGGGAACAAGGCAGCTTCTGTCCTCCCCAGGCCGGCTCTGCTGCCCTGCCCCGTGCCCAGACCCTTCCCAGCCAGGGCCCCTGGAAGCCCCCTCCCCCGGCTGCCGGCGCTACACGGGCCGATCTCCAGAGCTGCCCGCTCAGGCCATGGAGGCAGGTGTGGGGGTCCTGGGCCGCTCTGGGGGCCTTCAGGCCCTGCAGTGCTCCTGCTGCAGGAGGGCGGACACCCTGAGTCTGGGCAGCCCTGGAGGAGACCCCTGCTCAGGTGAGCCTGGCAGGGGCAGGGCCTTGTGGAGGGGGCACCACAGGGCTCTCCTGCAGGGGCAGGATCACTCGCTCTCTGATTCCATGAATGCGCACGGAGCCTGGGTGGCAGCCTGGCCCAGTTTCCAGAACTGACCCTTTGGGGTAGGGATGGGGCACGTGTGTGTACAGCCTGTCAGTTTGTGGGGGGTGCTGAAGGGGGCCGGGGGAGTGCCAGTTTGTGGGTTAACTTTACCAGCCTTGCAGCCCCCATCCCAACAGAGACCCCAGAACGAGTCTGGGTGGACGTGGGCCCCTCCCTGCCACTGCTGCCTGGGCCTGGGTCAGTCCCCCAAGGTCTCCTGCTGTGCCATGCCCCTGCCCTCTCTGGTGAGGGGCCCAGGGTGGATGGGTTTGTCAGATGGAGGTCCCACTACACCCACCTGGGACGCGGAAGCATGATCAGTTCATAAGCGGATGGAGCCAGCCCTGAGCCCTGGGGAGCTGGGCCTGGCTATCTTCTGTCCCACAGGGTATGGGCCGTCCATGGACACTGTGTGTGGCCTCCGTAGCGGACTGGGATGTACAGAGTGAATGTCTGAGCCACAGTTTCGGCTTCTGGCTCTGGCTAGAAGCCACAGTTTTGGCTTCGCCCAGTCCTGGCTAGCTGACCCCGTGATTTGACCCAGCTGTGCCCCATGGTCCTGGCCTGGGAACTGGGTCCACTGTTGTCCTGAGGATAGTGCCTGGCAGGGATGAGGGCGCTCCCTGGGGAGGGCTGAAGATGTGGGCGCCTCCCTGTCCCGCTGCGCACTCAGCACGCGGCCTGCAGCCCATTTGCAGGCCAGGCCCCTGTGACACGCAGCTGAAGACAGGGCCCCCGGGGGTCCCAGCTGTCCTCACGTCTGTCCCTTCTCTGGCTGCTCCTGGCTCGACCTTCCGGGGCTTGCCAAGTGGGCCTGACCCTGGCTCTGCCCCTCCAGGCCCTGTGACTGTGGCTGGAGGTCTCTTTTCTTGAGCCCCGGTACCCAGAGTCTTGGGAGGGCAGCCGGGCGTGACGGTACCTGGGGAGCCACAGGCAGGGCCCCACGTAATAAACAGGAAACTGCCTGCTCATCATCAGGCGGTGAGACTGGCCAAGGCGGACAGAGGAGACGAGTGTGTGGCAAACAGTAGTGAACGGATAACACGCTACAGGTGTTGGGGAAGAAGGAAGAGCCGTGAGGCTGGGTGTGAGTGTGCGTGGGCCGTGTGGGGCCGCCGTCTCCGTCAGCTCGGGCTGCAGAACGGAGCACCGCAGAACAGGCGGCTTAAAAATACGGGTATTTACTTCCGATGCTTCTGGAGGCTGGAGGTGAGAGAGCAGGGAGTCAGCAGGGTGGGGTCTGGGGTTGGAGGGAGCTCTGTGGTGTTTTCTTATAGGGGCACCCACCCCAACACTGGGGCCACCCTCATGACCTCGACTCAACCCTGATCACTTTTCAAGGCCCCGCTTCCTAACGTTATCACGTTGCAGTGTGGGTCTTCGACATGGAACGTAGGGACACAAACATTTGGTCCATAGCAGTGACATCTGAGCAAAGACTTGGAAGGGGAGGAGGGAGTGAGCCTGAACTTAAATGGAGGACAGCCGTGCAAAGGTCCTGGGGCCTGGGTAAGCCTGGCTGGGAGGAGCAATGCAGGGGCGGGGGGGTGGCTGGGAGGAGCAATGCAGGGGCGGGGGGGGGGGGCTCCTGTTCTGTGTAAGTCCCTCCCCATGCCAGGGGGCCCCTGCAGGGTGAACAGAGGAAGAAGATCTAACTCAGGCCCTGCGGGCATCTCTCTGGCCCCACCCCAGCATGGACAGGGGGCAAAGGGAGCAGGGAGGCTGGCAAGGTGCTGCTCGGATCCCAGCAAGATGAGAAGGGGTCAGATTTTGGGTCTGTTTTGAAGGTGGAGCTGCTGGGATTTGGGAAGAGATTGAAGGCAGGAAGGAGCTGGGGGACACAGCCAAGCAGTTAGAAAGCGGGTTTGCCCGCCTCAGTGGGACAAGCTGCACACGGGAGGGGCACATCGCGAGCCTGATAGGGCAGAAATGGACGATGACGAGGGTGCTGGTCAGACTCAGGCGGGAGTGGGTGGTGCTCAGGGAAGTTTCCAGACCTTGCCCTCTGGGGTGGGAGGGACGGGAAGTGCGCTAGCTCCAGCCTGAATGCCCCAGTGAGGGCAGCCCGCTCTCCAGACAGAGGGTGCATTTAGCTCAGGGGGCCATGAGGGGGCCCGCCCCAGAGCCGGGCACAAGCTGGGTCTCAGAGGGGCCTTTCAGCCTCCACCGCGGCCTGGGCCTGACTGTCCAGCCAGGCAGGGCCCAGCAGACAAGGTGGGGACATCGAATCAGGACCCCGGGTATCAGGGAGCAGCCAAGGAAGGGGCGGTCAGCCGGCCCGTGGCGGGAGATGGAACCAGCTTGTTGCTGGCTGTGGTGAGTAAAGGGGCCACGCACAGTGGCCTGCCCGTCCTGACAGGGCCACTCGGCTGTCCCCGGAACCAAGGTGCTCCTCCATTACTGCCCCAGCCGGGCGCCGCCCCCAGGCACCAGTCGGTGCGGGACGGATCCTACTGTTTCTTCAGAGCTGCCCTTCTCCAGTCCGGGGGGGGCTGGACGGTGCCGGGGTGGGTGCCCTTATGAGGAAACAAGCAGAGGGGAGCCCCCTCTGGGCCTGCTCCAGCTCATTCGGCCGCACAACACGGGGCCAGGCTGCGTGCTCAGAGACGGCGCTCCCTGGCTTGGCACCTGGGCAATGCTTGCTGGCCAGGGGCTGTGTGCAGGGGGCCGGGGCAGGCTTGGCACTAACCATGGCAGCTGAAGGGATGGGGGAGGGGCGGCGGACAGCCCCAGATCCTGGGCCCAGGAAGCCACTGGCCGCCGTCTCCTGGTCAGGCTGCTGCAGCTGTCCCCTCCCTGGATTCCCGGGACAGCCACCACCGACGCCCTCCTCCGAGGACCACCGCTTTTCCACCCAAGGCCTCTAGAGAGTGGGGAACAGGGTGTGGCTTCCTCAGAACCCGGAGGCCAGGACAGGGAGAAGGGCTGGACACCTGCCCCGCTCGTAGGAAGCCCTGGGCGTTTGGTTTGGGCTGGCCTGAAGGACGCCCTGAACCAGCCCCTCTCCCTCCGGAGACCGTGTCTCGGGCAGCGGGCATGGGCCCAGGGTGGGGTCGGGGTGCCATGCTGAGGGCTCGCTGCCGCTCTCTGCTGTGGGTGTCACACGTGGAGCTCAGCGCTGTGCTGGGGTGGCCACGGAGGGCCGCGTTCCTCGCCATGCAGCCCGCAGGCGTCCACAGCACACCAGGCCCTGTAAGATGCTTCCCACGCGTGTTCCCTCTGCATTGCTGGTGACAGGCCCACGGGTCCGGTCTGACTGGTCACTGAGCTTGAGGAAGGGTAGTGGGTCCAGGGTCCGGTGCTGCCAAGACAGGACCCCTGGAGCATCCGCCCACACCAGAGGCCTCGTTCGCTCTACCTGCCGCGTTTCCTTGCCTCGCACAGCCCCCCCTTTGCGCAAGGGCCCCTGGGGCACCCAGTGGGTGTGCAGCTGGAGGGGCGCTCGGCAGTGGGAGGACCTGGGCTGCCCATGTGCGTGTAGGTTGAGGGGTGAACAGAGTGCCACGGATCAGGGTCTGAGGCCCCATCTGCATGGAGGTAGGAAGGGCATTCCAGGAGAGGACTGCACAGGGGCCGGTGGGGAGGCCCCAGGCACGGGCAGGAGCTCAGACACTGGGCCTGTGGGGAGTTCCAAGGCCAGATCCCGCCCAGGCCCTAGAGGGTCTGCCCCGCTTCCACGCCTGACTACTTGTGCAGCCGGGGGGTGTAAGGCCATGCAGACACCGCGTCTGTCTCCATCGGGGACCATGAGATGGGAAGTTCCCCTGCCAGCCCCCAGAGTGCAGGCTGACAGCCTGACCCTTCCCGGAGAGCCCTGGCCCGGGCCAGCCCACCACTCGGCCAGGGGTCAGTGCCAGACTGACCGGGCCTGCTGTCTTCCAGGTGCCAGGCCCAAGAGGACACAGAGGCTGAGTGCAGAGACCTGGGGCCTGCTGAGGCTCCCCCTGGAGCGGGTGAGTGGGGCTCAGGGCGGGCGGCTGGGGCCCCTGGGGCCGGAGGGGCAGCCGCCTGCCGTTAGAAGCGGAGCGCGGCAGCGGGTTCCGGAGGCTGGTGCAGTGCTGGCCAAGCTGCCCCTGCCCACCCCGGCTCTTGTCTGTACCCATCCCCACCACGGGAGACCAACGTGCCCTCTGCAGCCTGAGACGCTGGGCCAGCCATCGGCCCCCAGAGAGGCCCCCACAAGGCCCTGTCCCCTCCCACTTCATCCCGGGGTCCTACCAGCTGTGTCCTTACACAGTGCAGACCCCCAAGTCCCCAGTGTGCTGGCGGCCCCCACTCCTGTCTGCTCCCTGCCCACTCAGACTCTGCCCCGGGGGGAGCAGCTAGGCCTCGGCAAACCCCAGCCAACTGGAAGCTGGGCAGGATAGGGCTCCAGGCCCACTCTCTACCTGCCAGAGGTGGGTGCTGTGTAGCCCTGGGGGAGTGAGCTAACCTCTCTGAGCCTCTGGGTCCTCCAGTGGGGCTGGGTTCAGTCGGGGGATCTGTTGGGGAACAAGGCTCAGGGCTGCCGTGGTCACTCATTGCTCAGCGTGGGGCCAGCCGTCTAGCTCCCAGCCCCTCCAGCACCCTGCCCTGCCTCTCCTCCCCACCCAGGCCCTCACCTCCTCCTGCCCCGACCCCTGAGTGCCTAGCTGTGTGTCTGTCGACAGGGCCCTGCATCCGCCAGCCCCCCTTAGGGTCCTGCGCCAGGGAGCTGACAGCCTCGCCCATGCCTGGCCTTCCTCCCCTCCCCAGGAGCAGAATGGAGACAGCCACCAGGTGGGGGAGTGGCGGGGGCCAGGCAGGGACGTGCTCCCTCTCCCCATGAGGAGCAGGAAGTACCAGGAGGGGCTGGAGGCTGCTGAGAGGCCCCGAGAGGGCAGCCACTCCCCGCTGGACAGCGCGGACGTCCGGGTGCAGGTGCCTCGCACGGTAGGCGACTTCTCGGGTGCCATCCTGTGCAGCAGCCCTGGGCCGGGCCGGGCCCCCCACCCCCCGGGGGCAGAGGCCATGGCCGTGTGCCGCCCCCAGTCCTGAGCGCAGGGCATTCGGTGCAGAGACAGCATGCCACCAGTTGCATCCGGCCTTGGCAAGGCCCAGGCACGGAGAAACTGGACCGGAGGCCTCGCCGATGGGGTTCTGTAGCACAGCCTCAGGGGGGCGCAGGCCCTTGGGCCCGGCCGGCAGCCCTGTCCGGGTACACAGCATTCAGAGGTGGACGGACAGCCGGGGAGCTGGGGGAGGGAGGGATGGGCTGGGGGTCGGATTCAGACCGGTGGGACAGAGCAACGGGGGTCTCCGGCTCCTGGCAGGTTGTCCCCCTGCGGAAGCTGGCCAGGGTTTGGGAGGCCCAGCCAAGCCCAGGTTCAGAGGTCAGCCTAGAATCCCCCTTCCCCCCCATGCAGAACACCTGGGTCCAAATCTCTGGGAATTAGTCTAAAAACAGTTTCCTCTGAGGGCTTAATGAGCACCTTCCCAGCCTTTGAGGAGCGTGGGCGCCGTGCTGGGTATTCTTAGCCCCAGATGTCTGCTGTGCACCCATCTTTCCCACGAGCCTAGGAGGGCCTCTGCCAACCCCATTTGGCCCCGGCACGGCCCTCCAGCCTGCCAGCCAGGGTCAGTGTCCGGGCAGTGAGAGGTGACGAGAGGCCGCAGGAGAGTGGGGCTACCGCCCACACTGTGTGTTTGGGGCCCCCAGCCCTCAGGGCAGGGCCCTTGCCACCATCACACGGGGCTTTGGGGCCTGAGAAGGTGTGGCTGGGTGAGGTCGAGGGCCCCGGGAGCTCCTCCTGGGGCAGGACATGGGGAGTGGGGCTGGGTTTGCCCCAAAGGTCGGGGTCCACCCAGAAAGTGCCTGGTAGGGGAGGGTCCCAGATGCCAGGGAACCACAGCAGGCTTTGGAACAGGAAGGCCTTTTCCACGTGGTAACCTGGCCCTAGCCGCCTTGGCGGCGGGGGGTGGGGGGGGGTGTGCCTTCTGCCAAATGTGAATGGTAGCCAATGCTCAGGCTTCCACACGTCATGCCTTTACAGCAGTCCCAAGAGGGGAAACTGAGGCACAGGGCAGTGGAGAAGGTGGCCTGAGGGCACCCAGCTTGGAATGGTGGAGCTGGGGTTCCAAGGCCGGGGTTAGCTCCTGGAGCCCCAGCTCTGCTCCTCGGAGATGTAGCAGGGCTCCGGGCCATGGGGTCGCCTTTGGAGGAAATTCCTATGGCAGAGTGCCAAGGCTGGCCACAGCTGGAGGCCTGGACCCCAGTGGCAGACTGGTCCCCCTGCCCTGAAGACATTGGCCCAGCTCCCTGCTGTCAGAACTGTGGGCTGGCCCTCCTCCCAGGGCTCTGAGCTCCCTGTAGGAGCGGGACCCAGAGTGCCCTGGGGGCTCCACATCCCCATCCCATCCTCGCCTCCTGCTGAGGCTCCTAGCCAGTTCCCCCAACACCCCAGGGTCGGCCCCCACTGGGCCCCCAGCCAGCCTGAGGAGGGTTGTCCTGGGGGCCGGCCAGAGGCCGAGGCTCCACAGACCGCCCAGTGCCTGGAAGGGACCCCGTGGTGAACGGCAGGGGCGGGGAGGGTGCCGTGGGCAGTGGTGGCCCCTGGGGCCGCTGTGTGGGGAGTGGCTGCACGACCCGTGCCCGTGGGAGAGGCCAGCATCCTTCTGGCTTCTTGGGGGGCTGTGGCGGCCCCGGTCTCGGGAGTCGGGGCTGAAGAAAGAGGCCGCTTCTCCTGGGCTGACCCAGCTTTGGAAGGAAGCCGGGCCCCTGTCAGCAGGAACAGTGCTCCCCAGACAGGTTCCATCGCCCTCGCCCCTCTGGCCTGACCACCCGTGGGCCGGAGCAGGAGCCCTCTGCGCTGGAAATAGTCTCTGAATGTTTACAGAGCGTGTGCGTGCGCGTCTGTGCCTCGTGCATGAGTGTGCGCCCGCCGGAGCGAGGGAGTGCAGTGGGGGGGGCCGGGGCGGGGATGGCGCCCCCCCCCGGGGGGGCCTATTTAAGCGCTGAGATGACAGGGACGGCACAGACGCCACACGGCCGGGCTCGGGGACAGTGAGTGGTGCGCAGTACCTGGCCCCTGCTGCTGGAGGGGAGCTGCGGATCCAGCGTGAGTGTGGGGCCCCGGGCGTGGGGAGGCTCGGGGAGCACTCGGGCCGTGTGAAGCTGGATGGGGCGGGGGGTGGGGCGGAGCAGAGCTGTCCTCCTGGGGCTGTCAGGGTGGGCTCCAGCACCTCTGCTCCAGCCCAGCTGTCTCCCCCAGGCAGGCAGGGGTGCGAGGAGTTGGCGAGACCCAGGGCTGGAAGTCCTGCAGGCCAGAAGGAGCCCGAGTCAGGGGGCAAAGGAGAGTCTGGGACCCAGGGTGGCAGCCTACACGAGGGGAGCAGGGCCTCACCCTGCACACCTGTGGCCTCAGCCCCACATCCCCCCCAAACGAGGGGAGCCCCAGCCCTTCACAGGTGGCCCAGACAGCTCTGCTCTGGGGCCCTCTCTGCCCCACCCCAGCTACAGGGGTGATGAGGCCAGGAGAAGCTTCTGGGCAAACAGCACCTACTTCAGCTCCTTGAGCCCCGAGCTCAGCCCAGGGGAGGCTGGAAGAGTGTGGGTGCCCATGTGTCTAGAGAAGAGGAGCCCCAGGGCCACACCTTTTCCAGGAGGGGCCCTGGCTCCATTCACTGGCCCACAGTCCACCTGGGGTCCCCTGCAGGGGGTGGTGCTGTGCTCACCCCCACCCTTGGCTGAGCCTAGGGCCCCAAGGGACCCGTGAACAGACCTTGACCTTCTGGGGAGGCACCTGCACAGCCCCCACCAGGGCAGGGCTGATGCGCAGCCCGGAGCACCCCGCCAAGTGCAGCCCCCACCCCCACCAGGGCCCGTTTGCACTCAGCACCAGCTTTCAGTTTGCTCCGGGCTCCGCAGGACAGCAGAGCCCTGAGTTGGGGGGATCCTGAACTACCCCAGCCTTGGCTCTGGGCCTGCCCTGGGGGGACAGGGGTGGGGTCTCTGTCCTCCGAGCTGCCAGCTGCTGGCCCAGCTCATGGCACGGGCTGTGTCGGGACCACCCACTCAGCTGCCCCTTCCTGGGTCACTCTTGGCCTTCGGGGACCGTGCCGCCCTGGGGGCCTAGGCTGGGCCTGTCTGGGGGGGGTCCCCAGCCTGCCCCTTGCTTCCTTGTGGCCTTGGAGGTGTGCAGGCTCCCTTGCCCCAGTATCCACCTCTGCAGCGGGCTGGTAAGGGGTCGTCAGGAGATCTGGGACCTAGCCAGCAGAGAGGTGGACAGGCCAGGGCTGGGCAGGGGGCACTGGCATCAGAGGGGAGGTGAAGGTGGCCTCTGGAAGCTGCCCCATCCACCAGTCAGCCCTCAGGGCCCTGGACCAGACGTGGTGAGGCTGGTGGGGGGACCAGCCGTGGCCCTGCCCTCCAGCCTCCCCTCCTATGGATGTGTAAACTGAGGCCCAGAGGGGGAGTGTGTTTGCCAGTTGGGACTCAGCCAGGTCCAGTGGCCTGGTCTCCCACTTCCCATTCCCCCCTCCCTCTGAGAACCACCGTCCCCTCCCATGATGGTCCCATCAGTGGGGTTTGCCTAGACCTAGCAGGTGGCCCCTGGGTCAGCCCTCACCACCACCCAGGCTGCACACTGATGGCATCTCCCAGAGTCTCTGTGCTCCCAGTGTGTCCAGGCTCTGCCCCCCAGCCACCCAGAGCAGACCCTGGGCACCTCAGCCAGCATGCAGAGGGAGAGGCTGGGGGATGTTGGCACCTTCTCTTTAGCCTGAACACCCCACACCCGGGGTCCTGGCCGCCACACATCTGTCCTCTGGGCCTGCCCACGGGTCTGGCCCCCAAACCCCAGAAGAGGTGGGACTAGGGTAGAACAGAGGAGCCCTCACCTCCCCCAACTGTGGCTCCTTGCCTTTGGCGATATGACTTGACTTTGCTGGCCCCGGATCCCTCACCACCACTTGCCAGGGCCCTGGCACAGACCACTGTAATACGTAAAACGGGCAGCAGGGCTTCCTGCCTACAGGGTCTAGTCACGCACTCACTACTGGTTGATTTGTCCATTTGGCAGACACCGGTGAGTGCTGTGGTGGGTGCCTGGGCCCCAGAAGGGCAGGCCCAGGTGGAGCTCATGGCAGCGGCTGACACAAGTGTGTGACAGAGTCCCATGGGGCAGGGGCTGGGGGGTGCGGGGCGCAGGGACGCTGCTGGGAAGCGGGCTGGGCGGGGAGCATTCCAGGGTAGCAGGGTGTGGGAGGACAGTGGAGGCCTGGACAGGGCTGATGCTGGGAGAAGGCTGGGCAGGGGGGGGCGAGGGTCCTGACCTCATCCCCGGCTGAGCAGCTCCCTCAGTGGGGTCCGGGGTCGAGGGCCTGGTGACCAGAGCCGCGCCACTGTGGCTGGGCCAGAGCCGGTGCCGACTGCTGCTGCCCACCCACTCCCCCAGAGCATCCCTCGGGCCCCATCCTCTGACGAAGAGTGCTTCTTTGACCTGCTGAGCAAGTTCCAGAGCAGCCGAATGGACGACCAGCGCTGTCCCCTGGAGGAGGGCCAGCCCGGGGCCGCCGAGGCCACAGCTGCCCCCACCCCAGAGGAGAGGGTCGGTGAGTATCCCCTGTGGAGCTCTTGTCCTTGGCTCGCTCCCTCCCTGCCCTGCACAGTGCCCCTGGGAGCCCTTGCTTCTGGGGGGCGGGGCACACCAGCTGCAGAAGTGCCCCCTGTCACCACCTCGTCCCCCGCCTCGCCCAAAGCTGCATCCTGGGAAGCATGTCATCACCCCCGCCCTCCAGAACATACCGTATCAGGGTGCATGGCGGGCTCGGGGCAGGCGGGGGAAGCCAGGCCTTCCTCCCGTCACCGAGCAGTCCCTGGGGGTGCGCGTGGGGCCTGCAACAGGGACAACCTTGGGCAGCTGGGGTCTGGGGCCAGCAGAGACTCCCCTGGGACTCCCATGCCCCTGGGCAGCGTGGAGGGCGGGGCTGGACTCGGCCTGACCCAGCCCGTGGGGGGCCCCCTCCCTCGACCTTGCCCCCACAGCCCAGCCCTCGCTGACGGCATCCCCGCAGACCGAGGAGCTCCTGGACCTCATTGCCAGCTCCCAGGGCCGCCGGCTGGACGACCAGCGGGCCAGCGTGGGCAGCCTGCCCGGGCTGCGTGTCACCCACAGCAACCTGGGCCGTCTGCGCGGGGACGGAGACCCACAGGAGCCGGGGGACGAGTTCTTCAACATGCTCATCAAGTGCCAGGTGGGCCTGCAGCTGGGGAGGCTGGGGGCTCTCACCGCGCCCCCCCCCCGTGCCCACCCCTGCCCCGAGGCGGCTGGTGGAGGCTCCTCACGCCCGTGGCGGCCCCTGGCCCGTCCGTCTCAGGCTGGCTCCGCCGGTGCCCCCAGGTGCTCAGACCTGAGGCCCCTTCCTGGGCGCCCCCTCCCGGAAGCCCTCCTCGTCGGGCAGGAGCTCCAGCAGGGGGGCTCCGTCGGGGTGGGGTCCGGCCCCCTGCCCCCCCAGGCAGGGCAAGACGGCAGAGGGGTTCAGGGACCCCGTGAAAGGCTGCAGGAGAAGCCGTGGCCTGGCTCACACGGGACGGTGCAGTTTCCAGGTGTGACCTTTATTCCCACAGAGCAGAGGAAAGCGCGGCCCTGGGCGAGTCTGAAAAGCCTCAAAACCAGCCCCTGGAGAGAACCCCCGAGCCCCTGGCCCATATGCCCGCACGCTCCAGCAGCTGCACCAGCTCCCAGCCCTCTGCTCCAGACCCTGCTCGGAAGCCCAAAGGCGCCCCCGGCCCCCTGGCCTGATGGCCTGATGGGGGCCCTGGGGAGCTCCGCGCCTCAGGCTCAGGGAGCTGCGGCTCCCAGTCCTGCCCCCGGGGCTCCTGAACACATCTCCGTCAGGTGGTGTTGGGCACAGTACGGAAGGCCGGCCAGCAGCCCCGTGCCCCGGGCCCGCTCACCCGGTGCCTGGCGGTTACTCAGCCCTCCCTCCCGGGGTGGCCTGCGCAGAGGCTCCGAGCACTGCCCGCGGAGCTGATCTTACCGGTAGTTGCAGGGAGAGCGGCTCGCTGGCCAGCAGCCCCTGCCTGGGTGTCATCCCTGAGACCACTGGGCCCACGTGCTAGGCCGGCCCTCCAAGGCGGGGGAGGCCCAAAGCTGCCCACCCACGTGTCTGTGTCCGCCCAGTCCTCCAGGATCGATGACCAGCGCTGCCCGCCTCCTGACGTGCTGCCCCGCGGCCCCACCATGCCTGACGAGGACTTCTTCAGCCTCATCCAGAGGGTGCAGGCCAAGCGGATGGATGAGCAGCGGGTGGACCTCGCCGGGAGCCCCGAGCAGGAGGTGGGCGGGAGCCCCGAGCCCCGGCAGCCGTGCCAGTCTGGTGCCAGCTAAGATCCTGCAGCCACAGCCAGGCTGGCCCCAGCCCTACTCGCGGCCTCGGGGCCGGGGGGCACACCGTCCTCTGTGACGCCCACGGCCCCGCGAGAAGCCCATTCCTCTGGAGGCCATGGCTGACTGCAGACCCTCTGGCCCTTCCCACTGTGGCAGATGCTGGGCACACCGCCCCCACGCTGTCCCCCTCCCAGGGTGGCAGGCTCAGGCTTTGGCTGCCCCGGCGGGTGGGCATGCCTCTGTCCTGGACCAGCTCTCAGGTGGGACATGGCTTTCTGCAGGCCTGCCCGGCCCGGCCTTCTCCCCGCCCCCTCCCCGCCCCCTCCCCGCCCCAGGTCCAGCCTGCAGCTTGTTGGTCCAGACCCTCCATGGCCTCTCCCTGCCCCGCCCAGCTCCATCCCTCCATCCTGCCCGGCAAATGTGAAAACTGCTGCCTCCCCTAAGCCCCCAAAGGCCGCTCTGAAGCCTTTGCTCTGCGGTCTGCCAGCGACATGGACGTTTCTTTCCTCCCAGAGGGGGTCCCAGGGATGACAGAGCAGACACACTTGCCCCAGGCCCAGGCTCTTGCCCTACCCCCCCCCCCCCCCGCCTCCTCTGGGCTGGAGAAGGTAGAAGCCTGTGTCAGAAAGCCTGGAGCCTGATGAGGCAGTGCATGCAGGCCAGGTGCCCCCACGCACGGTCGCTGGGCCCTGGCACTCAGCCCCCAGCCCCAGCTGGAGCCCAGTCCTGAGCAGGGAGGCAAGGGGAAGGGTGGGGATGAGCCGTGACACCCCTCAACTCCAAGCCCCGAAGCCCAGGGACAGAACAGTCCTGGTCTGGAATGCCAGCCAGCAACGAGGTCTGCTCCCCGACCACACCAGGGCCAGGGGCGGCCGGCAGAAGCTTGGGGGGGTTCAGCGCAGCTCAACCCTGGGTCCCCAAATGAGCACTTCCCAGCCCTCAGCTGGGAAGATGACATCACTGCCTTCTCCTGTGCGGAAGGTCCAGCCCCCACACGTCGTCAGCCCACGGGATTGGGCAGGAGACTGCCTTGGCTGGCCACCAGCCCTCTGGCGAGCCCCTGGCCCCATGCCACGACCCCACAGCCCCCGGGGCGTGGGGGGGCACCTCCTCCTCAGGTGGTGCCCCAGCTGGGCTCCTTGGTCTTTCTCTGAGGCTCTCCAAGCGTGGGGAGGCGGCCGGACCCCCGCCCCGCAGTTCAACCTGGGGGCCCTGGGCCTGCTGCGACCATGCTCTGAAGGGTGTGGGTGGGAGCCCGGGGGCGGGGTCAGAGGCCAGAACACAGGCTTCTCCTGGGCCGCCCCACATACTTGAATGTACATGCATATTTATTGCTCATGCGTGTTTGCCATGCTGTCAGTGGGTCCTTTCCAACCCAAGAGGTACATTTTCTTTCTTTTTCCCCAAAAAATAAAGTCTGCCAAGTGAATGCTGTCAGAATTAGTGCTAAGGATGAGGGGATGTTGGTCCTTTGGGGGGCCCCAGGTGACTGACCTTACCTGGGTAAGCAAGCCTGCAGCGTGCAAAGGGCCTGGGGCCACCACCTGCTCTAAGCCCCCCGCAATGGCACCAGCCAGCCACTTGGCGACAGGTTGGTTCTGTTGTTTTCAGCCCTGGGAGTGGCTGTCTGTCCTAACTGGACAAAGTCACACATTGTCCGGGCGCGCACTTGCCTTTCCAGGCCTGACTCCTCACGGGCTGCAGACCTGTGGCCCATCTGCCCGGGACCTGCTCGGGGCCCCGGAGCAAGGGAGGTGTAGAGCGCCCATGATCTCACAGCCCTGGCACCACCAGCCGATGAGTGCAATGGAGCCGTCTACAAAGAGGGGGAGCACACCCCCAAGCAGACACCCCAACCCCACAGCTGCTCTGTGGCACTGTGTCCCCAGGAGGACAGATGCGGGGCCTGGGAAGCAGGCACGGCAGGGGGTGCCTCACCTCACTTGTGGTGACCTGCTCGGCCTGGAGCACCCCACCTGACCGCAGGAGGCTGCACAGCAGGGTAGGGGTGGGGGGTCGGGAGAGGGGCATGGGGAGGGCAAAAGCTGGTCAGAAGGGAGGTCTGCAGGTGGGGGCTGCAGGTGGGACACGCCCGCACAGGGAGGCACCCCCAGGGGCCCCGGGAGGCTGTCGCTAAATCCCCCAACCCAACAGTTCTCGGTGCTTTGGGAATCCTGGCGCTCTGAGAAGGCTCTGCAGGTAAGTACCACAGGGTGCCACGTTGCCTCTCTATGGCTCCAGGAGCTGTGGTTTTCCTGGGAAGCAATGGTGTGAACCACCTCAGTGGCTCTGGGAGTAGGGACCCCCCCTTGTTGGCTGGTACCTGTCCATGGGGTGCATTCATGGGTGAGTCTTTCACTATCTCTAGGCACTAACCCCAAGAGGGGCAACCCCTCCGGGGTCAGCAGGGCCTGGACATCAAGCATCAGAATACAGGAAATAGAAATATGGTCTCCACCCATGTCCACAGCCCGGGCGTCAGTTTCCCCATCTGTGAAGAGCAGGATTGGCCCGGGCCGCCGTCCTCTGTCCAGCTCTGCACTGTCAGGTCCGGTGAGGACCTGGGGACAGTGAGGTGGTCAGGCGCAGGGGCTGGCTCAGCCTCCAGGCCGACAGTCTCCGCAAATGGCACGGGAGGCTCTGAGGCGGAATAATAGGCGGTTGTTAGCCAGGGGAAAGACAGGGGGTAATCAAGTCAAAGCACCCAGTGCCAGCGCCCAGGAGAACAACAGCAGAGCCCGGGGCGCTGACGCAGGGCAGCAGTCAGCTCGGATCCTGCCAGGAGCTGCGATACTGTGGCTGGTGATTAATAGTGAAGGTCACACTTCCGCAAATACACGCGCTCCCATAAACACAGGAACATCCTGAGCAGGCCGTCAAACAAGGCTGGGAGACAAACCGCATGCCCCTGGGGGGAGGGCACCACGTGGGGCACGCGGCCCACCGTGACTCCCACCCCCCTCGCCACGGCGGCCACCCAGCCCCGCTGTGGCCACAGGGAGCTGCCGGATTTGCTGACTCCGTTTGGCCGGCAGCCAAGGGTCAGGGCCGAGGGCGGCACTGGCTCAGCAGCGCTGTCCAGGAGGTGTCGGGGGAAGGCAGGGGGCACAGGAGAAAGGGGGATCTGTAGGAGCTCCCCGTGTCTGGCCAGAGGAACAGGACCCACGGTGGGTGCTGCCCCCCAAGGAAGAACAGTGGCTGATCGGCCATGCCTTCCAGGCACCTGCCCCAGACCCAGCAAGACCGGGGCCCTGGCCTGCAGAGCACGTCCGCGCCGCCCCACACCTGTGCCACACCTTGTCTTCCTGCCCTTCCTCCTGACAGGGTGTCCCATTAGCATCTTCATCTAATGGGAAGGTGCAAGTTCAGAGGGGCAGAGGGACGGCTCGGAGCTACCGGCCACAGCGGGGGTTGGGGGCTCAGACTCTGTCCAGCCTCCCCACACAGACACAGCCGTGAGCGGCAAGTACAGGGCCCGTCCTCTGTGCAGAGCGACAGCGCAGCACCAGGACCAGCACCTGGCGGAGGCTCCTCGGAATCATTCTGACTCCGGAACCAGGGACAACAAGAAGGCCCCAGGCCCCATCATCTCCGAGTGATGTGTTTATTGATAGAAAACAGGCCAGCCCGGAAGGGCCGGAGAATCTTCTGGAAGGGAGACGACAGAGTCAGCTGGGCTCCATCTTGCCAGGATGAGTGGGGTCCTGGTCCTCACCCCCCTCTGGAGCAGTGGTGGATTTGGGGTTCCCGGCAGCCTCTAAAACCAGCTCTAGAGCCCCCTCGCCAGCCACTCGGCACACCTTCTCCCCTCTGGCCGCCAGGATTTCTTCGATATTCCTGAGAGAGAAGGCATCATGACACTCTCAGCCCCGAGCCCATCCTGCACCTTGGGTCTTCAAGTGCACCCAAGGGCACCCCAGGGCCAGGCTGGAGCCAGAGCGTGGGGCCCCACGCTGGTGTGGCCATGAGGCCCCCGCACGCTGACCTCGTGAACCCTTCAGAGCCCCCAGAGGCAGCTGCTATTACTAACCCAGTCTCAAGGGAAAGAGCCCCTCAGAAGTCCCACAGAACGGCCCAGGGCCACCGGCCAGGAGGCTCCTGCCCATGAGGGGTACACACTCCGCCTCACTCACACCCCCAGTCTGGTGTGATGACCGACCAGCCAGCGCGGGCAGAGAACGCGAGTGACGCGCTAGGGCCCTGCTCTGCAGCTGACACTCTGCACCTCTGTGGGGACCAAGCAGCCACACGACAGAAGGGAGTCTGTGCTGCAGGACTCAGCCCAGCGTGCCCCTCACTTCGGGGGCGGCCTGGAGCCCGGACACGGACAGGCCAGCGGTGAGGGCAGAGGTCCGGCAGCGAAGCAGGACCACAGGGGGCTGGTCCCATCCCCGCCCGCGTCGTCTGTAGTTTTCCCGAAACTCAAACCTAACAGCCCCTCCTGCACGCCCAAGGCTGGGGAGGCGGGCTCCACGAGCCTCCCGACAGGAAGGGAGCCCCAACCCTGCAGGCCAGCCCCGGGCATGGGCTTGTCCCCCCACCCTGCCCACGGGGCCTCACCTCTTCCCGCCCAGGTCTGAGAACCAGCCCAGGTTGTCGGCGATGACGTGGTGCTTCTGGCAGCCGGGGCAGGTAACGATGACAACTCCCCGGTGATAGGCCAGTTTGGAGATGCGCTTGGAGGACCGGCTCCCACACACCTGGGGGACACCCGAGGCCCCGGTGACGCCTGTGCCTGGTCCCGCCCCTCAGGAGGACCCCGCCCCATCTGAGGATTAACTCCACCCCGGGGCAGGGCCTCCTCCTCCTCCTCCTCCTCCTCCTCCTCCTCCTCCTCCTCCTCGACAGCCTACCTACCCCTGTGTGCCGGGCCCACCCCCGAGGCCAGCTCCGCCCCTCTCCCGGAAAGGCCCCGCCCCCGAGGCCAGCTCCGCCCCTCTCCCGGAAAGGCCCCGCCCCCGAGGCCAGCTCCGCCCCTCTCCCGGAAAGGCCCCGCCCCCGAGGCCAGCCCCGCCCCTCTCCCGGAAAGGCCCCGCCCCCGAGGCCAGCTCCGCCCCTCTCCCGGAAAGGCCCCGGCCCGAGGCCAGCTCCACCCCCTCCATACTGTTCTCCGCGCTCGGGGAGCCTCTTCCCGCGGCGCCGGCCGGCACCAGATGCGGACCCAGCTTCGCACCCGTCGCACGCTCACCTTGCAAGTGTAGACAAGCTGGTAGTGCGCGGCCCCGGGCCCCGGCTCCGAGCTCAAACTCCGCCAGCCCCAGACCCTGGCCCCGGTCGGCCTTCTCCCCGCAGCCCCCGGACCGCCCCCGCGTCCCCACAACCACCTCAGGCCCGGCCCCTGGGAACGCACGCAGCTTAGTAGCGGCGGCACGCGGCTCAGCGCAGCCCACAGCATCCCGCCCTCCGACCTCGGCCGCCCCGCCCCGCCCCGCCCCGCCCCGCCCCGCCCCGCCCCGCCCGGCGCGGCTGAAGCCGTGCCGCCGCCATCGTGGAAGCGGGCACGCGGCGTAAACGGCCCTTTTCGGCTTCCGTCCGCCGGCTGGCGGACCGGGCTCTGCTGCCCCCTGCGGGCGGGAGGTGCGCGCGCGGCTGGGACGGGGACGCGGGAGCGAGGCCGGCGGAGGCCACGGTACGAGGACCCCGGTCGTTTATTTATGGAACTGCATTTGACACCACTGCACGCATAGCTAGAGCACGCGTGTGCGAGTCCCGGCGCGTGCTCCCGGCGCCCCTCCGGCTGGGCTGGCTAGGAGCCCTCGGTGTCCGTGTTGTCACTGCCCGTGGTGTTGTCCCAGTCCACCTCGCCCTGCCTCGAGCCGTGCTGCATCTTCCTGAGGGCGCGCTTCCTGCAGGGCGAGCGCGTGTCCGCTGGGCCGCCGCGCCCCCTCCGCGGCCAGCCTTCCCGGAGCCCGCCCGCGGCCGCCCCCCGCGCACCTGCGGTAGTTCTCGAAGCTCTCCTTGAGGCGCCGCCGCTCCTTCTCCGGGGGCTCCCCGCCGCTCAGGCCCGCGCCCTGCGGGAGGAGGGAGGCTCAGGCTCCTGCGACCGCACGCCGCGTGCGGTCCCGCCCCTCGGAGGTCAGGACGGCGCCGGCACGCAGCCAGCCTGCCCGCGCTCCGAGCCCGTGCTCCGGCCACAGTGCCCTGGGGCCTCGGAAGACAGGCTTTCCGGGCTGCCGCGTCCTGCGCACTCCCCCTGCCCGCTGCCTCATCCAAGAAGGGGGGACTCGGCTTCCTGTTCCAAACAGTGCACCCCAAGAGCGCACGGGCAGAGACCCTTGCCATCACCCCCCCCCCCCACCCCGGCATCCAGGTTGGGCAATCAGCCTTCCTGGGCTCGGTCACAGGGAGGGCCAGGCCAGCGGCGCCCTAGGGCAGCAGGGACCCCAGGGGCAGCCTTACGTTGGAAGTCAGTGGAAGCTGCTCCTCCTGCAGAGCCACAAAGGGCTGCTGCGGGCTGCTCCTGTTGGCCGGGCCGCCTAGAACAGAGAATTAGGCCTGTCGGTCCTACCCAGCTGCTGGGACCACGCCTAGCATGGCCAACACCTGGCCACCTCCTGTCCCCTGAAGCTGCCGGGCCAGTCCTGCATCATCCCCCCGGGCTCACTTCAACCCCAAGAGGCCTCCCATTGTGTAGACAAGAGGACTGGAGCTCCCGACTCCCTCTGGGCAGGCAGAGGCTGCTGGAAGCCCACCAGGCAGTGCCACACCATCGAACTCTGCTCCCGGGTGGGGGCTGGGGCACTGCAGCAGTTGGGAGCAGAACATTCCAAGCTATCTGGTCCCCTCAAAATTTGCCCCGGGCTCAGGACCCTCAGACAGAAGGTGCTCTGATGGGCTGGCTCCCCTAAACTGGCCAGGATGGGAGACTGGACACCTAGTCTCACTGACGTCACAGGGCGAGAGACCCAGACCCGGTCTCTCCCTGAGGCTGGCACCTTCCCTTCCTCGGCCTCTGACCCAGAAGCCCGCCCCAGCTCCTTCAAGGGGCCACGCCACCCCTGGGTTGGGCTCCCAGGGTCTCCCCTACCATTCACTGCCTGCTGGGTCCTGCCCGCCTGTCCGCATGTTGGGCTCCGTGGCCTGAAGCTCAGGTCTCTGGGCAGCGTTAGACTGACCTGCTCCCTCACTTCTGCACCAGCTGGTCCTCTTTTGCCTCCCTTGGAGGCTGGCGGCAGGCCTGAGGCTAAGGAGGTCTGTCTGGTTTCCCACGCCACCTCCCTGCCCGGACCTCCCCACCTCCCCTCTGACAGCCACCTTCAAGATGAGCCCCTCAACCCCTTGCCACCCCTCGTCACCCCTCAGGCCATCTCCCTGCCACCTCTGCCTGGCCCTGAGACACACCCCCCGCCCCACTCTGTTTGCACCTCCCACACTTGCTGGCCGACTTCCCCTGCCCCCTGCCCAAGAGGAAGCTCAGGGAAAGCAGGACGCCCCAGCCCTGCACTCCTGGGCCCAGAGTGGGCTCTGATGGAGGGACGCGCTCTCAACATCAGAGTTGGGGCATAGGCCCCACACACGGCTCTTGTTGGCTCGCTGGGGAGCCTGGGGGGTTACTCGTCCCTCCAAGCCTCAGTGTCCCCATCTGTAAAGTAGGGTTGTGAAAGATCAGTGGCACAGAGCTCTACCCTGCCAGGACTGGCGCCAACTCAGGCGACAAGGTGGCCTTGACCAGACTCGTCCGTGAGAAGCTGCCCCCTCCTCACCTTTGTCTGAGAGCTGGACAGCCTCCAGGTCCAGGGGGAGTGAGAGCTTCCAGGGAGAGAGACGGGCATCCAGTTAGACTGCCACCCTCCAGGAACCCACCCAACTTGCCGCGCTGTTCCTCAGAGGCCTGGCAGGAAGGCCCGCCCCAAGGGCCAGACGGCAGCCAGCCCGCCCAGGTGAGGCCTGGGAGGAGAGCAGCTGGCCCAGCTCCCGCAGGGGACGGTGGCCTGGAGCCCACCCTGAGGCTCACACTCACCTCCTGGGAGTTCCTGGGTGAGCTGTCCTCCAGGTCAGAGCTCTGTGGTCACAGAAGAGGGGTCGGTCAGCGGACTGTGGGGAAGCCCAGCCACCCCCAGGGCCTGGGGTGGGGTGGGGCTTGGTGAGGGGTCCCCGGCCCGCCCCTGTCCTCAGGCCCCTCTCCAGCCCACGGTTGGCCCTGGCCCCTGCCCAGAACACCCCTCCCTCCCCCTCCTGACACCCAGAGTGGCCTGCGGAGGAGGGCCCCTTACAGAGGACAGAAGGGGCTCGGGAAGGCCTGCGACCAGCCCAGGGTCACCCTGGAGCAATAGCCGAGCCAGGCCTGGACCTGGGCTGCCTGGTGTCCCCTCCTCTGGGCTCTGGTGTCTCTGGGGACACACTTGCCCCTGAGGGCCAGTCCCCTGCACTCTACTGTGGCAGGGCTGCAGCTCTGACCAGCGTGCACAACAAAGGCCCCCCCCCGCCAGCCCCTGGGAGGCCCACCAGGATGAGCGTGTCCAGCTGCTGCCGCTTGAGCCTGCCCTCCACGGCCAGCAGCTGGCCCTCACACTGGAAGAGCTGGAGTTGTAGCTCGTCTGCCTTCTCGGCCAGCTCCCGGACCTGCTTCCGCAGCGCGTCCTTCTCCTGCAGGCTTCGCGAGTGCTGTGCGTGCAGTTCCTCCCGCGTGGTGATGGCCTGTGGGGACGGCACAGGGCAGGCTCTGTCTGGGAGCTGGGCGGCCGCTGGGAGACCTCAGGCTGCCCCCGCCTCTCAGCCCGTGGTCAGTGTGTGCAGGAGCAGTAAGCGTTCCAAAGGACTCCCAGAACGTGAAGATAAAGCCTCAGGCCCCAATCCCAGAATAGCCCCTGCCGTCCCTGCACCCTCCCCAAGTCCTCCAGCCCAGTGCATGTCCGGCACGGGCTCACGCCCTGCACACGGCTTTTATCAGTCTGCCGTGTGACTTGGCATCAAGAACACGGTTGTTAATGGCCATGTCATGTGCTTTACTGCGCCCGTTCCCCTCCACGCTCTCCGGCCAGACCACACCTGAGGACACAACTCTGACCCACACCGAGTGGCCCGCTGGGAGCCTGCCCGCTGCCTGGAGGCTAACCCACATGCCCTGGAGCCCTCGGCCCCAAACGGCCAGGACTTGATGAATCACTGAGAATCGCCTTCATTTGTGTCCCTGCTTCCGACTTAGGACCCACCGGAGAGAATCCTAGCCGCTCACTTGGGCTGCCCGGCCCCAGCGTCCCTGGCTGGTGGCCTGCCTTTGGTGGCTACCGCGCTCTCCCCTCCTCTGCCTGCCCCGAGGGAAGGTGGCAGCCGGGCCCCCTGCTCTGGTCGTGCTGCTTCCCTCAAGGCAGGCCCCGCGCACGGGGAGGCTTTCCGTGGGACTGCGGGGCCAGAGGCTCCGAACGCAGGCTGCCAGTCCCCTCCGGACGGGCGCCGAAGTGCCGGCCATAACCTGAGCAGAAAGGACCCCGCGTGACGTGGCGGGAAGGTGGTGGAGAGCAGTGATGGGGACACAGTCCAGACGGGCTTCCGCCTCGGGGCCCCAGGAGCGCAGCCCGCCAGCCAAAGGGCCAGTGGTGTTTGAAGTTAAAAGAGCTGTTGGCTGGGGCGCCTGGGTGGCTCCATCGGGTGAGCGTCCCACTCTTGATTTTGGCTCAGGTCATGGTCTCGGCGGTGGTGAGATCGAGCCCCACTCAGCGGGGAGTCTGCTTAGGATTCTCTCTCCCTCTGCCCCTCCCCACCACACGCGCTCTCTCTTGCTCTCTCTAAAATAAATAAATCTTTAAAAAAATAAAAAAGCTATTTACAAGTGAGACAGCTTCTGTTTTTATAAGACAAAAATGCAACTATACATATATTGAACAGAATCTGAAGGTACAACCCGCCAGTGGAATAGTTTTCCTGGCAGTGGGAGAAGGGGTCACCTTCACGATTGTTCACATTTTTCAAGGAGCTCTCAGACAAGTGCCCTCCCCCAAAAGGGCAAAGGGCAAGGCGCCGCGGCTCGGGGGAACGCGCCCCACCCTGGGGTGGGAGGTGGCGAGGTGCCTACCTGGTCCCTCTCGATGGCCACCTCCTCCATCTGCTGCAGGATGGCCTCGATGCGGTCCTTGTACATCTTGGAGTCCTTCCGGAGGGCCAGGCACTGCAGCTCGAACATCTCTTTCTCCTCCACGCACTGCGGGAGTCAGCAGCTAGCCCCCACCCCCTGTTCTGGCCCCTGGTCAGTCAGGCCCAGTGGAGGGAGGGGGAGGCTGCTTGAGCCCCGGGGCCCCTGCCAGCCCTGAACTTCCAGACCAGAGCCTGGGCCTGCCCACCCTGGGGGAGTACAGGCCAGGAGTGGGGCGAGGAGGCCAAGCGCCTGCACCTCCAGGAAGGGGGGAAGTTGGAGTGTGCATTCCAGGGGCTGCGTGCACACAGGGCAGTCCCTCAGCCCACCCGCCTGGCTTGGCCCGGGCTGAAGTCCACCTGCCCCGGCGGCATACCCGGGCACGCAGAGCCTCGCCCTGCCGCAGGTCCTTGCGCAGAGAGAGGATGGTGTTGGCTTGCTCTCGGTGCTCCTGCAGCGCCTGTCGCCAGTCCTCCTCCAGCACCTGGATGTAGGGACTGCTCTTGTCTGGCTTCCCCTCCTGTGGGTGGGCGGTGAAGGGGAGAGAGTGGCAGGGAAGCAGCTAGACTTGAGGGGACCCTGCTGCTGGCACCAGCATCCTGCCAGGCCCCTCCAGCTCCCACGAGCACTCACCCCGCCTGCACGGCGGCCCTGGCCCCCGCACGCGCGCCCCACCTGCACGGCGGCCTCCAGCTCCCGCACGCGCGACTGCAGCAGTGTCTTCTCCTGCTGCAGTTCCCACATCAGCTCCTGGCTGGGCCGCTGCTCCATGGCGTGCCTGAGCTTCAGCGTGTGCTTGCGCTCCACCCTGCAGTCATCCTCCGCCTTCATGAGGCTGTGCTTTAGCCGCTCAATCTGCGGGGAGACCCCGTCAGCCGGCCAGCCTCGCCCCACGCCCCGCCACCCTCCAGCCACGGGTGCCAGGGCACCTCCAGCTGCAAGTCGCGGCTGCGCATGAGCGCGGCGCCCTTCTCCTCGCTCTGGCGGGCCAGGCGCATGGCCAGGTCATAGTTTTCATCCTTGCAACGCTTGAGCTCACGGCTGCCCGCCTCGCATTCCTCCTTGAGCCGCTGCACGCGCTCCTGGTGCTTGCGGAGCAGGCTGTCCTTCACCCGCAGCTCCTTGATGAGGTCGTCCTTGGAGCTCAGCAGCTGGGTCAGGTCCTGCACTTTCCTCTGCAGCTTCAGCACCTCGCTCATCAGCAGCTGTGTCAGGCCCGACTCCCCGGACGCGTCTGCAGACAGCTAGGCCGTGTCAGAGGGCCCGCCCGGCCCTCGGCTGCCCTGCCGCACCCCCTCCTGGGCTCCAGGCTTGAGGGCCGGCCACCCCACTGCAGGAGGCTCGGGGCCCGGCCGAGGGGCCGCCCAAAGGTGCTGGTGCTCCCCTTCGAGGAAGCAGGCAGAGCTCCTGACTCACCTTGCGGCCCTGTCCCCGGCCCACCCTCAGGACAGCAGCCGTGAGGCCAGGCACCCTCCCCCCTTCGGCTCATTTTGTCATGATCTTGATTGTGAGGCAAGAGGACATGCGTCCAGGCCAGGAAAGTGTGGCTTCGCCTGTTGCTGGGGCCAGCAGACACCCGTCCTTCCAGGAGCCGAAGCTTTGGTGGGGTCAGAGGGGTTCTGACCCAGGAACCCATGGGGGCCTCTGTCCCCCACCCCAGTATGGGTCTGCCTTCCTCCAGCAGAGAGAGAAGGAGCAGGGCAGAGCTGCGGCAATCCAGTGTGCCCCTTCCACCTCCTTTTGTCCCCAGTTTATCCATCGGGAGGCCAGCCATTAGCCGCCTGCCTGCAGGGTCCCAGGCCTCACCGATGATCATGGAGAAGACACGGGTGGGCTCCTTGCCCGTGACCTTCTTGTAGAGCTGTGGGTAGTAGAGCTCCAGGCTCTCAAGGAAGGCCACGTAGCCCTTGTGGCCGGTCCGCTGCAGGATGTCCAGGAGCACGCCTGAAACCCACAGGACCTGGCTGGGGCCGTGGCCATCCTGCCCACCCGCCCTGGGCTCTCCCCGGGGCCTCCGCTGTGCACGGAAGCACCACTGCTCCCAGCAGGAGGGACAAGGCATGGGGTGCTGGGGAGTGCCCGTTCCCGTGCCTGAAGCTCCTGCATGAGGCGGCACTGACCGACTTTCCGCTTGCGGATGACTAGGTTGGGGTCACTGAGCACCTGCTCCTCGTCGTCGGGGTTCAGCACCTTGCACTGCCTCAGGTAGGGTGTGATGCGCGAGGGGTCGATGACAGAGATGAGCTTCACGCGGAAGCTCTCCAGAGCATTCCAGCACTGGTCTTCGTTCTCGTAGTCGGACATGGCGGTGGCCGCGGCTGCGGGTGGTGGGAGAGCCGCCGGGAGGGGTTGTCCAGGACAGGGGCGTGGCCTCACCTGCCCCGGCCTCCCTCCTCGGTGCTGGCCCTGTGACCTGGGGCACCAGCTCAGCCAGGGCGGCCCTCCCTGGGCCCTGCTGCCCGCTGCACCCCCCCATGGGCTTTCCCTGTCCGTGGGTCGCCCTGGACGATGAGAGTCGGGGGAGACGTGGAGGGCTCCAGGGATGGGTGGCGTCTGAGAACACTGCACGCCCCACATAGTGGCCCTGCTCTGGACCCCGCACTCCCCACCCCGGAAGTGTGGGGCTGGCAGGGCCCCCCAGGCACGTGTGGGTAGGCAGGCACCCAGGCGGGGCCGGCAAGCCTGGGGCAGTGACCCACCCGCCCACGCGTGTGCGCCAGACAGGGCTGTGGGGGACTTCCTCCTTCCTGGACGTGGCAGCCGCTCAGAGCTTAGCCCCCCCTGCCCCCTCCTTCCGGCGGCCAGCTGGTGGTGCAACCGTGGCACAGGCGGCTCGCTCGGGAAGGGTGACTGTGGACCGCCCACAGGAGAGCCAGGCCCGCCGCATCCGGAGGCCCGCCCCAGCGCCGTTCTGGCGCCCTCTGCAGGCTCTCAGGTCCTGGGCACCAGCCACCGTGGGGCTCTTCTCCCTTCCCAGACGAAGCCTGTTCCCATGCACTCAGGCTCCCCAACAAGGGGGCCATCCGTGTCGGGACCACCCACTGCTGCTCCCTTCCACCAGTGGGGGTGGGAACCACTCTCTTGAGGCCTGGGCCAAACCAGAAGCCTCCTCCTGGTGGCGGGGACGGAGACGCTGACCCACCGCCACCTCAGAGCACCCTCAGCCGGTGTGGGAACGTGGTTTCCAGCCCAGAGGGGCTAGACCACGCTCCCAGAGGTCCAGGTGGCAGCAGGCGGGGTCTTTGCAGGAGTTTCTCTGACTTCCCATGGCCCTTGGTCATCCCATCCAGCCAGAGACACACACTAGCACTCAGTGGATGGCCCTTGGAATGTTCAGCCTGCTCCCTGCCTCTCCCGCCTAAAATCCACAAGCCCACACCTGACACCCTGCTGTTGAGTCCATTGAGACGAACAAGCAGGTACCACGTGGCTGTGAAAGTGGACAGGCAGAAGAGTTCAGGCCACTTACTGCCCTTCTGGGGTAGGTGCCCCACAACCTGGCTCCCTGCCCCAGGAGCCCTGAGCAGAGAGACAGGTGTCTTCCTGGCACCTTCAGAAAGGGCAGCAGCCCCGCCTACCTCAGGGTCCTGGAGAGGCACCTGCACGGTGGGACACTGGTCAGCCTGGGCCAGCCCGATCCGATGAACAGGAGGAGGTGCTGCTGGCTGGCTGGCAGAGCCCGGGAGGAAAGCTGTGCACTTCCTGATGGTGCTGGTTAGCTCCACGGAGCCCGGCAGGTCCTGCCCAAGGGAGCCAGTCCCTGGGCCTGCCTTCTGATTCGTCTGCCTGGCAGGGCCCGGGAGGCGGGGCGGAGGAAAGTGGAAGTCTTGCTCAGAGGCCTGGAGGCCCAGCCCTGCGCCCACTAAGTGGAAGTGTGAGCAAAGACCCTCCCCGGAGCTGGAGGAGGTCAGTGCACTGTCCAGTCTGCTCTGGCCTGGACACGGGCTTCCGGAGGCTTCTCCAGCAGGGGTCGGCTGGGGACCAGCAGTGCAGGCAGCCTGCAAGGTGCAGGTGGGGATCCCAGGGCTTTGGGCCCAACTCTGGGCTCTCCGCCAGGGGCCCACACACGCAGCTGGCCAGCAAGGGGCCTTGATCACATGAGGGTTGCAGTGTAGCATCTAGAGGGCACGTGGCTGGAGAGGCCGCTGCGGCCCCCAAAAGGCCAGGGGCTTGGCCACGCTTGCCCCACAGGGCCACCAGCCCGCACCACAGCTAGCCCAGCACACCCCCGTCCCTTCCTGGAAGAGTCTCCCCTCAGCAAGCTCTCTCCGCCCAGGACACACGGGACTGTGACAGCCGGCTTCCAGGACCCTGAGGCCACTCTCCATGGCCCCCCAAACCAACCCCCAGGCCAATGCCTTGCCGGGGCAGCTGTGCTGGTGGCCGGAGATGCTGGCTGCCAGGCTGAGGCAACAGCTAGGGAGAGGCCGGACAGGCAGCGCAGGTCCTGACCAGGGCTCCTGGCTCCACCTTCCCAAGGCAGCTGCCTTCTGCCTGACCGGCTCCCTGCCTGTGGGCTCTCCATCCTCAGTCCCTGGGCTTTGCCTCCAGCGCGTCTGAGTCACGGGGTGGCGGGCAGCCTGCACCCCCCTGCCCCCCGCAGGTCTCTGGGAGGACAGAGGCTGACATGCCTCCAGAAACAGCCAGTCCTGGGCCTGGAGCGGTGACCACCGGTGTCCCCGTTTTGCAAAATGAAGCTAATAAAAGGTGTCTCCCTCACAGTGGGTGTTTGTAAAAATTCAACAACAGAAACATCATGTTTTCCATATCAGAAACTACAAATCAGTAACAAAAAGCTAACTGGAAAATCCTTAAACATTTAAAAATTAAACAGAAACCTCTAAACAACCACAGGTCCAAAGAAGCCCCCAGGAAAAGTAGAAACGAGCCGAAAAAGCACTGGGCACAAACTAAAAAGTGAAAGCACATTCACGAGGCTGTGTGGTGGTGGGTCAGTCCCAGTGGGTGCGGCACCCTGCGGGAGGGTCACATGCAGAGAACACAGGAACGAAGCCTCTAGAACCAAGTGCCTCAAAAGGCTGCACACCCAAACCAAAGCTGAGCATCCCTCAGAGCTGTGGAGGGTGCTGGGGCTTGGCATCCTGCCAAGCAGCACCGCTCAGGAGGAAGGCGGCACTGGCCTGGGGCTGCTGCACGACTTGTGGCAGCTTGGCTGCCGCTGGTTCCAGGAGCCCACCTCGGCTGGCAGGGTGGTCAGAAGGCAGCGAGGCGGGGTCCACCCCAGTCCCCGTGGCCGCACCAAGACCAGTGGCCACCTGGGAGCTCGTGGCAGGCCCCTCGGTCTGAGCCACAAGCATGTCTTGTGGAAAGGGCACCCCACACCCAACACTGAGGCCTGGGGTTCAGGGGGCTCCTCGGATCTCAGGGCCCAGCCAGCCGGCTCCCGACGTGGCCAGAGGCGGCCCCAACCCTCTGTACACTGCCCGGTCTCTCAGGGCAACATCACAAGAGCCTGAGGGCTTGCTTTTTAATAAAAAAAAAATAAGCCATTCCTTTATTCCTTCAAACATCCCAATTTGTGCCTGAGGACCAGCCAAGCCCCTCTGGCCTCACAGTCCTGCTGGCGGAGCCTCTCCCAGTCTCCAGCTGCTTTGGCCTTCTCTGGAAGGGTCGGTGAGGGGCTCTCCGGGCAGGTGGGCTCACCAGGGTCCAGCATGGCTCCTGCCTCCTGGAATGCAAAGATGCCCTGATGGTGGGGATGCCCAGACTCCCAGCCAGACCCCATGGACGGTGCTGTAGGGCAGGAACCAAAGGTGGCACCATGCCCCCTTTGAGGGCACAGCAGAACCAGGTTGGCTGCCCACTTGCAGTCCTCACAGGGGCCATGCTGAGGGCAGACCCTGGGGCCTGGGTAGGCTTCCAAAGGACGCCCCTACCCCATTGGCATCCCCTCTGTGGACCCATCTGCCCTATTCCAGGACCCAGGACCTCTCAGGGCACGGCCCCCACCGTGCTCAGAGGAGCTGGCTCCTGTCTCCGGGACCTGTGGACCTGGACAGGGTCCTTCCCCCGCATGGGTTCTCCACCCCGTGAACTCAACTAATCCGTGCTGAAGGCCTACTTGGTGCCTGTTGTCTGCACACTGAGGCCCCAGCAGCAAAAACTACATTACTCCCCATAAGGGCACACGTTCACGGCAGAGATGACAAATATACACCTAGACCGTGTCAGCTGTAGAGAGCAGAGTGCGATCAAGACAGATGGACGCTGGGACAACAACGCTGCCTCAGGAGAACAGTCATAGAGCATCTCTGAGGAGGCGACCACTGAGCAGAGATGTGATCGGACAAAGGGAATGAGCCTCACAAACACAGAAGGAAGCTAGGCAGAGGGCCTAGTAATGCAAAGGCCCTGAGGCACATGTGTGCCAGCAAGAAGGAAGCACAGAGCCTGGGGTGTGGAACCCAGTGGGTGAGGGCTGCACCTGGGGGAGGGGGATTAGATGGCCCTTCCCCCGGGGGCCTCCACAACCCTGGGCCTGCCCCCAGAGGCCTGTATATACCCACACCCCACCTAACACCATCACATTTGGTGCGAGCGAGCTCCTAAGGGCCAGCCTGCCCTGCATCTGGACAGCTGTTGGCCCCCACATGCCCAGAGCAGAGCCACAGGGAAGGCCCACGCTTACCCTGCACTCACACCAGCCGCCTCCTCTTCCGGACATGCCAGGCATGCCGGGTTCTCAGCACGTCAAGGTTGTCAGAACCATCCAGGCAGGAAGAGTCAGCGCTCTGCCCAGGGTCTGGGGCTCCCTGAGAACAAAACCCAGGCAGAGAAGAACAAGAGTGACTCCCTAGCAGAACAGGCAGGGAAAGTGGGGGCAGTGAGGAGTCACACCAGGGAGGAGGCTGCCAGGGATGTGCTGCTCCCCAGACCTGTCCCTGCAGACACACTGTGGCTTGCAGATGAACTGAGACTCCTGCAGGAGAGACATGGCCACACGCGGGCTCTGGTTCCCCACCAGCCCCCCATCCCACTTGCAGACTCCAATCCCCTTGGTGATGCCAGGGAGCCAGCCTCCCATGTCACGGTTCTCCCAGCCAGGCTTGGCAGGGCAGTGCCGAGAAACACAGGCAGATGACAGCGAAGAGCCTGCACGCAGGCCAGGGGACAGGAGGCCCTCCCCCCTCAGCCCCCAGCCACAAACCCTGCCTCCGCTGTCCTGACGGCACAAAGCCCCAGCTGGGCAAGGGCCACCACCCGCAGGAGACCCCACAACCTCCCTGATGTGACACACGAGGTGGCCCGGCTCTCCTGCTGGCCCCAGGAACAGGGTCAGAGGACACTTGCTGGGAGCCCCGTGGGCACACGCAGCCACAGAGGACATGGGGACACCTTCCTGCGTGTTTGTATCAGGCTTCTTGCTAGGGAACAAGGAAAGCGGTTGGCCTCCACGGCTCAGAAAGCTCTTCCAGGGTACATGGTACCAGAGCTGCCAGCTGGAAGGATCTCGGTGTCCCCAGATGTGCAGAAACAAGGGCAGGCCCACCTCTGTGGAGCTAGTACCCCAATGCAGGAGCCCGTACGTGCGCAGGGTGCACAGGGCCTGAGGTCACCCGCTCCCTCAGGCAAGGCTTTGTAGTGGGGGCGGCAGCCCCAAGAGGGGCCAAGGGGTTTCGTGAGTGTAGAGGTTCCTTCCTCTGTTTTCCACACTGGCCTCAAAGGAGGGCCACATCCGCACAGACTGAACAGGCCTGGAGCCAGCTTCCTCCTCCCCAGCAACCAGTGGGCCAGCCCTGCTGGCCGAACTCCCACCCACAACTGGGCGGGGGCGCTGCAGACGGCCACAGGGGAGCTGGGGGGGGGGAACCTCTGTGCCCATGGCCGCCTACCTGAACGGGGATGGTGGCCGCCGGCCCTGCCCAAGAACCACTTGTGGAGCAGCCATCAGTGAGCTCCAACTCCCCCAGGTCGTCCTCGCTCTCTGGCTCGGCCCTTGTGGCCACCGACAGGGTGGTGTGGACGCCGTGGGGAGACAGCGTGGCCAGGAGTGCGGGGAGGGTGAAGGCTGCCAGGAACCGTGCCTTCAGCAGCAGGTAGGCCGGGCTGTCCTGGAGCTGCCTCCGCACCTGTCCCAGCGAGGCCTGCAGGGCTCCGGCTGCCCCACTGGGCACGAGGGAGGTGGCTCTCTGCTCCAAAGCCTTCTTGTGGAGCAGGAGTCCAGACAGGGCCCGTAGGCTGCACAAGGCTGGGGGCTGGTAGGGCAGCCTGCTCCCTAGTGGGGGCACGCACACCCCCTGCTGTCCCCTCAGCCAATCCCGCACGGCTGCCTCACTCTCCTGGGACAGGAGGTCCAGGTCCAGGGCACCCCTCTCAGGCCCAGGCCGGGGTAGGGGTGGCCTCTCTAGGCCCAGAGGTCCCATGGGTCGCCCTGGCCCCGGGGACCCCGGTGTCCCTCCTGGGCCACTCCCAGGGCTAGTGCCAGCTTGCAGAGGGGGTTGGCTGGACCACGGGGGTTTTGCTTCAGGGTGGTCAGCCAGAAGTGTGGCCTGGGAGGGTATCCTGGGCGCAGCTATTTCCCTGGCCACTTGGGCCTCTCCAGGGAAGGAAGGTCCCCCAGGGACACGGGCCACGTCACTGCCCACTTCCACAGAACTCTGGGATTGGCAAAGCATCGGAAGGGTCGAGAGGTCTGCCCTGGAGGAAGAATCTGAGTCTGTGTCCACGTTGGCCGGGGGCTGCCAGGGGTGGCTCAGCCCAGGGAGCCTGGGGCCCTGGCCTACCTGCATCCCAGGCAGGGAGGACGGCAGAGTCACGGACAGTCCCTTGGCATCAGAGGTCCCTGCCGCCCCAGGAAGGCCCACCACGGCTGGCACAGGGAGCAGCCCCTGGGCCGTGAGCACCCAGGTGACAGGCAGAGGCGTGCTGGCCGCCACGTGAGGCCCACCCTTGTGCATGCCCAGAGCTGGTGTCAGGCTGAGGGGCTGGATAGGCAGCTGAATGGGGCTGGGGGCTGCTGGGAGAAAGAGTGGTGCCTCAGGCAGGCCCTGCTTCCGGGACGTGGCAGGGGCCTGAGACTGTCCCAGGCCACCCTGATGGCCACTCACAAGGACCCGGCTGGGAACTGGAGCTCTGGAGGCAGCAGGGGCAGCCTCCGTGGAGGCCAGGGTGCGGTCCAAGACTGGCAGGGTCGAAGCCCTCTCGTCCTTGCCTGAAGTACTCAGCCCCGCTGCTGCAGGGATCCCAGGCCCAGAGAGCGCCGTGTCTGTGGCAGCGGGGCCCGGGGCTGAGCGGGTGGGGGGCGGCTGTGGTAGACGGGGCTGGAGGATCAGTGGCGAGGACAGCACCAGCTGCGGTGGGAGAGCCACGGTGCCTGGGGTAGCGGCCTTCCTGGCCCGGGCCTCCCGAAGCCGCTTCTCCCGGAGCAGCTCGGAGACGGTCTTGGGCTTGGGCCGAGGGCCACACGGAGCTGGCGGGGGCGCCGGTGGACTGGACTCGGCACGGCAGAGCTGTAAACCCCTGCTCCCTTTGTGGCTGGTGCTCTGCTTTGCAGCTTCTCGTGCCGGTGGATTCCGGAAGCTGCGGCCTGCAGGGAAGACACAACACACACGTGGATGAGCTCCATGCGTGCGGACCGGAGACAGGCCTCCCCCCTGTCCCATCGGAGGGCCCTCCTGGAGGGCGGGCAGCTGCTGGGAGTACAGAGCAGGAGCTTTGGCATCTGATCTGCACGTCCCAGACCTCCTCGAGCTCCTGCCGCAGCCAGGACAGCAGGGCCTGCCGGGTACCGGCCGCCAGCCCCATGCCTTCGGTATCTTCAAAACAACAACCGCCGGGCACCACTGTCCTCCTCACATGGTCTCCCAGGCCCCCAGAGCCTCGCACGATGCTGCTGGTGTGGGGAGGCTGGTGGCAGCCAGCAGCAGAGGCCCCTCCCGGATGCCCGGGGCTGGCTTACGTGCAGGGTAGGTAGGAGCTTGCGCTGCCTCTGCCCACTCCCGCCTGCCACGCTCTGTCCCTGCCGTGGGATTTGGACAAGATCTGTCAGCAGGGCCACAGCTGTGCTACCCAAAACCCGAAATCCAACACCCCTTTGCCGTTAGGTTAGATGGTCAAGACAGGAACAGAGAGAGTACCTGGGGAGTCCCGCGACGAAGACATCTGAAAAACAAAAGTGTGCGCCTCAGGGAAGTTCCAGGGCCCAGACCCACTCTTCTCTACCTGCAGCAAAGCCTTCCTTCTGCTCTCACCTGCAGTGGGAGCAAGGCCCAAGCACCAGGGCCGGCCTCCCTCCCTCCCCACATCCTCCTACAAGCACCACTGGGTGAGCTCATCATGGTGAGGTCAGGCCTATGTGGGATTTGAGGGAGAGGCAGGAGCTTGGCTCCCCAGGCAGAAGGACTCGGGGTCTCTGGGGCCTGGATGGCACCACAGGGCCAACCTGGTCATTCTGTCATTCCCTTCAGTTTTAACTGGACACAGGAATGCGACGGACCCCACGGACCCCACACCTGGCACCTCACCCCAGCAAGGCCAATGCCCAGAGCAGTAGATGTCCAAGAGCTTGGAGGCCTCCACGCAGGGGCGGCACGGTACCAGCTCTGCCCCCTCCCACCCCGACATGTTGTGAAGCCCTCAGGGCTCCAAGCAAATGGGCGGACACCTCCTAGAAGGGTTGCCGTGAGGGGGCCAAAAGCCAACAGGGCTGCTCTCAGGGGCTGGACCAGCCTAAAGGGGGACTCAGGAATGCCTCCTGTCTCTTACTCTCCGGCTGGACAGCTGCTACCCACCCCAGCACTGGCCTTGCCGTGTCAGGAAGAGGAGGGAGGGTGGCAGAAACCGGGTGAGCCTGTGCCGGGTGCTCACTCCCTACTTCTCACCTGTAGGAGCCCAGGCACTGGGTCCCGAGTGCCAGTCTGGAGCAGGGCAGGGGTTTGGGCCTTCCTCTCTCGAACGACCTCCATGCAGCCAGCAGTGTCAATCTGGAACAGCTGAGGGACACGCATGACACATGCATGGCACACGCACGACAAGGGCCTGTCCCTCTTCCCCGTCCAGGACCAAGATGACAAGGGCGTCTGCGATGAACTTGAGCCAGCTCTGACCACTGCTCGGGGTAGGTCCAGAGCCCGGCACAGCCCCTCAAGGCCATGACCCCTTTGCTCAGCCCCGGCCTGGCCTCAGCCTAGGTGCGTCGGAGCAAAGCTCCCTCGGGGCCGAGGTCTCCTCCGAGCTTCCATTTACGCACTGGGGTCCCAGCATCCCCGTCCCTCCTCAGGATGGGGTTTAACTGATGGTGGCAGGGACGGGGCTGTCCCTTCCATAGTGACTGGCCTACTAGGTGTTGCAAGGCACCGAAAGACCCTTTCCAAAGGTCTGAAACTTCAAAAAGTTAGATTTTAAGAAGTGAATCCACCTTTACCCAAGGAAAACCAAGCATAAGATAGAAAAGCTCTGCCTTACGGGGCTTCTCACCTGGATAAAAACAGTAAACGCAGGGGTGCTGGCCAGCCGGGCGTCTTGCAGCTGCTTCCTGATGCCATCGGCTGAGAAGACAAAGGCACACATGCGCAGTTACCAAGACCCCTCTCCCTGAGGCCCCAAAGAACCCCGCATCCATCTGCCGCCATGCTCAACCAGAAGGAAGGGCAGGAGCCCAGAGGGCAGGCCGGCCCTGACTGGCCTGTGGAGCCCCCCCGCCCCCCAGCCCCGAGAACACGACCAGCTCTCCAGAAACCTGCATGCAGGCACTGCGCACCCGAGCCCCGAGAAGACCCTTGCTAAGGCCCAAATGGCTGGTCATTTCCAGACTGTCCCTCGTGTGCTAAGCAAGTCAGAGACAAAACCCAAACAGCCCTCCAAAGGGATGCTTTCTAGAAAGATGAGACTGGCACAGGGGTCCCTCCCCGTGCACCCCCTCCCCAGCAAGGTCACCCCGCATCTGCCCTGTGTCTCCCCCACCCCAAACCCACAGGAGGCTCTCAAAAGAACCCTGGGGCAGTACCTCGAGTGTGCACGACGGCAGGCCTCCGGGGGGTGCAGGGCAGGACAACGTCGCCCACCCACGGGCTCATGGCCACCAGAAGCTGGCGCTCAATGAGCCTCCTCTGCAGGGCATGTCCTCGCCACTGCCGCCTGTTCCCGATCGTCCTGTGCCACAGCCGCCGTACATGGGGCCCGGCCACACCACTGTCACTGGGGCTGGCCCCCAGGGACGGGCTGAGTGGGCACGGTTGTCTCAGTTTCTCCTTCTGTGTAAGGAAGACAGACACCTGGGCTTCCCAGTCAGGCTGGGCTCCCAGGCTGCCCACAGCCCCACACACCACCCTCCACTCCTTCCCTGGACTGGGGAGGGGCCCTGGGCCGACAGGGCGGTGGCAGTGGGGGGCGACGGGGGGCCAGCTCCTACCAGCGTCTGGCGCCGGCGGGCTGTGTTGGTCCTGAGCACCTGCAGCACTGTCTCCAGTGGCACCTTCAGCAGACAGCTCCCACTCTGACGAAAAGACGGCGTGAGGCTCGACACGTGGGAAGCCCTGGTGCAGGGGCTGCAGAGGCAGCACACATCCCTGCGCCCGGGTCCCAGTGCGGGGTGGCGGAAGCACTCTGAGGCATGACGGCCTCAGGAGGGTCCCTAAGGCCTGGCCACCCACCTGCCTACCCAGCTTGGCTGCAGCCAGCACCAGCAGAGGGCCCCTGCTCCCCCGGCCAGCCCCCCCGAGCCGATGGCACCGCAGGGGCTGGCGTGTGCAGTCTGCCCGGCTGCCTGGACAGCCTGCTGTCCCCTCAGGTGCCACAGTCTCCTATCTCTCCCAGGACAGGCCAGCCTGCTCACCGCAACTCCGCACACAGCCAGAGCCAGGGAGGTGGCCAGGGCCCTGAGAGCTCAGACGCCGACCGGGACAGGCATACACAGGGCTGGTGGACAGTGGGACCCTGCACAGGAGAAGTGTCTGGACTTCCGCGAGCCAGGGGAACACCCTCCTGCTTGCTGCCCCCTGCCGACCCCCACTCAGGGACAGACAGGTCAGAAATGGCTCCAAGTCTGCGGCCCCACCCGGCAGGGCCCCTGCACGGCTTATAAAGCAAACCTGGGGAAGTAGAGGCTGCTGCTCTGGACACGAGTCTCCTGCGCACCAGAAGTGAACGTTCTCTGGAGCCAGGACGGGTGTCTGACCCACTGCGCCCAGAACGCAGCTGACGCGAGCGCAGGCCGGCCCGCTGTGCCTTAGCACCAGCTAAGTGACCCCCGAGCAGCCATGTGGGGTGCACTGGGGTCTGGGGCCTACCTTGTCTGCCAGCTCCTCTGAGCTCGAGAGGTGCGTGTCCGCCGAGCCTGGGTGCCCGATGCCTCTCGCGCTGGTGCTGTGGGTCCCGGAGGGAGTGTGCGTCTGGCCTGCCTCCTCTGCGGAAGCCGAGGCTGTGGGGCCAGCAGCTCTGCTGTCCTGAGCCTCGCTGGAGGCCCGGGGAGGGCTGGGGGAGGCGGCACGGTGTCCTGGCCAGCCCCGGGCTCCCCCTGCGCACAGTTCACTGGTGCTCTGCCTGGCAGGCACCCACAGGTCCATGTCCGGCACGGTATGCTGTGCTGACGGCAGCGCCTGGCCACCTGCCCTGGCCTCTGGGGCTTCCTCTGGCTCTGAGTCCCCGCTGCTGCCGCCCCCGCTGCTGCCGCCCCCGCTGCTGCCGCCCCCGCTGCTGCTGTCCCCGCTGCTGGAGCTCCACCGCATACTGCCAAGGGGCCGCCGCCGCCGCCTCCTGCCCCGACTCTGCTTTTTCTGTGGGGAAGGGCTAATTGGAGTCCTCGGCCGCCCAGGGCTCACGGACCAGGGACAGCAAGCAGGCAGGCCAGCCCTTTGGGGAGAGACCCCAAGCAGGCTTGGACACGGCGCGCTGGGAGCACAACCCCCCACTCCCCCGAATGCTCTGAGGGGACAGCAGCTATGGGAGAGGCTGGGGCTCTCTGCCCTTGACTTCCAGGAAGAAAAGATGCCAGGGCCAGAAACCAGATGTCCTTCCTCCCCTCCCCGCCCAGCAGTGATGCCGGTCCCACGGGTACAGGGCCTTCGACTGACTTTTGGCAAAGCCTCACCCTGACCATGATCTTCCACTTGCTCAGACACTGGGAGCCCGTCCGATGGGGTAGTTCAGAAGCTATTTTTGCCCAGTGACCTACAAAAGCAAAACAACGCGGAAGTTGCTTCCCATGGTCTTTGATGACATGTTCACAGCCTGAACAAGAGGCTCTTCTCGCAGATGCGTGGTCTCCCGTAGAAGACCTGCACCGTGTTCCGAGGGAACGCGTGCTCCGCTGCACACTGCTCCCCACGTCGGAGAAGCTCAGTGACAAGTGGGCCTTCGGATTCTCAATGGATAATCAGCCCTTTAGCAAGACTCTAGAAAACACACAGACAAGAAGAAAAAAACCATCTGCGTTTATGTAAACACAGCCCGTGCAATCCTGCCACACCCCGGCTTCTACACCAAACGTGGCAAACTATTCTCTCTCCCGACTCCACAGGCAGGAGGACACTGGTGCCTTGTGTTTAGGGCAGTGTGACTCCGTGCCACACTCAGGATTCTGCACACACTTGAACTCAACAACACCACATCTAGGGTCTGTTTCTGAGGAGATGCTGCAGATAATGAGCAGATGCAATGACCAAGCCCTTCGCTCCTTCCAGGAGCAAAAGGGGCAGAAATGAGAAACAACAGAAACATCCATCGAGAGACAGGCGGCTGAGGAAGTTCCGTGCTCTTTCTCAGGGAGACAGGATGTGACTGTTGACAACAACGGGAGAACAAAGGACGCGTGAAGACAGAAAAACAGTCACAACAGACAAGAGAATGCTAAGTGGAAAGTGGCGGACTCCATAAACTCACACCGAGTGACTCAACTTTAAAAAAAGCTGCCCTAGAGATGGGCCCAGAGAGCGGGCTGCGCAGGTGCATGTGGCCGGCAGCAGCCATCCCCAGGAGAGGAGTGACGGCGCTCCTGAACTCTGCATCCCGACCGTTCGGCAGTGCGCAAGGGAGAGAAGCTGCTGCCCGCTGAGCCGGGGAAAGGCTGCGGACAGGAGGGCAGCTGGGGTCGCCGCGAGCCGTGCCTCCTGGGGGCTCAGGGCCTGCAGAGGCCCAAGACTCACCAACACCGTACTTCTCGATCAGCTCAAGCAGCTTCCCCTCTTCACTTGCGTTCCATCGTCCCTTTTTCAAGCTGAAGTGCAGCCGTCTGAGGTACCTGAAAGTGGCAAGGACACAAGGGTGTTTCGGGCGCCAGAATGCCCTCCCGCGACTGTCCCCACGCCGGCAAGGGCTCCCGAGACCCGGCGACAAAAGCTCAGGGGACGAACAGAAAACACAGAATAACTGAACTTCATGAAAATTAAAACCTTGATGTGTCTCACAGGACGCCATTGAGAAAGACGGGCAGATGAGACCTCGAATAAGGGACTTGTAGCCGAACACGTATCAACTCACACAAACCGTGACACAAAAACAACTCGGTTTTTTAACTGGGAGAATGACAAGAACAGATGTTTTTCCAGAGAAGACATGCAAAGGGCCGGGCAACACACAAAGATGCTCAATGCCAGGAGCTGTCAGGGAGCCACGAACGGAAGCCACCGAGACGCCACCTCACACCCCACGCCTGCGGGAGCTGGGGTTCATGGGGGCTGGTGAGGGTGTCTCCCATGGGGGCACAGGGCAGGGCCGCCACTGCGGGTAACCACAGCATCACATGCCCTGAAAACCCCACTCGCAGGCACACATCCAAGAGCACCGAGCGTGCCCGTTCACACAGACACTGCCATTGCCAAGGCGAACCCACGAGGCGGGGGGGGTGTGTGTGTCAGGACTTCATGCACTTATCTTTTCAGTCCTCTCTACACCCAATGCGGGGCTCGAACCCATGGCCCCAAGATCAAGAGTTGGGCACTCCACTGACCACGCCAACCAGGTGCCCCGGGGCTTCGTCGTTAAGACCAAACGGTACTCTAGTGTCTGTCCAGCTTGAGAACAACTTTTGTCATCAACCTGTTCCTCCACTGACATAGTCAGTTCCTGCCATGTGGCCCCATGACCAGCGCGGTTACGACCACACGTGTGTAGGTGCCCGTGTGAGGCCTGGCTTCCGGTTCCCGCGGGCGGGCGGCAGTTTGCCGGCCAACAGCATGGTTCCCTGGCTAGCTGCCCAAGGAAGCGGCACCGCACCACGCACGCTCCGCACCCTCGTCTAAACTTGCCCTTTTGTGCGGCCTTAAAACCACCGTCCTGACGCGCGCAAGGTGGCATCTCGCTGCTGCTCTCCCTGTTTCTGTAATGACTAACGACACTGAGCCCTGTCTCGTGCGCTCTCTGGAGAAAGGTCTATTCGAGCCCTTGTCCCTTTCCTCGATTGTTTGTTGTTGTTGGCAAACAGCGTTTCTCTGGGGGGTGGTCACTGCGTTCTGAAGTTGCCTGGGGTGACGGCTGCACGGCTCACCAACAGTAACCCCCCAGAACCCCTCACTGGAGTATGTTGCACGACATACAGATTAAGTTATCATGAACCGTTAAAAAAAACAGGCTGAAGAAAGGACATTCCCAAAGCAGCCTTCCAGAGACCTTGCCGTCAGGGGTCTGGAACAGGAGCTTCAACAACAGAGTCAGGGAAACGCCCCCTGGGCCACCTCAGGTTGAGCCCATACAAAAGTCTGCTTCAAAAAAACCAACACGCATCCTGCTTCCTAACCAGACACCCTGGCTACGCAGGGCTCCCAGGTCACCCCAGCCTCGGCCAGCAGATCCCCTGGGGCCGCAGGCTGCTCGCCCACCCTCTGGCCTACCCGGAAGCAACCCCAGCAAGGCCTCCCTCACCCAGCGAGGTCCAACTCACCGATCTCGGCACTGGGCATCGCTCCTACCTGGCACCTCTTCCCGGATTTTAAACCAATCCTGCTCCCCATATTTGGCAACTGCTTGAAGCAACTTCTGCAGTAAAGGACAGCGAACAAGTAAGGCCTCCACAGGCAGCCGTAAGCTCCCCAGCCCGCACCAGTCCATTTCAGAAGGGACAGTGGGCGCCGAGGCTCACATCCTGGAGTACGGCTCTCCTTGGCTTCTGCGACCGTATACTCACCGCGTCTTCCTCTGGGGCCCAGAACCCCTTCTTCAGGCTGGGGTCCAAGCTCTTGGTCCACCGATAGATGAGCTGCATGGAGTCTCTCCCTTCCATGTAGTAGACAACTGGGGACAAAGGGGCCTGATGGGCACCGCGCTTCCTGGGTCACTCAGCAAGAAGCTGCTCTGGTCACTAGGTCATTGGGCCGTGGGGTGCAGGGGCTGGGTGACCCCGGGCGTCCCCCTCCAGCCCCTCAAGCCTGTCATGACTGAGGTGCCTCCACCCGTGAGGGGCCTTGGGTCCAGGGGCTTGCGAGCCTCAGCGGGGGGCACAGGGAGCAGGGCCCACACGGACACTCACTTCTCCGGTAGGGGATGTGGCTGCCGACGCGCATCTCCTGGACAAGCTGGGTGAGCAGGCGGTCCTCCTCCCGTGTCCACTCCTTGCGCTTCAGAGCCTTGTTGTGCTGCTGGTACTTCTGCAGGCACTGGAAGGCGCTGCGGTTGGTCTTCCGAGGCCCCAAGACCAAAGCAAAGTGGGTGTTACTGGGTGTGTACCCCCCGCAGAGGGACGGCCAGGGTGCTGTGAACCAACGACCTTATCGCCCCTAGCAGACCCTGCAGGGACAGTGGAGAGCCTGACAGAAGGAGGCCGCGAAGCACCAGTCTGCACGTTCAGACACACAGCGTGTCCAGGTAAGTCCGTTAACGCTGCACTCACATGACCCCAGAGCGACACTGGAGTCCTCAGTGGGCACCACCAGCTCAGCGGCCTGGAGGAGCCTCCCTGCAGAGCACGCGCCTCTGATGACGTAGGGGCTGCACAGCGGCCCTAATCCGGGGGCCCCAACGGGCCTCTCTGGGGATGCCACCCTAGGGAGAGCTCCGGACTGACTGTATCTCGGCTTCCATATGGGCTCCAACTCGGCACATAAAGCACCAGTCTCCATGGCAGGTGCGGTCGCCCAAGTCTGTCCCCTCATTCATCACCTTATGGGGAGAGTATCTCCCAAAAGCTAATCGATGCGATTTGAACTTTTTTCCTAAAGAAAACCCTTGAGTTACAGAGAACATGTATGGTTGGACACACGCAGTCTGCATGCCTATGAGGTTTGGGTTTGGGGACGCCTTTTAAGACACAACACCAAAAGCATGGTCCTTGAAAGAACGGATCAGCTGGACTTGACTAAGACCTTTTGCTCAGTGGAAGACGTCAGAAAAATGAGAAGACAAGCCGCAGACAGGAAAAAATGCTTGTGAGACATGTCTGGTAAAAGCTGTTCTCCCAAATACACAAGACTTTAAAACTCGGCAAGCGGCACCTGGGTGGCTCAGTTGGTTGAGCGTCTGCCTTCAGCTCGGGTCATGATCCCAGGGTCCTGGGATCGAGTCCCACATCGGGCTCCCTGCTCAGCGGGGAGCCTACCGCTTCCCCTGCTTGTGCTCTGACAGATAAATAAATAAAACATTTAAAAAAAATAAATAAAAAAATAAAACTCAACAAAAAAACAATCCGATTAAAAATAAACCAAAAACCTACACACTTAGCCAAAGAAGACATGCAAATGAGACCTAAAGCAGCCTGTATCTGTCATCACGGAGATGCAGAAGTGCATGTGATGCTAACACACGTCTGGGAGCACCGCCCGAGTCTGGAGCCCAGACGCCACCACAGGCTGGTGAGGGTGCAGGGCAGCAGGACCCCTGCCTGTGGCCGGGGGTGCACAGCACGGGGTGGCCACTCTGGAGAACAGACCCAAACATCCTCTCAGCATACGACTGCTCCTTGGTGTTTACCCAAAGGACCTGAACACTCACATCCACACGAACGCCTGGGCACAGACGTTAACAGCACCTTCACAACTGCCAAATCCTGGAAACGACCAAGATGCCCTCAGCAGGTGGAGAGACAAAGTGAGATGGATCTAGACAATGGGGTGTTTTTCGTGCTAAAAAGGAACACGTGGGCAGGCTGGGAAAAGGCCCGGAGACACCTCGGTTCCCGAGAGGAGGAAGCTGCGGGGACAGGCCCCCAGCTCTGGGTGGCCCTGGAAGAGGCACAGCATAGGTGGCAGAGCACTAGTCTGCAGGAGGCTGCCCCGCAGACCCGTGTCCCCGTGCACTGTGCAAGCCCACATGGGGCAGCCCCCCAGCAGCACAGCCCTGACGTGCACATCGGCTCTGGGTGCGGCGGTGTGTCAGCACAGACCTGTCCTCGGTTGAACAGAAGCACCGTTCTGGGAAGGGATGATGCTGGTGGGGGGGCGAAGGGCACAAGGGGAGTCTCCACCCCTTCCTCTCGCTTTTACTGAGAACGAACGCTGCTCTAAACCAAAACCCTAAATAAAACCCCAGAAACTAAGAAAACAAAGACCAAAAACGACTTTAAAAGCCCAACTTACCAACCGTACGAAGCATAAGCGTACATGCGCCAGCTTACCCAGCAGCTCAGTACGTGAAACACAACTATTAGACACGCGGGGGGGGGGGGGGGGGGGGGCGTGCCTTTCTGATGTGAGCACAGTGCTCCGGCCAAGCGGCTCTACAGACTGAGCTTGGCAGGACAGACGGACCATCTGCCACCCTAGGGTCTATGCTGGTCTCTGGGCAGCTTCGGTTTAATCGGTTCGCTGCGAGCGTGTGCCTGTCTGTAAGAGTGCTCCATTCAAACATGGGGACTTTACTCATCACCCTCTCAGGCCGTGAGCCAGTGAAATTCAAACAGAGCACAACACAAAGGATTCCTGAGACACCTAACGACGTACAGATGAGAAGGACCCTCCTACACAAACTAAGGTTTGAAGGGGCGGCAAAGGGTCCTAGTTCACAGTGCGCTGTTCTGAGAGAGGCGAGCTTCCAACACCTTCATGGTGCAGACAGAAGCTGAGTGGAACTCTTGGTCCTCGCCTTAGAAATGAGGAAAACACCACAAGAACCCAGAGAAAACCGGGAAGAGCGTTCCCCTCGAAACCCATCAGAACCAACTCCTGACTTGATGGAAATAAGGAAGGACCCAGCTAAGACAGGCCCTGGGAGGGAGACGGAAGACGAGTGAGCACTCGGAGACAGACGGAGGCTGAGGAGCCAGAAGTGCCCAGAGACGTGGCCCAGAGAGGGGTGGAGAGGCTGTTCTCCCTGTAGGCCACACCCTCAAGAGCGGCGTGATGAAGCAATGTGCCGGCTCCCAGTACTGGGCTGTGATGCTCAGCCCGTGGTGACCCCAAGCCCGCCCAGCCTCCCAGCCATGCACCTGAGGCCCCTCCGGTCCTCACCCCCAGCTCCTTGGCGATCTTCTGCCACTGCAGATGGCCATGCTCGGCCGCAAGGGCCTTCAGCTGGTCTACCTCCTGCCCGCTCCACTCCTGCTTGTTTATGCTCGGGTGCTCGAAGTTCTGCCAGAACTTCCGGATCTCCTCCGCACTGCGGCCACCCTCAAACTGCACCAACAGGGAAACCCAAGCTGCAGGGGCTGTTGCTCGCGGACGGCTGGCAGCTTGGCACCCGGGGAGAAGTGGGGTCCCAGCCCGGGTTGCCAGGACTCACACACCCAGAAGCGAGGGGTCGGCTCTAAGCACGAAGCCTGAACCTTCGTGCTCATCCGTCTCTGAAAAGGCAGCTCACCCCGGCGGGGCAGGCCTGACACTCACCTGCCCAGGGGCGCCACAGTAGGTCTGGCGGCCACCAGGGACTTAGCCTGACTGCCTGAATCTGACCCTGCCGATGCCAGCCCACGCCCTCCACTGCCAGCACGGCCACGAGCCGCCGTTGGCCCAGTACTGCCCCGACTCACGTTAACGTTCGAGATCTTCTCCCAGTCGTGACTGTCCAGCCTGTTGCCCAGCAAGGCCTCCTCTGGGAGCTGCCTGGAGACAGAAACAGGCTGCCAGGCTCACACCGGGCCTTCCATGCCTCTCCCCAGGCCACAGCCTCCCTGTAAGACCCAGCTCACCGAATGTCCTGGACTTCCCTCTCCGCCTCCCTGCTCTGCTTCTCCAGGACCTGCCTCTCTGCCTCACTCGTCACCCTACTCCGTTTCTGGTGCAAGTACTCAAGCCTACGGGGCAGGTAGAGACACCAGGGTTACCCACATCGTGGCTGTGCTCGGGGTGGGGGGGGCGCGGGGAGGGGGGGTGTCTTGGGTCCAGTGCAGTTTCCCTGAGTACTCAGGCATGCACATCACTCCATAGGATGAAGCTGCGTGTCAGGAAGCACACACTGGAGCCTGGCTCCGACTCCAAGCCTGCCTTGCGCAGGCAGGAGGCTGCCCGGCTTCCTGCCCACAGGAAGCAACGACACTCTCTCTCCTGCTGTCACTGCAGTTGTGAACACACAGACAGTAATTGACACCACTGATTCGGCATCCCAGCTACCTGCCTTGGACCCTGCACGCAGGGAGGTGTTCTGCGGGAAGCCTGGTGACAAAGCCACGGCCTACTTAAGCCTGCAGTTGGCCCTTCTGGAGTCCAGGGAGAAGAAAGCCATCCCTGAAGCAAATCCTGACCCACACATCAAGCCCTGAGACTAGGGGCAGCCCCTGGGACCCCTGGCCCAGCCCCAGGTGCTGTGATTTGGTCGCATGGTGTCACCCCAGCACAACATAAAAAGTCTCACGCACGGTCCACATTCAGACCAGAGAAACCGCCCGAGCTGCATGACTGACTGCGGCCACTCGGCCTGCCCAGCTCTCGCATGCCTGACCTCGAGCCCAGATGCCTCTTTGGGGAAAAGTTCCAGGGATCAGCACCTCTTCCGCTGGGAGCAGGGGACGCGGCTGCACTGAGTGTCCGTGACAAAGCATTGAGCCCGGACTCCCTCACTCGCCGGGGAGGCCGACGTCCATGACTGTGCTCGGACTTACTTCAGTAACTTGGGCTGAAGCAGGCGCTGCAGGCGGTCGCTCACCACTGATCTTCGGAGCAAGGCCTTTTCCCAGTTTTTCCCTAACGAGAAACAATGACATCAGCAACGCCTTCCCCTACTTTCACGTGAGGAAGCTGTGGGCACATGACCAGGCCAGGACCACAGAGCTGGCAGGGGAGCTGGGCTGTGGGCCCAGGGCCCTCTGTCCAGCAAGCAGGATGCCCTGGCCCAAGCTCACAGCTGGGCCCGTGGGGCTGGGTGTTCAGGGATGAAAAGGAAGACCAGACAGTGATCTGTGGGGATGGTGGCCCCACGTGGCCTGGGACAGGCAAGGGCTTTGAGGGGCCAGTCCCAGTGGTCAGGGCCCGAAGAAGCCCACAGAGCCACAAGAAGGCATCTGAGGAGAGGCAGGGCTGTGGTGCTGAGGCCCCGGCCTGGGCACTTACACTTAGTCACCAAGAGCTCCTCGAAAGCCTTGATGCCCTGGGCAGCCTTCTCCCGCGTCTCTTCATTGGCAGGAGGCCCCTGCCAGACAAAGCAGTGTCACACCATAGACAGAACCCAGGTATGCTCACCTCACGGGCCAAGCATGTCCCGGTGGGGCCTCACTAAGACTCTGGAGCCCTTTCCTTCAGCCTCCTCGAGCAGTTTGGCCACGTGGGAGGCCTGGCACCAGACATTTGGGCCCAGAGCTACTCCCTGGTGAGTGGCTGGGGGCCGTGAGGAGCATGGGGCGGGCTCAGTGGCTCCACAGGACCTCGCTACCAGGCCACCACAATTCTGCCAAGCTGCCCCACCCATGGTGCCACCTCTTATGGAAATGCCCCCGGGGTTCATCTGTGGAGCTGAGGTCAGCTTGCCACATTCCAAGGCTGGAGACCCTGACTTTCACCACTGGCAACCAGAAAGAGTTTGAGAGAAGCTAAAGAATATCACCCTGAACGACCCAAGGGAATTCACAACAGCCACAGCAAGTTTGGAAACGAGAGCTCCTTCCCGTGCAGCTCCACCCTCCCTGATGAGAGCAGGGCCCCTGCTACTCACCACTCCGGTCACTCTGTCCTTGAAGTAGGGTTTCATGAAGTGCCCTACGTACAAATTCGGGGGCAGGCTCTTGCTGTCCTTCACCTTGGAGCCCTTGGACCCTGCCAGGTCACACATGATCTCCTCCTGTGGCAGATACAAAGGGCCCATCTGGGGTCAGGCAGCAGCGACTCCCTTTGTGAATGGGACCCGGGCAGTCAGGGAACAGACAGAGCTCAAAGCCCTATTCTGGGGTGTCTGGCCATGGCGGTTCTGAAGGCCAGGCCCTGTCCTACCTGCTGCTCCTGGTTCTGGGCCAGTAGGAGGCTGACCTCCACCAGCCTCTCCTGGATGACCTCCTGGTAGACCATGTTCAACTGCAGGCAGGTCTCTGGGTCTTCAGGAAGGGTCTTTTCCTTGGGGTCATCCTCACCATTGCTGGCCTCACCCCACCTCTCCTCTTCCTGGTTACAAGTGGGAAACTGCAGGTGAGGAAGGAGGCATGCAGACGCTGCCCCACCTCGTGACCCAGGGCAGCACAACGAGCCTCTGAGCTCACGCTCCGGTCCCTGGGCCAGCAGGAGACCACCCTGATGTGGGACTGTGTCCAGCATATGCACGTTCCACAACTTGAGACAAAAGAAGCAAACATCTGGAAACATATCTCCGGTGGGAAAACGTGAAAAGCTAAATACCGTCTACTTTCCACAACGTTTCTATGGAACTCGAGGCTCAGAATGGGCTCGTGCGCTCTCGTCACTGGCAGGGAACGGTGAGCCCCAACACGTGTGAGGACGGACGCTGCAGCAGCAGCAGGACTAAAACCCAGGAACAACCCGTAGGACCGTCAATGAGGAGCTATGATAAACCTAAGCCAAAGGCACTACCTGGCCGTTAAAAATCAGAATCAACTCTGTACCTGCTGCCTTCATTAAAAGACAAAAAACAAATTGTAAAAATTCTCCAAATTAACATGAAATTCTAAAGTAAAAAATAGCAATAAAAACTGGCCCGACTGAGGAACTATGTGCCAGACACCGTCCTGGACAATCACACGTGCGGAATGACTGGCGCTGTGACTACCCCACTGCACGCTGGAAACCGAGGCAGACAAGTAAGCTACAAAGGGCCAGACCCAGGCAGCACGCTCAAAACCTTCCACGCATGACGCCATGCCCAGACACATACGCGTCACAGAGAGCTTAGGAAAGTCAGGAGGCGTGAACGCCAAACCTCGGACAGATGTTATTCTAGGAACAATTTTAATTTTGGTGACAAATACTTTGTGACGCGATGCTTCCGGTAACAAACACCTGGAAAAACCGAGATGTGCTCAGAGCACTCCCCGCTTGGTCTTGGGCCCACTGGCAGGGTGGTGTCTGCCTTGGTGGGTACCACAAACAGCCCAGGCCAGTAGTTACCGAGCCCGGGGAACCAGTAGCCTCCGAGTCCTCCTCTGGCAGTGAATCTGTGGGAACACAAGCACACCGTGTGAGCGACCAGCAACAGAATCCCGTATCTGCTAAAGAGATGTCCAGTAGGTACGGCACAGGGTTTTTCCTGATGGCCACGGGCGGGGGAGACGCTGAAAGGCCTCAGGACAAAACCGGACCTTCCTTCGCCATCAGCCAGTGGCTGAGCGCCACTCACTGACTAGGCAAGACAGGCCCTGAACTAAGGGCAGGGTCAGCCAGAGAGGGAAGACCTCGAAGGAGCCAGCCCCGTCCTGGGGGTGCTGGAGTCAGGGGCGGGGGCATGGCTGAGGCCCTGATTACAGGCGAAAGGCAGGCCCTGGCGTGGTCCGAAACTCAGAAACAGCCTCAGACCTGCACCTGGTGCCAGGGAGAGGCCTGAGGGCCCCGTCTCTCGTAGGTTCTGACCATGTGGGCAGGCCTCTAATCAGAGCTGCGGTGAGGGGCCTCAGGGCCCAGGGGAGCACCGAGGACAGCATGTGGGGGTGACTCCCAGCTGTCCGGCGTGGCGGCAGCGGACAAACTGAGCTCTGGAACCTCTGATGCCTGAGGACAGCCCGCCAACCTCCCGAGACAGCGCGCTCACTCACAGCCAGCAGGTCCTCGGCCAACTGAGGAGCGCTAACAGGCCGTCCCGGGGAGTAAGGGCAAGGTCAGTGTGGCCGAGCAGCACGTTCGTCTGGAGGGCAGGTGGAGGGGCTCCAGCTGTGGCCCGTGAAAGCGTACCTGCGTCAGAATCCAACGGGAGACCAGACTCCGAGACCCCCACTCCGACGCCCGAGGACGTGGGATCCAAAATCCTCTCAAGCTCCGCGATCTCCTTTGCTATCTTCTCTCTTTCGGCGTCTACGTCCATGACTTCTACCTGCCACTGGGACGGATCGCAGAATCTCACAGACCCGCCCCTGACCCGGGCACGCCCCTGGGGGCACCACGGAAGCCCGACCGAAGCAGGCGGTCCCGCTCGGGGGAGCCCTGGACCACTGACCCGACACCCCCCCCACCCGCGAACACACCCACTGTTTGCTCCCCGGGGGCGCTGAAGCCACGTGGACGTGGCCGGCCCGCTCCAGGCTGTGACCTACGGGGGCAGCCGGACGGGCACCAGCATGGCCCCAGAGCCCGGTCTCCGCCTTCCCCGGCCCGGCCGGGCACCTGGGGCGCACACGGCGGGGTGTCGTGGCTGAGGCACCCGGGCACAGGGACGCGGCCCAGGCCCTGGGAAACCCGAACCCACAGCACGGCGGAGGGCACGGGGACGCAGGTGGCAGGTGTGGCGCCGGGAAGGCCGCCCCCGGGGGGCAGGGTCCCCCGCGTCTACAGGGGCGCCGGTCCGGGAGGCCGCGGCGGGGCCGAGGGCCGGGAAGAGAAGGGGGCTCATGAGGCTTCGCGGAGGGACGGCCCGGGGGCTCCGCACGGACCCGGGGCCGGAGGCCAAGCCAGAGGAGGACGCCAGCCGGTCCCGCGGCGCGAGGTGCACACTCCGAGCGCGAGTGAGCCGAGCCGGCCGAGAGCCCGGCCCCCCCCGGGCCCCCGGCCCCCCCGGCCCCCCGGCCCCGCTCCTCCCGCCGCGGCCCGGCCCCATCCCCGGCGACCGCGCTGCCGCCCTCACCCTCAGCCAGCGCCACCGCCCCCCACACTTCCGGCGGCCGCACAACCGGAAGTCCCGCCCCGCGGCCGCAGCGCGGGGCACGCCGGGACGGGGTCGGCGAGCGGGCGAGTGCTGCCCCCGCGCGGCCGCCCCCGGGACTGCCGAGCGCTGGCCGGGGCGGGGGTGGTCGGCCGGGCGGGACCTCCGCATCGCCGAAACTCGCTCGCTCGCTCGTTTCTGCCTGTGCTGACTATATCCGCGGCTGTTGTTGCGCAGCCAGTGAGCAAGGTGGCCAAGGGCTCAGTGCTGCCGCTGCCTGGCCCGGGGCAGGCGTCGCGCAGGGCCGGAGCCCGCCCCAGCCCCCGGTCCCCACGCCCAGCGCGTACCTCTGGTCCGTCTGGGAGGCCGCTCCTGCCCGAGCGGGGCCGGCCTGCGGTTGCTCCTCCTAGGGGCACGTGCGGGGCGGGGGCAGAGCAGGGGCGCCACCCCCAGAGCGCGGTGCGTCTCAGGGATTGCGGGGGGGGGGGGGGGGCGTAATGCTGCCTGGGGCTCGGAAGAGCAGCCAGTGTCCGCTGGAAACCAGCAGGGCGCCTTCGCCTGGTGGACAGAGCAGGCGGAGATTGCAAGGCGAGGCATGGGGTAAGGGACGTCCCCGGGAGCCAGATTGGAGAAACGGACGGGTTGCACGGGGCCGGAAATGCAGAGGCAGAGCTGGACGGCCATACAATTTAAGTCTCTTACCGTGAGCGCTCCAAACACACGGGGGACAGCAGGAAGAGCCTATGTGTGCACCGGGCCGCTTGCTTCATCTAGACCCTTCCGGCGCCCGCAGCCCCTCTGCCTGCCCTTGCAGAGGTCAGGGCTGGCTCAAGTGCAGCATCAGTAGGTGGAACACCCCAGGGGGGCTCTAGGTGCACATCCCGCACCCCCTTAAAATGCTGTGCCTGCATGCAGGGCTGTGGCTGGAGGCATCCTCCCAGGAAGCCCCGTTCCTGCACCCAGAAGAGAACCGCATCCTAGCGCTTTCCTAACAGGCCGCCAGAGCTCCGAACCCGCTTCTCACCAACAGGCTGGAGTATGAGGTGATGTTTCCCAGTTTAAATGTCTTTTAAAAAAATTCAACCACGTGACTGAAGAATGCTCCAGTACTAGATTCCAATCTGTTCAACTCCAAAACAGGCAGCTCTGACGTCTAGTGTGCGGGCCACTGTGGTCAGGCCCAGGCAGCCCTGGTCTGAGTCTACCCTTGACCCCACAGGCCACGGGACTGATGCTGAATTTCTCAGCACAAATCACCCCTTACGACTAGATGCATGCCCTAAAGCCAAAGGACAGTACCATGATTCTCAAGCATAAAGACCTGATTAAATCAGAAAAAAAAGGTACAGTTCATAGAAGTTTTACAATTTATTAAATAGGAAAACTGTCAATTTGAACAGAAGGGAAAAGGGAAGCTTACTTAAAAAAAATAATGTCTACAGAAAAATAGGCAAGAAGGCACGTAGTGCATGTTCTGCCTTCCCTATGTGGGGGAGCAGTTGGAAAGGCACTGTGGACAAGCCTTGTGCTAACACAGGGAGGCTCTGCACACTCTAAATTCCTGAATTCTAAACTTCATCGTATAAAACCCCACTTGAAACATATATCAAAACCCTCCAGCCAAAGCAGTTTTTCAAACCCAAGGCCCACGTGTGCATTGTGATAGCTGCACACAGTGGCCCACCTGGGTGACCCGGGGCCCCGCATGGGGCATCCGCGCTCAGGTCCCCCGGGGCAGGCACCTCCCGCGGGCCCGCGGGCCCGCAGGCCCGCAGGAGTGGACTCCAAGCCATCAGGGGCACCAGGTGAGGTCGGAGAGGCACTAGGACCCTTCTGAGGCAACCACTCACTGCGGCTCCCCTGCTTTCTCTCCTGTCGAAATTAAGGACGAGCAATTGACTTATCTTACAATTAGCGTTCCACAATGACAACAGAAAACACTCATTATAGAACTGTGGTTTTCAGGTTTAGTAACTTCAAAAAATCACTGGCTTCTATAGAAACGTCTTCCGATAGAACGTTAGTTCGTGGAGTAGCTGGAGCTCCCCCAGAAGGCTTGCGGAGAAGCCACTGCGGCTCTCACGCGGGGGTTGCTTCTCCCTGCAGCGCGCTGCTCACACTGTGTGGTCGTGAAATTAGCATGTCATGATAAGTATCTTTACTACCGTGAGGACGACATATTTAAAGACACAACGGCATTTCCAAATCCAGTGAGCAGGGACATCCGGGTGTGAGCGGAGCTGTGACCCGGAAGCACCTCAGGGTTCTCAAGACTCCTCCTCATCTTTAATTTCAGAAATTCTGTCTATAGATTTAAGGATTTCAGCAACAAGATTCAACGTCTCAGCTCCAGAAACCAGCTGCCTAAAATGGAAACGTGGACGTTACAGGCCTGCTACCGCGACTGTCCAACGGCCCCGACAGAAGCCAGAAAACAGCTCCTGGGGTGTCTGGTGGCTGCTGCTCTTCCCCGGAGGGGCCCAGCCCCGTGGCAGGCAGACAGGGTGCTCACGGGGAGCAACAGAGCGGCCATTTCTGGGGGGGGGGGGTCTCCTGCAAACTCATCTGCTTCTCATGACGGGAGGGAAACACTGTTACTCCTCTCCGTGCAGAACTGAGGTGTTCGGCAGGTGAGGGAGCTGGGACTCTGATCTGTCTGAGGTTAGTGCTCTGGTAAAACCAGTGATTACCACAAAGACGGTTCGAGAGCCTGCTAGTCTGGCACACGACATGCGGCCTCGGGGTTACCAGCACCATCAAGTGCACTTCTGCTCCCGGAGCCCCATCTGCTGCACGCGGTGTGGTCATGGTTTCAAACACCAAGCTGAAGACCGCCCCCCAGGCCTGCCGGCCATCTCTGCCTCACCCCTGTCCCATGTCCAGGCACCTTCAGCTCCCCCGCACTCACTTTATTGAGGAGTGGGCATTGTTCATGACGACGCGGAGGTTCTGCAAGGCCACGTCGGTGTTCTGCTTCACCACCGTCAGGCTGGCGCCCTGGCCAGACCGCAAGGCTTCATTCTCACGCTTGAAGTTAGAGACCTGTGCCTAGAGGTGGGCGAGAGCAGTAAAGCACTTTGACGGCTTCACGAGAGAGCATCTGAGAGGCAGCACGAGCCCAGCTGAAGCTGGCAGCCTCGGCACAGGCAGTGAAGGGATGGGGGCTGGCCCTCACAGTGGGCATCTCCTGAGGGGGCTCTCGAGGGAGCCGGGCTTCCTCAGTCTGCCCTCAGCACTCATCCACAGAAATGGGAGATTCGTGCCAGGGTCCGTGCTGTCCCAGACAATACAGTACATGCCCACCACTCTCCTGCTGAGCAGAGAAAACAGGGCTGGGGGGAGAGCCGGCGTGGCCTGACTGCGGGAGCCACCACTGTTGGGAGGCTCCTGGACCCTGTGCCCATGCTGTCCAGTCACCTGGAGCAAGCTGATCTCCTGTTTCAGCTTCATGACATGGTTTTCTGCCTTCACAGCCCGTTTCTGGCACAAAAAAAAAAAAAAAAAAAAAAAGGGCATCACCACTGCGTAACACGGCGAGACATGGACATGGAATGGAGGCGGGCTCTGCCCCCACCCAGGGGCCTCCGGCTCTCACGAACCGGCGGGTCGGCCCATTGTGAGGGACCCCTCCTGGCGCCGTGCCCCTGCAGGCTGACAGCAGAGGAGGGGGCGCACCCGGCTCGACACAATGCCCCCCAGGCCCCCATACCGTCATCAGCTCCAGGTTCTGCTCCACCTGCTGCACCACTGACTCCAGATCATGGTAGTCACTTTCCTCCTTGATCATTTTGGCTTCCAGCTTCCGCTCCAATGTCCTCACCCTGGGGACAGAGAAGACCAAGCTGTCGATCCCTCACGCGTCTCATTCTCAGAATTCATCTGAGAGGCAGTTAGGTGGGGCGGGGCGGATAAACGCCACGAGGGCGCCAGGCCTCGGGAGGCCCATCGGAGGCGTCAGCCGCAGAGCGCGCTCCTCAGCTGGCTCGCCATCCACCGCTCTGCTGCTTTTAGCAAGCGCGGCCGTGTGGGCCGGGTATTTGAAATCAACTTTCACTCAGCACACGAGGAGGAATGTGTGATGCTGATGACCCACAGACAATGAAAGCCAAGCTTGGTTCCACCCCCAACGCTTCATTATTGACGTTTGAAGCGCAGCGCTGACTCAAAGCTTACGTACATTTCTGTTTGAGTCTCAGAGAAGCTCTGAACCTCAGTCAGCTTTCTTCTCAGCTTACAATTTTCATCTTTTAGCTGCAGAGGAAGAAAATCCTTATTAGAAACTCTGGGTCTCACCCAAAAGGAGTCTACACCCCTACAAACTGGCTCTGGAACGTCTCGATAAACGAACGTTATAGAGTGTCAACGTACTGTTTGCTTAAAACGGAAAACCGTGAGTGGAGAAGTCTCCCTTTAAAGGCCTCCGGTCACGAACACCAATTTTACTTCTAACTCTCTTTTAAGTAATAATCATCTCTAAACGTATTTCTTCTCCTCAGAACATAACGAAACGTCCCTGAGCCGATGCCTGAAGCGGACCCTTTCCTGACAGGGGGACCTCGGAGGGTCTCCACGGCTCCTGCCTGAGATGGGCCGCACCCCACCACCCCGCACACTGCTCTTCCAGGGGCACGTCACGCGCGGAATCTGTCAATTCGGGAGACGGCCGCACCACAGACCACCTTGTCCTTGGAGCCGAGACCCCAGGCCACCAAGGCCACCGGAGGCTCCAGGTCGCCTGCGCGCACGCTGCAGAGCCCCCTCACTTACTGCTTCGTAGCTTATCTGCAGTGTCCGCAAGTGCCTGTCTCCCAGAGACTCTCCGTGGGCTGCGAAGTCTGTGCCGGGGCTCCCCACCGGAGAGGCACGAGAGTCAGAGTCGCTCCGTGTCCACGGGGGCAGTGTCTTGGGCGCCACCGGCTCCGACGCAGCAGAGAAGAAGGAGATGTACGTGCTGCAGGGTGATGTGCTGGCGGCGACCCCGGAGGAGCGGGTCTGCTCCACAGCGGAGGGCAGGTACGCCCCGTCCCACCCGCCGTCCTCACCCTCGTCTGTGTCCTCGTCCAGAAGATCACCAGCCCCCGTAGGGTCTTCAAAAAACGGCTGCTGATATTCTAAGCCATACCCCATGGTCTGGGAGGTCGGGGAGTTGCGGCCAAGCCCCAGTGAGTGTCTCGTGGCTTCCTAAAGAAAACAATTGGAGGCACGGGTCAGACCCAGAAGCCGCTGGAGGCCTGTCTTCTGAGGGGCTCAGCAGTGGAACTCCCAGGAAAGAGGAGGGCTCCCGGCAGCTTCTCCACCCGATGTTCCCGTCAGCTTGAGCTGCGGGCTCCCTCTGCCCCCCAGCGCCTGCAGCGTATCCCACGTCGGAAGAGAGATGTCCTCTGGACGTTTCTCTGTGTACGGTCATCGCAGACGACGCCTTGGATCTACCTTTGAATAAATCCTGTCGTTGGCTGTATCGTCTCCTGACAGGCTGAGGTTCTTGGTTTTCAGAAACTCTTTAAAGGAGAATGGATTGGCCTCTGCAAGATCTTCAAGTTTATCATCTAAAACGATATGACACAACACAATTGGAAAACGTCTCTCAAGTCATTGACAAGAAACTTCCCCGTTAGTTTTTCTAAAACACAGCCACATCTAAATTCAGGACCGCCACCCTTCTCGTCCCACCGGAATTCAGTGACACTAGGAAATGAAAAACCTAGCCAATAAAACAGATCCGCTTTCACATTCTGAATTCTCCTTCCCAGGGGCACCTGGCTGGCTTGGTCAGTAGAACGGGTGACTCTTCACCTTGGGGTAGTTTACTTATGAACTCTTCCCACTCCCAACCCCCTGGTTCCCGCTCCTTGCCGCCCATGGAGATCACCCGGGGGGGCTTTGGGATGACAATGCACCTCCACTCCCGCACAGACTCAGCTGGCCTGGGACATAACCTGCGCTGGGGGCCGTCCGAGAGTTCCAACAGTGCCGCCAGGTTGGCGATCACTGCTCCACCTCTATCCATTTCCCTGCTCACCCATCCTTCCCTTCTCTCTTTGCCTACCTCCTTTCCGCTCTCCCAGCAATGGCCATCTGAGCCCAGGCGCCAACCTTGTGCAAAGTGTTCTAGCCCATGCTGCCTCTTCAGACCCCTTTGGTGTGCCTTCCCACATCGCTGTTGTGCACATCAGGCTCATCTGTCCTTGTACCCTCTCTCTCTCTACCTTGGGGCCAAGACTGAATCCGTGGGACTCCACCCCCACTTGGCACACTGATTATATGCTGTCAAACTGACAACCAGCCACAGGGCATGTGCTTGGCGCTTTGTGTTGGGGAGAGGAGAGAGAGAATTGCCCAACTACCCTACCTCCAAAATGTGTCTCTTGGGCTCCTGGCAGACCTTGCTTAGTACACTTCCCCTTTCCGTAGCCAAAATCTGCAAAGAGACGTCATCACCTTAACGTGATCACAGAGGCCTCTGTGACAACTTGTTTTCCACACAGGGTCTCTATCGCAGTAATTCTTACAGGCTGGGGAACTTTTCAAACACAAGCTCCCAGCTCCTACCAATGGAGACAGTATGGCTTCCGCGGGCCCTGGCATGTGTGATTCAGGAAAAGCTCCCGGTAGGCTCTGATGACCAGCGTGGCTACGCGTGCCCTCCTTTGTCTTGTGAAGCCTTCTGAATACCCTCACAGGTTGCCATTCTCCTCTGAGACCCTGATGAGACCCCCACCTAAAGTCTCGCCCCACACCCTGGACACCCTGCAGCATAACTGCTCTGGGGAGGGTGACAATGAACTAAAAAGCTGGCCACTGCCCAGCAGCTCCTCTGCCTCACCCCCCACCCCCACGAAGGAGTGGCTTTCGGTGCTCCCGCCGGGCATACCGCTCTTTTGGCACTTACCATCCCACACTGGGGTGTCTGTGTTGGGGAGGGGGCTCCCCAAGACCAGACCGCGAGCTCCTGGCTGGCGGGGCCTCCCTGCACCTCTGCGTTCCCAGGGGCCGGCCCCCAGCGGTGCTCGGCGCCCATCGCTGGGTCAGGGAGCGAGGTAAGACTACGGCGAGGTCCCTACAGGCAGTGCCGGCGGGCGGCCCCCTGAGGCTTGTCTCTCACCTGTGTCTCCCACGGAAGCTAGCACCGGGCTGGGCACATAGCACATAAACGTCGGCCGAATGCCGAAGAGGTGGGGGTCCAGGCCCCCGCCACGGGGGCGCTCACAGTCTAGCTGGGGGAGCCAGGAGCGGCGCTCATAGAACGCCGGAGCTGCTGCAACAACAACGACAGCGATTGGCCGCGCGGCCCGCGGCCCGCCTCACCTGCCGCCCGGCCCGGCGGGGCGGGGGCGCCCGGCCGCTCACCGTCCGGAATGACGAGGCTCCGGGCTCGCGACAGCGGGGGGACGCCCGGGCGGCGCGCAAAGCCCGCCATCGCCGCGGGCCCGGCAGCGCCGGCCCTCCCTAGCCTGGCAGCGGCGGCTCCATGGCCCCGGCTCCGCCCCGGCCGCGGCCCAAGTCGCCCACCCGCGTCGCCCGCCGCCCGGCCGCCGCTCCCAGCCTCTCGCGGCGGCTTCCGCTCCCGGCACCGGAAGCGAGCGCCCGAACGCCGAGGGCTGGCGCCGTAGGGGCGGGGCGTCGGGGGCGGGGTCGGAAGTGACGACAGAAGCAGGGGGCGGAGACCCAAGATGGCGGCTATGGTCTTGGCGACGGCGCGGCTGCTGCTGCGCGGCTCGGGCTCGTGGCGCCGCTCGCGGCTGAGGTGAGCCGGGCGCGCGTCGGGGGCCGGCCGGGGGCCGGGGCGGCGGGCGTCCGCGCGGACGCTCAACCTCTGGCTTCCCCACGCGCAGACGGGGCGCCGCTGGTTCGGGCTCGGGCACGGGCTTCGGGACCCCGGCCTTGTCTCCGGGGCGCCGAGGGCGCTTCCCTGCCGGGGCGAGCCCCGTTCGCCTGACCTCTCCCGGGCCGCTGGGGCCCGTCGGAGGCCCCGCGTCACCTGCGCCCCGGCCCGGTCCTGCCGCGGGCCCCCTTGTGAGGCCGAGCCCGCGGGGCCTCCGCGCCCACTCGCTCTCCCGCCTTCTTGGCCTCGGGCACGTCCCCTCGGGCCACAGTTGGGGGCGGCCCGTCCCTGTACGCCGGCAAAGCGGGGGCGGTCGTGTAAACGCCTCCAACCTAAAGTGGGGTCCGGCGATAGACAGGGTAGCAGGAGAGTCTGACTTCAGGGGGGCGCGGAGGGGGCCGCCTTTAGCAGCCGACAGATGGGGAACGAGAGCGGGGGCAGCCGCTGGGGAAGCGCGGCCAAGAGCCGGCCGGGACGGGAAGGGCAGAAGCTTTGGCGGTAACCACCAGGTGTGGTCCAGGATCGGACCCGCGGGCCGCTGGGGCCGGGACCTTGCGGGGGTGGTGGAGAGCGCTCTAAGACGCGAGTCTGGGGAGGGGGCTGGAGTCCAGACCGCGCAGGGCAGGCCCCTGGGCCGAGCCAGGATCTGTACCCGCAGCGGTGTCCCTGATCACTCCCGAGCGCTGCCTCCAGGTGTCTAGAAACAAATCTGCAGAGAGGGGCACGTCCAGTTTTCACGTGGACAGAACGTGACCGGCTGGGCCCAGATGGTCCCCACAGGCTCGGTGGTCTCGGGTTTGCTGTAACTGGGTAACTTCGGTGTCTAGGTCCGGAGCTCCTCCACACAGACAGTCCAGGAGTGGCAGCGCCTCTGCCAACGTCCCGCTCTCATCCCCCTTACCCGGAGTGCCTGAGCCTGTTTTTGCTACAGTCGATGGACAGGAAAAGTTTGAAACCAAAGTCACCACGCTGGATAATGGGCTTCGCGTGGCCTCCCAAAACAAGTTTGGACAATTTTGTACAGTAGGAAGTAAGTACTGTTGGTGGTGGTGTGGGTCATCCCGTTTATTTTCACGCCCACGTGCCTCAGTCGATTGTTACGCTTCATACGTCATCTGTGAATCGTGTCCTGAGTGGAAAAGTACGGCATAGACCCTGAAAACAATACGCAAAGCATGAACCACCCCGTTGGCGGTGGGCTTTTTTCCCTTTCTACCTTCATAGAAACCTAACACTTTTCCACCATAAATATGAAGCCTACAACTAACTCTTGTCGGTGTCAACGTGGGTGTGTGCAGCTGTGGAGACGTAGCCCAGGTAGTGGACACGGCGTCACCCTCACGTAATTAGGTCAGCCTGTCTGATCACATTCAGTTTTAAAAGGTTTCTCTTGATTAAATCATCCTAAAACCTCCCCTTTTCAACGTTTGGTTTAACCTGTCGATTTTCTTTTTATTGCCAGTTCTTATTAATTCAGGATCAAGATATGAAGCAAAATATCTTAGTGGAATTGCTCACTTTTTGGAAAAATTGGCATTTTCGGTCAGTGTCCTGTTTGTAATCTTTGAGCCTATACTTGAGAAGAGTCTATCAAGTTTTACTTTCTTTAGAATGGTTATTTTAATAAGTGATTAAGCTGCTAAGATAATCCTACTAAAAGATCTTTAGATTAAAAGATAATTTGATTTCACATGTTATCAAAGTAAACGTAAACTTTTTTCTCGGAGAACATATTTTAGAGGTTGTTTTGGATCGTGTGTTTAGGTTTACTTATTTATTTTTAATAGTCGACGGATCGATTTAACAGCAAAGATGAAATTCTGCTTACGTTGGAAAAGCACGGGGGTATTTGTGACTGCCAGACATCAAGGTACGCCAGTGTATTTTGCATCCACGTGGAACTGTGGTTCTTATCCTTGGTCAGAGTCCCACTGAAACCTACCCCCTGGAGAGGCTTGTGGAGGTTAGGGGTGAGAAGCGAGCCTGGCCTAGGCCGGGTTGGGTGGAGAATTTGGTGGGGGAAACATGCAGGCAGCAGCACTTAGAGCAGAGAACACGTTGGAGGGCCAGGCAATTCCCAGAGACTGCCAGCTGGGCACTAGGGATGCAGCAGGCCCTGTCCCCACTATGCTCACGGATCTGGCAGAGGGCTGCACCACAGGTAACGGATACAAGAGCCAGAAACCGAGACTGGTGGGGCACAGGCAACTAATCTGGTCTGGAGTCAGGAAAGGAATGATAAAACTCATGATTGGACTGGTCTTGAAGGAGTTTGCCAGACCAACTGAGAGGAGGAGGTGGCGCAGAACAGCATGGGGAGAGGCTCAGTCAGGAAGAGGCAGTGGTCTTTTTGGGGACCGGGAGAGGTCCAGTATGTAGCCAGCACACAGATGGAGGGGCGCTGTGGATAGGGCAGGTGGTGTTTGTCTGCCACATGTGGCCTGTCCCGCAGCCACATAAGGCCGTGCATACTGCATGTTGACCGTGAGTCGGGGCAGCTGATGCTCAGGAAGCAGGTGATAAAAAGGCCCCCGTGGCAGGGGGCCTGTGCTTGTGGAAATGTCTCAGGATGGCTCCTGTCCATCTTGGCTGGGCAGCTGCTGTCACTCCGGTGCGTACTGGAAGTTGTCCTGTAAGATGGGACATAGCAAGTGTGTGCTGGTCCTCAGTGCAGCGGGGGGAATCAGCCCCCGTTGGTGTGTACCTGTGGTGACCTCAGTGCCTCATGTCGTTGCTTCTTTCCAGGGACACCACCATGTATGCTGTGTCTGCTGACTCTAAAGGCCTGGACACGGTGGTTGGGTTGCTGGCTGACGTGGTCCTGCACCCCAGGCTCACAGGTGGGCCCAGGGCTGCGTGAAGGGGCTGGGGGCTGGGCCCTTGGGAGGCACATGGAAGCGCTGCCCTGAGGAAGAGCGTTGTATGCAGCCCTTGAGCTCAGCTACCAGTGAGGTGGCATGATTTCCTTGGAAATAACACTGATGGTCAGAAAAGTCCTTCAATGAGCTCAATACTTTGACATAACTTTGTGCCTTTTGACGTTTTTAGTTAAATTGGGTCTTTCATTTCTCATCTTTTTTTTTTCCTTTAAGTTTTTATTTACTAACTTAAGTACTCTCTACACCCAACGTGGGGCTCAAACTCACAACCCCGAGATCAAGAGTCGCACGCTCCTCTGACAGAGCCAGCCAGGCAGCCCTGGGTCTTTCACTTCTGAAAGGCATTTCAGACTGTCTTTAAACACCGGGCTGGTGTGCCACCAGAAGCTTCCACGTGCCTGTGTCCATCCCCTTCCTTGGCCTGGTGGTGGCAAGACTTCGAATTCTGTGCCCGCAGTGGGCCAGAGAGGGCCCTGCTGCCCGTTGCTGCCGCCCTGGCTGTGCTCTGGTCACGTCAGCCTGGCCTTGTAGTTCTTCCAGTACTTACTCCAGGTTGCGGATGAAGTGGCAGCCGTGATGCTGGATGGTGCCTCTTTTGTAAACACCTTCCCATTCCACGTGACTGTCCTCACAGCAGCCCTCTGGGGAGACGGGCCAGGGGCCTGAGTGCCTCTCTCGGGAAGGAAGCCGGGGCTTGGGGCAGGTCAGGTGGCTAAGCTGGACAAGAGGCCCAGTGCCTCCAGGCCCTGCCCCCTCACTCACACAAGTGCCCCCAGGTCTATCCCAGATGAAGGCCGAGGAGACTGCCGGTGTCTGCCAGCCAATGACCCTTGGCCCAGCCTGGCAGCCTAGGCCCAGTGCCATTTCCCTCCTGGTTGGTACGGTCTGAGCCTTGTCTCGGTTCTTTGCAGATGAAGAAATTGAGATGACCCGAATGGCTGTCCAGTTTGAGCTGGAGGACCTTGACATGCGGCCTGACCCAGAACCGCTTCTCACGGAGATGATTCATGAGGTACTAGAAAGCCCGCAAGCACCCGCCTTCGTGGCCCTCCCAACATCAGCATAGTTGAGAGGGCTTGTCTGCCTTCCTGAGGCTATTCACAGGTTATAGGTGTGGACAGAAGATTCTTAATTCTCAAACCTGCAACTTATGCAAGCGTTTCACATTCTCATTCTTACAGCAATAAGATTTTCATCCATTGAGCTTTTTATTTTACATGGGGTTTTTTTGAGATTTCATTCTGGAGAGAGGGATTTTACTGCTTTTGTAAGCAAACAAAATTGCTCCTGCCAAATTAGCAAAGCTAAGCAACCGTGAGCTTTTCCTGCCACAGCTGGGGTCATGGCAGGCCCGGCACGGCCAGGAGGAGACTTGGCCGTGGTCTCTCTGTCACCTGTGTTTCTCCCTTCTTTTGTTAGGCTGCTTATCGGGAAAACACAGTTGGCCTCCACCGTTTCTGCCCCACAGAAAACATAGCAAAGATTGATCGAGAAGTGCTTCATTCATACCTGAGAAACTACTACACCCCCGACCGCATGGTGCTGGCTGGAGTCGGGGTGGAGCATGAGCACCTGGTGGAATGTGCCAAAAAGTACCTCCTGGGAACCCAACCGGCCTGGGGATGTGAGAGGGCTGTGGACGTTGACAGATCGGTAGCACAGTACACCGGGGGGGTTGTCAAGGTAAAGCCAAGATGGGGTATGTGTACTTTCTTTACTTTGTTTTTGGTACGTTCTCAGCTTTATCCCACAGGTGTTACAGTGAGCTGTGCATTTGTGGCTTTACCATAATACACATTGTGGTGTTAGGGCAGGACGTGTTCCTTGTTTAAAGCAAAGCTGAGAACTTGTTAAGAATGAGTTTAGGGGCGCCTTGTGGCTCAGTCGGCTCAGGTCATGGTCCCAGGGTCCTGGGGTTGAGCCCTGCATCGGGCTCCCTGCTCGGCGGGGAGCCTGCTTCTCCCTCTCCCTCTGTGCTCTCTTTCTCTCCCTCTCTTCTCCTTAGATAAATGAGTAAAATCTTTAAAAAAAAAAAAATGATTGCGTTTAGCTTCACTGGAAGGTTAAAGGACTATTCTTTTCTCTAGAGGGAGTTTACTGATGTGCGTGTATGATTTCTGTAAAACCATGATGGGGTCTTTTGCCTTTTTTTTTTCTCAAAGTAGGCTCCGCACCCAGCACGGAGCCCAGTGTGGGGCTTGAACACACAACCCTGAGATCAAAAGTTGGGACACTCAACTGACAAGCCACCCAGGCGCCCCGCTAGAACTCTTTGTAGGCTGATCTGACCTGAGAGGTTTTGAGGCCCGCTTGTCTTCCGTGTGGGTACACCATTCACTCTCTTTGCTTATAGCTGGAAAGAGACATGTCCAACGTCAGTCTGGGTCCTGCCCCGTTTCCTGAGCTCACGCACATCATGATAGGACTGGAGAGCTGTTCCTTCTTGGTAAGTCCCAGCCGGGTCCTACCACGTCCTAGAGCCGGGTGTCACCTCCCGGCCAAGCTCTGCCCTCATGTCTCCCGCAGGAGGAAGATTTCATCCCCTTCGCCGTCCTGAACATGATGATGGGGGGTGGCGGCTCCTTCTCAGCCGGTGGGCCTGGCAAAGGCATGTTTACCAGGCTCTACCTTAACGTGCTCAACAGGTAGGTTGGATTCCTTTCACCTGGCTGTCCCCAGGGTCACCAGGCCCAGTTGAAGGTGCTTTTGGACTGTGACACCACCTTCCAGGTGTCCCTTTGTCCCTGCTCCCTACAGGCACCACTGGATGTACAACGCGACCTCGTACCACCACAGCTATGAGGATACGGGCCTCTTGTGCGTGCACGCCAGCGCCGACCCCAGACAGGTGAGCGCCCGCCCCTGCTTCCTGTGCAGCTCACGTCCCCGGACACAGAGCTGGTTTCTTGGAGCAGGGGTGTCATTGTCTTGAATTGGAAGAGACAGACCATTAGGTCCAGATCACACTCTTCATCTTTCCCTTTTCCCTAAAGGTTCGAGAAATGGTGGAAATCCTCACGAAGGAATTTATTTTAATGGCTGGAACTGTGGATGTGGTAAGTACAGCACAGAGCTGAATCCCGACATCCCCCACGGTGTTGGCAGGTTAGAGAACACGGTGTGGGCGTGGCTGGCCTCTGTGCTCCCAGCACCGCCAACATCCCACCGGAACAGTGTATCCCCGGGGTGACCCAGACCTACAGCTGAGCTCCTCTCCTGCTCCCTGGTCTCAGCACCAAGAACAGTTGTTGCCCTGCCAGCACTGGACCTGCTCGCACCTGCCTGGCCCCGGCCCTCCTGGAAGAAATGGTACAGAGCGGTCTCGTGTGCCCTTTTCAGCCACCCTGCAGAACCATGGGAACTAAAGCCACATCGCACAGGATGAGCGGGCCTCTCGGGGTGGTTTTCGAGCTCTCCCCTAACTTCCATTTTATGTTTTATTTTGCTTTTTTGGTTTTCTTCTGTTTTTGAAGATTTTAGTTTTAAGGTAATCTTTATCCATAGCATGGGGCTGGAACTCACAACCCCAAGACCGAGAGCTACGTGCTCTGTGGACTGAGCCTGCTGGGCGCCCTGAACTCCATTTTGTGTTTTAATTTAAGTCTTTGTTTCCTTGTTTCTTTGGCTTAGTTTTTGTCATCTTACATATTTAGAGATCTTGTTTCTTCCTGGACTAATACTGGTACAAATAAGCAGGTTCTGTATGCATGCTCATAGGAGGCCTGGGAGGAGAGGCCCAGCGTGTGGGCTGAGTTGGCGCACGGCCTTCACCTATGGATCTTTCCTGCTCAGTCCCTGCTTTTTGCAATGATCACATATTCCCTTTTTAGTCAGAAAAATAAGCTTTAAAAAAAAAGTATTTCAAAAAAGTAATTTTACAAAAACGTGTTTAAAAATCTGTTGGGGGCGCTCCATTAGTGGCCTGCTAGGAAGTACTTCCTGTTAATGTGAAGCTAATTTGAGGTAAGTTGTAAGTATTTGCCCGGAGTTGGCAAAACAGAAAGGACTTGTCTGCAGTTAGGAGTCCTCTTGCTTAGACGGCGACACGGAATCTCTGCAGCCGGCCCGTCTTCCAGCACGCGTGTGCTGCTTTCACCAGCCACTCCCGTCGCTCACCCAGCCGTGTTTCCCTGCCCTCCGGTTTCAGGCTGAGCTTTGTGGACGGAACTTGCCGGCGAGTCCCATTGTTGTCAGTTTCACACTTGGTCAGAGAGGCTCGAGGCCCAGACTTGGTAGATCGAGCTGGTCCCCTCAGAATTTCCCCGGGAGCACGCCCTGTGCCTGGGGTCTGCGTGGAGCCCCTGACTCTTGGATTTGTCTTCCTTGTGACGTGGCTGTGACTGGGTGACGGTGTGTGAGCTGTTGTGAACCGAACCGTGTGACTTGGTGGTTGAATCCCAGGTGGAGCTGGAGCGGGCCAAGACGCAGCTGATGTCCATGCTCATGATGAACCTGGAGTCCAGGCCTGTGATCTTTGAGGACGTAGGGAGACAGGTGCTGGCGACCCGTTCCAGGAAACTGCCTCACGAGCTGTGCACGCTCATCCGTGAGTACCTTGCTGGGGGCACAGATCGGGCTCCCTCTTTTCCCTCCCAGGAGACTGCCACAGACCTGTTTACCTGTGGCTCCTGCACCCGTGAGCCCTCACCCTGGACCAGCCCTGCCTTGTGTCCCTGAGTACCGACCCCTGTGACCCCAGCTTTTCACCCCGTATAAAGGGGCCTTTCACCACCGCTCCAGGTTTCTAAGCCGACTCAGTGAGCTGTTGGAAATGCTCCACACGGGGCTCACGTGGTGGTGCCCTCTGTGACTTGAGCCCAGGTTTCCATGGCCTGCCGTGAGTGAACTACGGGAAGTCCTTGAATTTCTCTCTGTGTGTCCCGCTTTGGGGGACGAGTCTATGTTTCCATCAGCTCGAAGTGTCCGTGACCCCACAAGGGTTAGGCCAGTGGTTGTTTGGTGATGATTATTACCTCGTGGCAGCTCCAGCATGCATCCCGTCCACAGGTGCATCCTTACCCCCCCCACCACCCCGGGGAGCCCCTCAGACCATGGAACACCACAGTACCCGATGTCCCTAAGGCTTCGTTTTCTGTAGCAAAACCAAGCTACTGGTCAGTGTGTTCCCACGGTGCGTTTTTGTGCCCACACAGGCTATGGTCCCAGGTCCCTCCTCAGGAGGCTGGGCTGCGCGAGCGGCTGCCGCCCTACGAAGCCCTGGGAGGGGGTGTTTTTTCCATCCCCGCAGCCTCTCCATGTGGGTAGCTCTGCAGACAAGGAGCTGTTGCATTACAGGTGTGTCAACTTTTCTGGGTGGGCACATGTCTGCATTTGAAAATCCTTTTAAACCACTGGTATTTCCCCGTTTACCAAGAAAAACCCGATATTTCACCCTGACTCACAGTGTAGTCCGCACAGCTGAATCTGGACCCTCTAGAGTTTGCAGCCCGGCCTCAGACCCCCAGGGCCTTGAGGGGCCGCAGCCACACATGGAGACAGAGTCCGTGCAGGAGGCGGGCAATCCCCTGAGGTATTTTTGTCCCCTGTGCCAGGCAGCGTGAAGCCGGAAGACATCCGGAGAGTTGCCTCTCAGATGCTTCGCAGGAAGCCCGCGGTGGCGGCCCTGGGTGATCTGAGCGACCTGCCAGCCTACGAGCACATCCAGGCGGCGTTGTCCAGCAGAGATGGGCGCCTGCCCAGGATCTACCGGCTCTTCCGCTAGAGGCTGCCGGACACGTGGCCCGACTGCAGCTGCGGGAGCCGTGTGTGTTCATATGTTTCTCTGTGGGTGTGAGTTTACTGCAAAGATTCATAAATGGTGCAAACCACGGGACTCTTAAACTTGGACAAATTTAATGTCGCTGAGCACAGCTCAATTTCCGGTTCTTTGCTGTTGAATAGGCCACTCGGTGGAATAAAGGTTTGCCCTCACCGTGGCTAGAAACCAGTGGAGTGCAAGAAGGTTCAAGGCAGACTGTTGTCAGGGAGCAGGTCAGCGTTCTTGCTGCCGTCCTGCGCTCCTGGAGATCAGCAGTGCCACACTGTCTCCCCACAGTCGGCCCCCGGGGCAGGGCAGGAGCCCCTGGTCTGCTTTGTGGAGCGTTTTTCTCAGCACGGTTTTCCTTCACTTTCAGTAAGGATGGGGTGTCTGCAGTAGCAGCAGCATCCCTGAAACGGCTGGAAGCAGGCAAGTGGGGTATCTCCCTCAGGGTCGTCCGGTTGGACCCAACGTCGCGAGGCCTCTTGTACTTTGTTCTGATTGCGGGCATGTCTGAGCACACAGGACGGGAGGCAGACTCAGTGGCCGGTGGGGAGAGCAAAGCCAGGAACGTGCTGGAAAGTGAAGGCGCACTAGATTCAGCCGGTGCGCGTGGCCGTGTCAGGAGTGCCGCAGGGCCCGGTGCCTGGTAACATGGGCTAGCTTTGTTAGCTTTGTGGTTCTCCAACATGAGTGCGTGTAGAGTCCCCAGGAGCCCATGTGGGCCACCTCTTGTAGCTGCAGGGCCGCTACTGTCCCCAGCATTCGGCAGCTGGGGAGAGAGCCGGCCGCACGGGCAGGAGGGCAGGGCTGTTCCGAGATCGACATGTAAATGTTACTTGGGTTATTTGATCCACTTATTCTGCCGGAGCCCATCGTCCTGTTTAGGTGCCTTTCCAGCACACGTGCCAATGACTACATTTGCTGGGGGGGGGGTGCACAACAGGGATGCCAGGCCCTCCATGCCCACTGGGGTGGGGCCCGAGGGAGACGAGCCTGAGTTGGAGGGCGGGTGGGCAGCAGGACTGCCTTGTTGTTTCTGTGGTTACCCCAGGGGGAGGGCAGCACCCAGGGGAGATAGAGGGCAGGAGTTTGTCCGCACGGCAGGCATGCAGTGGGGTGGGGGGTGGGGGGGCAGAGCTCGTGAAGACATGAGGCCTGGGTGGATGTTGGGGCCAGCCGAAGTGCTGCCCAGACCCAGGGTCAGGAAGCTGGTGCTAACCTGCCTGTACTACTTCCCACTGGCTTCTCCCCTGACCCTGTCATGGCCTGGCACCTCTGCTCCCCTTGGCATGCGGCTGTGCCCCCTCCCTGTTCTCGGCCCCACGCAGCCTTCAGGGCTGGCTGCCGCAGGCTCAGCAGGTGCCCGAGGGAGGCCTGGCGCCAGCAGAATACATGGAGGCGATGAGAGCTGGGTCATGAAAACCACCCTCATGCTGTGCTTCTCGATTCTTGGTGAAGCTGGTTTTCAGAGACTGGCCCATGTCTTCATGCATCTGAATTTTAACCCCACTTTCTAAGTGAAACCTGTTCATCTCAAATCTCCTGGCTGCTCTTAAGGGAGTGTCCTGACTTGGGACCCGTGACCCCTCAGGTGTGTGTCAACGATCCCCCATAAGACACAAAGCCCCGTCTCAAGCCAGACTCCATGCTGCGCCATCACTGTCCTGTCGGTCAGAGATGGTGCCTGGGAAGATGCATAAAAATGCCTCCTCTCCAGGCCCCTCACCGCAAAAATCTGTAACAGACATTTTCAGATCATGATTCAAAACTCAACAGCACATTTCTTTGAGTAAAATTTTATACAGTCAAGTTTCTTGAAGTCCGATGGGGTTGACTGGACCTTCTCATGAACAGACTCTCCCCTCTGTGTCAGAGACTGGGTGTGCCTGGTTCCGTGTTGTGGAAGTGGGCACTAATAAAGGGGGTACACATGCCCTGTGGAAGTGACTTCATTTCCTCCACTCAGGTCTGGGGTGTCCCCTTCTCCCTTAAAAGCTCCCCTCCAGCCAGCCCCACGGTTGAGGTGGCAGCTGGGTGCAGAGCAGATGGCCCCGGGGAGCCACGGTATACCCCAAACTTCCTGCCATTGAACTGGACACCCTCGTTTTCTGAGAACATCAGGAGAACAGGCTCAGTGTACAGATGATCTCTTTCTAGGACTCGGATCTTTGGCCAGAAAGAGTTTAAGATTTAATATATGGATTTATTTAAAAATATAAATATGGAAAAATAAATAAAAGACTAGATTGAGTGCCCCTTGGTTTTCCCACATTCAGAGCCTGTCTTCAGAAGCCATCGTGGGCAGTCACGCACTCAGCCCTCGAAGAAAGAAGAGACCCGGAATGTGGTGGGGACACCCTAAGCCTCCCCTGCTTTCTCAGGCCAGGAAGTGCACTACTTATGCTAATGCTATTTGAGGCTGGCGACGTGTATGCAAATGGTCTTAAATCACCAAAACCAGAAGAGGAGAGGGAGGTGGCTTCATGGCTGGATGGGCCGGGCCAGCCCCCCAAGATGAGAGGCGGCCCTGAAACAGGCCAGGCCGCCTTGTCCCAGCAGGACTGGGTTCCCTGCTTGGAAGTCGGCTGGTTCTGGCCTCACCGGCCGGGCCTGGCCTCAGTCCACGTGTGCACCGGTGGGACGGAGACCACCCCCCTCGGCCGCCTGACCCCGAGCAGCTTACCTCTTCGGTACCGGCCCGCTGTGCTCAGAGCGGGAAGGGCACCTCCCAGTTTGCACTGGAGCGGCTGCTGGGAGGCTGCCAACGCCCGCTCTGGGTGAGCAGGGACGTGCTGTGAGCGAGCGTGGCTGGTGTCGTTCCGGGCGGGGGCCCCGGTGCCTCAGTACCGCCTGGCCGGTCTGCTGGCCTCCCCGTGGGGTTCTTGGTAAGAAAGCGTGTCAGTCTCGAGCAGTGGTTCGTCGGCAGCCCAAAAAGAAGTCCCACACAGCAACCTCTTCGGTCTTTAGGGGCTTTTGATCAAGTAACCTCCCGGTGGAGGTGCCAGAGGCCCTTGGGCAGACCTCAAGAAACAGTACAAATAGTACTCGAGTGCTGATTCTTCAGAGCCTGCTGTCTCTGAATTTCTTTGGAAATCCGTCTTTTAATTCCTATTAAGTACAGTTCCCGGTCAAACTTGCCAGCAGCTAGCGGGATGCTGTGGAGGAAAGAGTGTCAGCCAGGAGGGCCGGCTGTTTCCGCAGCCTCCGGGAGGCCGACTCTGCCACCCGGTCCCTGCGGGCCGCTGGGACCCACCGCGTACGGAGCGTGACCACCACCGCCCGCGAGCAGAACCCCCTCCGGAGCCCGGGCCAGGCCCGGCCGCGTGTGTGTCAGGAACGGCCGGCCAGCCCTGACCCTCCCTTCAGATCAGGAATCCCGCCCCCCGGCGCCCCGAGGGCAGGACACGTGAGGACATGTGGCCAGGGTACTGACTTGTCTCTCCCCGGCCTCACTTTCACCCGGAACAGGCCGTACACGGGGCGATGGTCAGACGTCTTGATGCCAGGGCAGGAGGAATACTTGATGGGACAGATGTCACCCTTGTGGCGGCTTCTGTACATGACCCGGTCCTGCAGAAAAGAGCCCACAGACGGGGGCCCAGATGCTGCACAGTTTTGCTGCAGGGCTCGGCCTGCGTGCCCGTCACCTCGGCTGTGCTTGAGCAGAGTCCTCGCGTCAGATCCCCCCCCCCCCCGCTGCCCCGGAACCTGTTCCTGGAGCCCCTCCCCCGAGCCCAGTGTGGGCACCCAGTGTGGAGGGGGTGGAGGCAGGAGCTCAACCAAGTGACAGCGTGGGGCGTGTGCCTCGCTGTCCCGGGACCAGCAGATGGCCCTCAGAAGGGCCTTTGTCGGAGGGCACTGCCCCCAACCCCAGCAGTCTCGGAGAGGTGCGGTCACTAGCCCGGAGCGGCTCAGGCCCGAGTCTGATCGCACCCTGCAGGCCCCGCAGCTCGTGGGCGCTGCCCTCACGGCCAACCTCCGTCCTCGGCCCACGTTCCAAAGCGCGAGCGGACCCAGACCTCGGCCGCAGAGCCGGGCTGGCGCCAGGGGCGTGCTCACCGTGTAAGAGGGGGTCCTCTGCTTGGAGGTGGTGTCGTAGGAGTCCTTCCCAATGTCGAACTTGTACGATGGAAGGAAGTGAATGTCCGGCTCCTGGAAACCCTTGAAGATGGACCCTGGAACAGTCACAGCCCCATGTCAACCCCGCAGGCTGTGCCTTCTTGGGGGTGGGGAGGCCACAACCTCCTCCCTGAGACCTCACCTTTCTTCATCTCCTGGGTGAGCTGGTCATGCTGGAGCAGGGCAGACACCTTCTCTCCCAGGTCCTGCTTCAGGATGGCCTCCACGGCCACACGCCCACCGCTCAGACGGAAGTTGAAGTCTCCAAACCAGAACACCCCATCGAACCGGGTGGTGACATCCGCTGGCCAAAATGGGAAAGCGTGTGAGTCCGGCCCTCCGTGCTGCCTTAGCGACAGGGACTGGTCTGTGTCCAGCCAGAGCCACAGGCAAGGACTCCCCAGGGAAGGGGGCGCAGCCCGTGGGGGTTGTGCCCTGCAGCCTCCTGGGTCGACAGTCGGGGTCACGATTCTCTCTCAAACAGCAACAGACATCCGGGGACGCATGGCGCCCTCACGCTCACAGGAGCCCACACTTGCCACGCACGCCGCCTCCGCCATGGCGCCGTCCCGCGGGGCAGCCAGGGGGCAGGGGGGCCTGGCGGGGGGGGCGGGGGGAGGATGCAGAGCCGGGCTGGAGAGGCCAGGCTCCTCGTGAAAGCAGCCGCCAAATGCGCCGACAGGGTCACAGCTCGTGAGGAACCCAGCGCCAGGCCTCAGCGGTTTTATTTCCATTGGCTAGTCTAGACTTTTCTGACCTCGATTCTCAAAAGCTCTCAAAGTTTACTTTCACTAAAGTACCCAGAGAAGAAGGCGGTGGTGCGCGGACGGGGGCTCACCAGCGTCGGAGCGGAAGGGGCTGGTGTCGGGCACGCTCTTGGGCAGGGCCAGGCCCTGGACGGTTCTGCTATAGTCCAGCAGCCTCTCGCTCACCTTCCCGTCTCCAGCTGTGAGAACAGAGCGTGGGGGGGGGCCTCTCCAGCAAGGCTTGAGGACACGGGACACCTAGGTGGTCACTGCCCCCCAGCGTGCTCTACCACAGCGTCTGTGGCGGCCTGCCCCACCGGGTACTCTCGCTCTGAGCCCCACGCCCTCTGCCACACCAGCCTCCTCAGCGCCCAGACTGGAGCTGAGCACTACTGGAGGACACCGTCTCAGCGGGGCGGGGCCTCTGCCTTCCAGACTCTCCCGGCGGACATGGGGGGAGCGGTGTCCCTAGCGCCTGGAACTTACAGGTGAAGTGGGACGTGATGAAGAGGAAGGAGGTGCCAAAGAAGGTGAAGCTGACGCCCAGGGCCCCCTTGGTCTTGATATGAGATACGATGCGCGTGGTCACCGTGGAGCTCTCCACCTCTGCGGGATGGAGGGGCAAGGCTGACACGGCCGCCCCTGCCCGCCCCACGCGCACCTGCCGGGTGGGGGTGCCCAGGGCACCGGTGCAGAGCAGAGCAGCCCGCCTACCTGAGCAGAACCAGATGAGGTCCCTGCGGATGAGCACGGACATGTAGAGCGCCCCGTGGGCCGCTGAGTACAGTGTGACGTAGTGGGGGCCCAGCGTCTCCTGCAGGCGCGTCTCCCACTCCCGCCTGCAGAGGGAAGCCAGGACAGCCTGGGAAGGGGGCTGGAACCTCCCAGACCCACCACCCCTCACCCTGCAGCCCAGACAGCCCCGCCATCGGGCCTCGCCCTGCAGGGAGAGTGGCGGACCGACAAGCAACACGAGGTTCCCTGGGCGGCTTCCGGGCCGGTGCTCTCCCGCTACCCTGAGAGCCCGGAGCCTGGCCCCTTCCCCTGGGTCAGGGGCACCTGCGCACGGCAGGCCTCCTGCGGCTTCCTGAGGGGTGGGGCTCCCGGGTCCTGCCCTCGCCCTGCAAACCCCAGCCGTGTGGCCAGGGCGCTACAGACCTAGGACCCCACGGAGGGGTCGGGCTTGAGCCGGGGCTCCCGCAGCTCTTCACTGCCGTTCTTAGATCAGTAGTGAGTCAACAAGAAGTGAAGCTCGTTTATTCTAAGTTCTCTGGGCCGCCCACAGACCAGGAAGCGGCTCTGGCGGGCAGCCCCGGCCTGCTGTGGCCTCGGGCCTCACCCCACATGGGGCTCTCGGGCCACAGCAGCTTCCGCCCCGAAGGCCGACCTCAGCGCCGTTCCCAGGGACTGGGGGGCTGACGGGCTGGGCAGACGTGGGGCAGGGGTGCACCTTACCTGTCGGAGCAGCCCTCCTGGACCCCGACGACGTACAGGTCCTGGGCGTAGTCGGCCTCGGCGGGCAGCAGGAGCTCGTCCAGGTTTGGGGGCAGCTCCTGTGAAGAACCGTGTATAGCAAGAGGCTCCCGCAGAGCCAGCAGCCCCGGCCTCTCCTGCAGCACGGGGACCAGCGCTGCCCGTGGGACGCGTCCAGGGGAGCCTCAGGTCTGGGCAGGCCGCCCTCCACCCCAGTTGGTCACCGCCACGCCTGCATCTGTGCCGCGCCCTCACCACGTGGCCCGTGCCCCCAGATGCACTCCGGGTGGGGAGGTGGTGCTGCCCGGGCCGGGCGCCCTGATCCTGCAGGTGAGCCCTCCCCCACCCTGTGGCTGCATGTCATGGCCTCCAAGCCCTCAGGGCCCTGGACAAGAGCGCCGTCCCATGGACAGTGGTGCCACCGGCCTGGGCACCTGCCTCCTTCAGCCCGAGGGAGAATCACTTCTGTCTCCTTCTGGGGGCTGTGTCGTCAGGGCCCCTGGTTCTTCAGCCAAACTGTGCTGGTGGCGGCCCTGCCTTGTTTCCCCCGCAGCGCCCATCCCCCAGTGCCAGCCTGGGGCACCACCGTGTGGAGGGACGGGCCTTCTGTGATGTCACCATGACAACCACCGTGCCCCTCGCCCCACCCAGGGGCGTGCTGGGCAGTCCACGCCCAGCCCCCAGAAGTCAGAGCACATGCGGGGGACGGAGACCGCCGACCCGGGGACAGTCCTTGCTGCGAGGAGGGAGGCCCGGGGAGAGATGGCTGAGCTGGAGACAAAGCCACCTGCACAGTGTCCAGGAGCCTCCAGGAGCACAGGCCAGAGATGAGGGTGCAGACTTCTGGCCTGTGCGTGGTCAGGACACAAAGCACCCGTCTTGGCAGAGCGGCTAGAGGCCTCCGCTGTCACCTGCTCACAGAAGCTGCCGAGTGAACGTAACCCAGGGTGACCCCAAGGTGACAAGGACCAGACCAGGCTGTGCAGGCTCCCGGACGGTCATGGCTGGCCCAGCGGTGGGGTGTGGACAGGGGGAGGTTGTGCGTGGGGGCGGGGGCTCTAGGGAAATCTCTGTTCCCTTCAAATCCGCCGTGAGCCTAAAGCTACCCTAAAAACAAACATGCACGTGTAAGAAAACCACGTTCCGTCCCCAGGCAGTGGGGAGGTGGGTGAGGCAGGGGCCTTCCGGGTGACCCAGGTGTTGGGGAGAGGCCAGGCAGACGGTGTGCGGCGCGGAGGCCCCAGGAGAGAACCCGAGTGGGAGTGGACGGCTTACCTTCTGGCCCTGCATGTTCCAGGTGGCCACGAAGAGGGCCATGTTGCGGTCTGGGAAGTACCGGGCCAGCTCCTCTGCCCCCATCAGTGCCCCGCTCGCCAGGAGACTCCCCTCCAGGTAGCTCCTGTGGAGAGAGGGCAGCCGGAAGTCGAGGGTCTGAACGGGCAGACCCAGGGAGGGGCCAGGTGCAGGGACACACCTGCCGGCACACCTGCAACCTCAGGCCCCCGCAGTTGTGTGGAACCCCAGTTTTCGGGAGGCTTCCCAGAGCTGGGGTTTCCTGAGAGCCCACGGGTTGGCAGGAGGCATAGCGCGATGGTCCACTGCCCTCTTGGAAAACCCGCTGTGTTCACAATTCTACAAACACCAGCACGCGTTCAACTTTTCGGTCGCCTCCTGAGACCAAGGACTTGAAGGTGACATCTGGGCTCTTGGCCCTGGACAGCAGCGGCCTGGGGCAACGCGCGCCCTGGGCCAGGGGCTTGCCTCCACCTCAGCGTGGCCTCGGGGGCCCTGAAAGCTACAGGGGGCAGGGGGCACGTCCACCCTCACGACAACCGCCGGTCACAACTCGTTTCAAGAGTTCCGGAGCACGGCGTGCGCATGGTTACGGCCCCGGCCCCAGCCCTGCTGGGCTCCGCGGACAGCGGGGCGAGCCCGTGCGGCCACAGAGCTTCATCTGGGGACTGCAGAGTCTGAGTGTCCTGTAATTTTCACGTATCGTGAAACAGTAGCACCGTCTTCTCAACCATGAGAAAACCGTCCTCAGCCGACGGACAGAACAAAAAAGGGCTAAGACCGCGTTTGTGCCCTTGTCCAGCCGGTGGCCTCGTGGCTGCTCTCTCCTGCACAGGTGGACGAGCCCAGCATGGGCACACAGGCCCGGTCACCCATGCTAGGGCGCGACACCAGCCTCCCTGTGTCATCTCTCCTCTTGCACGGTGTCCACCTGTGGCCGCCTCAGTCTTTCTCCAACTGTCTGTGGTCCTCCTTTTGCTGGGAGCTCTCCTTCCAGAACCTTCTTCCAACCCAGCTTGAGATCAGTCAGGATACTCCTGAAATCAGTACCCAGGCAATGGCCATTCCTGTATTTGGTCATTTTGTCTCCTAGGTCTCTTAGTGCCATCCATCTGCTGCAGACACTGACCACCCGTCCCCCTGTACACCCAGAGGGGGGCTCCATCGTCTCCTGAGTGTTGGTCATATCAGAGGCTGATTAGACTCCATTCCTATGTCCTGGCAGATGTACCCCAATAAGCTCCGTGGGTCCTATCCCTACTCCAGTGATGCCAAGATGGTGGCCTGATCAGTCCACAAGAACAGCCCTCATTGTCAGCCATCACCCTGATGGCCGCGTGCCAATGAGGGCTCTTTCAAAGTGCTCTTGCCAGCACCCGGGGTGGCTGATTGTTCCTTCTGAGGCTCCCCCTTGTTCCCAGCAGGCAGGGCTGTCCAGTCCCGTCTGTCAGGGGTAGGCCAAGGGGGCTGTGTGCCAAGGCCTGGCAGCCGGGCACTGCGGTGCAGGAAGACGGGGCGGGGGGCAGTGGGCTGCAGAGGGGGTGGGGTCCGAACACTGGGGTGGACCACCAGGTGCCGCTGATCACACCTGGCTTCCGCCCTTCTCCCCACACCGCGCCCCTCCACGCTGCCCCGCACACACCTCCCCCGCCGGCCTCCACCTTCTGGAACGTGGGAGAACCTTTCCCCTGCGGCCGCTCGGCCCGGCCCCGCCACCGCGGCTTACCCGGGTTTCATAACGGACGGCTCGTTCGGCAGCGTCCTTGAGAAACCGGCCCAACGTTGTTAACAGACACCCCGAGTACTTTCCAAGCCTCTGACGACTCTCCACCCCGCGCCCCGCACCGTCCACAGCAGCTGGCAGGTTGAGCACGGGGGTCTCCGCTCTGACCTCGGCCAGGTCCCGCCTGTTTGTGGCCAGTCTGTGAGCTAAGAACCGTTTTCACGCTTACAAATGGTTCGGGGAAGAAAACCAGTGTTTCGTGACACGGGAAAATGACCTAAAATCCAAACGTCGGTGCCGTTAAATGAGGCGCTGCCCCGCCGCGGCGGTCTGCTTCTCCCCAACCCCGGCAGATGTGCGCACGCCCATGGAAGGGGGACGCTGACTCTCCAGCTCTTCTCAGAGGAAGTGTGCTCATGCCCGTTCTAGAGCACGCCGAGGGGCCGAGACGGGGTCTTCAGGCCGCAGAACTGGGGTGAGGGATCCCCATCATCCTGCTGTTTGCTGCTCGTCTGAAAACAGTGAATCGAGGACCCGATTCTGAATCGAGAGTCCCGTCTTCTGGAACGAGCGGTGTGCGAGTCACACACCGCTCCCGTGGGGGTGACACTGCAGGTGCACGAAGCCTCGCCGGCTTCCGGAAACCCTAGCGGAGGAACCGGTTCCGTCCGGCACGGCAGGGCTCGCCATCAGCTTCCTCTGCCTCCTGACCCTCAGAACCCACACGGGGGACCCTTGGTGGCCACGGGGGCTTTGCAGCATGGTTAAGGATGGCAACGTGGGAGCGTCCCAGATGGAGGGTGGGCACTAGATCCAATGACCAGCGCCCCTGTCGGAGGAGAGACGGGTGAGGGCAGAGGCCGGAGGGGCGCTGGGGCCGCCGGGAGCTGGAAGAGCGGGAAGGACCCTGCCCTGGAGGCTCCGGAAGGAGCGCAGCCTTGCGACACCGGGATTTCTGACTGGAGGTCTCCAGAACTGGGAGAGAATATGGTCCTGTTGTTTCAGGACTTCTGGTTTGGGGTCATGGGTCACGGACACCAGTGCAGTGACCATCCCACCATCTGCTGGCTCTGGTCCAGCTGGGCTGGTGCTGGCCTGGTGTGGACGGGAGAGGGCAGCAGGTGGAGTGGTGGTGAGGAATTTGGTGAGGGAAGTGGGGCCAGGGCCTCACCTGGGGCCTTGGGTGCCATGCTGGGGAGTGGGTGGTGCGGGGTCCCCCAAGTCAGGGCCTGTGTGTGCTTCAAACAACCCGCCCAACCCTGGTAGGGAGCAGCGGCCTGGGCCAAGTGGCAGGAGAGTGGCAGCGGGGGCCCCACGACTGAGGTCCCCGGGGAAGACCAGACTTGGACAGGCTGGGCTTGGAAGTATCCGGGACCCCCGGTCTGTCGGCTGGAGCCAGAAGCATGCGCAGGAGTCACGAGCGAAGGAAAGGCATCAAGGGGGGAAAGCGCCTGGCTAGGTTCTCTGGAAGCTATAATAAAGTCAAAACGCATTAGCCACTAAAGTCCCGTAAAGCCTGGAAACCAAGCGTCCTCTGTCGTTGTAGGGCCAAGTGGGAGCTGATGGACTACGGGGCGCTCAACAAACAGTCTGAGCCTCAGAGAAATTGCGACACTCCTGGAAGCAACGTGCAGCCAATCGGGCCCTGCACGCCCTCCCTGCAGCCAGCGAGCGGCCCAGGGGGCCCCCTCTCTGAGGCCCGAGAGGCCCCCTCCGGCTATCTGTCCCAGCAGCCTGGTGGGCGCACAGAGCTCCGCCCCGGCTGCTCGCGCTGCAGGCCTACAGCACCAGCCGGGGCCCGGGAGGCTCCTCCGCGACGGAGTGCGGAAGTGACAGCACCGCTCAAGGCGACACGGCGGGGCCCTGCGGCCACACAGATGGCAACACGGACACACCCACGCTGACCCAGGAAGCTGTCCCGACGCTCAGAACCAGAGAGAGCCACCGAGATACGGCGTTGTGTGCAGAAGGTCACGGATGCCTCTGAACCATGGTTCACAGGCACGCGTGCTCTGAGTGATGCTGAAACACAGAGGGAAAGTTCTGGAAGGGGTGTCCCTCTGGGAAGGAGCTGGGCCGTTAGCCTCCACATCTCCACACCACACAGTTTTACCAGAAAACTTTCACGTGCTTCTCGAGGAGGCTGCACGCGAACGCTAAAACAAGCCACAGAGGATGCCCCCCACCCCCCCCCCGATCCCCTGGAGGCCCTACCTGCTCCGGACGTCCTTGGCGCGGATGGGCGCCAGGAGGCTGAAGGATTTGGCATCACAGGCCAGGGGGCTTGGGGGCCGGCCGGGGCCCAGGCTGCTGTGGGCCCGGAACAGTCTGCTCTGCAGGCGGGACTTGCAGTCGGTCTGAACCGAGTCCACCCTGTCTGCTGACCGCAGGGAATTGGAGGCCACCTTCTGGCCCACAGCCGGCAGCCTGCTGGGGCTCCCAGCCAAGGCCCCGTCCCGGTGCAGGAGGTCCAGGGAAGTGCCGATCATTCCGGAGATACAGTGACCCCACGAGTTCGGGCTCCCTCCGGCGCTGCCCTGGGCCCTGCGGGATGTGGGGATTTCCTGCAAGGAGGTGCTCAGGCAGGGTGGGGAGTCAGTGTGGGTGGGGGCCCTGGGGACCTCGTCCTGCAAGGAGCCCCTAGAGGGGCTGGCCCCACTGCGTGCGGCCAGGTCCTCGTGGCTGGTTTGAAAACGCCGCCTCCTCCATGCCTTCTCGTCCAGTGACAGAGCTCGCTCCAGCCGGGGCCTCGTCGGTGGCTTTGGGGTGAAGGGTGTGGCCTTGGCTTGTGGGTCCTCATTGCTGATTTGTGCTGGAGGGTTCAGAGGGAGCACCGGGCTCTTCTCAGGGCCCTGACCGTTGTTGGTAGGCGGGGACCCTGGGTGGGCTGCGAGGCCTCTGCCCGTGTTTGGAAGCTGTCCCTTGAGCATTCTGTCTTCAGGCTGCAGATGCCCCTAAGCGGCAGGCTGCGGGGGAGATGCCTCTGAACGGCCCAGGCCCGCTACCTTGGGACAGTCTAGGGGCCAGAGCACAGGTGCTGGCAGCCCAGGCCCCCCCCCCCCCGCCCCGGGGGGAGGCCCCAGGAGACAACTCCCGCTGCGCGCTACCGGTGAAGCCCAGGGTCAGGGATGCACGGTCAGACGTCGGCAGGCAGTCACTGAGGAGAGAAGGCACAGGGGCTCCCCTTCAGGCCCGGGCCGGCCGGTAGGGGCAGGGCCCGTTGCTGCATGGCTAGGAGCCCTGAAGTCCCGCTGTCTCCCACAGGAGCCTATAGGAAAACCCAGCTATCGGCCTCCCACAGCCACGGCCCCCATGCCGGGTGAATGCTCCCACGGCACCGCCGTGGTACAGGGTGACAGAGGGACAGGCCAGCAGCAGTCTAGCAAGAACACACACTGAGACGTTCGCCCGTTGCCTCCTCCTGGGAGGTGGGTGCAAGCGGCTCTCTCAGGATGGGAAGCCACCACGCCGACCGGCCTGCCGCTCCGTGGGGTGCTAAGGGTGACCAGGGGAGAACCATAACCCCAAGGTCAAGGCCAGTGCCCGTAGCCTCCGATGGGGATGGGGGGGTCCCTGCGCCCTCACTCACCTGCGTGCCCACCCCCATCGCTCCTCCGGCAGACCCCGCCCCAAGAGAGGTACCCTCTGCAGGTTGGAGGCCAAGCCGCCACCGCCACCAAAGGCCCCAGGCTCAGAACCTGGGAGCCAGTGAGGCCACCGCGGGGTCCCCAGGGCAACGACCGCAGCGCAGTCGGACCCCGCCCCCGCCCAAGGGTCAACTTGAACCCCGGACTCCTGCTCCTGTCCCCGCCCGGGGGTCACCCCCACGCCCTGGACCCGCGCCCCCGCCCCGTCCAGGGTCGCCCCGCGCTTCGGACTCGCGCCCCCGCCCAGGGGTCACTCCGCGCCCCGGATACGCGCCCCCGCCCCGCCGAGGGGTCGCCCCGCGCTTCGGACCCGCGCCCCGCACCCCCGCCCAGGCGTCACCCTGCGCCCCAGATCCGCATCCCCGCCCCGCCCCGCCCAGGGGTCGCCCCGCGCTCCGGACCCGCACCCCCGCCCCGCCCAGGGGTCGCCCCGCGCCCTGGATCCGCGCCCCCGCCCCGCCCAGGGGTCACCCCGCGCCCCGGACCCGCACCCCTGCCCGGGGTCGCCCCGCGCCCACCTCTCTGCGCCGCCGGCTCCCCGGCCCTGCGAGCCCGGCCGCCGCTCCCCGGCAACGGGCGTCTGCGGCATCCCGGGCTCGGCCCCCGCAGCGGCCCCTAGCGGCCGGAGGACCCAGCGCGCCCGCCAGCGCCGCCCCTCCCCCACCCTGCGGCTCCCCAGGCTCCAGGGGTGGGGGGGGCCACACCGGGCCTGCCCAAGGGACGCACCTCACTTGCTGCCAAGGCGGGGGGGTGGGTGTGGGCGTGGGTTCCCCAGCAGACCCCCCTCCTGCCCGCACCCGCAGGCAGGGGCCTTGTCCCATCCCCCCACACCACCCCTGGTGACCCACAGACAAAAGGAAACAGATGAGGGCGCTTGCGAGCGCAAAATACTTTATTTACCAATTTGCAGTGTAACAATTTGCATCTAGGAAAAATAGCAGCTCCCGCCTGGCCTGGGAGGGAGCTTCTTGAATCAAAAGTTGCTGGCAGTCGGCGCAGGCAACGGTGGGCAGGCCAGGTGGAGGAAGCTGGGGGGTGCCCGGAGGGTCTGGGGTCCCAGGACCCCACTGAGTTTGGACCAAGGGACACAGAGGCTGCTGCCCGGTCAACCGCCCCGGCCCCTCTCAAAGTGACAGGAGTAATGTACCCAGACGTGCACGTGGGTGACCCTTCCTAGATGACCCAGGGCCCCAGGGAAACGGGAGGCCTGCGCGAATTCCACAGTTATACCATTTCTGCACTTAGATTTAAAATACCAAACTACGTTCCCCAGCAGAACCTACAGAAATTATTTTCTAATGATTCTTATAAATATTTAAATCTTTTCTGCAGTTTCTTCAGAGCTAACAAGAATGTGAGTAATTTTCAGAACAGTCGATGGAGCCGTAAAGCTTGGAGTCCGGGGGGAGGGCTCTCCCTTTGTGGTTTCAGGTGGCTGGTGGTCGGCACACGACCTGCGGAAGATCTGGTGTGGGAAAACGGAGGCGGGGCCTCAGACTCGGAGCACGTGTCAACAAAGTCGTCTCCGCCCTCTCTCCAAGATGTCACCGACCCGAGAGGACGTCAGGCGAGAGAAAGCAAGGCAAGTGGATGGCGCCGTGAAGACCAGTCACGACCGAGCACAGGGTCGATGATCACACAAAGGTCGTGGCAGCCCCTCACGGTTCTCTGACGAGGAGTCTGATCAGGCTATTCACAGCCTGGAAAAACCCAAATCCAATCTGTTACAGTGACAGTTTTAGTACTGGTGGATCCATGGGGACCAGTCCCGTGTGGGACGCAGCTGTCAGAGGCAGGACCGCCTCTCGTGGACGGGCAAAGCCAGGCCCCTGGGTCGCATGGGACACAAAGAAGCAGCTGGAGATGTCTCTGCTACCGGACAGAGATGCACTTCAGTGACTCAGGCCTCTCTCAAAAGCTAACCGAATTCTTGCTAAACCGAGTCCACAGTTCCTTGAGGACTCTGACGCAGAAAGGACCTCCCAGGGCCGCCAGGCAGGCAGTGGGGCCTCTCCTGGCCCCAAGGCTCGCTCTTCGCTCAGCGTTTTAAAGAACCCTTGGCGGGGGGGGCGGGGGGGGCATAAGGAACGGTTAGGTTTGCAGAGACACCTGGGTTCCTCAAGAGCAAAGTCTTTCCTGCAGCCAAGATGCCTCCAGCCTCGCCCAGCACAACGCTCTTCCACAACTGAGACTGTTTTACCCTTAAATCACTGTTGGGTGAACGAAGGAGCAAAGAGCTCCCCGTCTGGGGCAGCCTCGTACAGGAGCTGTGCACCTGGCCCTGGCCGCCCTTCACAGACGGGGGGGGGGGGGGAACAGGTATGATCATGGTGGGGGTCACTCCTGTGCCCACTCGGGAACACGGGGGTGTTGCAGGTGACCCGTTGGAGCTCTTGGGGGAGCATAATAATGATTTCAGGGTTCCAGATGCTGCACTCCGGGACGCGGACCCTTCTAGCTCAACGCCGGGTATTTTCTCTGCCCAATCCTCCCCATCCTTGCGCCTCCCGAGGGGGCCGAGACCTGGAAAGACAAGGAAGAGCGCTGACTTCCACGCGCCCAGCCTCCGAGGCCGGCAGCATCCCGGGAACACCCGCGAGGCTCGGGTGTGCGGGACCGTCTACACCGACCCACAGGCAGCCGCCGGTAACCGACCAGGTGGGGACCAAATCGGGCGGTCTCTTTAAAGGTGTCTGCGGTTTTGTCGGGTGGTGGGAGGGGAGGCCGATGCCGGCAGCCGCCCCAGGAGAACCCGTGGGCAGCACATGGGCGTTTACCTCTGCCCCCTTGCAAATCCTAGTGGGAACGAACATCAAAGAATGCGTGTACAGCACAGGCTACAAGATGGAGGTAACAGGACAAGAAAAAAAAAATCTTGGAGCAGAAAAGCAGATGCGCGGCGGCCAGGTTGTAACTCGAGTGGGATGTGGTCGCCCTGAGGTCGGGGTGGCAAGGTGCCGAGGGAGCAGGTCTGGCGACCCCAGGCAGTGACGGCAGGGGCCGCACCAGGACACCTGGGCTCAGGTGAGAGTTTCTATCCTGAATGCCAGGACGACCCCTCCCCACTCCTCGGCTCCCCCCAAACTGGCAGCCAGTCTGTACACTACAGGCAAGAACTGGGAATGGAAGAGGGAGAAGGCAGAGCGAGAGAACCACAAGGGAACATTCAAGAACATTCCCCAACTGCAGGACATGGGCTGGCAGGTGAAGGGCGGCCAAGGCCAGCACGTGGGAGTCAGACCCAGACCCACGGCGCAGTGTGTCAGCAGGAAAGTGCAGGAGCCCCCGCTCGGCCAGGAGCAGGGGAGGGGCAGACCAGGGAGAAGGGGCACGGGCGCGGTGGGTCGCAGCACGGGCTGGGGGACAGGAGAGCACTGACCTGTGCAAACTGAGCAGGGCTGTAGAAGGGCACGGCTGCCCCGGGAGCGGGCCCTGCAGGGGGGTGGTCACTGGAAGCCTGAGAACCACAGAGAGCCCGTGTCAACACAGTGCCGTGACAGCAGTTTACTCCCTTCGTGAACACAGACACTACTCCTGGGGGACCGTTTACAGTGCTCTAAGTAAGCCACCGAAGCAGGTCGAAGACACTTCTCGCAACACTGGATTTAATTACGTCAGGTTCACGGGAAAATGGTTAAGACATAAAGCAGCATGCAGAGAGAAATGCCTTAAAACCAGAACATGCGGGAACGAGGAGTGCACGGCACCAAGACGTCCCATTAGCGTCGACTTTAAGCAGTTAGTAAACATTTTTGATTACTTCAGACCTCCGGTATCCAGCTATCAAACCCAGTGTTTTAGTATGCAAATAAAAAGGTCACACGAAGCCTTCTATTGAGCCAGTGGAAATGCGTTGTTCCACGATACACAGAAAAGATGAGGCATTCCTTTATCTCCCGCCAAGACTGGCCAAAGGACAGCTTCCCGCCGCCCTCGGCCTGGCCCACGAGACGCTGTCTCGCGCTCGAAGTCCCTCCTGCCCCCGGCGGGCTTCTGAGACCCACTCACACACGGCGAGCCTACGCCAGAGGCCGGCCATGTGGAAAAACCAATCCAGAAAGAACACAATTACAAGACTGCAATCATTCACTAGGACCATTTTGGGGTCCAAATGCTTGTCAGTGCCTCTGGACGGCTCCCGACTCCCCGAGGGCCCTGGGAGAAAGGAACACTGCATCGTCTGACGTGCAGCGGACGGGGAGGCAGTGGGGCGCGTTAGCGACAAGGGCACGGCGGCCAGCCAGCACAGCGCTCTCAGAGGGAACACAAAGGCGACCCAGTTCAACTCGTGTTCAGTGAGAACCGCCAGCCACAGGTACCTGATAAAAATGCTGGCTTACTTCACGCGATAATGAACTCATTGAACTACAGCGTGAAAGCTACAAAACAGCAAGAACACACACAAAACACAGACAAATAAAAAATCAACATGCATGTTGCTGCTCCAAGCAATCAGTTTAACCCCAGAGAGCTTCATGACGCCGTTAGAATCAGTACAGTCCAAATGGGAGAAAAGCCAGGGTTAGCTTAAAACGCCTACTTTCGTGGACAGTTTTTATGGAGAACACGCCCCTAGCTGGGGGCCTTCGGCAGCCCTGCTGTGTGAGCGGAGCCTGGGGCGAGTGTGCTCCAGCTCTGCTCGACGTGGGGCTCCCGGGCAACTCTGCACAGACAACTGGGACCGTCTGTTGTGCGAGAACACGACACCTTGCAGGTTCTAAAAAGCTGCTAAACCGCCTTTTCCGACTCGTCAACACTCGCTTTTAAAAGAAGAAGCCACTTGGACAATACACACGAGTGAAGTGCCGGGTCTGGCTTCGGGGAAGGTCCTCTCCTACGGGGAGCGCCTTACCTCTCCTCCCTGGGAGCTGTCCTCACGGGTGGGTGGGAGCTCAGGGCCAGGGAGCGACGCCGAGGAGCCGAACGCCTATCAGAGGAAGAAGACATGCAGTCCTCCTCACTGGGCGGAACGGCACGGCCCCCCTCTGGCCCTGGCGCCGAGGCGCTCCGCTCGGTGTAAAGCATCCCTCTGAACAGCTGCAGGGCCCACGGGCTCCACTGCGGACGGACGGCCCATCTCTAGGGAACGCGGACCCTGGGCCCTGCGATGGCATTATCACCCCATCTTCGAGCAGGAAACAGGCTTTGAGGAGTTACATAACCCCTTACGTGTTAAGCAGCTCATTAAATGGGGAACCAGGCTTGCAAAATCCACTGTGTCCACCTCAGACACCAGACTCTGAATGATCCTATTTCACGTGCAAGTTCCCAAAATTAAAAAACATCTCTATGACACAGATTCCAGTAACCACGTGCACATGGTTATACTCTGCTTCTCTTGAGGACCTATGTTCAAGGGAGAGAGACTTCCGACAGACACAGACTCGGCCCCTGGGTGCACGGCGGGCCTGATGCAAAGGTCGGGGCCACCTTTCCTGGGCAGGGTGCGGGGCAAACCCTCACCGACCTCCTGCCTGTCCTGTGTCCCCGCTCACCTGGGGCTCCGAGGCCGGCTCTAGGTTGGCTGGACCCCCTGCAGGCGCCTGCCCTTCCCTGCTGGCCCCCTCTGCAGGTGGGGCTTCCTCTGCGTCTGTGAAGGGCACAGTGCGGGAAGCTGTCATTCCATCTAAAACACTGCTGGCCTTACACTTCCCACAGCCCCACTCGTGGGGGACAGGGGAAGCAGCCTGTGAACGAGCAGATGAACCCAGGCTCCCCGCACATCGGCCGGGTCACTCTTCCTATGGGAGATGAAAGCCGGAGGCTCTCAGAAAAGGGGTCAGAGGTCAGAAGGTCCCGTAGTGCCTACCTGGGTTTGGTCCGAACAAGTGAGCAGGAATCGGGAGTGGGGCAAGAGGAGCAAAAAACTCAGCAGGAGCAAGAGCTGGTTCACTCCGCTGGGGCCCCCCTGGGTTTAAAACATCCACGTAGCGTGCTCTGGCTCCAGCTGGGCCGGGAGAAGCGGCAGATTCAGGTCAGTGCACCACATGACCCCGCTCCCCGGGGCCCCCCCTTCCCCGAGCGGGAAGAGCATGCGGGGACGCGACTTTCCACACAGCACAGCCCGACTGCCACCCGGGGGAGGTGCCCGCCCAGCACTTCGAAGCTACCAGCTCGGGGGCTGCTGAGCAGGGCTCTCACGCTCTAGGGAAGGGGAGCTCTCCCTGCGGACTCGCCTGCAGAGAACCAGGATGCCCTCTGCAGACAGACGGACCGCCATCTGACCCATATACTTACGGTCCCTAAGCTCTGGTATCTCTGGAGAACAAGCAAGTTCTCACACCAACTCTGATCTCCGGCTTGACTTTGTTACCTGCTTTCCTAGAAAACATGTTCACAGCGGCCCTCGGGGGCCCTCCAGGACCGGGGGGTGCAGCGAGCGGAGCCTTGGGGAGCGAGGTTGGTGGTGGGGGTGGAGCCTTCTTCTGCGGAGGGAAAGCGGCTCAGAGACCCTCCTGCGGACCCGAAGCCGCCGAGACGGCATGGGGAGCCAGGGCCCAGGGAAGCGCGAAGAATTCTGACTTACCTCCTCCTCTGGCTCATTTACATCCACCCATCGGTTCTTCTTTTCATCCCAGACGATCTGCCACGATTGTGAAAAGTAACGGAAGACGTCAGGAGGCAGAGCTGAGCAGAAGCAGCACCTGCTTCCTCCCGACACGGCAGCCTCCGGGAGACGAGACCCTGGCCCGCTCGGCGACCACCGTGCACAGGAGCCGGCACGCCCCTCAGGGCCCGCCCTCCATGACACTCACCGATTTGTTCTTGTCGTCTGGCAAGTAAGCTTCGGTCCTTTTTTTCCCAGGAAGCCAACGAGAGAACCAGGATTCACTACTCTAAATGTAAAAACCAGCAGAGCCACCTTGAGGACACGGTGCTGGGTGAGGTGAGCCCGGCACAGAAAGACAGACCCTGAGGATCCACTCCCGGAGGACCCAGAGGAGTCAGGCCCACAGAAGCGGGAGCGGGAAGGGATGGTGTTCAATGGGGACTGAGGGCCACTCTGAGAAGACAGGTCCCGGAGGAGGGCGGAGAGGGCGGCTACAGAGCAGCGTGCGTCGAACGCCACAAAACCGTGCCCTTAAAAATGGCTAAAATGGTAAGTTTTATGTTATGTGTATTTTACAATTAAAACATCTGAACAGTGTGCCTTTTGGAGCTTTTCCCGTCTAAATGGCAACGAATGGAAGCCTCTGGCGTTCTCCGGGACTGAGCAGTGGCCAACAGACTCGGAATGTCCTTATGGGCCCCCCTCAAACACAGTCCCCCGCCCCGTGTCCTATACTGGGAGCAGTTAGGTGTCAGGGACGTTCACTTCAATCCCTGAAGGCCATACTTCAACTAAAACACAGACCAACGAGGAAGCAGCAGGTGCGTGTGCTCTCAAACCCGCCACCCTGAGTTCCCCAGCGGAGGGTGACACAGGTCTGCACGCTCACGGCCGGTCAGCGTGTCCTATTCCGGCTCAGGCTCACACACACTCTGAATTAAATTTGTGTTTCCTTACGATGTTCATCATTAAGGGGCGCCTGGGTGTCTCAGTCGCTTAAGCGAATCTTGGTTTCGGCTCAGGTTGTGATCTCGGGGTCATGGGATCGAGCCCCACGTCGGGCTCTGTGGGGAATCTGCTTGGGTGCCCCTTTCCCTCTGCGCTCCTCCCCCACCCCATGCTTGCTCACTCTCTCTCTAAAATGAATGGATAAGTCTTTAAAAAAGAAAAGACGCAGGGCGCCTGGGTGGCTCAGTCGTTAAGCGTCTGCCTTCAGCTCCGGTCCATGATCCCAGGGTTCTCGGAGGGAGCCTGGTGTGGGGCTCTCTGCTCGTTGGGGAGCCTGCATCTCCCTCTCCTGCTCCCCCTGCTTGCGCTCTCTCTCTCACACTCTCTCCCTCTCTCTGTCAAATAAATAAATAAAATCTTAAAAAAAAGACACTAACGGTTAAATAAAATTTGATACACCAAACTGTATGAAAATTAAGAACATGTCCTGCATAAACTAACATTAAGAGAGCAAAAAGGCAGTCCGCAGACTGGGGGAAGAAGACACTGGGGAAGCACACGTTTCACAGAGGACGTGTGGCACAACATTCAAGTGGGAGAAGACGCAAGCCAGCACCACACAGGAAGACACACAGGTGGTAACGGGTACACGAGAAAGGTGCTTGGCGCACTAGCTTGTGAAGCAAAGCGACACCAGGAAGGGCCACGAACCCCCGCCGAGAGGCTGCCGTGGAGAGGCCCGACCCTGTGTGTGCGGGGACAGGGACCTCCAGGCCAGTGACGAGGAATGACTGGGCCTCTCTGGCTCTGCTGGGGGAGGTCACCTGGCACAACCACCCAGGAAAACTGGTGGCACCTTCGCACACCGGACGCACAGCTGTCCTGGGCCCTAGGCACGTCCCATGAGAAACAAGTGCCTTCACCAACAAAAGACAGAGAAGAACACACATATGGCTTTTACAGAACAACCCCAAACTGAAAAAAAGGCCAATGTCCGCTACTGAGAAAAAAAGGATAAATAAAATTGTAGCATCTGCATACAACAGATGCTATGACACAATGGTTTTTAAAGATTTACCCCCTTTGTAAGAAGTTCTGGGACAGGTCCCAAAGTCAGAAGAGGCCACCCTCTAGGGATGGGTTCTGACAGGCCATGGACACACGCGGCCTCCTGGTCCCGCTCCAACTGTGCTCTGGCTGGTGGTTATATGGGGACACGGACACCTGAACGCTCATGAAGCTCTGCACGCTCCACTGGATGCTTAGGACACTCGGAATGCCTTTGCCCCGCCGCCAGTGTAGGAGGAAAGCTGTCTGTGGGAGCTGCACCCCCTCCACGGGCCCTGGGCCCCCACCCTGCTGGAGCTGGGCCGTGCATCACCTTCTTGGGCTCCTTGGCCTCTCTCCTGGCAGCTGGCGCAGGTCTCTTCACTTCAGGAGCGGCTGTTGGCGGCTGCATGGAACTGGAGCTGGCATGCTCCCAACCCGGGGGGCCCTCAGAGCCCTGCGACATCCTGGAGGAGCCCTGTCCCAAGGCAACATGGGGGCAGGCTCGCCGGGGCACCTCCCCAGGAGCCTTCAAGACATTGGTGAGTGACGCGAGCAGAGCGAAGCGGGCTGGGGGACAGCTGCCCCTGCTTCCGGCCTGCTCTCACAAGCAACCGAATCAGGGCGCACGGCAGGACTCCACACGGGGGGGTGGGGTCCACTGGGCACCACGGGGCTAGAAGAAGGGGTGTACATGAGTGCACCAAGGTGACGCTGGGCACAGAAGGGGAGGGGGCGTTTTAAAACACAGACTTGTTTTTTTTCCAAAATACTTATCGCTGAGCGTAAACCCTGTTTTCCATAAACTCTCATTTTGCATGAGAATAAAGTATCGTCGTGGGAGAACGCCTAACGGAGTCTAAGGTACAGCAAGTGCCTATGATGGCGTGCCCACGAAGGCCCAGTTTGTCAAGAAGGCTTCGGGACGCCCTGCACAGAAAAGCACATGTCCCTCCCCGGGACAGCAACAGAGGGAGGTGCTCTTTCTAGCAGACATCTGTGCGAATGGCAATGAGGACTTCAAGAGGAGCAGTGAAGTTTCAGGGGTCCTGCTGCAGAGAGACGGCTGCAGGACTGGGGAAGCCTCTCCGTGCCGGACAAGTCGCCATCAGCAACACGGCCTCCCAGGAGGGGACTGTCTGCACCTCGAAGCGCTCTTCCCCCCTCCATCCGTGCTTTGCACCAACCCCTCTCGCTGCCAGGTCTGCACTACACCTCACGTGTGCTCTCCTGCTGAAGAGCAGCTTAAAAGACAATTTCGTGGTTTTCACTGTTCTCCTCTTACTACAACTGGAGAACGACAAGTTCGGGCTAATTAATGCAACTTATGGAAAACAAAGAGCTTGGGGGGAAAAAGTGGGAGAGTACCAGATGAGCAAAATTTCCACCAAAACCCTCTTCTCTCAGCTCCAGAAGCGAGTTTCTCCCAAGCGCCTCCGGTGCCATCGCCCCTGTCAACAGAAGAGAGGCCACTGCGGTCTCCGTGTCGCCAACACACGACAGGAACTGGCATGACGCGCTCGCGACACAGTGCAGCTTCTCACAGGGCCACCGCGGTGCTCAGAGTCCGGCTGGGTGTACGTTTGGCTTTGTTCAAGGGCACAGAGCCGGACCGGCACACAACAGGCATGAGAAGCCCCACGAGGGACTGCGGACGGGCACACCTCACGGCCAGCCCGCCACACCCGGACACCCACTCGCGCTCCACATGCCGACACGCAGCTAAGTCCCGGAAGAAAGCAGCAGTGGTATCAACGAGCCCTCCAGCCTACGGCTTCCAGAACGCTTTGTATACACCGACGAACAGAACCCGTCTCAAGTTCAAATGACTGAAGGCTCTTCCACCAATCGCCTCCTTCAACACGAAACCCAACAGAGCTCTGCTCTCAGAACGGCACTGCAGCAGGCCTACCTGGGTCCTGGCTCCTGGCCTCCTGGGGCGTGTGCTCACTTTCCTGTAGAGATGGTGCACCAGGTGGCAGGCCAGGCCCCGCGTACGGAGCTGCAGGGTCAGGCCCAGAGGGCTCTGGAAAGCCAAGGGCAGCCCCTGGGGATCCACAGCCAGGCCCCAGCTCAACAGGGCCTGGGGGTGGAGGCACCGGGAACAATGGCACCCTGGCGGGGAGGGCCGGCTGGCTGTCGGGGCGGGCCGGCGGAGCTGCACCAAGAGAGCGAAGAACAGAAGCCTGAGGTACTGGCGCTAACTCCGGGCACGTGAAGAAGCTAAGTGGCGGTCCCTCAACAGTTTATCACGTGTCCCTTCGTGTGGCCACGTTTCTTTCGTTACGGGATAAGAGAACCAATCATCAAAGCAGAGAGTGCTGACGATGCCAGGGCATTGATAGTTTGGGGAAAAGCAGAACATGCACTTTTTAGGGACAAGGGGAAGACATCATTAAATGTCATGTGTGGCCTGGACCCTGACCCCCAGCGAGACCCCAACACAGCCTGGGGAGCAGCGGCCTGAGAGTTCGGTGTTCACTGCACCCTCCCCGCCCCCCTCCTCCCCCTCCAGGGCTCAGCAGGCCACCCACCCACTCAGACGAACGGTTAAGGCCGTGAGACCCGACAGGCTCACCGAGGGAGCAAGCATGGGGAGAGGGAAGGCTGAGTGCTGGGAGGACCCGTCCCCTCCGCTCTCCCGCAGGCAGAACGGCGATGTCCCACGTTCGGAAGCAGTGGCTGCGAGGGGAAGGTGGGGAGGCCTGCTGCTTCTCCAGCTGCACGGGGCTCACCTGAAGGCAGCAGCCGCACCCCCTGGCCCAAGTGCTCAGCACTGGGCCCAGGCGGTGCCAGCAGCGGATTGCCGGTGCCCGGGCCCCCGGGCTGGGTGGGCGCTGGCCCGTCGCACTGCCCCGCCTCCGAGCTCGGGGTGCTGGGACAGCGCTGGGGGAAGGTCCCGTCCCGACTCCATGCCGTGGCGCCCTCCTGACGGGGAGAAATAGCAGGCATTTCTAAGAGCCCGACATGGCGCCGCCTGGCCCCGCCGACCCGCTCACTGTGTCCGGGCTTCAGGAGGAGCGTGAGTGCTCTGACCAGCGTGCACACCCCTAAAATCGTACCGTTCACACCGAACATGCTCGGTGTGAAAACGACGGGGGCGTGAACCACACCTGTCAGCATGTCTCTGACATGCTGTCCCCTGAGACTGAGGGCACACTTCACACCTTGACCTGCTTGTCCACACACTGCAGCTGGACCAACCAGGCGGGCTCAACAAAGGCCTCCTCCTCCGGCTTCTCTCTCAGCTGCGGGTCGAAGAGCCGCAGCTGGGACGCGATCTGGACACACACAGGGAGGAAAGGGCCCTGTTACTACCTGGCATGACAAGGAAGACCGTGTTTTTGAAACCTACCGTCATCTGGAACAAAAAGCATCTTCAGGGCCCAGTGAGATAGTTCCCATCACATAGGGTTTCTGAAGCGTGTGGTGACCTGCCCTGAAACCTCGCACGTACTGCCGAGTCATTGGAAAGGGTGCGTGGGACCTAGAATTCGCTCTAGCGAGCCCAGCAGCCCGTGTGCACAGAGGCCGCCAGCACCTGGGCCCCCCGGAGCCGACTTTGCTGCCCCCGTCATCGACTACACAGACTTGGCTTTACTGATCAAAATGCTGAATGGACCCAGAACCGCACACACTCTGATGGGCGGTGGGGGGGTGTGGGGACAGTGCAGGATGGCGGTACGATGAAACCAGGTGGTCTTAGCTCAACAGCTCCTGAAGCTGCGGGAAGGAGGACTTGCTAATTATTTTATTTCCTTAGACGTCTGAAACTTCCCACAGTAACGCTTTCTCAGGTTATCATGCGAGCGCGTTTCCTAGAATGAAGCCCCTCGGGGGAGGGGAAGAGCGGCACCCTCGCACCCTGGGCGCCGGCCGGCCCTGTCTTGTTTGCGCCTCACTCACTCCTGCAGGCTGCTCGCGCGGTGTCTGTTTTACAGAGCAAGAAACTGAGGCTGGCACTGGAACAGCACGGACCCCAACCCAGGCTGCTGGACTCCGGAAGCTCATGCTGTTAATCGCTAGATTCAACCGCTCCACAGTGAGTTTCCTGGAGATGGGGTCCTTCTTCCTTCAAAGCTTATGGCCCAGCTTCCGTAGTGGGGTAAGGTCTCTGAAAACTTCCTAAGCTAACACGCAAAACACCCAATACCTGCCCAAGAACACCTGAATTTCTAAGCTGTTGAAGAAGGAAGCCCCGAGTGTCTACACGGTCACAGCTCAGTCCCCAAGTCCAGTGATACTGACTTGCCCACGGGGTAAATGCTGCTGGAAGCACATTCAAGCAGACGTTACCTGAACCAGCTGGCTGATGAGCACGGGTGAGTGCTTGTGCGGCTGCAGCAGGATGCTCTTGGCAATCACCTCGCAGTAGTGGAAGGCCTGTGTGGCCAGCCCCATTTCAGCCAGGCGGCAGGAGTAGATAAACTTGAACACCTGGGACAAGGGAGCACAGCACAGTCGTCCCAGCACGCCTCCAGAGCCCCCGCGTCACCCGATAGCCCCCCAAGCTGGAGCTCCTCCGACACCTTGTGTGCCTCACGTGTGCCCCCAGCCCCCCCCACAGCACTGAGCTCCGACCCCAGAGGGCTTTTAGATGAAAGTTGGAACCAAGCTTCTTAGAAACTCACTTTTCCTGTTCAACACACTTACTAGGCTGGTCACGAGGGGCTTGTCACCACGAGTGCCCGGGCCAGCCAGCATGGCAGGACAGCTGTCCCCACTAACACTGCGCTACACAATGTTTACACCACACGCCCCCAGACCAGGTAACACTCTGCCCGAGACACTAAAAACCGTGGACAGAAACTACTGGAAACCATACGCTCAAGAAACATTTTAAATGCAAATGAAATCCTCAATTCAATAGAGCTTACTTCTCAAGCATTACAGATGTCTCCCTAAGATTTCCAAAAAACACTATCACTTTTTGTGTAAGAGCTCAAAAGCCCTCAACAACCAAAGACTTGCTAGCACTGACCACCCCACTCGTAAAAACCACGGACCAGCGTGGCTCCAGCTTACCTGGAAATTGGGGAAGGAGCAGGTCTGTGCCCCAAGAGACTGGGCATATTCATAGGCTTCTGTCCTCTGAATAGCTTCATTGGTCGCAAACTTTGAAAACGGCAAACTGTTGAGGAAAGAATTTTAATCCTTGAGCAAGGCACCCAGAAGCACATCACGCCACGTGATCAACACCTCGCGATCGAGATGGGAGGCTGTTGCCGCCGGGTGCACACGCGCCATTTCTGGGTTAACTGATGGAGAGATCCTTCCTTTCTAAAGAAAAACAAATACCCTGACGTTCCTCACCTGTGGTTCGATCCAATTAAGACGAGTTTTGTGGTTTTCTTTGTGTAAACCCCCAACCCGACCTGGGCCATGAGGTAGCAAAAGTGTGCGGCATCTAAGAGACCTTTTGAAGCTGAGGAGACATAAAGCAGACCAAGACTCAGTGACTGCAAGTTCTACCAGAAATCTTAACACGTGGACAGCAAACACCAGAGAGGCCATACAAATGGAGAAGCCCCGTGGCCCTCCACACCCTGACAGCGGCTCTCATGCCCAGGCGTGCTGGGTGCCCCCACCTCCATGCCCGCACCTGCACCCGGCCTACCCAGAGTGTCACCCATGGTGGCCATCGCCCTGGACTCCACATCCACGTTGCTGCTCAGGTTGGACAAAACCATAGCAAGATGTGGCCTCCAGTCTCCCCACTTCTCATCTCCGCAACACTGGGGTCAGAAAAAAGCAAAACAAAATAAACCCTTATGCTTGGAAGAGAGCATCACTTTCATCTCGTCACAGGTGAGTTCGCAGAGCACAACGCAGAAGCTGGAACGAGAGAAAGTGCAGACCTTGCGGCCCAGGAGGCCATCTGTCACAGGATCAAGCCCGGACAGGGAGCAGGACCACGGGGACCCTGGGGAGAGCCCCTGCACACTGACCGTGGACGCAGCAGGCATCCGCCCCGACATCAGCTGGTACACTGTCTGCAAAGGGTCGTTGATTGGAAGACTGTTGGCGAACCTAGGCAGATACGAAGAGAGAAAGAGCTAAGTCAGCCCTATTTAAAAGACAAGCAGAAACAAGCCCGGTCTCATCTTGGCCCTTTGATGACCGTCAGGTGCCTGACCCAGGCAAAGTGCACAAAGCCCAGTATTTGAACAAAAGAATAAAGGAAATAAAGACTAAGGAATTCGTGATGGTTTCACAGAGCATAGAAAACTCTGCAGTTAAAAAAATGTTTACAAAGCCCTCAGCAGTCCAACCACAGGGAAGAGGGCCCAGCAAGCCCATGCCGGTGTGACAGCAGCATGGTGCAGAGAACACGCCCCAGCTTTCTGTGACAAGGGCTGCAGGTCACTGTGCTTCCAAGAGCTGCCCAGGCAGCGCAACTGGGCCAGCAGGACGTGCCCAGAAACAGTCTACACAGTAAGATTCTCTACCTGGTCATGACGCGGGCGTGTGTCCGGCTGTCCATCTTACTTGCAAGTAACAGAGCGTGACCCCATAAGGCATTTTTCATGGCAGACTCTAAAGCATCCTGCAAAGCATTTTAGTGGTTACCTGAGTTATCAGAACAACTTCAGTGACATACGTGAGCAGAAGCAACGGCCCGTGTGTCGTTACACGGGGGTGGGGGCGGGGGCGGGGGCGGGGGAGAGGGGCCAGAGTGCACATGAAGGAAGGTATGAGTCACAGACCTGCCAACACACGCGCCCGGTTCAGACAAGAAGGAGAAGCCCGCTTCTCCCAATCTGCCCTAGTTGCAAAGTCCCTGTGGCAGTGGGTCTGCGAAGGCTTTGTTGCTTTGTTCTCTGCTAGCAAGCAGCCAGCACAGGGAAGGAGCACACAGATGAGGAACGAGGACGAGCGAGCAGCAGTCCTGCCACCTCGGACTGTCCCTTCCACTATGAGCAACGCCACTGGCAAGCATCCCCAGTTCCAGAACGACACACAAGGCCTCCATGAACACCATCTCAACACAGACAGAGCCTTTACTAATGCGGCCTCCCCTGCGTCCAGAATCATCTGGGGTAGCAGTCAAGACGACAGCCTCTTCAAGGAGATGGATGTGTCATGGTAGAGGAAACGATAACCAAACCTGACAGATTCTACAGTTCCGATCCGTCCTATGACGTCCACACAAGAATTGTTTATTTACCAAATACGAGCTTTCCAAGCACATCACGACATCAAAGTACTAAGAACTCTGGGCCCGTGAGAGCCCAGCCGCCAGAGCGCAGGCATGGCCATCCCTGGGTCTGCACAGTCCCGGGGAGCTTCCCCAGCACACGTGCGCTCTGTGGCCTGCAGGGCTTGGCACCCACCCAGCACACACCCCGCTGAAGAGACAGTGAACGCACGCCTAACTGCGTGAGGACAGCTGGCTTTCTGTCCCGCGCACGGGTCTGTCCCTGAGAAGTATACGCAGCAGGGGTGCGGCCAAGCACAGGCAAGTCTCCGACGCTGGCGACCCCTGGAAGAGGGCTCTGCTACCGGGAGCAGACACTCCGGACACCAGATGTTCTTCACCGAACGAGCCCGTGGCGCCGGGCTAAGGTGCCACCGCGCCTAAGAGCAGGACCGTGCACGCCAGGGCCCGCCCGGGGCCTCACCTTCTTGCGGCCGTATAGCAACAGCTCCCGGAACCTCTCGGTCTCCCTTTCAAGGGCACTGCTGCCGGCTGCCTGGCTGTCAGTGAGAAATGAGAGCTGGGCCTCCCCGGACTCCTCTTCCTCCACTTGCTCCACGGCCTCGTTAGTGAAATCAATCAGGTTGGCCTCGTTGGGTGACTTCCCAGGAAGCCACGCGGTTTTGTGGTCTCGTAACAAAAGCTCCGCGAGGTCTGTTCCCACCACGGTCTGCAGGGGCCGCGGGGGCAGGAAGGAGAAGAAAGCGCGTCACTACACACGGAACTTACCGCAGGCGTCCCGGCATGGGTGAGGCCCCCAACAGGATTCCTCAAATGAGCACGTTAAGATCCCATGGGCACAAGCCACTGCTCACGACCTGGCCAGGAGCAGGACGGACAGACCACAGATGACCTGACAGGCTGACAGAGGCAGACCCAACCACACGCCCTTGAATTCCACTCCCTGAAATCACCGCTAAGACACTTGCTGAGCGAGCCCCTGGATGGGGACGCTGCTCGCCGCCCACAGCTTGGCACAGAAATCCCGCCCAAGTCCGCTGGGGGGGGGGGGGCGAGACGGAGGCCAACAAGAAACCTACCCCATTCTGTCTGCACAAGAGAACAATGAAACTCCAAAGGAGACTTGCAGACTCTTTGTCAATTAAATTTTCGTTCTGCAAACATTTTGTAGCTTTGTTCTGTGCAAAATTAATAACATCCACTTTATGGGTGTCATCTCTGAAAAAAGAACACACACTCAATGGACAGCAGCAACTGCATCTGCGAAGCTGGGCGCAGTGGCCGCCTCCGCACGGTCGTCGTGGGCTGCTGGACAGGGCACGTACTTGCCGAGTGGTCCTGGGAACGAGCGCAGCTCCTTCTGCTCCGGCATGTGCTGCAGCAAGGTCTGAGGCACAATGGGGGGGGGGGCAGAGAGAGAGCAGCTCACGGGGAGCAGGTGCACATCCACGCCAGCCCGCGTCTGCCGGCTCCACTGGACCCCCACGCCCTCACTGAGTGCCGGCCTGCCTGCTTTACCACCGTGATTTTCAAACTCTACGTCTCCCCTCCAACTGAGGCAGGGCCCTAATACATGCACAGAGGCCTGCCAAGCCCGCAGAACAGGGCCCCCCACCCCACCTGCCACCAGATCACGAAGCTCCTCTACCCGTGACCAAAAGCCATGAGATGAACACGAGCAGGGTCCTCCCTGCTAAACCAGAAACGCGAATAAAGACAAAATGAATATGCAAATGAAACGAAGTCTAATGTAACACCCGACGCAGGTACTCAAAGTCCTGACCTCTGAGGGGAGAAACAACCGAGCACGATAAAAAAACCTATGACCTAAAGATTCATGGGAAAAAAACATCTTCCAAGGTCACTTATTCAGAGGGCTGTCCTGCGATGCAGAATTTCTACTCACGCAATTACCTCCATGCTGTGAATTTCAACCAATGCAGGCTGTCCTTCCGAAGGCAGATTTGGAATCACTTTAATGAGCTGACCCCCAGGACCGAACCTGGCACAGACATGAGGCACTGAGAACTTCTCAGGAGAAGTTGGTCTTGATGGAGCTACATTTAAATAAAGTGAGAAAGAAACAACCAGCTTGTCATTTTTTAATGCTTCTGGACCAGGGGCGCCTGGGTGGCTCAGATGGTTGGGCGTCTGCCTTCGGCTCAGGTCACGGTCCCAGGGTCCTGGGATCGAGCCCCACATCGGGCTCCCGGCTCAGCGAGGAGCCTGCTTCTCCCTCTCCCTCTGCTTATGTTGTGTGTGTGTCTCTCTCTCTCAAAATAAATAAATAAAAATCATAAAAAAAAAATGCTTCTGGACCAGATCAACAGTACAGATTTTCAAGGTACCCATATGGCTGGAATCCTAGGTTAGACTGGTTACGATGACCTGGCTTTCAACTGGAAGGTAGTAATTATTAAATATCCCATCAAAAAGGAGAACTTAGGTATGTGTCAGAAGAATGTTTCAGGGGCGCCTGGGTGGCTCAGTCGTTAAGCGTCTGCCTTTGGCTCACATCATGATCCCAGGGTCCTGGGATCGAGCCCCACATCGGGCTCCCTGCTCAACAAGGAGCCTGCTTCTCCCTCTCCCACTCCCCCTGCTTGTGTTCCCTCTCTCGCTGTGTCTCTCTCTGTCAAATAAAATCTTTAAAAAAAAAAAAAAAAAAAAATGTTCTGATTGTTAAAAACGAGAACTATTCTCTTCTGAAAACAGAACTTCTTTAAAACATCCCCATGCACTGAGCACAGGCTACTCGGAAGCAGCGTCTGGCCGCCGGCTGCTCAGAAGCCCCACCAGAGCATCCGTGTCCCCAGCTCTCTTCAGAGGCTGGCTCCTGGCAGTGACGGGCACGGGGCACCGACAAGGATGACAACGGCGGACGCCTGAAGTGCAGAGAGATTTTCACAGGACGTGACACACACTGTTGCACTTCTCTAAGAAAAAGCATTTGATGGAACAGCTCCGAGAGGAGCTGAGAACGTGGCACAGGTGACAAGTCCACGCACAGGAACTTTTCAAGGGGAATTAGGAATGTCCCCACACAAACTGCTTACCCAAGTGGCCAGCACTGGGGAACACAGTGCAGCCGCACCCAGGAAGCTGGCAGGGAGCCGGTCCTTGGAGCCACACTGACGTGGCCACTATGGACAGGCCAGGCAGCTCTCAGCCGCTGTGACAAGCTCTGTGACTCACAGCAGCCCGTATTCTGCACAGAAGATGAGGCCAGACCATTGCTAATTCCCATGCGAGCTGAAATCCACTCCCTCCATCACCCCAGGCTTGGGAGGCTGCCCCAGCAGTATGCCTCGACATCCCTTTGTACCTATGAGAGCACAGGGCCCCAACCAAACACACACACACACACACACCTCGCTCCGCAGTAGGCCAGCCAGCTTCGGCAGGGTAACCGTACTCTGGGAAGCCCTGGGCACTGCTGAAATTGCTGCCGTAGGCGCCGTAGGCATACTGGCCAGGCAAGGAGCCGGGGGGGTGTGGGGCCTCATAGGGAACAGCAGTCACACTGTGATTTCTGTAAATCTGACTCTGAGAAAACATAGAGCAAACGGGAAAAATCAACTCCTGGAAACGCGGGGGCTCGGGCGTGCAGTCACGCGGGAAGGGAGGGGGAGAGGGCCCCCACCTGATGCGAGTGGGAGCTGAAGCTGCTGCGCAGGCTCTGGGCTGAGCGCTCGCTGTGCACGCTGCGCCTGTCCACCTCTTCCCCGTAAGGGTCCCTGTGGGGCTCAGGGTCGTCATCAAAACTGCCAGTGAAGCGAGGGTCGTACCTCCAGGGGTCATCGTACCTCTCCGGCCTGGCGGAAGCGGGGACAGAGGCGAGGAAAGGGGAGTGTGGGTGGGTGACTCCAGGACGACGGCCTTTTGCTACCCAACAGTGAGGCCCCACCATGTCGTCACCACCCCAGAGTCGTGACCCTCAGACCAGTCAGAGCCTACCCTTGGAAGAGCGGCCACATCCCAAGCCCAAGTTCAAATCCCTGCCTTCAGATCTGGAGAAACATCCTTCAAGTTCATGCTGCGTGCGGCCACGCCTCTCCCAGACCCAAGAAGAGGAGGAGCCGACTTCCAGCGCCTGTGCTGAGGCCAGTTCCCCTCCAACAGCCCAAGTGGGAACTGCCAGGAGGGCCTGGTTCATCCTTCTCTTTCAGACAGTGACCCCAGTGTTAGCTGCTCACCAGGATCCCGAACACAAGTGCAGCTCGGGTAAATGACAGACCCGAGGCCAGAGACGCAGGAGCGAAGCTCTGGTTACGAGCAACCCTTCTTATTAAAGTGCACTGTACCAACCTGTCGCCATAAGCATAGTTTTCTTTCCTGTATGCATCGTATTCAGCATCATACCAATACCTCCGGTCACAGGTGCGGGGATCCCTGAATCTGGAACCATAGTGGTACCGGTCCCAGCGACCTGGGTCTGTAAGCAGGGGATTTGTGATTGATTACTATAGGCAAGGGAAGACACTCCTCTGGCCCTTGCTAGAGAAACCACACCGCCCCAGGACTGAAGAATGCCTCCAGGCTCTTAGACGAACCAAACTGTCCTCCCACAAATCAGCATGACCTTGGAGAGTGTTAACCGTGAGGCAGAGGGACCAGGTGGTGTCCCGCCTATTACGTGTAACACCTAATGGCCACCGGCTGTTCTCTCAACACACGTGATTAAAAAGAACCAAAAAACATGCTAGAAGACATCTTTGTTAAAATTTCGTTCGCAGTCACGACCTTTTAACACTTAATCCTGTGACTACAAATTTCCCTCGTATGTCTTCTAACATAACCCAGAAAGTTTTAAAGAAATATTCCAAAACTAAAATATTAAAAAAAAATACATTAACATTATAAACTAGAAGTCCCACTTTTGGCAGGTGTGAGCATAATTTACATCTACAGCAGTACAAACGTAGAAAGGAGAGAGGCCTGTGGGAAGAAGCAGACGGGGTGGCTGTGCCGGGATGCCTGAGAGGCTGTGGGCCTGGGACCCTGCCCGGCACCAGACAGCAGGGAGTGGCAGGGCCACCGACGGGCATGCACTGCCCAGCAGGAGCACGTCAAGACCAGCAGGCAGCACCTGGCACAGTGGGGACAACTGACGTCTCCACCACGCAAGTCGGGGGCCCCCAGCCACAGGAGGCCACTGGGTGCGACCCAGAGAATGGTGTTCCATTTTATTTACTTTAATCAATTTAAGCAGTCACATATGGACAAGGCCACTCTGGAACTACGCACAACGCTTTGCTAAAAAGTCAAAGGAAACTACTAATGTGATAAAGACACATTAACACTAGAACTAAATCGTAATTTCCTAATGAAAAATAGCAATGTAATTATTTCCAGGCACAGATTATTTTCAACTACTTCGGCTCTTAGATTAAAAACATACGAGGACTAACAAACAGGAAAGTCTCCTAAGAAATGATCACAGAGCGCAGCTGCACACCGGGACGCACCAGTGGTTGGCCATGCAGAATCCTGAACGTACCTCCGTAGTCGAACTGGCCGGAGTAATAATCTGCATAGTGGTCACTCTGACTGCTCCATCCACTTTTGGAATTATAGTAACCTTCGGGGTACCCTTGCCTGAAAGCACACACCGCACTGTTAAAAACAACTCACCTACTTACTTCTTAGACTAGGACAAGACGTCAGTCCATATACACAATTGCCAGAGCATCAAGCATTCAGCAAAATGCTCTGGTCGTGAAAAAACGCTCATCAGTAGACCCGAAGCAGTAACAAGGAGATGATGGGACCCCCTCCCACACAGCTAATTAAAATTCATCTCTTGGGGCGCCTGGGTGGCTCAGTCGCTGAAGCGTCTGCCTTCAGTTCAGGTCATGATCCCAGGGTCCTGGGATCGAGCCCTGCGTTGGGCTCCCTGCTTAGCGGGGGGGCCTGCTTCTCCCTCTGCCTGCAGCTCCCCTGCTCATGCTCTTTCTCTCTCTGACAAATAAATAAAATCTTTAAAATCCATCTCTTAAGTACCTATTTAAGTGCCATGCAGAATCAACGAGCTGTGTGCTCTCTGTGTGCTCAGCACTATGTCCTGCATGGCAAGGCTCAAACGGGTTCTCGAGTTTCTGGTATCACGCTTAGCAGGAGCAAAACGCACTGAGCTGTCAAACCCATCCACACAGACCACGTGCTGTGTCCTTTGGACACGTGACGGTGTGCGCCCAGGTGTGGGACTGCAGCTGGCTCAGCCCCTGGTGTCGGCCTCTTGAATGTGACCAGTATGAGACCTGAAGCGCGCCTGATGGAGACCAGCCTCAAAGACCAAGCTACAAGTCTGACTCTCAGCGCACAGAAAGCAGAACTTAGCAAGGTCAGCTGTCAGACCTTCTGGGCAGTAAGATTCTTGTTTTTTCCCTCCAATAGAGTGAGGTGCAAGTGAGAGAGTGAGCGCGTGCATGCAGTGAATGGGGGGCGAGGGGTAGGGGCAGAGGGAGAGAATGTCAGGCAGACTCCATGGGCCAGCCCAGAGCTCTGTGTGGGGCTCAATCTCGCAGCCCTCAGATCAAGACCTGAGCTGAAATCAAGAGTTGGACGCTTAACCAACTAAGCCACCCAAGTGCACCTGAGGCAATAAGATTCTCAGAAGAACCTACTAGCATTTTTGTTTCTTAATAACAAGTTTTAGACAATATTTGACTTTTAAAATATAACTTTTTTCATGTCCCTTCAGGAATGTCACCCAGCTGAGCCTGGGGGCTTGGCTGGCACAGCTCCTAGGGCAGAGGCAGCCTATGAGGAGCACCCACTCCCATGGCTCAGCTATAGGAACAAGGCCCCTTCCCAGGGCTTTGGAGGAGAACCCTTAGACCCCACCTATCTGCAGAGTGGGGGCCCCTGAGCACACCAGCAGTGGGCTCATAACAATGATCTGACACAGGGCAGAACCAAGAGCATGCCACCTCCCTGCCGCCCTCACCAACCAGGCCCATTCATCCATCAGCAAAGACACAGCCACACAAACGAAAGACATGTTCCCACCACAGGCAGTCCCTGCAGGGATGAGCTCACACCAGGCACAAGCGCACACCTCCCCCCAACCGAAGCGGGGCAGGAAGAAGAACAGGCTGTTCTCCAGAGGTGTCACAAATGAGCGGTGAAGACAGCAGGAGGACAGAAACACTGCAAGACGGGACAGAACCACTCCCGTGTGACCCGGCCTAGCCTCTGGTTGGATGACTTTTCAACAGCACAGGGCCACCTTTGGCCTCTTAGAGTGAAGTACCATGTTAACTTGCAGGTGGGCAAGCAGACAGAAAACTGGAATGGCAAGCTGTGCGCTGGCTGCACCCTCCCCCGTGCTTACGGGGTTCTAGAAATCACTTGCCCGTTGCTTTCCCTGAGTCAGAACACTTAACTTCAAACCTCACCTTCTAGGTGCTATACAGGAGCTAAACCCTTGGGAACTTTCTTAAAGTTCCTAGAAGTATGGGCCACGTGCAGGTCAGCGATGCACAGAGAGGCCAGCTCAACAGGCAAAGGCTCACAGAGACAGAGCCTTGTCTCCAGACAAGCTATCAAAGCCTTGAAGGACCAGCAACAGGACCCCAAGATTTTGAAAGGCAACGCATGCACAAAGTCTCCATCGGCAATCAGACCTCCTCTATTACGAGTTCAAGAAGCCATGTACTCTTGCAACAAAACCTACACCCATGACCCGTCCTTCCTCCAAGCGGACAATGAGCGAGTACAGGTGAAGGCCCTGGAAGGCAGGCAAGGTCACACCCTGGAACAGGCCGCACACCCTGTGGCTCCAAGTGGGGGGCTGGGACCCGCCTCAGTTCCTAGTTGGCAGAAGGCATGATACCCGTGATCTTCCAAAATCCCTCATCCAGGGGCGCCTGGGTGGCTCAGCTGGTTAAATGTCCGACTCTTGATCTCAACTCAGGTCATGATCTCAGGGTTAGGAGATCAAGCCCTGCGTCGGACTCTTGTGCTCATCAGGGGGTCTGCTTGAGATTCTCTCTCCCTCTGCCCCTCCCTCTGCGTTCTCTCTCTAAAATAAGTAAGTAAACCTTAAAAAAAGAATCCCTCATCTGTAATCACAGAACGAGACGGGCTTGGTCAGCGAAAGAGAGCAGCAGACCAGGGTGTGCGGGGGCCTTCTAGCACAGGGGCAGTGCTGCAAAAGGGACGTGGCAGGTGTTCTGGCCCAAGACTGCCTGGCCCAAGAATCCAGCACCTCTGTGGTTAGTAGTAGGGAAGAGTCTGTGCAAGGGCAAAGCTGCCACGGTCTAAGGGCCCTGAACACCCAGTCAGCCAAATGCCAGAGCCGTGTACGCGCCTCGGCCGTAGGATGAGCAGCTGGCCCCAAGAGGATCCCGCCAAAGGTCTGGCCTGACCCAGCGCTGGCTGACAGCACAAGGTGGCTTCGGGGGTGGGGTGGGGGCGGGGCTTCGTTCAGTTTCAAAGTGCTCCTGTGCTCTGCCCGTGCTGAGTAAACACAAACACGGGATAGGCTGGTATAACTCTTCACAAGCACAGTCTTTCTCAGATCACTAAGTTACCACCACAGCCAGCAACACGGACGCCCATCACCTGGCAGATGGCCGGTCTGAGCAGTGACTTGCTCGGGAGCTGGGTCGCTCAGGGCCGGCGTAGCGGTAGCTCTCAGCGTAGGCAGATGCCGCACTGTCGTGGGGCCTGAACCTGGGCTCGTACAGGCCATAGACGTCCTGCCGGAAGAAGGGTTTGTGCGACATTAGAGACCGGTAGAGACACAACATGTCGAGCAGCCGGCACTAGCTCTGCACGGCACTGACGATGGCCCTCTGGGAGCAGCACTGGACGTGGGCCTTCTTCCTTCATGCACAACAGAAAACCTACAATCTGAAATCCACAGCCACAGGCAGGGGGCAGGATCTTCCTCAAAGGGACTGCCCTGCTCCTGCTCAGGAAATGGCCAATGTCTCAGCAGGCAACCCCTACGGAGCCGTGGAGACTCTCGAGGGCTCCACCAGGCTTCGAGTCCCTGAAGTCTCGAATGTGGAGGTGCGATGACCCCACAAGTTTGTGTTCTGTTTCAGACACCATCTCAGGTAAGCAAAATAACCAGGATTTCATCTCAGTGGGTCCTGGAGCTACAGGAAACCTCAAAAGAGAGGATCACATTCTACTCTCATGAGGCTTTCGGCTCCATTAACGGACCGATGAATGGCCGCGGCTCTGTCTCTAAGAAGCGGCCGTGTGCAAACCCGAAGCAGAGATGAGATGATCCAGGCATGAGACAGAAATCAGCCCTTTGGTCTACGAGCCTGACTCTCTGCTATCACCTGGCAGAAGAGGAGAAATCACGTCAAACGGACTTATTCTTGACCACTGCTGTAGGCTGTGGCGACAAGGCCAAAGAGCAGCAGGGAGCGGGCTCCCACAAAAGTGTGCTGGGCTCTGGCTGGAATTCCTGGGAGGTCCTTTGCTACACAAAGGACCCAAAGCAGGTGCACTGCTCCCCTCACGCTCTGCCAGCCCCGGTGGGCTCTGGGCGCATCGAAAATCAGTTTCGGTGTGTGGCAACAGGAGTCCTTGGGGCTCCTTCCAGAATCTAGACTAGTCTCAGTGCTTAGTTGTGCACTATGCATACATTCCCAAAGATGCTCAAAGCCTACGAAGGAGACCCAAGCCTCCTGTCAATGGGGGCTGCCGCCTGGCCCAACCCCAACCAGCCCTGCACGCCCAGCCGCCTCTGACTGCGAGGCCCCCAGGATGGCCACCTGTCCCTGCCCAGTAGGACCGTGCTTTTCAAACTTGCGGTCCATGCTCCTGTGAATTCAGCTAACTTTGGGTGATGCTGGGCTGGGGCTACAAGTGATGAGAAGCAGACAGCATTCCAATGTGTACGCTTGAACCATATGGTTTCAAAGTAACAGGATTGAACAGAACCCAATTTAAACAACATTCGCGCACTGGGGCCACGGTGAAAGGCAAGGCTTCCGCGTAGCACAGCGGCCACCCCCACCCCGCTGCTGGGACCACCGTGTCCCTCAAGAAGGTTATGGAATTTCATCCCCCTTGGCTGTTTTGCTAGGATTACATTCCAAACCTTTTCTCTCTATAAATGTTTTTATTCTCAAGGAGGGACTTCAAATACTAGAGTTCCCTGTTACTCGTCAGGTAGATTTTTCACATCAAAACCACACCGAAGCTTCCAGAGGCTATCCCAGTTTCCCGAAGTGTGCAACCCACAACTTAAGTTCTACAGAGAAGCCACCAGCGGGACAGGAAGCAGGTGGCTTCTCAGCCATGTAAGTTGGGAGATGCCATGTGAAAAAATGAATCAGGTACTGCATGCAATGCAATACAAAGGTGTGCAGAGTAAACCTCCAAGAGATGGGCCGCACTGGGCAGGGCAAGCCTCACGCAGCGGCGCCTGGAACCGGCACTCTGCACAGTGATGGCACGACTTACTTCTGCACTGAGCAACAAAAGCCTGCCAAGGAGCACAGCTCGAGAGAAAGGAACCACTGGTCACACAAGAGCTTGACCATACCTGGTAATAGAGGGGGGCTGTGCCGGGCTCCAGCGGGTATGGCGAGGGGTAATGGGACTGGTAGCCGTCGTACAGGGGTCTGTAATAGTAGTAAGACGCCAAATCCGGAGGCGGCGGCTGCGGCCAGTGCTGGTCCGACTGCATGGCTGCCTGGCTCGAGCTGGTGGATGCGACTGACGCGCTGGAGGACCGAGGTGGCCGGGCCGGCAGCGGCTGACCTGTGTCACCTGGAGCTGGGCTTGCGGGTGGTGGGACCAAGTTTTGGGACTGTCCCTGCAAGGGTGGACTTCCTGGGTTTGAAGGTTCTGAACACGCTGCTTTGGGCCCTTGTGGAAGAGGCGGTGCTGGCTCCTGCTGGGCTCTCTCTGGGCCACGCTGGTCCTGAGCGTCTTTTGTCACCTGTTGGTAGAAATGGTCTGAGTTACGTGGCCCGGGCCCAGGTTGTCTCGGGTGACTGCTGACGGTGTGCTGACCCGCAGAGCTGTCGGAATGGGAGGGGCTATACATTCGCAGAGGATTTTCCAAAGTCCTATTGAGTGTGAAGTCTAGGGCTCCAGAAGTTTCTTCCCGATGACTGGAGTAATCTGCCTTATTACCGGTAGGTACTGAGGTAGCGTTTGCAGGGGGCACTAACATCACGCCTGCGCTTCCAGCAGGGCTACTAACCAACTCGGGAAGAACGTTCTCTGCATTATCAATCTTTTGGCTTTCTGAAAGCAAATTCTTTGGAACTGGATGAGGTGGTGGCTGAACCAGCAAATTAGCAGGCTGATTAGAAACTATTTCTGAAGTACCAGGAACTTGTGGAAAACTACTGTGCATGAGACTGTTAGGCAGAGGCGAGCGGGTGAGAGAGCCGGCCGTGATCCCAGACACAGCAGCACCATCTCCAGAGTCTCCCCCCACAGCCCGGCTGCTTGCCGAGGGCTTATCCCCGACCATAGCATCTCTCCAGGGCTGATTCTTCTCATTAGGACTAGATAAGGACACAGAAAAATTAATGGGCTGAGCCAAATTATAGCTTTGATCAGGCTGGGCAATCAAGACTGGTTGATTCTGCAAAGATTCAGTGGGCGGTGAGGACAATAGACTGGCATAGCCGGAACTTGCCTGTGACGGGAGGGCCTCCTCTTCTCCCATCTTGGGAGGATTCTCAAGGTTCTCAGAAGCGCAGATGCTGTCCCCACTCGGCAGAGAGAGGCCGGAGCCCGGCTGCTGGGACTGCAGCGTGGACACGCCCTCATCTGGAGGCTGAATCACTTCCGACGGCTGGGGTTTCACAGGCATGTGCAACGCAGGAGCAGCTGGGGCTAGAAGAACATTGCCTCCAAAATCTGGCAACTCATTCTGTGCCCACAACGTCGTCACTGGGCTCTCACACTTCACAGCTCCCTGGGCTCTGGCCAAAGGCCCTTTCTCCGCTGCCAGGAGCACAGTTTCCAAGGGCAGTCCCCCGGTGTGCACGAGCCCGTGCCCAGCCTCCACAGGTACGGAAAAGGGTGGAGAACAGAACTGGAGTGTGAACAGGGTCTCCATGTTGTCCGGCGGCTGCTCCAGGTTGCCGGGGGAGGTGTCGGGTGGGGCAGCAATGGCTCTGTGCTGCTTCTGGTGGGCAGTGGCCCCTCTCACCTCACCCACCACGTTGGCACGATCGGCCTCGACAGGTTTTACTCCAACTAAGTGGGATTTCACTGGTTCAAAGGAACTATTTGCACTTGTCTGAAATATTCCAGTGGGTTTTGGGGGGCTTGGGGTTGAGGGCTGGGACAGGCTGCTGTGGTGATTCTGACTCACGGTGGTCTCGTTTGTCTCTCCTCCCACAGGAGAAGAATCAATTTGCTTAAAAAAACTCCCCGAAGACTCATCTTCAGGTTTTCCAACCTCCTGCTGAATGAAAGTGCCTACGTCTTGGGGCCTGGCGGCACTCGGGAGATTCCTGTGGTTCCTGCTGCTGTAACCGGATGACGCACCATCAGACCGCACAGGGTGCGGCGACGAATCGGGGGCCTCGAGATTTGGACCCCCACCTCCAGGGTGGCCCACACCACCAAGCCTGGGGACGGCTGGCCCGGGAAGGGGCCCGTATCTGACCGGATCGCTTGGGGAGGAAGGGTCCAAACTCAGGGGCTCACTTGGCAGAACTTCCTGATTCTGAATGAATTCTAGGTCTTCCACATTCTCAGACTGTGAGCTGCTGGCCGCGTGCACCCCTGCACTTGCTGTGCCACCCCACACAGCGGTGGTGCTTGCTGCCGGGGGCCGGTCAGGCTGGGCGCCTGCAGACTGAGAAAAATAAGGTTGTGGGAGTCCTCCCTGCTGCGCGGCCTCATTGTTGGAACCTTTGGGAAAGGCCTGGTAAATGCCACCTGCTCCCACATGTGCAGGAGGATGACCAAGTGCGGGGCTGGGGGAGAAGCCGTCGAAGTCAGACTGACCAGCAGCGCCTGTTTTTTCAGAGGAGAGATTCTCCTCATTTTCTGTTTCCCCACCTTGGAAAAACATGGAGAGCGCCCCAGAGTCCACTTCTGACAGGGCTCGGCTGGTCCCGGCCCCTGGGGGGTAGTGCAAATGGCTTTCTGGGCTATTTCCCTGAGCGAGGGGATTAACGAGAGCGAGGTCTGGCAACTGCTCTTTATTCACTCCTGGATTTGGCCTGAGCTCCTGGCTCGCCCGAGTATTCCCAGCTCTAGAATTTTGCCTGAACGCATTTTCAGGATCAAAGTTTGTTGAATGGTTTCCACTTTGTAGGTAGGCCGCCTCGTTGCTTCCATCACTGGCGAAGGGTCCTGGCAAACACACCAGTGGGTTGAGCTGCTCGTGGCCAGGACCTTGAGGCGGGTTGGACGGAGCAGGGAAGTGAGAAACGCTGGAGGCGTGAGGCACCGCGTTCTGAACAGGTCCTTCTGGGCGGGGCCAATAATGTTGCCCCGAGGATTGCGGGCCTCCCTGCCCTGGTCCCCACTGCCCCGGCATTTGCTGACGAGGCTGAGGGAAGGAAGGGGATGGTGCTGATGCTGTAGCACCGTCATGTGGGTTCTGCCTACTCAGGGGCCTATCGGGCCCAAGCACGTTCGTGTGAGGATGGCCCCCATGAGAACTGTCAACACCCGCTCCTGGAATGTACTGAGGATATGGCAGGGTCTGAACTTCAGGTTCTGAGCCGGGAGCAACCTCGGCACTCCTGTTCACCTCGGGCTCCGATGGAGTTGAAGGGGTCCACACACTGGAAAACAGACTGCCATCTGCTCTGGGCTGTGACACCGGTCCCTGGAGGGTATCCCCAGCATTTGTGTGAGGCACAGGCAGACCGGTGCGCTGAAGGAATGCTGGTAGAGGGGCTGGGCCTTGCAGAATGGGTGGGCTACTTTTGGACGAACTGCCCAACGATGTATTTTGTAGCGCCTGTCTACTAAAAGCAAATGGATCCGTCACCGGCTGCAGTGGGCAAGTTATAGGAGTCACGGGTGCGTTATTATTTGCCTGTCTCCTATACGGTCTGTTGGACCAGAACATGCTCTGAGGAGTCCCAGCTGGAGGTGGCCCAACCACACCGGATGGGGCTGCCTGGGGAGGCGGCTGCATGACTGATCTTTTGCACAATTAGATGCTGCTTACAGAAAGAAGGATATAGGTTTTCCTTAATTTGAACTGAAAAAGAAAAAGAAGAAATTAGCATAAAATCCATATATTCAAACTCCCAGCCAGAATTAGGAAAACTAAATAAAACAGAAAAAGGCTGGAAACAACTTAAGAGTTTGCATCTTCAGTCCCTCAGCTCCTGCTCTCACCCCCTCCCGCCCCGAACCACGCCCCAGAGGGGCTGCTGTGTGCACAGGCAAGAACAGGGAGCACACCGGATCGGGATGCAAACGCGGGCTGTGCCCGGAGCTCACTGACTGACTTTACGCAAGTCACTGCCTTCTCTGCAGTTCAGTTTTGTAGCCCAGCTGAATACCCATGTGGAATGTCTGCTGCCTCCATGATGCCCTCACCCAGGGGGCAGAGATGAAGCTCAGCTAAACTGCTGGTCTGACTTACTACCAGGTACGCTGATATCTCTCCATAAATTATCTCCAGATCCCGAAAGAGCCAACTCCTCATATTAAGACTGCATATCATACTTCTCACACAGGTTAATATTAAATCTTGAAATGAAAACAAAAGTTTAAAATTTGTATTTCCATTCTAACGAAAGAGCGTTATAAAGTACAGAGTAACACAAGCTGCAAAATCTAAAATATATTAAAATGCCTTTTATGCTCCCATGCAAAAGCCCTCGTTTTCTGTGTGATGACTGCCTGAATAGCATTAGCAAAACAAGTTGCCTCTGACTGCCAGAGCTGTAACAACTATCCCTGGAATGAAAACCCCAAGTAAACTTAAGGCAGCTTTAAAACTGACCAACTCAGGGCGCCTGGGTGGCTCATCTGCCTTCGGCTCAGGTCATGATCCCAGGGTCCTGGGAAAGAGCCCCGCATGGGGCTCCCTGCTCGGCGGGGAGCCTGCTTCTCCCTCTCCCACTCCCCTCTGCTTGTGTTCCCTCTCTCACTGTCTCTGTCAAATAAAATCTTTAAAAAAATAATAAATAAATAAATAAAACTGACCAACCGACTTCCTTCGAAAGTTTTCAATAATAGAATGCCAAAAAAACTTTTATAGAAAACAAAGGCACAAAATCATCTTTACAGCGTTTTTTCTTGCTGGTGCTAGTGGTGGGTTTTTTTCTAAATAAAATACATTAAGTATAATCTTGAACAGTTGACCTGTACTTTTAAGGCAAAAACCCAGGTACTGTCTCTTCACAAAGTCTTTTTCTATGTGTAAGTCCTTCCCCCTAGTACCACCCTCACAAACAGGGTAAGTTTAGCCAATCACGGGGATAAGTAAACACCAGAGGGAGAAATCGTGGAAGGACTCCAGAGTGTAACCCACACGTTTCTGCAGATGTACACAATTTTTGCTCTTGGAAATCTCTTCTGATAGCCAGATACAAGAACACACTTATGGATGTGTTTTAAGTAAAGCTATTTACAAAGGAAAGCTCCTATGCCTCTCTGGAAACTAGTCCTAGGAATCTATTACTTCACTACCATTACTGCCCACACATGCTCTGTCCTAGGCCAACAGGGAACCCCTTCTGACTGAAGAGCACTCCGGAACTCACTCAAATTTAACGGACTATATTAGGAACAGCATTGGAGACCTCACTGGGTTATAAGGAGCCATTTCAAAACAAAGAACGTTTACAGCTCAGCTTTCTATGGACTGAGAGTAGAGCAAGCAGAGCCTCTTCTTGTTATCTGTGCAACAGAGGCACCCAGGACACCCTCCAAGACACGACTTCCTCCTTTTGAGGCTTCAGCGGAGGACCCTCACCATCCTAAGCAGCTTTAAAAAAGAAAAACCACACGTGGCAGAGGCCCAGAGGATTACACAGCAGAGGCGTAACTGGGAGAGCCCGGCTGGGTGTCCAGCTGAACGGCTCCGGGCACACCCCTTGTCTTTCTGTGACCCTGTCACTTCATCTGTGAAGTGAGAGAAGCAATATGACAATTTCTAAGGTCTCTTCTGGGTTTCATCTTACAAAGTTCTACTCACAGAGGATTCTGGGATGCCTTAATCCCTACTGCTATTTAATAGGGAAATGTTATCAAAATGTAAATTTCACAGGTTTATACTTACATGCTTTCCTTGAAGAAACTTCCCTTAAAAAGTATTTTCTCAACTCTCAGACTAAGAACCATTTTATAAGCAAACACTATCACTTTCCTGTAACATAGAATCCCCTACTCTCCCCCCCACCCATAATTGAGAGCTTTTTACCAATATGCCAATTTCATTTGGAACAATCTTGAACATTAACCTTTTAATCTTTTTTCTCTATTCACAAACAGAAAAACTGCCTATCGTTTCTCTCCTGACCCCAGGGAACTTAATTCCAGCCAGGAAGTCATCCTGCACCCTCAAGTCATCTAACTTTTTCAAAAAGCACTATTTCAGAGACACCAGCTGCTGTTCTTAAAGATACATTACTCATAAACCTAGTCCCTCAAGTAGACTGCCTTGTATCTCTGGGAAATACTTAAGCACAACCTATTTCCAATATAAATTCCTGACTGTGGACCAAGACACTTAAAGCCCACTCCTTATCCTCAGACCTGCGGCCTCAAACTAGGAGTGTGTAAACCAACAGGAGTGCCAGAAAGCACGTGGGAGTCTACCATTTGCCTTCAATCTCCCTCACGGCAACCGTGAGTGTGATGTCCCCGTCAGACTATGAGACACTCCGCTCAAAAACACCATAAACTCCAACTTTTCTAAATACAGAATCAAACACATTTACAGAAAAGGGAATCTCAACACTGCTAAAAATGACAAAGATCCTAAAGGATGCACTGACATTCAGGAAAGAGCTTTACAAAAGAAGGAATCATTAAAATCGACACACTACCATAAAGAAAGCTTTCTGGGCGATTTTGGGACCTACTGCTATTTAGGGTGAATGAATCACAGGAACATGCCTCTTGCCTTATCTTTGCAAGATAACAGCACCCAGAACCCTAAGAACGGCACGGGGGGAAAAAAACCTGCAGGGAGCCTGGTTCTGCTGAAACTTGCAAAAGTATCAATGTTAGAAACAACTGTGTGTGACCTGGTTTGCTCTCTGCCATATCTGGGGTGGGAAATACCACTCAGGTTAATATCTGCACACACGGGTTTAACACACAATCTTAAGCAGCTCATGCCCAATCTCCAAGCCATTTAAAAGTGTTTTCAGGTGAAGCAGCAAAAACTCATTTCAAATGGCTGTGATGTGCCCAGACACTCGACTGTAATTCTTCCGCCACAAGAACTGTAATAATTTTATTCCGTAGCCTTCTAACCCTTAATGTAAAACACAAGTGACAGACCTCCGCTGCAACACCTGTCACTTTGCCACGAAATTCCCAACAGACAACAGCAATGCCAATCTGTCTCTTCACCAGCACGGCTCGGGAGAGATCTCTCAGCCAATGGAGACAGAACTACTTCAGAAGCTTCCAAGCAAAGAACACGCAAAACTGCTAAAGAATTTTCGTACACGTGTGTACTCTTTAACAAGTTGCAGGTCTGGTCTTCCGGCCGTTCCAACGCAACCCTCCAGCCAGGCCACCGGGGCTAAGCCAAGGGTCGACACCGCTGAGCCCGACCGGCACTTGCCACAGTGCAGGCCATACCTGCGGGGTTCCCGTCAGTCTGACGAGGCGGCCAACAGAGGGGCAGAAGGCGGCAGGAGGGCCGCGCACCTGGCCCAGCCGGACCCACCCCGGGCCCGCAGGTCCCCACCCGCCCCCGGGGCCTCTGCCCGACCCCCGGCGGTACCCGGAGAGGCGCCGTCCGCTTGGGGCTGGGCCCGGCCCGGCCGCTACCCTCCGCCCGATCCCGGCCCTCACCGGCGCGCCACAGGGCGGCCGAGGCTCCCGCCCGGCCCCTCCGCGATCCCTGGGCCAACCCCTCAGGAGCAGCCGGCGAAAGCCGGCCCGGCTGCGGCGACGAGCGCAGACACGACAACCGCAGCAGCCATCTTGGCACATCCGGCTCCGGCCGCCGCGCCGCCGACGTGTCCGACCGCGACGTCAGCGCGCGCCACGCCTGCCCACCACGCCCATCAGCCCCGCCCATCGCAGCTGCCCCCGAGCCGCTACGCCCCGTACGTTAGCTCCGCCCCCTCCCTCGCCGGCCATCCATTCGTCCGCCCCGTTGGCCCCTCCCTCGCCTGCGACCAATCTTTCGGCGTTCATCCCCTCGTCCCGCCCCCTTGGCCTCGCCCCTGCGACGCGCCCCCCCTGCGACCCGCCCTTCGCCCACCTGCCGGGCCGGGCGCTCGGAGGGCCGCTGGGAGACGTCGCCCTGGTTACGCTAGCTCTTTCTCCCAGTCTTTTCTCGTCTTAGGATGGGAGAAGAGTCGGGGCTCTTCAGTCAGACCCAAGTGAAGAACCGGTCTTGGACGACCGAGGCCAGCGGGCGCACCCGCCGAGAACGGCTACTCGGCGGCGCGGAGAAGCCGAGCGGCACCCTAGCGCAGGCGCGACCCTCCCATTCTGCCGTTGGACTTCCTCCAAGGCTGGAGACAGGCGGAAGGCGACCGCGCTTGCGCCGGCCGCCGTAGCGGGCTGCGCCTGCGCACCTCGCGGCGGCTCGCCGGTTGCCTGGTTACGGCCACTGGTGGCTCAGGGTTCCAGTTCCGCCCGGGAAGTTCGTTTCGGTCGGCGCCCGGCTCTCGGGAAGCGGAGCCCTGGGAGTCGTCCTGTAGGCAGCCCCCCGCGCACGCCCCGCTGCTCTGTCCTTTTCCTCCGTCCGCCCCTCCGAGGCCCCTGCTCTTCGCCCCCGCGGCAGGCAGCGGCTGCCTCTGCGCCCGGTCGCGGCCCCGAAGCCGCGTGGACAAGCCAGGGCTCCGTTCGGCGTTCCGCAGCCGTTGAGCGGGTACTCGTGTGCAATGACAGGCCGGGCCGCCGCGCCTGGCCTGCTCCTCCCGGTGGACGGCCCCATCCGAGCCCTCCCGTGGAGGATCTTAGGGACGAGGCGGTGCGGCCGTGTGTATCCACGTTTACCCCGCGAGGAAGGGAGGTTCGGAAGGTGGGGAAGCAGTCGGCCTGGCCCGACGCACTCACCTGCACACCTGCCTGGCAGGGGAGGGGAGGGTAGCAGCCTGCTCCCACTTGCCCCAGCTCCTTCCAGAGGGCGGGAAGAGTGGCAGGGACGCCAGTCCGGTTGTGTTCCGCCCCCCCCCCGTGGCCGAGCTCCCAGCGGTAGCTAGTGCAACAGCAGCCGCTGAGGCCTGCCTGGGGGTGGAGGGCTCCCGGGTCACCCTGGGACTCGGGAGCCTGGGAAGAAGGAAGGAGTGTGCTGTGACGTTGGCGGCGAACAGCCACGCTGCCAGGGCCCCAGGGGGTGCCGGGGGAGTCTCAGCCCATCTGACGTGGCCACTCTGCTAAGCTAACATTTGCCTTGCAGAAATCAAGGTCCCAACCTATTTCAACACAGAGTTAGCGAGCGTGGGCTGGAACTCAGCCCTGGATCCTGCAGTCACTGTGTCCCAACAAACCGCTCTGCAGAGACGGATGTCACTGTTAACCCCCCTCAAAGGGGGAAGCAGAGGCAAAGGTGCAAGGGCCCATCCCCTCCTCCCTCCTGTTAAGGCCCTTGGAGCGGAGGCCCTCACATTCTTGACCCTCTGTAGCCTGGTGTGCAGGAGAGAGGTCTAGGCCCACAGTCGAGCCAAAGGTCGTGGAGGCTGGGCTCTGAGTCACAGGTCCGCCGCTTTTAAGCTCCATCACATCCTCACCAACCTGGAGTCCAGGCAGGGTGACCACCTTGACGACGTGTTGTTGATGCTTATACCAGAACAGCAGGCATGAACTGGGCTGTCCTGGGCCTGTCGGGCAAATGGGCACAGGGCGACTGGCTGCAGAGTATGTAGGGCCCGCGCCAACGGGGCGCACTGCTTCCCTTTGCCTGCAGCGCGTCCCTCATTCTGTCCTTGCTCCTCCCTCCCTCACGGAGGCTGCATACAAATGCCACCACCTCCCTGAAGCCCACCTACAGGGGCTAGAGTCAGCCGCTCTTTCCTGAGGGCAGAGCTGTTTGTTCCTCATGCAAAGCTCCATAACAGGAGCTGTAGTCCTGTTACCCGGAGCGCACGGGACCCAGGGCTACACACTTGCCAGGACAGTCGTCAGCCCCTCCCAGTAGCCTGCACTGTCCAGAGAAGGCTGCCACCGAGCACCTGCACGGGGGGCTGGGCCGAGCTGGGATGGGATCTAAGTACACGTTAGAGGCCAGGGTGCCAAGAATGTCAGATGGCCCACTGATAGCTTTCTGTCACATTGAAATGATAACATTTTGGGTATATTGAGCTAAATATACTGTTAAATTTTATTTCATCTGTTTCCCTTTTTTTAACATAGCTCATCAAAAGTTTAAAATTCCATACGTGCCTGGCATATTTCCATTGGACAGCGCTGGTGTAGACATTGAGCACGTTGTGTGGGGGGGGTCAGGGCCCCCTCCCCCCAGGAGCCCCAGCCTGGGGCTGTAGCTCCCTAGATTTTGGAGCTGACAACCGACCATTTCGGTGATTGTGGGAAGGAGCCCTTGGAAGGGTGCCTGCAGTCTGGGTGTAGGTGAAGGTTGGTGGTCCACGGCCATGAGCCTCTGCCCCTTACTCCTCCAGGGCATAAAGTAGCTGCAGTAGAGTGGTTTGTAAGTGGACGCTTTTAGGGCAGTCCTGCTCCACACCAGGTGCTCTGCTCAGCCTCTGACTCAAGCCCTCCGTCCTGGGCGCTGAGGCTGGAGGCATGGGAGGGGGCCTGCTTGACTCAGCCTGGAGAGAGCAAGGGGCTGCCTCCATGAGACAGGGCTGGCTGAGTGGTCCAGGGAAAAAGTGCATTGGGGCTTCGAGGTGGAAAGAGCTGTCAGGCAGGGCTTCTGGAAGAGGAGGCCATACAGCTGAGCAGGTCTGAATGGAGAGGAAGGGGACATCAGTTCCTTCAGGAGAGCACAGGTCCGGGGGCAGAGAGAGCTGGGTGTCAGAGCTTGTTCTGTGGCCCCCATGGTGTGGAGCACCTGTCGGTGGTGTGTGGCCAGGCCGAGAATAAGCAGAGGGAGGCACCTCCATGGGGGCACCAGCACTAGTAGAACCATCCCAGACCCCTGAGGTGCCTTGCAAGAAAAAATCCACATCCAGGCTAATCATAAGCATGGCACCGTCTCTCTGGTCTCTCATCTCCAGCATCTGCAAACGTGCCTGGTACCTGGCAAGCCTCGGAGAACTTGTTTTTTTCTTAATCGTTGAGCCAGGTAAACATGTAAGGTGACATAAGTGAGAGTCGTGTCCTAGAAAGCACAAGAAGGATGCTAATTCCACACGAGTCGGTCCGCAGAGAGTCAAAGCCAGGCAAGAAAGGGAGTCGTGTCCCGTTAGCTGCAGCGGGGGCCTGGAAAAAAACCGAGAGAGACCTCTTTCACCAAACTGTATGCATCGTTGGCTGAGCCCTACTGTGTGTCAGGCACTGCTAGGAAGCTGGGGCTGTGGGACTGACAGGCCGGGCCTCCGCCCTGGGGAGCATGGACACTGGAGAGCTGCAAATGTGTCCAGTGTGGTTGGGGGCACCGCGGGGGCACCCGGCAAGGCCTGGGTCCCACCTGCTGGTGACAGGGTAGAGCCAGGGGTGGAGGAGAAGGCGCATTTGTGGCTGAAGCAAACAGAAGCTTCTGGAGTGGCAAGGAGCAGAAACGTGGAGAGTGGGAGGTGGCATCAGGGGGTTGTGCCTTGCCCGGGGCTCTTCAGGCCTTGCACTTGATTTCTGAAAGCAAGGAAGCTTTCAGGGGCTCCCCACCAGGAGGGACATCACCAGTTTGGCCTCCCCCTGGCTCTGGCATGGTGCTGATGAGAGCCAGGAGCCCAGGAGGTGGTCTTGGGGCCCCAGGGGAGAAGTAGGCTGCTGGGCCAGACTGGTGGGGAGAGTTGAACCTCAGGCGACTCCCGAGGGCAGGACCCAGCCCTCTCGCTGCATCTGCAGCCCCCCTGCACGGCACTGGCACCCCACATCAGCCGAAGACACACACAACATAGGAGGGCAAGAGCCCTGAGCCTCAGTGGTGACTTGTTTCAGGCGTGGACTTGGAGGCCTGGGGGATTGCAGATTGGGAAGACAAAAGGGCCGAGGTGGAGCACGGAAGAACCCCCAAATCTGCCCATTGCCAAGTGCCAGGCTGGCTGCGGCACTAACTCCAGGTCACATGGCCCTGGCTTAAATGGGTGCACTTGGGGAAGTCCCCTGCCTCTTTAAGCCTCAGCTTCCCCATCTGTAAAATGGGATAATAACACAGTGACACCATGAGCGATTTGTGAGCTGCAGACAAATGATGGAAATCCCCATGGTACCACATGCTTGCCGAGAGGGGAGGCCACTGGCAGGATGCTGCCAGCAGGGGGAGGCAGAGAGCCACCCCCGAATCCGCAGGCCCAGCAAGCCTCGCCAGGGAAACTCAGGGCGCCGGCACCAGGGACACCGTGGGCTCCTATAGGATCTGGCCCCAGTACAGCAGGACAAAAGATTCTGGCTGCCCACATCACCCCCAGACTGCTGCCCTCTCCAGGGTATTATTCATCTCTGGACTCCCCCTACCCCGGGGAGCAGGGGTTGGTCTGCTGAACACAGCAGGTTCTCCATAAATCCTCCCTGAGTTGAGCTTAATGGCACAACAGAGAATGTGTATTTCTCGAGCTCTGTGCTCAGTGATTTCATCCTCACAGCTCTGGGGGCTCGACAGTTCTTCTTTCCCATAAAGAACCCCTGTGTTCTGCATCACCCGGTCCCTTGTCAGGTGTGGCCAGTATCCCCTTCCCTCTTTTCTGCCCTATGGACAAGGAAACAAGGTAGAGAGCAAGTAAGAAGTTCCTTAAGGTTACACTTTCCTAAGGCCAATTTTTAGAATGAAGAAATGTCCAAACACGGTGACTAAAGCTCTAGTGCGGTGCGTTTACTTTGAGACAAGCAACTCTTCGACCGTACATGCAACGCAACGTAACTAGATTGCCAGTCAGCGTGGCCATAGAAAAGCATAGATCTGTGATAAACGCTGATTACACATCACGGGCTCTCTGCTCCAGGAACAGGTCCAGGGTGGTACGGAGAACGTCGAAAATCCAACCCTGAGACACTTTGCACACGGGCCCTGTTGCAGCAAGAACAACACTCTTGTGGTGCACGTGCCGGACGGGGAGGGTGACGGCGGCCACTAGAAGGGCTGCTGCTGGCTTCAGGGGGACCACACGGGCAGGCGTGGGGAGGGCGACGGTTTTAGAACTCGTTGTAACAGCAGCTGTACCATCTCTGTGTCCTTACGGCGTGCCGGGAGCTCTGCGGCCGCGACCTCACGGGCCCCTCCACACGCTCGGGAGGTCGGCTGCGAGCCCTTCCTGCGTCAGCCCTGAGAACACGGAGGCTCAGAGGTGCCGGGTCACCTGCCTCTGGTCCAACAGTGGCCACGAGGAAGGCGAGATCAAGATGCCACAAATCAGGGAGCGGGGCCGGGCACACGAGGCGCTCCCAGCCGCGCTTCCAGCCTGCGCTCAACCGGGGCGGTCCCTCAGTCGGCCAGGAGGGCGCGCCCGCCCGGGACCCACTGGGCGTGGGGACCCTCTTCAAGACCCACGGGACATACAAGCATGTGACGGCAGATGAAGTCCTGAACCAGGGCTCCTCAAGCCCGTCGACCCCGCCAGCAAACCCTTCGGGACACAGGGCTTGTGGTCTCCGAGTGCCCCCGCGTCCAGCCGGACCGCATTGCTCAGGTTCCTGTTTGGAACACTTAGAGAGAACAATCCTTTGGCATTGTGCCAGGGACCCCTGCCGGGGGCGGTCCCGCAAGAAGTGGCCCCAGGAAGCTCTCCACCGCCTGTCTGTGCTGACAGCGCTGTCCCCTCCCACGGGACTCCGGGGTGTGGTTTCCAGATCGGACCAGCCCATGAAAGACCCACCACCGGTCCACGGGGAGACCGGAGCGGCGCCAGCGTGAAGATGAGCTCCACCACCGAGCCCAGTCTCGGCCCGCGGACAGGCTCTGGAGGCTGCCGGTGCCCACGGAGGGGCGCTGAGCCCCGCGGGTGTCGTGGCAGCGCTGCCAGTCTGTTTGATCTGTGGCCCTGATGCTGTCCCCTCCTTGCTCTGGCCAGAAGGGGGCAGAGCCACATTTGGGGCTTGCCCTGGATGAACGAAGGCAAGACACCACGTCGATGTTGTGTCTCGGGCTTCCTGGCACTGACGGGTGCCTAGGGGCCACCTTGAAGGTCAAAACCTGCACCATCCTGTGTGGCGGGCATGAGCCTCGCGTGGCAGCTGAGCACGTGGCCGGTCCACATCGAGGTGTGCTGAAAGCCCGAAACACGCACTGGGTCTCAAAGACATAGGGTAAACGCGGGGTGAGGGGAGAATGTAAACTATCTCATTAACTACGTCGATTACATGTTGAGATGCTAATATTTTGGACATATTGGATTATCTAAGATGTATTAATAAGCTTTTTTGGTTTCTTTTCATATTTTTTATGTGGCTACTGAGATATTTAAAATTGCATCTGTGGCTCGCATTATATTTCTGCTGGAAGGTGCTGCTCTGAAGGAAGTGCCCCGTTCAAACCTTCAAAGGAAGGAAGCCTCAAGGGGCAGGTGGGCGGGCAGCTCTTGGGTTGGTTTCACAAGAGGGCAAGGCTCCTGAGGAGCGGAAGGGCCTGAGGGCGGGCGGGGGGGGGGTGGGGCTGGCCCTGTGGCCCCTGGGACATGCCTTTGGCGCCCCAGTTTCGTCTGCTGGGGCCTGCCTTAACAAAGCACAGGGGCCCAGAGGCCGGGTGGCTCAACAGAAATGAGTGTCCTCACCGCCGGAGGCTGGACATCTGAGACCCGGGCGTGGGCAGGGCTGGTTCCTCCCGAGGCCTCCCTCCTGCCCTTGTAGACGGCCATGTCCTCCCGCGTCCCAGCTCGTGGTCCCGTGTGCGTGTCTGTGTCATCTCCTCATAAGGACACCGGCCAGACTGGAGTAGGGTGTACTCGAACAACCTCACTTTACCCTAATTAGCTCTCCCAATACAGCCACATCCCAAGGTCCTGCAACCTGGGGTCTCAACATAGAAATTCTGCTGGGGGGGTGGGGTGGGGCGGGGATAGGATTCAGCCATAACAGATGCCCTAAGTCAGGGCCTGTGTCCCCTCTGGGAGGCCCATGGTGTCTGGATGGGGCTCCTTCTGAGGGTGAGGACTGGCAGAATAGGCCAGCTCAGGGTGGACGTCAGGGAATGAGGACCACGGCGTAGAGGGAGAGCGCACTGGTGGTGGGGGCTCTGGAGCCACGGAGCAGGTTTGGGCCCCAAGGAGAAAAACAGGTGGGGCTCTCAGCCAGTGCTTCCGAGCCAGGCGGGTGGGGACGAGTTCCTGGGGGGGCACTGCAGGGCGCACAGGGCAGGCCAGGACAGAGCCTGCAGCCAGGGTGGGCCGCCCCCAGGACCTCGTCTGCGGGGACACAGGCGGGCCCGCGGTCTCCGGCACACCCAGTGTAGTGCTCCGAGGGCCCCGTCCTCCTCTGTGCGCTTCCTTCAGGCTGCCAGGGGCTCCGGTGACTTTGGGGATCATCAGGACCCCCGAGGCCCATCCTGCCCCATCAGTGGATCTTATGACCCAAACAAGCTTCTTGGAAACTTCCAACACTGCTGGGAGTTCTTTCTCTCTTCTAAAACAATAACTGAGATAAAACATAAAAGTGGCCATTGTTGGAGTGAACAAATCCATCACATTTAGTACATTCAGAATGCACCCCCGCCTTTCGTGGCCCCAGTTGCTCCCCAGCAGGCAGGCCCTGGGGCCCCCACTCCACCTTCAGTCTCTCTGGGTTCATCGGTTCAGGACAATGATGTGGCCTTCGTGTCCAGCTCCTTGCACTCAGCCTCCCGTGTTTGAGGTTTGGTGGTGCTGTGCTGTGTGTCAGGCCTTCACTCCTTTTCAGGGCCGAATAATATTCCACTGTGTGCACTCAGTCTGGATTTTCCAGACAAATTGAACCAATAGGCCGCACGTATGTATCAAGAGATTTCTGATCAGGAGCTGGCTCAGAAGATTATGGAGGCTGAGAAGTGCCCAGATCTGTGGTCAGCAAGCTGGGGCCCAGGGACAGTGGATGCTAGAGGTTCCAGCCTGAGTCTGAAGGCCTCAGAACCAGGAGAGCTGAAGCTTAAGTTTTCGTTGGAAAGTCAGCAGGCTCGAGACCCAAGGAGAGCTGATGCTTCCGTCCAACGTCAAAGGCAGGAAAAGAGCTGTGTTCCCGGACAAGTGTGAGCAGAAGGACTTCCCTCTTACTCAGCCCTTTTTGTTCTATGCGGGCCGTCGACTGATTGGGTGCGGCCCACCCACATTGGGGAGGGCTCTGCTTTACTCCATCCACGGATTCAAATGTTCATCTCATCCAGAAACACTCTTGTGTTTGGCCAAATGGCCCAGCCAAGTTGACACATAAAATGAACCATCGCAGTGTGACCTACCACATTTTGTTGATCCATGCGTCAGCTGATGGGCGTTGGGCTGTTCCCACCTCCTGGCTGTTGTGAATCGTGCTGCTGTGAACAGGTGCGTGTGTGGACTCGTTTGGTCCATTTGCACTTCTTTTGGGTGTATACCTAGGAGCAGCATTGCGGGGCGTTGGGAGTTCTTGGGGCAGATTTCAGACTGGGTCTACTTTCTCCATACACAACAGTTGGGCCACTTACCATATTCCATTTCCCGGAACCTCCTGTCCTGTCTACACAGCCCAGGGCCCGACACTGTGCCAGGTGGGAACGAAGCCTCCAAACTCAGCGAGGAAATCTTGGGCTCGCACTTGTGCTTGGGAAGGCCAGGCCTGCAGGGGCGGGCAGCACCTCGCAGCAGAGGGGGGCGTCAGACTTTCCTTCTGTTAATCTGGTTTGAATCCACTGGCTGGGGTGGGGCCGGGTGGAGGCAGGAGGGAGGGAGGGAGGCCCATGTGGGTGGCTGGCAGGGGGCAGCCCTCTTAGCAGTACTCCCTGGGCTTCGCAGAACCTTCCCCACTCCCTCCATCATCCCCGGCGGTGCCCCTGCTCAGAGGCTTCTGTGGCTCCCTTTGCCCTCCTGCTGGGGTCTGGATTCCCCACTGTGGCCTCTGGGCTCCTCCCTGTGCACCTCCTGCCTGCAGCGGGCTCCCGGCTGCCATCCCTTGGTCGGGTAAGTGGTGCCCTGCCCCTCTGACCAAGACAGATGGGGGAGCCTAAAGCCCAGTCCTGGCAGCCACGTCACCCCAGACCCAGGAGGCCCCTGCAGGGGGGCTGCGTGCTCCCTGCTCGTGGCCATGTCCCCCGGCTCCCCGCTCGGGGCGTGGCCCACACAGATGCAGACACTGCAGAACCTCTGAGCGGCCAGGGCTGGGTGGGCTTCATTGCCCTCCATCAGAGGGACCAGAGGAATTGCTGGTTCCCTCGGAGCAGAACGGCCTGCCCTCCCTCCAAGAAAGGGAGCCAACGCCACAACCAGGTTTAGCAAAATCGGGATGACCATCATTACTTTTATTGCAAATCAGGTAACAAAAAAAAGATGAAAAAAAAATACAGCAATTTCATCACCTACAGTTTTGCACGTAGATAACTTTTTTAAAAAGTTTCCTTTTTCTGTAAACTACACTCTATTTTTACAAAACACAGTAAGAATCAATATCTTAGGGCATGTTTGGTCATGCCCACTAGGGATGGCACAACACTGCCCCCCGCAAGGCCGGGGAGGCTGCCTGCAGGAGGCAGCGGGAAGCCTTCCCTGGGTTTGCTCTTCGGAGCTACGGTCCAGGCGGCTGCAGGTCAGGTTGCCAGGCCTGGGTCGTGAGCAGAGCCATGTTCTGACATCCCTCGTCAGCATGACCCCCGACAGACTTGTTCGTTCAGATTTTTTAAACAAAATCCATCTTTAAAAATGTACTTACAGATATTTACTTTGCCACAGGCTTATACTTGATATTGCAAGAATCTGCTCCCTCCCAGGGCACATGCCACCCCCCCCCCCAAGACTGGGAGGGGTGGCCCTTGAGCTGGCTCCCATGGCCCTGGGGGCACCACCTCAGCGGCTCGCACCCTGGAGCTGCGCCAGGCCGTGGGATGAGCCGTCTCTGCGAACCGAGGCCGGACACAGCCGTGTTTCTCCAAAGCCTGGCAGAGGTTGCTCCGGGAAGTCTCTCGTGAAAACGGGGCCTCGAGCTGAGCCTAGGCCCTGTGCTGCCGATCCATCGGGGTGGCCCAGGCAGTGTCTCTCCGCAGGAAAGGGCAGGATTCCTCCACATGGCGTCCCAGGTGGGCTCCCCACAGCCACCTGACTCCTCACTCCTACACAATGCTTCAACATCCAGGCTGGGGTGGGGGCAGGGGAGCTTCTAGAAGGAACAGGAACTCACAAGACCAATCAACAACTGGGTAATACTGAACCCGAAACAAAGATTCATGATCGGTACCATGAAATGTATTCGTGGGACACCCCAAGAACACATCTTTAAAAGCATGTTTTCAAAAAAATCATTTAATAAAAAGCCACCAAAATGTATAAACCGTATCATTTTACATTTTACGTTCCTATTTTAGATGCAAATTAATCCACGTGCCAAAGGTGTGACAAAGGTTCTGTCTTATTGTTTGCGTCTAGATGCATCTCCTCGCACAAGGCAGGTGATGCGTGCAGGAGGCTCGGGGCCGGGTGCGGGGTGGGGGGCATCTGGGGACCTGGCAGCAGGCCCAGGCACCCTGGCAGCTTTGTGGACGATGCTGGTTCAAACCTCCCTTCTCCAACATCGTTTCTTTTTGGATTTCGAAGGGGGAAAAAAAAAAATCAATAAATAAATGGCATTTATAAATCATGAATCTTTGTTTATATTTTACAAATACGTAACAATATTTATCGTAAGTAGGAAAATCCTGGCTGAAAACTAGTTTATTTTCTTGGAACAGATAAAAGCTGTTACCTGGAACCATAGAAAACATTACGTATAAATAAAAAGGCAGTGTTTCCTTGTAAAATAAAAGTACATAAATAAATACTAAAAAAAAAAATTAAAATCCTTGTCCTTTTATTTTGTACAAAAACATGTTTCTTAAGAAAAAGCCCCTTTGGTCCGTCCCCGTGTCCGTGCGGAGCACGCAGACGCCCCAGCAGGGCTTGGGAAAGGAAGCGCAGGGTCCCTCCGGGGCGCCGGCTGTTTACTTGAGCGCCTCTGGAATGTGGGCGATGTGGGACTGCGTGCTGGTGGGCGGGCTGGAGATGCCCTCAGACCAGTCAGACACGTGGGAATGTGGTGATGAGCTGGACCACTGGTCCGGGGACTCGGGCGACGGGGTGAGGAAGGGGTGCTCGGGCACCTGCAGCTGGTGGCTGGGGGTGTTGTCCGCAGGTGAGGAAGAATAGCTGTGCTGCGAGGGCGGGGTCAGGAACTGAGCAGTGGTCATGGGCGGGGCCAGCGTGGCGGGCAGGGCCGTGGGCAGGGCCTGGCTGTCCTGCGGCAGGATGGTGTGCACTGCCAGGCCGCTGGGGCCCAGCGGCTGCACGTCCGCCTGGCTCGGCTCCCCGCCCAGGAAGCTCCGGCCCAGGTGGCCACCGGCGGCCGAGCTCACGCTGAGGTGCGGCTGCGGCGGCAGGCTCTGCGGCTGCTGGACGTTGGGCGGCTGCAGGTTTTGCTGCGTCTGCAGGCCGGGCTGCTGCAGCTGCAAGTTCTGTTGCTGTTGCTGCACCTGTTGCAGTGGCTGGGTCTGTACCAGGTGCGGCTGGCCGGCCAGGCGTGTGTTGGGCAGGGCCTGGTAGCTCATCATCTGGGACAGGGCGGCCGTGGTGGAGAGGCTGCCGTGCAGCGGGCCCATCATACTGTGCTGCAGGGCAGGGGCCTGCGTGCTCAGGGGGCCCGACGCCACGTTCCCTCGCAGCGGGTTGTACTGGTTTGGCACCAGGCCGTTCTGCAGCCGGGACAGCCACTCGCACTGGCCATTCAAGCCCGCGGCCCCGCCCACGGTGAAATTCACGGCCCCGCCGCCGCCGCCGGCACCCGCAGTGCCCAGGACGGCACTGGTGCTGGAGGCCACGGGCAGGTGGGAGAGCCGCGGTGGTCCTGCCTCAAAGGCCAGCCGGCCACCCGCACCCAGCGCTGCCATCTCGGGCTTGGCAGCCACACTCAGGTGGCCAACACCCAGGTGGGCGTCAGGCATGCCGGGCAAGTGGCCGAGGGGCACGGACGGGGACTGCTGGAATGGAGAAGACAGGAGGGGCGGCGAGGCCACGTCCGACAGGTAGCCGTGGGGTGACTCAAGGGAGTCCACGGGCGACAGCACGCTCGAGCTGTCCAGCAGGCAGCCCTTGCCGTCCTGGGATTTCTTCCTGCGTGCCTTGAGGTCCTTGGCCTCCTTGCCGCCACAGGCCAGGCCCTTGGTGCTGGGCTTGCGGGCCTTCTTGCCCGGCACGGCCGGCTTGAGGTTGCCCAGGTAGCCATTGGGAGAGCAGAGCGGCGGGGACAGGGTAGGTGCGCCGCCCAGGGCAGTGCCGTGCAGCTGGGGGCTGCGCACCAGGCTGTACTCATCCAGCAGCCGCACGATGTCGTGGTGCATACGCTCCTGAGCGATGTCGCGAGGCAGGCGGTCCATGTGGTCTGTGATGTCCCGGTTGGCGAAGTGGTCCAGCAGCACCTTGGCTGTCTCGTAGCTGCCCTCCCGAGCAGCCAGGAACAGGGGTGTCTCCTCCTGGGAACGGATGGGGGCAGGTGAGGGGGTCGCCCACACCCACGCCCCCTCACCAGAGGGACCGCGGCAGAAGAACACTCATGTGGGCTGTCCCATAACTCCGCTGTTAGCTGACCGGACTAGGCCTTATGAACGGCCGTAAAAATCTACCTCCCGAGTCCCGCCCTGAGGCAGTCTGTGGGACTCTGTGTTCTAAATCACCGGGACTTCACCTGTATGGGGGACACAAGACCCCGCGGGAAATCTAAAGCCGTGGCCTCTCTCTTGCCTTCAGAACAGCAGAGCCGCAAACAGCGCAGCAATTTCAGGGGCTTGAGGACCCCTGACTTATGTCCTTGAGCACCAGGGTGGGAGTGCCCCATCCCAGATGGTCCCCAAGTGAGCCTGATGCCTTAGCTCCTTCCCGGAGCCTTGGTTTCCCTGTCTGCCACATGTCTCCGTGAGCTTCTGCATGGCGAGGTGGTGGGGAGTGTGTGGCCTGATGGTGCCTCCCTGGCTCACACAAGGCTTTGGCCATGGCCTGATGCCCTTCTGGCACTCCCTGCCTCTCTGAGGCTCAGCCTCCCCAGTGGGAGGCACGGGGTCACACCTCACCTGCAGGGGACTCAGGAATGCCTGGGTCCAACAGCTGCTGTGTCCCCCAGGAAGGAAAGAGAGAGACCCAGGCGGGATCAGGGAGATGTAGGCACGGCCCGGCTGCCAAGGAGCTGGGGTGCCTGCCTGCACCCGATGAGCACTCAGAGCTCAGACTGGGTCTGCAGTCTGCCATGGCAGTAGCGAGCAAGACGGGCCGAGGCTTCATGTGCAGGAAGATGGCCACTCACCTCTGCACCTGGGGGCCTCACAATGTGCCGAGCCCCACACCCACCAGTGCTCGAGCTCTCTCTGTACCATCTGCATCAACCCTCCCTGCCCAGTGACTGCCAAGAACAGAAGGTGCAGTGCCGGTCATGGTGCCTGAGCTAAGATGGCGTGCGCTTGCTTGAGAGGTGTCAGTAAGCACGCGGAAACAGGCTGAACGGCGAGCGATGCACAGGCACCGAGCTCAGGGCTCCTCACGGGGACTTCCCAGGTTAGGAAGTCAGAGCCCAGGGGTTTACGCAGGGGCTTGGTGTTGCTGTGCTCAGAAAGGGGTGGTGCTGGTGGAGGGACCTATCAGCCTCACCCCGCCCCCGAGCCTACCTTGTTGTTCTGCATGTCTTTGTTGGCCCCGTTCTTCAGGAGCACGATGGCAGCCTCCACGTTATTCACGGCGGCGGCCCAGTGCAGGGCAGACTTGCCTGCATGGGGAAGCAGAGGGTAGTAGGTTGGGGCAGCCCGGGCGGCAGCAGGCCCATCTCCACGGGCCGGGTCGCAGTCTGCCTTACCCAAGTCGTCCACGGCATTGACATCGGCGTGCGAGTTGATCAGGTCTTCCAGCATGCCCTCGACAGCCAGGCGGGCCGCTAGGATCAGCGGCGTCGTGCCGTCGTGCATACGGGCGTCCAGGTCCGTGGCCCGGTTCCGGATGAGGATCTAGGTGACAGGGAAGGTCTCAGGCTGGGCAGACAGGGGTCTGAGGCTGCCGGCCTAGGACCAATACCTGGGAACCAATCCGCAATACCACAAAGCCTCTCTTGGGGTCTGTGTGGCCCCAGCCAGCGTGGATGGCGGGAGGAGAGCAGGAAGGGTGGAACTCCACCGGCCACGGCTGGAGGGGGTCAGGGGCCGGGGCGCTGGCTGCACTGCCCCCACAGACCTGCCCCCTCGATGCCCAAGTGTGGCCTCATCTCATCCTCGCCCCGGGCCTGGCTACCACCACCACCACCCCAGGACACAGAGGGTTCAGTCCCTGCCCAGCCCCGGTGGGCAGAGCCACGCCTGGACCATGGACTCAGAACCGCTGAGCTATGCTGCGTCCATCCAGGACACAGAGGTGCAGGCAGTCCTTCAGATGCTGCTGCATCCTGGGTCCCAAGTGGGAAGGATGGTCACTGTGCACTGGTGGGGGAAGGGGCGGGGTGCCAGGCAGCGTCACGGCTGGCCTCACTCCCACGAAGTGCCCACGGGAATTTACGTGTCTGCACGCCGGAGAGGCTGTCAGGGCAAACAGCCAGAGCCTGCCTCCAGGGGCTCGTTGACCCAGTGCGCCCTCAGCCAGCCGCACTGCCTGACTTCTGCAGGACGACGGTGCATCACAAATCATTATGTTAACAGCTCTGCAACGACTCCCCCAGTTTCTGCCCCGTCTGGTCTGTCTGTTCAGCGCAGGGCCGGCCAGGGCCTGGGGACTTGTGGCAGGGGACAAGCCGGTGCAGGGGTAATCCCTGAAACCCACCCTATGCCTGGGGTCCCAGAGAGGCCAGAGCCCCGAGTCCACTGCAGCCCTGAAACCCTTCTCACCGCCACAAGCTATGCCTCCAGCCAAGGCTGACACGGAGCCGGGACGCCATGCCGGGCTGCCGCCGTGGGACCGGGAAGCGGTCTCGGGTCAGGGCGCGGACGCCCCGTGCCCCCCTCCCCCCCAGGTCACGCCGACCTCCTGCAGGCCCGCCTCCAGCCTGCCTGCCCTGCCAGAGCCTGACCTGGAGCTGCGGGGTTGCGGGGCAGACAGCAGCCGTCCCCAGGGGCAGGCGGAAGGCCACGCGCGGCTGCCCACCTGGAAGACTCCCTGTGCGTCGGCAGACACGGCGGCGTGCAGCGGGGTGCGGCCCATGTTGTCCTGGATGTTGGCGTCCGCACTGGCCTCCAGCAGGCGCTTGGCCGCGTCAGACCGTGAGTAGCGGGCAGCCAGGTGCAGGGCGGTCTCGCCAGTGCGGTCGGTCTGGTTGTGCAGGCTGGCTCCCTGGTAGATGAAGTCGGAGATGACGGCCGGCGCGTCTTCCTCCTCCTCGCTGTTGCCCGTCTCCAGGCCCCCTCCGCTGCAGGAGGCGATCATGAGGGGCGTGAAGCCGTCTGTGGGGGAGCAAGGGCTCCGTCAGGCTGGCGGGCTCCCAGCAGCAGTGCCGGCCGGTGTGTCGAGGGTCCCGACTCGGTGGGCAGCATGTGGACGTGCGGCCCAGCCCGTGACACCCTGCGCCCATGGCCATGCCGCCCGGGGTCACCAAAATCAACCTGAGCTTCCCAAGGGACAGAGCCAAGGCCAGCTGCCAACAGGCCGGCGGGCAGAGGCGACCCTGTGGCTCTGCTTCCTAACCTGCCTGAGATCTTCACCGATGACCCACCCGAGACGAGACCACGTAAGAAATGTGTGCCTAGGAAATCAGCTCCTCGGGTGTTTCAAGAGAAGGAATTAATCTGATGGACAGAGAGCCTCCCCCAGGACGGAGCTGGCTAAGAGCAGACAGTCTCCCAAGATGGCCCCTCCTGCTCCACAGAGGGAGCGCCCTTGTCCCCGCCCCGTGCTCAGCTTCCAGAACACCGACCCCCAGCTGGCTGCTGGACCGGACCCTAACCCGAGAGCCTCTGGGGGGGCGGTGCAGGCGGCCAGCTGTGCACCTACCTGGCCCTCGGACATTGACGTCCATGCAGTCGGCGTCGGCTTCGCCCTGGGGTGGCGTGGGGGCCATGGCCGACACACGCAGGTCGGCAGCGTCCAGGTGCTGCTGCGTCCATTGCCGGTGGTCCGTCTGGTCGTCCAGGTCGGGAAGAACCACTGGCTCCTCGAACTGAGGAAGGGGTGAGCAGAGGGCCCCGTCACGTGGGGGCCGGGGCAGGGGTAGGGCCGCCCGGGGAGGCCCAGGAGCCCACTGGACTCACCCGGAACTTCTTGGCCTCGAGGTCCTCGTCCCCCCACTCATTCTGGTTGTCGTCCATGAGAGCGCCATCTGAGGCGTTCTTCAGGGGCCTGGAGGCGGGAGGGCGGGGAAGCGAGACTGAGCGGGGCTCCCCCTGAGGCTGCGGCTCAGGCGGCCGCCCGGGGCCCTCACACTGTGTGAGGTGAGGCCCGTGGGTCTGCAGGGGTGGGCCCCATCTCCCCCAAGCCCCCCAGAGGCTGTGGTGGCATGCACTAACTTGAGGCCCACGGAGTCCTCGCCGAGGGGCTCCCGCCGCTTCTTCTTGCTGGCCTCTGAAACCTTGAAGCCTTCGGGGAACCAGAGCTGTCCATGCTGCCGCCGGCGCTTCCGGGACAGCAGCACCCCACAGCCCACGAAGAAGAGCAGCACGAAGGCGGCCACGGCCACGTACATGAAGTGCAGCTGCGGGGGTGGGGGCGGCTCCACGGTCTCACCTGTGGGCGTCCGGACATCAGGCGGCGGCTACGCGGCAGGCCGGCGGCCGGGGGGCAGCGGACTGGCTCCACGGCTGGGCGCCTCCTCACCCGCTCTCCTCCATCCCGCCCCCCAAAATAAGGTCATTTTCTACGCGATTAATCAGAATTGCAAACTATTGCTAAATTCTCTCCTGCACCAGCCGACTATCTGGAGACGGCTTTTACTTTTTTCTCCTTTAAGGGAGAAGGATTAGCCAACTTCAAATCACTGCACTTGCATTGAGCTGTTAAGACAAAGGATTTAGGGGGATTTTCGAGATACAAACTTCAACACTTCACATGACACCGATCAATTCTTCTCCCTCTCTCTCTTTTTTAAAAAGCTGTAAAGATTTTGAAATAATACCCAACAAAGAAAAATCGGGAATGAGCGAGGGGAGAAAAAGGCTCCCACTTTCTGGCAGATGTGTCCGTCCCCTGGGCCAGCCGCACCGACAGCTGTCACTACGGGGAGGGAGGGTGCGCCAGGCAGAAAATCCCACAAAAGTGCCTCCTGAGCTCTGGATGGCATGACACGCACCCGTGGGCGGAAAATGGCACAGAGAACAAGAACGTTTGGGGGGGTACTGGGAGTGCCCCCAGGAGGGCACCTGCTCCCTCCCAGGTAGACTTTCCTTAGAAGCCAGGAAACTGTCCCTCAGGGAGCAGGGCTGGGGCGGGCTACTCACTCTGCACGGCCTCGATCTTATAGGGGATGTTGAGGCTCCCCAGTGAGGCGAGCGCGCCCAGGAAGGCGGCCACGTCCGTGGCGCTCTGGAAGCATTGTGAGGAAGACTGGACACACTGCCGGTTGTCGATCTCCAGGTAGACGATAGATCTGGGGGCACAGCCAGGTGAGGAAGCTCAGACCTCAGGTTTGCCCCCTGCAGCCGCCCCGTTTACCCCTCAGGCCCACAGCATCATCCCAAGGTAGGGGGAGAGACCACTCCCAGGATGGGAGAGGTGGCCTGGGGCCGCAGGGAGCCACGCCTGCACAGAACCACCCTGGAGGTGGACAGTGCTCTCTCCAACCCACCAAGCCCAGCACCGGCACACAGTAGGGCTGTGACACCTGAGATACCCCTCAAAGTGCTCTCCCAGCCAGCCCTGCTGTCCTCCACTGTCCCACTGGGAGCCATAAGCATCCTTTTCCCATTGCAGAAGAAGAGAGATTTCAAGAGTCTAGTCCTCATCTGGGAGCTGACCCCAGGCGCTGAAGCACCTGCCAGGAGGTGGGGGGTGGGGGGTGGAGGGTCGGGAGCTTGGACAGGTGGGCCCCAGAAGTCCCGGTCTTGTCGGACCCTCCGGCTCTTCCACCATCAAGTTGGGAGCGCCCAGGGGAGCCGGCTGGAGCTACTCACCCGCGGATGTCCATGGGGTCCAGCTCCCTGCGCCGGCGGCCCGCCCCGCCGCGCGGGAGCAGGGCGGCCTCCACTCGGTCGAGCAGGGCCCCAGGCGCGGCCCAGCCGTCGGCCGCGCGCTTGATGGGGTGTTTGCGCAGCTCCTCCTCGTGGCCGTAGTACGGGAAGATCATGGGCTGGCCATGGGCGTCACGCTTGAACACCACGTTGGTGTGCAGCAGGCGGCTGAGCTCCCGCAGGAAGTGCAGTGAGTTGTTGCGCAGCTGCGCGGGCGGGGTCAGCACCACCAGCACGAGCGCGCCGGCCGCCAGCCGCTCGGGCATGTGCTCCGCGCAGTCCAGCCCGTCCCACTCGCACTCAGCGCTGTTGCAGCCCTGGTCGCAGTGCCCGTCGCCAAAGTGGTCCTTGCAGTACTGGTCGTACAGGGGGCTGCGAAGGACGCAGGCACGCTCAGGCCCCGGCCCGGCCCCGCCCACCCGGCGGCTCCTCCCGGAGCCCTGCTTCCGCCGGCCTCCCCACCTGCACCCCACCCCCAGCGCCCCCTCCCGGAGCCCCCCTGCACCCGCCTCCCCACCTACGCCCCGCCTGCACCTGCTTCCCCACCTGCACCCCACCCCCAGCGCCCCCCACCCGGAGCCCCCCTGCACCCGCCTCCCCACCTGGGCCCCGCCTGCACCTGCGTCCCTACCTGCGCCCACGCCCGGAGCCCCGCCCCATGCCCAGGCTCCTCCCCGAGCCCCGCCCCCGCCGACTCACTTGCACTGGCCCTCCACGCGCTGGCAGTCGAAGCCATCGAACAGGCAGCCCACAGAGTTGCACTGGCTGTCGCAGCGGCCGTTGCTGAAGTATTTCCAGCACTGCAGTGACTGTGAGCAGTTCTGCCAGGGGTCGTTGAAGTTGAGCGAGCAGTCGCCGCCGTCCCAGCCGCACGCATGGTTGTTGCAGGCCAGGCTGCACACCTTGTTGCCCGCCTCCTCGCGGCACTCGGGCAGCTCGCACGCCTCCTCGATCTGCGGCGGCGGGATGTCGAGGCCCAGGCCGCCCCCGAAGCTGTAGTCCAGGATGTGGCACAGGAGCCCGTTGAACTTGGCAGGGCACAGGCAGCGGTAGAAGGGGCTCTCGGCGGTGGGCTCACAGCTGCCCTGGTTGTAACAGGGGTTCCCGCCCACGCAGGGGCTGCCGGCCGGGAACTGGCACTCGGGGCCGGTGAAGGCGCCCAGGCACAGGCAGGTGGGGCTGCGCGGGCCTGAGATGCACGTGCCGCCATTGAGGCAGCGCCGGCTCCCACAGGCGCGTGCATCGTTCTCACACGTGGCGCCCTCGAAGCCCTGCGGGGACAGGTGGCGGCGGGGCGTCAGGGGGCCCACAGCCCACGCCTTGGACGGCACATTCACCCCACATACGAAAGCCCCGGGGCTGTCAGGGGCGCTCCGGGAGCGGGGAGGACACACAGGGCACTGAGCCCTGGCGGGCGAGTGTCGCTGGGTTTGCCAGAACCGAGCAGCATGGACCGCATGAATGTGGGCTCACCCACTGTAACCCCGATGTGGGCCAGGGAGAGCGGGGCGTGGCCAGTCCCCGAGACCCCTTTGAAAATAAACTTCCCCCAGAAAGCCTGGGTCTGGGAGCCAGGAGGACGAAGCCCAGCTCCAGCCACCTCCCACCCTCTGGCCCTGGGTGTGTGGTGGCAGCGAGGGGGCACTCTCCCACCCCCCGCAGCACCCCCACGGCAGCACCTACCGCGGGGCACTTGCAGATGAACCCGCGGGCTGTGTTGGAGGCCACGGCGCAGGTGCCCCCGTTCTGGCAGGGCCTGCCTTTGCAGCCGTTGATGACCGACTCACAGCGGCGGCCTGGGGACCAGAGTGGGAGTGAGCACTGGCCCTGCCCTGCCCGGCCCCGGCCCCGCCCTGGCGTGGCACCCACCGGTGTGGCCTGCGCGGCACTCGCAGTAGAAGTCATTGACACGCTGCACGCAGTTCTGGGTGCCACGGGCGTCACAGGGGTTGGACAGGCACTCATTCACATCGCCCTCACAGCGCTCGCCCACGAAGCCGGGTGGACAGGTGCAGCTGTAGCCGCCCACCTGGTCCACGCAGGTGCCGTTGTTAAAGCACTTGGGGCCCCGGGAGACGGGGTCGATGGGGGGACTGCAGTCGTCCACGTTGACCTCACAGTGCACGCCTGCAGAAGCCCGGGTGCCATGAGGGAACTGTGCTGGCCACACGCTGGCCCAGTTCCCTCCTGATGGCGCTCCCCCCGGCTAAAGGTCAGGATGGGACCACACAGATGCTCAGGAGAGAAGACGTGGCCATAGGGCCGCACCCCACACTGGCTGCCGGGTGCCAGTGGCCTGGCTGGGCTCCCTCCCTCGGCTCCTACCCCACTCAGCCCCAGGCGGCAGAGTGGAAGCCTGGACTTGGTCTAGCATGCTTGTGGCTAATGCCCAATGCGCCCACCTCTCCCTGGACCCCAGCCCTGGGGTGTGGCCAAGTGCTCACCCTGTGTGCCCCGGGGACAGGAGCACTTGTAGGTGTTGGTGAGATCGATGCAGGTGCCCCCGTTCTGGCATGGCTGCGACACACACTCGTTGATCTCCTCGGAGCAGTTCACCCCGTGGTACCCGGCCACGCACTGTGCAGGGAGACAGACAAGGGGTGGGGGCCCGTGGCTCAGTGGGAGGTGGAGATGTGGCCCTCCGCACCCTGTGTGGGCCGACAAGGGACCACACAAGCTACCCTCTTGACCAGCAAAGGCTTGAGTTCCTCACACCCAGTCAACCCAGAGAGAGACCCCCGCCTAGTGAACTCTGAGAAGGGCCCTAGTAAGCTGACAGTCACTGCCCAGAGCGCAGGCTAGAGCTTGTCTCATGGAATAGAAGTGGGGGGCCTCAGGGCAGGTGTCAGCTGGGCCCAGGGAGAAAGCTCTGGGGAAAGGGGCCCAGAGGGAAACCCCCCATATTTCTGCATAGTCTTCCTCTTCCACGCTCCCCCACCGACACCTCCACCAGACAGTCTTCCCTGATCATCACAGCCCTCCCTTCCTGGGACCGCACCTGTGGGGTTTAGTCTTCCCTGCTGTGTTTGCTCGCAGCCTAGGGCCTGGCATGCGGTGACAGTCCCAGCAGACCGCCCCGCCCCCAGGATGGGTGCCCACCTCACAGGAGTAGCCACCCGGGTAGTCGGTGCAGGTGGCCCCATTCTGGCAGGGGCTGGGTGAGCACTCGTCCACCTGGTCCTCGCAGTAGCTGCCCGTGTAGCCTGCCTGGCAACGGCAATGATGGGTATTGCCTGCGTCCATGCAGAGGCCCCCGTTCCGGCACAGGTGGGTGACGTTGATGTCTGTGGGGAGGCAGAGGGCGGGGGCGTGAGGCCTGGGGCCGCAGCTGGGGGAACCCCGGGGGGGGGCGCGCACGGCCAGTTACCTTGCCGCTGGGCGGCCACCTCACAGGACACGTTGGGCACGTCGCAGTAGAGGCCGGTCCAGCCACTGTGGCACTCGCAGCGGTACCGCGTGTTGGTCTGCCAGCACCTGCCACCGTTCTTGCAGGGCGAGGAGTCGCACCAGCGCACGAGGCTCTGGGGACAGCAGGGGGCGCCCGTACTCACACTCCCCACCCGGCCTGGCCCCCCCGGCAGAGCGCAACACACTTCCGCCAGACAGCCCTGTGCCCAGGGTGGGCAGCCCACCTACAGACCTGGAAGCTGAGGCCTGTGGGACCCCCCCGCCCCTCCCCTGGCTCGGGAGCCGCCTGGGGCTGGGGCCTCACTCCCTTTCTCTGGGCCCTTGGCTAATCCAGAGCCACCTTTCCTTTTTTTTTTTTTTTAAGATTTTATTTATTTGACAGAGAGAGAGACAGTGAGAGAGGGAACACAAGCAGGGGGAGTGGGAGAGGGAGAAGCAGGCTTCCCGCCAAGCAGGGAACCCGATGCGGGGCTCGATCCCAGGACCCTGGGACCATGACCTGAGCCGAAGGCAGACGCTTAACCAACTGAGCCACCCAGGCGCCCCCAGAACCGCCTTTCCTTGAAGGAAGATTTATCTTTGGAAGTAAACTACTCTGTTGGGAGTTTTTGTAACAGGTATCTTATGTGAAAAATCTTCAAAAAAAAAATACATCTTTAATATTTTTGTATATTTTCTATAAAAAAGCTGGTTTTTAGCTGCCTCCCTCCCCTGCTTCTTGCTCTCTCTCCATAAACCTCTGGTCCTGACCCGAAAGGCCCCGCTCCCCACTTGCTTCCTTTGGAAGCAGCACAGCCTTGGGCCGGGCCCTGGGCTGGCAATCGGGGTCCCTGTGAGCCCCACGCCCGCCTTCCTCAGCAGCGTGGGGAAGCCGCCGTGAGCGGGGCCCAGCAGTGTGGCTGTGACGATGCGCTGGGGGCGGGCGCCCCGCTTGCGGCCTCCTCCTGTGGGGCCCCCCTGCAGCCCGCTGCCTCACCTGGCAGTTGAGGCCCGTGTAGCCCTGCGGGCAGGTGCACTTGTAGGTCCCGTAGCTGTCCTGGCAGGTGCCACCGTGCAGGCAGGGCCGCGAGTCGCACTCGTTGATGTCATGCTGACAGTAGCTGCCCGTGAAGCCCGGCGGACACAGGCAGGTGAAGGAGTTGATGCCATCCACACAGGTGCCTCCATTAAAGCAAGAGCTGCAGGTGAGCAGCCAGGAAGCCGGGTGAGCGGGGGTGGGGGCCCCGCCTGGGCAGCTCCCCCTCGACTCAGACTGTGGTGGGAGGGCCCAACAGCCAGAGCAGGCAGGGAGGTCCTGGGCTAACCTCAGGGCCGGGGACCTCGGGCTCTCCCGCCACCCACCACCCACTTCCTCTGTCTTCACAACACGGGCATGTGGCGGCAAACGGAAAAACGAGGACGAAACCAGAACCCGCGTGGCTACCGCAGAGAGGACCGTGTCAGAAACAAAGGATGAGAACACTGAGTGCAGAGTTTCCTGGCAGCCCGGGCAAAAAAGGAAACAAGATGGGTCACAGAGCTGGTGCCGTGGGATAGAAGGGGGCGCACCAGATCTTCAGGAGAAACCGCCAGGGCTCCTGGTTCTCACACGGGCCAGCAGACAAGCACCCAGGGGACACTGCGCGGGAAGTGAGAGCCAGCCCAGTGGATGCCCGCTGGGGGCACCGTGCACTGGCCCCCGGCCTGCGTCCCGGGTCACCCCGCGCAGCACTCGCCTCTCTGTGCAGTCAGGCGTGTTGTTCTCACAGTGGATCCCGCTGAAGCCCGTGGGGCAGGTGCACGTGTAGCTGTCCACGCAGTCTGTGCAGTTGGCGCCGTGGCGGCACGGGTTGCTGGCACACTCGTTGATGTCCTCCTCGCAGAAGGCTCCCCGGAAGCCGGGCAGGCAGTCGCAGAAAGCTGTGTTGATGCCATCAGTGCAGGAACCGCCATTGTGGCACGGGTCTGGGAGGGGACAGGCAGGCAGGCTGAGGGTGGGTACCACCACTCTGCCAGGGGGCCAAAGCTGGGGGCCCACGCTCCCCGACACGCTCCCAGGCCCCAGGCTGCAGGGCAGGGGCGGAACGGGCAGGCTTAAAGACCAACAGGGCTGGCGGCACCATCTCCCCTGCTTGCTTGGTGGCGCCAGACAAGACGCTTGGTGTCTCGGGTCTCAGTGTCCTGACCCAGGGTGGGGGGCTAAGAGCCCTGCTCCTTCGTGGGGTCACAATAAGGACTGGTAAGGACACGCGGGTGGAGGAGCTCCCAGAACCCACTGGGAGGTGCCAGCAGTCTGGCTCTGGGGACTTCTGGGGCCACCCAGGACCACCCTCCTCGGTCCATGCGAGGCTACCCCCCCCCCGCAGCGTGACCCAGGCGTGCCCCCAGGCACTGCCACATCGGTCCTCCCATTGGACCCCAGCCAGCTCCCTGCCCCATGGCCGCCCAAGAAACGGCCGGTCCAGGAGTAGCTCAGAGGGGCCGAGCCGGCCGGGCCACTCACTTGGCCAGCAGTCGTCCACGTCCGTCTCGCAGTTGTGCCCCGTGTAGCCCGCGCGGCAGCGGCAGCGGTAACCGCCGTTGGTGTTCTGGCACGAGGCACCATTGCGGCACGGGCTCTTTACACACTCGTTAATGTCGACCTCGCAGGTCTGTCCTGGGGGGAAGGGGGGGTGTGGGTTCAGCCCCCGCCTTCCAGGCCTCTCCCCCATCCTCCCAGCAGCAGGGCCTCCTGTGCCCCAGGACAGTCCTCCGTGGACACCCCAGGAAGGAAGGGCTCTCTGACTTGCCACCCCCCCAACCTCGAGCCAAACAGATGATAGAAATGCAGGGTGGGAAGGGCCCCATCAGGCCCATTTCTGCTTCCAGAGGCCCTGCAGGTGTGGCTCTGCTACCCACTGGCTCATCTCCAGGCCTCCTGCCCCAGGGGGACGCACCCAGGCAGGGCCACGGGGCAGGAGGCCTCACCTTGCCAGCCCGTGGGGCAGATGCAGGAGAAACTCTCATAGTCCTCGGACTCTTTACACACGCCCCCGTTTCTGCAGGGCCCAGGGGCGCACGGGGCCAGCACCACCTCACATGTGGCTCCTAACGGGAAGGTGAACAAGTGCTGAGACCCAGGGAGCCCTGGCCCGGAGGGTCCCTGTCCCACAGCATCTCCCAGTGGCTGGCCCTATGGTGGGTGAATGGGGCTGCACTGGGACCCCAGGCAAGCTCCTGGCTGGGTCAGGACCCAAACCGGGGGCCTGAAGACAGACGAGAGAGATGCCCGGCTCCCCGACAGTCCCTGCAGGATACAGCCTGGGTCCCCACCCCTCAGGAGCGGACTGGCGGCCCCCGACCACGTCACAGGGGCCCGGCCTGCTTCCAGCCTCACACCCTCTTCTGGCCTCCAGGAGGCCTGGGAGCTCTTCCCAAGGGCTCTGTGCCACGGGCAGCCAGCGTCCAGTCACGGAGGCCACAGAAGCCACCGAGCAGAGGCTGGGCAGCAGGGAAGGAGCCCCAGCGGCACAGGACCCCGGCACGGGGAAGGGAGTCTCGCTAGGAGCGTGTCACACTGGGGTGACTTTCCTCCACGAGAGCCCAGCAGACAGCCTTCCTGTTTACAGCCGTGGGGGCCGATTCCCGGGGAAGAAAGGAAGCACTATCTTCCCTGTGGCCCATTATCTCCCTGGCCTGCTGGGGTGATTTTCCAGAGCCTTTCTTTCTATCTGTTTCCACAGTGACCTAGGCAGGCAGGAAATTCGCCAGAGTTTCCGACAATTGTGCAGAGGGAAGCAGGAAGTGGGCAGACGGGAAGCCGGTCAGCACAGGCCGGCTCCTCCCCACCAGGCCCGCCAGCCTCTGATACTGTGTCCAAAAGGGACCCGTGTGCCCCAGCGAGGGCAGCTATCAGCCAGGAGCTTCCTCACCCATGCAGGAGAAAAAATCCAGGCCCCCGGCTTTGGTCCACGAAAATACCACGCTGGCCATGTGGCCTATGGCCACACGGGTCACAGGCTGCCTAACTGCCAGCACAGGCCCAGGCCCCCATCGCACCTGCCTGGCCACACGGGGCCGCCTCCAGACCCCCAGGCGGCGGCCGTCCTGAAACCGTCCCCAGTGGCAGTGCCCTCTGCCCACTCCCAGTGGGACCCAGTGGCAGGAGTAGCTGTGGACTTCCGTGTTTTAGCCCCCTCTCAATCTCCACAGAGGGGACCGTTTCCTGCGATCCTGCTGGCCGGGCCAACGGCAGACGCCAGGACGCCCAGGGAAACGCCTCCCGCCTCGCTCAGCCCTCACAGAGGGCTCCTTGTTCCCCGACACAAAGAAGGCCCGCCGTCAAAGGGATCCCTCAAGCCCGGCCAGCAAGGTGGGGGGGTGCCGCTTGGCCCCCAGGGGCCCACGCAGTGTGGACACCGGGCCGTGGAGGCCAACCGCCCAGGCCCAGCTCCTGGCTCTGCTGCGGAGGACCCCAGCTCCTGGGTGGGCCGGCCGACCACACCAACCGTCTGGGACAGACTCCTAGTACAACGTCTCCCCAGCGTCTTGTGTGTTTGCTGCGAATCTGGCAAGGCCAGCCATGGGGGGAGGCCCGAGTGTGGCCAGGCCAGCCCCAAGAAAGCCATGCTGTGCCACACTGCCGCACCCCCCACCCCGGCAGCCCGGGGCCCACCAGCCCACCCTCACCTGTGTAGGGCAGTGGACAGTTGCACTTGTACCCGGCCACGTCATCGATGCACGAGCCCTGGTTCAGGCATGGGTTGGATGCACACTCATTGATGTTGGTTTGGCAGTTGGGGCCTGGAGAGAGAGCGCCAGTGGTCGGCGAGCCCATCACCGCGGGGCCATGGAAGGATCCTGCTGCAGGACCCTCCTTGCCACCCAGGCTGCAGGCAGAGCCCTACGCCGTGCCCATCCCGGCGGCAGCCGGTGCCCATGGCGGGAGGGAGGCAGTGCGGGTGGCCCCAGAGCCCCCTGCCCGGCCCACTCCTCACCACTGAAGCCCTCGCGGCAGGTGCACACGTAGCCGCTGGTCATGTCTCGGCAGGCGCCGCCATTCGCACACGGGTTGGACTCACACTCATCGTTGTTCACGTCACAGTTGGCCCCACTCCACCCAGGGTCACAGTCACACTTGTACCTGCAGAGTGGACCACAGGGCGGTTTACGTGCGCCCACGCTCCCAGCTCTGCCACCACCCTGCGGTCCGACGCCACAGAGGGCCTGGTCCACTCCGGCCCTCAGAGCCCCTTAAAGTGGGGGTAACAGCACCCCCCTCGCCTGAGACAGGGGTTACATCACCTCTGGGACAGCGCCTCATCCAGGCCGGGGTCAGGCCACGTGCCACTCGGCCCCCACGTGGCCTTGAACAGAGAGCAAGGGCTCCCTGGCCATGTCAACAGCCCACCTCCACAGGGCAGTGCTGGGCACACAGTGGGTGTCAGAGACAAAGCGAGCTTCAGCCGCCCCGTGCCCTCGCCCTGCCAACGCCGCGTGTGCACTTCTCCCACACCGACCGGTTCCCCAGCTCTGGGTGTCTCACACTCAAGTGCTGGTGTTGGCACAGACGCCACGGGAGACGGGCTCAGGCACACACACGGTGCCCCCATCAGACGCCCGCCACGTGGCCGGGCTGTCACCCATCAACTGGGGGTCCCGAGACCCTCTGCTCGAGACTGAGGACGTGCCGGAACGGCTCACAGAGCTCAGAGAAAGTGTACTTGCCGGGTTAGCGGTTAATACAAGTTGAAGCTCAGGAGCAACTGAATGGGAGAGACACGGGATGAGGCACAGGGGAGCCCAGGCCTCCCAGCGCGTCCACATGCCCAGAAGCTCTCCCAACCCCTGGGGGACACGGGCGTGCCTGATAAATCTCTGGCCTTGGGGCTTAACTCAACCTCCCGCCCCCCTCCCCTGCTGGGAGGTCACAAGGCTGGCCCCCCAGGTGCCCGTCTTTTGGTGACCACAGCCACCTCGTTAACGTGAACTCCGGTGTGGTTCAAGATGCCCCTTTCCCCGCTACGGTTCAGGAGCTGGCTCAGCAGCCAGGACAAGGAACGGGACAGGTGAGCACATCACAGAAATGTGGGGTGCGGGAAGCCCGCACACGTGCCTCAGGTCACCGAGACCTGAACCCTGAGCCGACCATGCCCATGCCAGGCTCTGGGGAGGAGGGCCAGGCCAACCATGTGCCGGGGGTGGGGGGCTGCGGCTGCAGCCCGTGTGCGGCTCTGCTCCCCCCCACAGCACCCCCAGCCCGCACCTACCCGTTGAGGCTGTCCCGGCAGGCCCCGTGGATGCAGGGGTCACTGCTACACTCGTTGACCTCGGACAGGCACGTGGGGCCGTGGTAGCCCTCGGGGCAGCGGCATGTGAAGCTGTTGACACCATCCTCACAGGTACCCCCGTGGTGGCAGGGGTTGCCCGCGCACTCGTCGATGTTCACGTTGCACATGCTCCCTGTGGGCAGTGGTGGGGGAGCTCAGACACCCACGCCCCGGGGCCCCCCAAGCCCCCCTCAGAAGAGGACGAGCTTCAGTGAGCAGGTTCTGGCCCCTTGGAGCCCCGGTTTCCCCCTCTGCTGAACGGGTGAGGACACCCAAGCCCCCTCCCTGGTCCTCCTAAGGCGTAAAAAGTCTCAGCTGGGGCTTCCCACGTGAGCGCAGTGGCCTCAGGGACAGGGCCCACGTCATCCCAACAGCCCAGACGGGCCTCCAGGGTGGACAGTGGTGGCGGCAGACACAGAACATGCGCCCAGGAGTCTGGCTCTGACCAGAGACAGGAGGGTCGAGGGTGCCCATCCCGGCACCGGTCAGAGCCCCGGGGCCCCTGCGCTCTCCGCCGCGGTCGGCCGCACCCTGCTCTCCGTTGCGCCTGAGCTGGCCCGCCAGGGCCCGGGAGGGACAGAGTGCGCGGGCCGCTCACCCGTGTAGCCGGGCTCGCACGCACACTCATAGCCGTCGATCTTGTCCAGGCACGTGCCCGAGTCGCAGGGGCTGCTGACGCAGTCGTCCAGGTTTGTCTCACAGTTGGGTCCTGGCGGTGGGCAGCGCTGTGGTCAGCCCTCTGGCCCCCCCGCGTGCCCCGCCCCCGCTTCCCGCCCCCGCCCCCCCAGGCACCTGTGGTCCCCTTGAGGCAGGAGCAGAGATAGGCGTTGTCGCGGTCCTGGCAGGTGCCGCCATGCCGGCAGGGCTGACTGTGGCACTCGTTGATGTTGCTCTCACAGTGGTGACCTGTGTAGCCCGGCCGGCACAGGCAGGTGAAGGTGGCCACCCCATCCTTGCACACCCCATAGTGGCACGGATCAGGGTCACACTCGTCGATGTCCACCTCGCAGTGCGGCCCCGTGTAGCCTGCAGGGCAGGGCCCGGGGCGTCAGGGCGGCTGCGGCCGGAAGGCCACCAAGCGGACCTGGCACTCTTGTGCTCCCGAAGGGGAGGACTGGAGCGTGCCTTTCCTCACGGACTGCCTCCCGCCCCCTTCCCCGGCCCCACACCTTCTGTGCACACGCAGGTGTAGGTGTTGGGCCCGTCCAAGCACTTGGCGCCGTTCTTGCAGGGCGTGCTTGCACACTCGTCCACGTCATACTGACACAGATGTCCGGTGAAGCCTGTGGCCGGGGGAGGGCTGCCATCAGATGCAGTGGGTGACAGGGGCCCCTGGCTGAGCCCCAGCCGGACCAGAGCAGGGAGTTCCTGGGATGGGCTCCCCAAAGCCTGCTGCAGCCAGGAATCAGGAGACCTCCTATCTCTCTTTTTGCCCCCTTTCAGCTCCTGCCCCGCCAAGAGGGGCCCTTTCCCCGACTGACCCCAGCCGCTATGTCTACAACCATGTCGGACTGTGAATGAGGTCCCCCAGTGTCTGCGATGGCCGATTTATACCCTGCAGGCCCAGACTCTGACCTGCAAATACCTCCCGGGGCCCGGGGCTGGCCCCTGGACCTACAGACCCCGCCCACCCCGAGCTCCTCAGGCCCTCCTGACAGTCACGTCCACTGTGGGCCACGTCCACTGTCCATGACAGGCCACGCCCGCTGCAGGGGGCACAGGCCAGGCCGACTCCCTCCCAGCTGCGAGCCCTCCGAGTGCCGGGCTGACACCTCTTGCCCACCTACGCCCCTCGGGGGTCTGGGGAGTACACCGCTGCTCCCAGGGCGCTCATCCCCAGGGAACTGCAGCACCCAGGAGGATTTCTAGGCCCTGGGTGCCCCTCGCCCCCCCCAGCAAGGCGGGGAGTCAGCACCCCCTGCCCAGCCCGGCCCAGTCATTCCTGAGGTGAAGTCCTTGCAGGCCCGCCCCTGGGGCCCCTGTAGGGAGAGGCTCGTGCAGGACAAAGCCCAGGGCCCCCCAGCGGAGCGTCAGGGCTCCTGGGCCAGTGCCCCCGGGGAGGGCGGGCTCGGCGGCAGCCCTGCGGGGACGGGCCTCACCTGTGGAGCACTCGCACAGAAACTCGTTGATTTTGTCCAGGCAGCGGCCGTTCTGGAGACAGGGGCTACTGGCACACTCGTCCGTGTTGACCTCACAGTGCACGCCCTCGTAGCCTGGGGGTGGGGGATGGTGAGGGGGCACTGGGCCCATGAACAGCCTCAGCCGGCCCACCACAGCTGGGGGCTCCATGCAGAGAAGTGGTCCCTGGCTCTTGCTGCCCGTGGAGCCGACTGCCTGGCACCCCCACGCGTGCCCTCCCGTGACTGGCCCGGCACCCCGGGGTCCACCCTCCCACCCTGCCCTGGTGCTGCTCTGCGGGCTGGTGCCCCGGGGACTGGCCCGGGTGGCTGTGGAGGCCGGGGGCGCTGCAGGGCCCACCCTGATGGGCTGGAGGCTGGCTCCACATACCAGGCATGCAGATGCACTGGAACTCCCCGATCTGGTCCAGGCAGGTGGCATCATTCTGACACGGGTTCGAGATGCACTCGTTGACGTCGATCTCACAACGGGGGCCGGTGTAGCCTTGTAGACACTGGCACTCAAAGGAGCCCAGCGTGTTGATGCACTTGCCCGCGTGCTCACAGGGGTTGGCACCTGGTGGGGGGACAGGGGGCACACAGCTCCGGTGAGAGGCTGCTTCAGGCACCCTGACCTCCGGACCGTCGTGGGGCAAGCCCGCCTCCCCACCAGACCGGGAACGCTCATCCAGCAGCCTCCCCTGCTGTCGGCCGCCCCGACGCACCCAGCGAGCACTCGTCCACATCCTGGCTGCAGGCCGGCCCCGTGTACCCCGAGGGGCAAGTGCAGATGGCTTTGCCGTTCACAGGGTTGGTGTCGCAGTTGGAGCCCTCGTTGCAAGGGTTGCTGATGCAGGCGTCGTTCAAGTGGCACAGCAGGCCTGGGTGGGACGGCGGCGGTCAGCAGGGCACCCGCCCCAGCCTGGGGACGGCAGGCCTCCCACAGCCACGCTGCCCAGCGGCCCCATCAGGCCCACGACGGCGGGTCGCTCCAGGAGGCTCGTCAGCAGCGGGCCTGCCCCCGTGCGCCCCCGGCCCTCCTCCCTCCACCCGCCACAGCTGTGCGTCCGGGTGACAGTGCGCCCTGCCCCCTGCTGGTGCTCACCCGTGCGGCCATGGGGACACTCGCAGTAGAAGGAGGCCACGCGGTCGTGGCAGGTGGCGCCGTGGAAGCAGGCGGCACTGGCGCAGTCGTCGATATTCTCGCTGCAGTCCTCGCCTGTCCAGCCGTTGACGCACACGCAGTTGTAGCCGCCGTGGCTGTTGTGGCACGTGCCGCCGTTCTGGCAGGCGTTGGGCATGAGCTGGCACTCGTCCACGTCCTCGGTGCAGTACTGACCTGCGGGGGGAGGGGGCCAAGGCCGTCGGGCTGGGCGAATGCCGCCAGGGCCCTGGACCGCGAGGCGCGGGGTCCACCTCCTCGGGAAGCCTTCCGCCCACCGCCAGCCCGAGCCTCTGCTCTGCTGCGGGCACAGGGGCTCGGGGGGGTGGGGAGGGCCACGCTTGTCCGCCATCCAGACGCGAGCCCTAGGCTGGGCCCAAACCCAGGGAGCCCGACTGCGGCGCGGGGCCACCGGGGCCGGGCTGCGGACAGTGCGGCCACTGGGGTGGGGGCCTCAGAACCCGGCCACACTTCCCCCGGGGTAGACCGGGCGGGCAGCCCCCTCCGCCCCGAGCCGGTCCCGGCGCGCACCTGTCCACTCTGGGGGACAGCGGCAGTTGTAGGTGTTCACGCCGTCCACACAAGCACCTCCGTTCTTGCAATTGTTGCTTGGACAGTCGTCCACGTTCTCCTCACAGTTCTGGCCAGTGAAGCCTGCAGCAGGAGGAGCCGGGGGCACGGTCAGGCCCTGGCCGCAGGGTCGGACGCCATGGGCCCGCTCCAGTGTCTTCCTGGCTGGACCCACACACCCTGCTCTGGGCGGGGTGCTGCCCCTCCGAGGCCTGTGCTGGGGTGCCCACCACCCTGGGGCCCTGGGGTCCAGGCCCTGCCCCCTGCTCTCCCTGCTTCCCATGTGACCAGGCCCCCCACTCCAGAGCCCACAGGTGACACGTTCCTCTCGTGAATCCCTTGGCCCAGGGCTGGCTAATTAGACAGGGACTTGGGAACGTGGGACTCTGGAGGTGCTCCTGGAAACATCCTTCTGTAGCCGAGTTCCCTGTGGCTGCCTCCAGGCCAAGCACCATGAGGGGGGCTCCCAGGGCACCCCGTGGGCCCGCAGCACGTGCCCCATCTTAGTGGACTGCCCTGGGGCTGGGGGGGGGGGGGTCTCCAGGCAGGGGACTGCAGGAGGCAGCGCACACACGTGGCCCTCAGCTTCCCAGGAACAGAGGTGTGGTTCCCCAACATGGGGTCAACTGCCACATGGCCTCCACGCCAGTCAGCCATTAACCCGCTCAAGTCCCGCTCGTTCAATCATCAACCAAGAAAGGTGCACTGGGCAGGAGCCCAAACCTGCAGCCGGTTACTAATTAATGCCCCTCCCGGGGTGCCTTTGAACCCCTCTCTTGCCCTTGGAGAGCCAGTCTCCTCCCTCGGGGCCCCCCCACCCCACCCGTGCTGTGGGGGGCAAAAGCAGGAGGCCTGGAAGAGCCAAAGTGCGAAGTGGACAGTGTTTTGGAGGGAGCACCCCTGATGGGAGCCCAGAGCCCGAGCTGTGACTCCCATGTGTGCTAGAGTGGGCCTCGAGCACGGCTTCTCCCCGTGCCTTGGAGGATCTCCTATGGTGGGGCACATGAGCTCTAGGCATGGGATATCCTCCAGTGGGTCCCCCACACCCTGCATCCTCCGGCCCTCACTGTGGCCCCAGGGGGGCAGGCCCCTCTTGAGCCACGTGGCTGGATGGGAGATCCCAGGCCCAAGGTCACTGGGCCAACAAAAAGGCATCTGAACCCAGAACCCAGGGTGGGCCTGGCAACTGGGCATAGCTCTGAGCCCCCGGGGAGAGCTGAACAGCCAGCAGCACGGGGGCGGTCAGGTGGCAAGGGAAACGCCCAGCACTGCCCAGGAAATGCACGTGCCTGGTGTCTGCACATAAAGGCAGCTGGTGCGGTGACGAGGCCCAGGGCTATGTGGCCGGCAGGCAGGCCACTTCCCCTTTGCAGGGGCTGCGGAGTATGGCAGCTGGGGCAGTCCTCCTGGTACCCCTGCACGCCCAGCACCCAAACCCCGCGACCCCACCTTCTCGGCTCCTCCTCCTCCCCTGCCCCAGGCCCACCTAACTGCAGCTGACACACTACGAGGTTGGCAAGCCTCCCGTCAGTATTATTTTTAGATCAGCAGCAGCAAAACGGACTAAGAAACTGTGGTGCAAAGACCAGCCTGTGCAACAGGGCCAGTGGCCATGGCTGGCTGCCCCTCGCTGTCCCCCACACCCATGGGTGACAAGCCACCGGGGGGCGGTGACATGCCCCAGCAAAACGGGAGGCCCGGGGCGACATAAGCAAGTGTCCCAGCCAGGCTGTGCTGAGTTTCACAACTAGCACAAGGTTTCCAGGGAATTTAAGGGGCGGGGAGGCTCATGCCTGCCACCCAAGGAGGCTCCAAGCAGGGCGAAGGGCCAGGGGCTATGAGGGCAGGGGGGAACCCCCAGGGAGGGCACACCTGTCCAGCCCGATTCACCCAGGGCCGCATCTCACTGACGAGCCTGCCCTGGGGGCTGCGGGGACCCCAGGTCCCTGGCACAGGGGGTGGGGGGGTGGAAGTGTTGGGGGCCACAGCAGACCCCACCCCCAGGAAGAAGTGGGATGGCCAGGGACCAGGGTGACACCTGGACCCTGATTCAAGCCGCTGCCTAACCTGTACCCTTTCCAGACCCGCCCCTGCCCCCACACAGGACACCCCCATTCCCGCACCCCTGGGTCCCCCTTGGGGCCTGCCAGTGGCAGTGGGGAGGCCGGCGGGATGGTACCTGGCAGACAGGCGCACTCGTGGGTGGTGTCCCCCGTGGGGCGGCAGGTGCCCCCATTCTGGCAGGGGGAGGGGCTGCAGGGCACGTAGGGCAGCTCGCAGTGGGGGCCAGTGTGGGTGGTGCGGCAGGTGCAGCGGTAGGAGCCGACCTCGTTGTGGCAGGTGCCCCCGTTCTGGCAGAGCCTGGGGTTCTGGCTGCACTCATTCACGTCCTGCCTGCAGGTGGGGCCGTGGAAGCCGGGTGGGCAGCCACAGATGTACGAGGCCTCAAAGGGCAGGCACTGGCCGCCATTGGCACAGGGGTTGGAGGCGCACGGGTCGGCCTGCTGGCACGTCTTCCCTGGTGGGCAAGGGGCAGTGAGAGGGTCACGCAGGCCTTCTGGCTGCCCACAGCCAGGACTCCTCCAGGCCCCGGGGGGCGGCTCCTGGGTACCATGGAGGAACCAGCCTGGCACAGACCTAACAGCATCCTCTCTTTAGCCCCCAGGACCCACGGCGGGACACGGCCATCTGTCTGTGGACAGGGACCAAGGTTCCCAGGACGCACGGCTGCTAAGGGGGGCGGGGGCGGCCTCGAGACCTGACCCCAGTGTGTCCCCTCCAGAGCCCCACGCAGCGTCAGAGCCCCCGACGGAGGCTGGCCCACCCCCGAGCACAGGACGAGAGACAGGACCCCCTTCCTCACGGGGGCAGGGAGGAGTGGGGGCCCTGGAGCAGGGCAGCCACAACTGGACAAGTTCGGGGCTGGGAAGGGGCGTGGGGACTCCAGGGTAGGGGTCACCGACCCCAGCGGCCTGAAGGACAGACTGACCTGGCATCTGCCCCGCTCGTCACGGCACATGGGCAGCCAGGGCAGGGCCAGCGTCTGAGGGTCCTCGGGGCCGCCGCCCGCTGCCCTCTCTCACCTGACCAGCCCGGGGGGCAGCGGCACTTGTACTCGGTGAGCGTGAGCAGGTCACAGGTGCCCCCGTTGCGACACGGGGTGGAGAGGCAGGCGTTGTCTTGGGGCGTCAGGCAGAGGGGCCCGGAAAATCCCAGGCGGCAGGTGCAGGCGTAGTCCACCAGGCCTCCGCGGTCCACCACGTGGCATGTCCCGGCGTTCTTGCAGGGGGCGCTGAGACAGGGGCTGGGCGCCTGGCATCGCTGGCCCACAAAGGCCCCGCTGCAACTGTGGCAGACACACCAGAGCGCTTACTCGTGCCGGCACCCCGGCCAACCACCCCCGTCACCCAGCACTGGCTTCTGTGGAGGCCGCGGCTGCCCCCGGGGAGCGTGGCAGCTGTCGGGCCCCACCCTGGGTGGGTGCAGGGCCGGGTCAGGGGCTCCTCGGGGGGCAGCTGAATGATCTGGGTCCAGGGAGGAGGTTGCACAACAGCACATATGTGCCAAACACCACTGAGCTGCACATTTTAAAGTGGTTAACTTTACATTCAATGAATTTCACCTCAATAAAAAAAAAAAAAAATGATTCTGTTAATTGGGGCAACAGGCTGGAAAGCAGAACGCACAGCGAGGCCTGGCCTTGGTTTCAAAACCCTTATGTCTGCATGAGCGCCTGGGTGAGCCAGCAGGAAGGGGCCACAAGGTGGGTCCCAACCATTCCCCGCGAAGGAGTGCTCTGACGCTCTTCTGTTCTGGGGGCTCACGGCTTTTCTGCTTTCACTACGGACGCGATCATGAACGTACAGAGGGCCGAGACGCAGCAGATTGTCTCCCGTTTCCTTTCCAATGTGGATTCTTTCTGCTGGAGGTCTTACCTGACGGGAATACCACCAGGACGTGGTTGGCACCCCATCCCCCCCCCAACCCACGCTCAGCGCCTAGACATGGTTTTCCCTTTTGGGATCAAGTCTTCACAATGTCCAGACAACATCAGCTGGGAGCAGACACACCCGTTTCATGGCATGAGAAATCAAGGTGCGTGGAAGAGCATCCTTCCCGAGCTCTCAGTGAGCCAGCCCAGGGCTGGGGAGCTGGGGGTGAAGGCTGCCATGTCCACCAGGTCTGTGCCCTGCCCCAGAACATGCTGCTCGGGCTCCAACAGGAGCGGACGAACTGGGAGGGGGGCGTCTCACGGGTTCTTTGCAGGGACGGGGCTCCGCGCAGGCCACCCCCACCCCAGGGCCCCCCTTGGCCACCTGTCGGCCCAGCTTCTGGAGCCTGGGCCATAAATTGCCCCCTGAGGTCACCTTGTGGCCTTGTACTCGAGGGAAAAGCTCAGTAAAGGCTCTGGGACCAGCCAGGCATTGTTCTTCCCAGGGGTGAAGGCTCTGAGGCATAACGTGCCCCTGGCCCGCCTCCGGCCCACAGCGGCCTGGGAAAGGCAGCTGGGACGCCACACCCACAGCTCTGGGCACCGGGTCGGCAGCGCCTCCACCCCCAGCAGAGGCGGGTACTGGTGGGGAAGCTCAGGTCCCCGGATGAAGAGGGGGCTCTCCCAAGCATGGAAATATCCCATCTTTCAGAGCCCAGCCAAGAAGGGGCTGCCCCGTGGCCCTGGCACGGAAACCACAGCCACGGCTGTCCCATGGGGACGCAGCCTGCCGGTCCTCACTGCCTCCCCTCCTGCCTGCCCCTGGGGCTAGAATCAGACCTGCATGGGTGGGGTGGCGGTTTGGGGGGCCGGGGTCTCGGAGTCTCCGCATTTCTCAGCAGTGGGCTGCTCCCCAGGCTGTCCCCAAGGCCTGGGATGCGTCTGTCTCCCTGCAGGTTTCTATCTGTGGTGGCAGCTTGGAAAGGTGATAAGGATGACACAAAATGGCCCCCCTGGCCCACCATCTGTTGTCAGAAGCCAACAGTCCCAAACCAACTGGCTTCAAGAAAACCAGTCGGGGGAGGCAACTCAGGCCAGAGTCGGGCTCCTGCCCAGCCTGCTGGGGAAGCAGGCCGCGGGGTCAGTGGCTCTGGCAAGGGGGACTCCTGCACGACCACGCTCCAGGACCCCGGGGAGTTACCGACCGTCGGCTCTGGCCTGAGTGGCACTGGGAGCCCGGAGTGGAGCGGCGGGGGATGGGTGTGGGGGGACAGGCAGCACCTCCCCCAACCTATCAATGCCCTCCATTGTCAGGCAGGACCTAGCCACCGCGCCACTTGGAGAAAAGGCTCTTTTTTCTTTCCCAGCCATGGACGGAGCGGGCGGGTGGTGGTTGCTGGGTAGAGGGTGCTTGCCTTGTCCACACCGCCCCCCCCACAAGCCCTGCTGGCTTGAGGGGAGGGAAGTCTTCAGGGTCCTGGGGGGGTGTCCTTGGGTACCCCCTGCCACTAGACGGATCCCTAACTTGTCCGGATGTTGGGTGTCCCCAGATGGACCGGAAGGCTCTGCCTGGATACACACCCCAAACCCTCCAGCCATGGGACAGTGTCTCTGTGAACAGCCCCCGTGCTCTGGCTCAGGAGTGGGGACCCCCGTGGGAAGACCTTGGGACAACCCACCTGGATGGGTGGCAACCTAGCCAATGAGGCTGGGTTATGCCAGGCCAGCGAGGGAAAATATGCCAATAAATCAGGCGTCAGTAGCATGGACAAAGGCCGGCCGGGAAGCAGGTGCGCCTGTGGCCGGGGACGCGGGCAGCAGCTGATCCCAGCCGGGCGCGGCGGGCCGCCAACCAGGGCGGGCGGGGCAGGGACCAGAGAGGCTTCTCTGCGTTGGGGGGGGGCCGGGGGGGCGGAGCCACGGCTGAGAAGGCCCATTGTCTCCCCTACTCCTGCCCAGGCCAGGCAGACAGCACCGTGAAAGCATGCTGCCCGGCCCGAGCTGGCTCCTGGGCTGGGCCTGGACGTGGCCGCCACCACCACCAGCACCCCAGCTCGAGGACAGGCAGGGCCACGAGGGGAGGGGTGGCCCCTGGAGGAGGGACAGTAGAGGCAGATGCTTTGTGGGGCAGTGTGGGGTGCGAGGTACAGGGGCTTGGCTGGGAGCCTGAGTCAAGAGGAAGCACCAGGCCAGGCACAGGGTCTGGGACGGGAGGCGGGTGGAGCACCTTTGGGCCAGTCCTGGAGGCCATCCTGCCCCCTCTGTGCCCCACGCCCCTGGCTCCGGGCAGCCTCCAGTCATCTCTCTCCTCTGCACCTGTGGACACCTCTCTGCCCACCTGGCCACAGCACGGGAGCTCCCCGGGGATGGACACCTGTGGCCCCTTCTGCCCAAGGCACCCAGACTTCCCTGAGGGGGCCGGAGGGACCCTCCGTCCTCAGTGCCTGTCCTGGGGGTCGGTGTAAGTGCCTGGTGGGGTGGGGCCCCGGGCCCGGCAAAGGGAATGGCACCCAACAGCTGCCTCGAAAGTGAGAGGCTTCCCAGAGTGGGCCCGGGTCAGGGCCTCGGGTGACCCGAGCGATACCTCCTGCCGACCTGCACGCCCCTCCTGTCCGGGCGGGGTGGTGAGCCCAAGACAGCCGAGGCGAGCCCCCTACAGACTGGACAGGGACGGTCCCGCCCAGCACACTGCACGGCTCCCGTGCCTCACCGCCCCTCCTTGAGGCCGCCCAGCACCTGCTCCCCCACCTGCCCTTCCTCCCACCCTCCGTGCGGCCTGCCCCTCCGACAGGCCAACCCATGCTGGCCGTGGCAGGTGAGTGACAGGTGGGCTGGGGGCTCCAGGCACAGGGCCGCAGAGGGGGCCGACAGGGGGCCAGGCTTCCGGCAGACACCCTGCCTAGCGGAGGAGCGCCAAATGGCTGCCGGGCGGCTTTGTCCCCGCCTCAGTATTTCCACTGTGCTCACTCCCGCCCTCCCCAGCCGGCACTGCTCCATAGAAATGCGACTCCAGAAAGCATCCGGAGGCAGATGTTGCTGTGACCTTTCACCCGGGACTAATTCTAAATTGTGCTGTTTTCCTTTCTAAGCTAAGCAGCCATCTGCCACCCCCAGGGGACAGATGACAGGTCTCTTTGCCCCACACTAGGGGAGGGGGGAGGGAGTCGTGAGGAGTGCTATGCTCAGCTCTGCCCTCAAGGAGTTTGTGGTCCAGCGGTGAGCACGGAGCCCTGCACCCTGGCAGCTGGGGGGGCAGTGATGTGGTACCCCCCCTTCTGTCCACAGGAGGAACCCAAGATACCCCAGGACAGGTGCTTCCTGGGGGCGCCAGTGAAACGTACTTCGATCAGAGGAACTTTCGGGGTCGGGCGGAGGAGGGGGTCTCCATCCCACTCTGCCTGGGCCTCTGTTTCCCGAGGGGGGAGGTCAAGGGACTGCACATGCTCAGAGGGCCCTCGTGCACATCGTCCGGCGACCTGACCATTTGGGCAGAGGGGACTCACTCTCGCCAGCACTGGATTTGGTCTGTGCGTGATTTACCGCGTCCCTGGGAAACATACTGACGGAACCAGCCGAGCTACGCGTGTTTACGGAAAGCTCTGGAGACACAAGGACTTTGCCTGCCCAGAGGGGACCCACCCTGCCAGGACCAGGAGGAGCTCAGGCGGCCACTCCAAAGGTGGGCAAGGCCCCCGCCTCCCGACGCAGGGACCGCCCTGCGCACCCCACTGAGCAGCCTGCATCCCAGGCTGCTTGCTATAAAAAGCCACCTGGATGTAATTAGCAACCCTTCCTTAACTGACTCCACCTGTCCCTAGTAGAACGACCCCAGGGGTAGCGGGGAAGGCCTGCTCCCAGGCCAAATTCCCGCCGCCACCATCACCAGGGCCAGTGCCTCCTGGCTGCGGAATGGTTACTCGGGAGCAGAACAAGGAGGGCATTCCTCACCGACCCTGCCCCCAAGCTGCCTGCTCCCCACATGCCTCTGCCTGCAGCAGACTGCCTAGAAGCCCCCTCCCCACATCACCCCTGCTGCCCCTCCACGAGCCTGCTGCCTAGGAAGCGCCCGGGGCCCTTGGGCTCCTGCTGTGTATGGGCCAACCAAGTCAACATCACTGGTGTCCACTGGTGACAAGGGGTGGGGAACACGGCTGCTTCCTGATCCTGCCTGGAGCCCAATCCCGTGGTGCTCAGCAAAGGCCCATCGCCTTCCACCCAAACCACTGACACGGGACACAAAACTAGGGCCCACCCACCCCTGGACAGCTGGGCCAGGAGTTTCTGAGACCCCTGGCCTGGGGAGAATAGAACCACCCACCTCCCAGCCCACCTAAATGGGGCCACCCGTGGACTGGGTGGGGAGGCTCCTGGCCCCTTGCTACAGGGGCAGACAGAGGCCAGCATAGAAAGGCATGGGACCCGAGGTCCCCAGAGGTACAGCCATGAGTACTGCAGTCAATAAGCCCAAGTCTTTCTCTGGTCAAGGCTTGGGGGGGGCGGTTCTGAGCCCTCAGCCCCCCCCTTGGGTAGAGGCCAGTCCAAGTCCCCCCCATACCCCAGCAGGGGCCACCGTCTTCCAGGAGGCAATGGATGAGGGATGATGTGCTGACTGCAGGCTGGGCGGGGAGCTTGGTGACCTCTGTGGGCCTCCCCCAACTGTGCCCCACCCGGGGACCTGGCGTCCTTTCCCACTGGGAACAGCCAGGGCAGCTCAGCTGGGGGGAGAGCACCCCCACGGAGATGTGAGAACTGGGACAACTGAGCACTGGCCCCTTGCCTTCCCCCCCAGAGTCCCCAAAGAGCCATCGTGTGAAAAGTCCCCAGGTCCCTCTCACACCTGCAGAAGCCTTGCCCAGACACCTGTCTGCGGCTGAGCTGGGACCCCGCCAGTGCTCTGCTGGGCTCCAGGGGCACCTGACCATGGCCCTCGGCAACCTCCAGGCTTTTGCCCCTTTCTGCTCTGGCTCCCCTCCCCACCTCGACAGGCACAGGGGGGCGTGGGTTGTGCCCTGCTCAGGTGTGGGGGTTACTGCCTCCACCACCGCGTGTGGCCCTGGAAGTGATCCCAGCAGGGGCGGTGGGTGCCTGGCTGAGCAGTGGCCTCCCTCCAGCCTCTGCAGCCGTTGGGCCCCATGGGGGGGACCCTGCCTGTGACTCCCAGGGCCTCGGGGGGGGCAGCGAGGGCTGACACAGACAGACCCCCCCCCCAGACCAGCATGGCGGCGGTGGCCAGCAGCCCAGGGCAGGTGGGGGCGTGGGGCCTGCCCACGACCCAGGGCCCAGGCTTTCCGGCCCCAACAGCTGCTGGCTCTTTGTCTTGAATCTCTTCCCCAAGTCACATCTCTGGATGCTCTAAGATATGCTGGGTAGAGCAAATGCAGGAAAAGCATGGCTTCCTTCCCCAGCTCTGGGGGAAGCCCTTTGTGTCCCCACACAAATGATGAACCTGCCCTCCTGGGAAGCCACCTTTCCCACTGCAGGGAAAACAATGCCCCCAATGGCTCATTGTCCCCGGGTCACTCTGGGCTGCCCCACCCTCGATGTGGGAAGTGGCCAGTGGTCTGAAGGGAGGGAAAGGCCAGTATGAGGTCGAGCAGCTTCCTGAGACGGCCCAGCAGCGGGGGACAGAGGCGACCCAGGCCCACCCATGGGGTGAGGAGGGCCGCTGGTTGGCACAGCCAGCAAGAACAGGGTCCCCCGGGATCACAAGAGACTGTGGCAGTGAGGCATGTGAGAACAGTCTGCTGCCCACTCAGAGAATCCTTCCCCCGTCCCCCAAAAGGTAGAGCCCCAAACTAGAGACAAGGTTGGAAGATGTGACCTCTCCCAGAGGCCTGCTGCCCCCCTCCAGCTGCAGGGGCCTCTGCTCCCAAGCGGACAGAGCCCAGACCTGCACCCCCAATCGCTCAGATGCAATGAAGGACTCGACAGGCTCACGAGGCCACAGGGAGGGCTTAATCCAAAACTCGATTAATTAAGTCAGCAATTGCAGAGTGAGCTCCCTGCCAAAGCCAGAAACGATTCTGGCAGCTTCCTGCCTCCACTCCTAGGAGCAGATGCCGTCTCAGGGGGTGTGGGGAGAGGACAGGCTGCTTAGTGACACCCCCGACCCCCTGGCCGGCCAGAGCGGACACTCAGGGGCACTTGAGCTCGTCCAGAATCTGGAGAGGGCACCAACAACCCCCTCACGTGGGTTCCCGAATGATGAAATAGGACCTGTACTTAGACCCCCCCAGCTTCCGCTCGCCGGGCTCCCCCAACGGCCCTACAGGTACACACTGGGCCCATTTCACAGACAAGAAAACCAGGGCTCAGGCATGGTATGCACACAGCACCACCTGGACTTGAATGCAGCTCTTTACCAGGAGCCAGCCACCCAGGAGCAGTCAGAGCAGGGCTGTCTGTCTGCCCCGCTCCAGAGGCAGCTTCGGGTCCAGCAGGAGCTCACAGGTAGAGGAGGGAGGGTGTGTGTCCTCTGCACCCCAGATGCCCTGCCCAAAAGGCCGGGGTTTCTCACCTGACCACCTGACCGCCCCAGCCCCAGAGGGCTGCAGCAGACAATGCATTCTTACACCCCCAAGCTCAGAGAAACACAAAACCCGGGGTGGGGGGTAGGGCTCCGGGTGAGAGGTCTGGGAACCAGGAAGCCTCCCAGCCAGCTGGCGGGTGGGACGGCTCTGGGGCCCCGGCTCCTCTGCAGCCCCGTCCAGCAGGAGGGCCAGTCACCCTCCTCCACGGGGCCGGGGGCCTTTCCTGTCCACAGGCGCTGGCACGAGGGGGCGGGAGCTCATAGCCAGCCTGCCCCCACTGCACTCGGCCGGGACACCTGTGGGCTGTGGGGACCCCGCAGGGCCAGCTGTGGGCTGCCTCCAGCTAAGCGGTGGTCCCAGAGGTCACCCCCATCCTGCACCGCTCCCCAGTCCCTTTCTCTCTGGCCTCTGCTGCCCACTCACACCGCTGAGCACCCCCGCCCCACAGACCAGGCTCCACGCCCCCCAGGCCTGCGTACCTGGCTGTGTAGCCCTTGCCGGTCACCCTGGGCCCAGCACGGCCTCCAAGGTGCCCTGGGATGCAGCAAATGCCAGAAGACGGAACCTAGGCCCGGGGTCAAGGAGGTGAGGGTGGGGCCTGCGGTCACCCTCTGGGGACACCCAGCTGTCCTGGGACGGCTGACATGGGTCTGGGGCCCTCTGGAGGGCTTTTCCCTGCAGGGAAAGTGGGCGGCTCTCGGGCTGGGCTTCACCCTCTGCCCTAGCATGAGTTCACCCAAATGCCGGGGCAGGGCTGGCCTGGGGGAGCTTTCTGGACAAGGCCTCTGGGCACGAGGGGAGGGCTCCGACAGAGTAAAAGTCAACCGATGTGTTCCATCGGGGGACCCGCCTGTGTTAGAGCCGCGTGCAGACCCACATGGACCTAAAGGGGACACTGACCTAGAATCACCCCAGACAGGCCGCAAGGGCTGCACCGTCACTGGCCAGCAGCTCTGTGGGATGCCTCCCCCAGCTCAAGGCGCCAGGTCCCCATCCTCCCTGAGGGAAAGGAGCTCAGAAAGGTGAGTGGGCAGCCCAAGGTCACACAGCCCGGGTGGCAGAAGGAAGCCCATGCCACAGCCTGTGCTGCCAATGGAGGCGACACCCCAACTCAGCGGGAGCGGCACGCTAAAACGGGGGAAAGCCCCGCTCAGGGCAACCGGCTGGGACTGCAGCTTCTTCCAGAACCTCGAGCCGCCCACCAGCCTCCGGCCTCAACTTCCGGCTCTGCGCCCAGCCCCACCGCTGTGCCGGACCCCGGGCCCCGGACCACCGGGGGGAGGGTGTCACCATGCTCTGAGCCCCAGCCACACGCAGACGCTGGCACACACAGCCTTGCCTGGCCGCCCCGTCTGGCTCCCAAGCAGACAGGGCTGAGGTCGCCCTCATTCTGACCACGGAGGGGAAGTGCAGAGGGGGAGCCCCGCCCTGCGGGCCGCCCCATGGGAGCCGGGACCAGCCAGGCTGACAGGTGGAGGAGCCCTCGGGTTGACCCGGAAGGCCCAGGGCTAGTCACCTCACCCAGGCCCTCCCCGGAGGGAGGGGAGACAGAGGCCCCGAGGGGCGGACAGACGTGTGGCAGGACCCTCCCCACTGCCCAGCCTGAGCTCAGCGTCGCTCTTACTGAAAAGCTGTCAGGGAAAAACACACACACTCAAAACTCTGGCTTCTTCCCCAAACCTCTCATTTCCAGTAACTGTGCAGTTTCCGCTCACCAACAACCGACACAGGAAATGGTGGGAGGCAGGTCCCCAGCCCCACGACGGGCCCTGCTGCGCAGGCCTGGACAGACCTTTCCAGGGGCCGACAGCTGCCCCTCTCCCCCGCGCACCCCCCTGTCCCACAGCGGCTACCCCCCCTCCCCCCCCCCCCCCCCCCCCCGCAGCCTGGCCGGGCTGGTGGGAGGTCTGTGCTGCTCCCTCCTGGCAGCTTCCTGCCCCGGGCTAGGCACAGGCAGAGGGGCAAACACCTCCCCGGGGCCTGGCGCACCGAGTAGGCTCCCTACTAGCCCAGGCCGGTCGGCGGAGGGTCAAGAGCGGGTGTGGCCGGGCCCTGGGTTCTGGCCCCCTGGGCAGATGCCTGTGGCTCAGCTGTGACCCAGGCCAGGCCACCACCGTGGGCTGAAGAAGGAAGGGGGCCGGCAGCCGAGCGGCTGCCCGGGCCCGGAAGGGTCCCCAGGGAAGGGAGTAGCCGAGGGCTGCCGCAGCGTCTTCCCACCCCCCTGCCGCATGACCCCACATGGGTCCAAGATGTCTCAGGGCGGGTGGGTGGGGTGGGGCTGTCTGAGACATTCTGTGGCCACCTGTCAAGCCCCAGCCTCCCGGGGCCCCGTGCTGTCCCGGTGGGATGGACGTGACCATCCGCCTGGCTCCCCGGGGCCTTGGCTCCACCTGCGGGGGAGCAGTTCGCTCAGCAAATCAACAGTGTCAACAGAGGGACAAGGGAACCACTCACCCAGCTTAACAGAACCACCAACTGGAGCACTAGAGCACACGCGACTGACGGCTAGCCCATTGAGGGCTAAGCTGGGACAGCTGGGGACGAAGCCTCACCCACTCGTTACGGTGTGGCCAGGACAGGCCCCAGCCCCAGCCCAGCACAGAAGCTGTAATGTGGCCACTCCTCTGGCAAGCACCTCAGCGGCTCCCACCTGCACGCCCACCCATCTCTGAGCAGCCTGTGCACAGGGAGCCAGGGGAGTTGGCGAGGGCCCTGTGATCGAGGGACCCCACCTTGGCGGGGGGAGCTCTCAGGGTGAAGAGTCCAAAGCCGCAGTTGGGCCAGTGCCGTGGGGGCCTCCCAGACTGAGACCCGGCCGGGGGCTGGCAGCTGTGTGTGAGGGACGCTCAGGTTTGGGAACTGCAGGTGTGGGCATTAGATGCCAGGCTCCCCAGTGCACGCCTCTCCCCAAGACCCACTGGAAACCAGGACCCCAGGCACTTCTTCCTGGAAACTGTGAGCCCCCGAGGGCTGCCTCCATTGCTCGGGGGCCCCAGGTGTGACCTCCAGAGAAAGCCCCCAGCCCCCAGCCCAGAAGAGCTCAAGACCCACAGCACGACAAACGGCTGTGGGGGCCGGAGGGGGCAGGCTGCCTGGTGGGAGAGGCCAGGCCTCCCAGAGGGGTCCACCACCCACTCAAAGAAGCAGCTCTGCGTCAGGGAGGAAGCAGGGAGAGCACAATGCTTAACTGCACTAATTCACCCTAAAGCGCTAATGACGTGACATCCTGACCCCTGCTGATCCCTGGCCCTGAGCTTGGGGGAAAGTGGGGAAAGTCGTTTTGGGGGCCGCCTTTGCCAGAATGCTTCCATCCTAGGAGCAGTGGGTGCAGGGTCGGAAGGAACCGCTCAATGGCGAAACACTGCGGGGGAGAGTTTCTGCCCCAGAATTCCATGGGTCTCGGAGATGCAGAGAAAGCAACCCCCCCACCAAGCGGGGGTGAGTCCAGATGCTAACGCTCACAAGTCTGCCTGACCGGGAGGGACCACTCTGCTGCCCTGCGGGAGACGTGGAGCCTCCCTTAGCCCAGAAGGCAACCTGGAGGGACCCCATCTGCGTCTAAGAGCGAGAGGCCAGGCCCCCAGCCCCCTCTCATCTTCTACGGGGCCACACCAGGTAACTCTGAGCTGACCCAGGAACGTCCAGGACAGGCAAATCCAGAGGCAGAAAGCAGACATGGGCTGACCAGGGCCGGGGGCCGGGAGAATGGGAGGCCTACTTAGCGGGGCCAGCCCAGAGGTGCTGGGGGCGGGCGAGGCAGACACAGGCCCCACCGTGTAGAAGAGATGCGATGTTGCAGGACCCGACTGCGGGACAGAGAGCGGGCCCCAAGAGCAGAGCGGGAGACGGGGGGTGGTGGGGGTGAGGTGGGGGGCAAAGCTCCAGAGCCAGACAACACTGGTGGTGGTACAGCCTTGGGAACGTATTAAATGCTGGAATCGCACCCTTCAAGTGGCTAAAGCAGCAAAACTCATGATGCCTATAACTGATCACCAAGACATCCATATATGTATCCAACCCCCCCAATCTTCAGCCCCTCCGTGTCCTAGGGGTGGGGGCGCTCCGTCTTGAGGAGACAGCCCAGGGCCCGGGCTGCTCCCGAAAAGGGCCTTCCTCTGCCTGTCCGCCCCTCCTCCAGACACCTGCACATCACTACACCCTCCCCATCAGGCACTGCCCGGCCCCAGGGGCCAGCTGGTGAGAACACCGGAGCCTAGAGCAGGGCCCAGACTCGCAGAACCTGCCCTCCTGCGTGGCCTGGCCTGACCGCCACGCAGCCCCGCCCGCACCCAGGCATTTACAGGCCTGTCCCAGGGTCCTGTTGGGATGCTGTGGAGGGGAACTCCCTCACGTACAGAGGGGGAAACGGAGGCCCAGGTTGTGTGTCTGAGGGGGCCCTGCCAACCAGAACCACGCTGGCTCTGTATCTTCTCGACCATGCACGGCAGGGCATGGGGGGAGGGCACACAGCCCCCCAGAGGTGGTCAAGCCCCGCCGTCCCGGGAAACTTCAGGGCCATCAGACACATCGGCCCCACAGTCACGATGCCCCGAAGCCAGCTGCCTGTCAAAGCCTGGATAGCTCTGGATACACCTGCACACGAAGGGGGTGCTGACAGAAGCTGGCTTCAGACCCCCACCCCCGGCCCGGCCTCAGTTTTTCCCACCTGTAAACTGGCTTTGGAAAAAAAAAAAAAAGACAAGCAGAGCTGGCCACCACCTGGAGGGGGTGTGAGCCCGCCGAGAAACGCGTCTGCCAGGGTTTTATGGGGCTGTCTGCGCGTGGAGTTATTACTGGTACGTTGTTGAGGAAAGCAATCTAGGTGCTCAATCAGCTCTGCAAAGCCACATCCTTTCACTATTTATAGACAAGACATGAAACAGGAAAGGTGCCCTCCCCACTCCAGGAGGGTGCAACCCCTCAGCCCAGCACGGCCCCGGGGCCCCCCACCTGCCAGCACAGCCCCGGCCACCCATCGAAGGCACGCCGAGCACAGAGGGGGCCGGCGCTGGCTTCCGTGGGGTCCCGCAGGCCCCTCCCCAGCCACCAGCAGCAGGGGGTCCCAACACCCACGCCGCACCCCCCACCATCCTGTTGAAGAGCTTCTCCTCCGTCAACTGTTGGCCCTGACCCACCCTCTTCCTGCTAAGGGCACAGTTTCCTCTCTCTTTTAAAAAAAAGTATGTACTTCTTTGCAACGGGAAAAATGTTAGCTTCTGTGCAGAGGCAGGCCTGGTCCCAGGAGGCACCTTCCTTCAAAGAAGGCATGTGCCTTGACGTCTCCGCACAGAGCAGGTGAGCCTAGGAGCCAGTCTGGTTCACCCTGGGTGTCTAACACGTGTGTTTCTAACCTGGTCCCGGGGCCCAGGCACCACATAAACAGAGGAAGCCCCACAGCAGCCTTGAGAGTGAGGCTGGCCCTCCCCCAGCCTCGCCCAAGACTCCCAGGTGACTCAGTGGAAACAGCCAACCAGGTGACAGGAGCCGAAGGAGCGGTCCCTCTGAAGCCCAGGGCCGAGTCCCTTCTCCCGCCTGAGCCTCCCGACCTCCCCTCGTAAAGGGAAGTTGTCCTGCGGGCCTGCTGCCTCGGAGAGTGGCCGGGGAGGGCTTGGGGCGGCGCGGGCAAGACAGGACAGTGGGTAGGAACACAGGCTTTGGAGAGAGAGAGGTGCCACTCTGCACTCCGCCATCCTGGCAGATCACACCCCCCATGCCCGGCCCACATGGTGTCACAGGCTTGCGAGGAGCCATATCAGCCCCGGGTCAGGCTGCCCTGCCCACCGTGCTCACCTCTGCCTCACACGTCACACCCACCCACGTGTTCTTGCCAAGAAAGTCACCTCGTCACCCCCACCAGGGCCAGGGCGCCCTGAGCCTGCTAGCCAGTGCCTCGGGCAGAACCTGGCGCACACAGCAGGTGCTCAAAAGCATCTTTGGGAAAAGGCAAAGAGGACTGGGGATCAGAGCCACGGGCGGTGACAGGACCCTCAGCATCGGTGAGCCCCTCCCCAGGCAGCACCTTCTGAGTTCTCTGAATTAACTCATCAGCCAACTAAACATCCGAGAATGAGGATCCTGAAACCAGCCCTGTCAGCTCAAAAGGAGAAGGCAGGCAGGGAACCGGACACTCCAGCCGGTGCCTAAAGCATGCGGCTCTTATGCAATCCTCGCACCACGAAGAGATCAATGGTGGGTCAGCTGCGCGTTACAGACGGGGAGTCGGAGTTCAGGTGACCAGCGACCTGGGGTCACAGAACTAGTGGGTGGCGGAGCCAGGCCTCAAACACTGGATGGTCCCGGGCTAAAGCCCACCACCTGCCAGCCAGCTGGACTTCCCTCCCAGGTGCCCTGAGCATGATGGCTCACCCCGCTTCTGTGATCACCTGGGAGAGGCCCTGGGCGGGGAGCGGGGGGCGGGGATGGCCTTTCTCGCAGTCAGGGGGAGTACCTTAGCAATCCTGGGGCCTCAGCTCCCCGCCCAGGCCGGGGCAGGCCCCACAAGCCTTTCAGACCGAGATCGCACGCCCACCCAAACAGACAACAGTCCCCTCAAGCCTTCTCCCTCCCCCAAACAAAAGAGGGGGAGCCCATGTGACTATCCCCCCTCTGCACTGACTGCCCTGGGCTTGCCTGCAGGGTACTGCACAGAGCAGCCGTCCAGAAACGGCACTCTGCCCACAGGGACAGGCCATGGGGCCCGTCCTCTGCAGCCACTGGCCCACCAAGCCTCAGCTACTCCGTGAAATCCTGGGAAGGCTTTCACACCAACAGAAACCTCTTTTTCTGACCCTGATCCCTGCAGCCACCTGACTCGCGGCCTCTGGGGAAGGTTCCTTCTCTTTGGGGTGGAAACATATGATTCACCAGGTACTAATGTGCCTGGAACGGGAACACCACCGTTTCCCACGCCCTATCCATAGGAGAGCCAGCAAACCGATCCAGAAAGTCAAAGAACTTTCCGAGAGAGTCCAGGATGAATGCTGCAGAGTTGGAATTCACACCGAGGTTGGCACCAAAGGCCTCCACCCTCACACCTTTGAGGAAAGAAGGTGGCTTCCCCACTCGGCCTCCCATACTAGCAGACTTTCTGGGGCCTGAAGGGAACAGAAGGTCCCAGCAGAGGGCACAGGGCCCAGGATCAGAGGGAGCCAGGGCCCCTCACAGGAGTGGCCACGACATCCCCGAGCTGCACCCTGAGCCCAGACCCGTGCCTCTCCACAGCTGGGCCTGGCTGGCACCCCATCCCCGCTCCCCAGTCTCCAACACGGTGTGACCCAGAGGTAGGGCCTCTGAGGACGGTGCTTCCGTTCCGTCTTCCAAGTGGATATGCGGGGCGTGCACAATGGGGTCTCTGTGGGCTGAGCTCGGCTGAGTGCCAGGCCAGACTAAGGCAGGCTTCCCGCCAAGGAGGAGGGGGGCCCCAGGCCCCAGGGAGAAGACAAGGCCGGCGCCCGAGCCCTGAGCAGTGGTCCGGCTTGGGCTGGCAGGGCTCTAGGATTGAGGGGTGGGAGAGCATGCCGCACTATCGCTCTGTCCCCTTGAAGTGTCTCACCCCAATGCCAAGGAGGGGGATGCAGTAGCCTGCACCCCAAGGCACCCCCCTTGTGGCCCAGGCTCCAGCCCAGGGAGACCCTAGTGGCCCCTGGGCCGGGCTGTCCCTGCTCCTTGGTGGCCCTGATAAAAGACTGCTCCTACCTTCCCCAGCACCGCACCCCTCCTGCCTTCCCAAAGCCCTCTGCAGAAGTACAGAGACCCCCCCCACCCACACACACCCCATGGGTGAGCGCGCAGCCAGAGCAGGCCCGGGGCTGGCGGGAAGGGAGTCGTGCATTCTGGGAAGCCACGCATAATTAATCACACGGCATTAATCCGCCTCCCGACAATAGCCGCTGCGCTTCCCCTGAATCCCAGCTGTCGGTCTCTGAATGAAAGGAAACAAGATTTAGGGCATCAAGCGTCGGTGCGGCTTCTGCAGGAGAAGAAAAAGGCCCCAAAAAAGCAAAAAAAAAAAAAAAAAAAAAAAGTAGTGTGCATTCATTAGCATCTGACAAAGACACAATCCTCTTTGTCTATTAAACTGCTCACAGACCTGCTTAATTGGCTTCAGTTTGGGGGGGATGGGGGCAGTGGAAGGGGGGACTGCTTGCCCACGGGCCAAGGGTTGTCAAGGGAAGGGGCCCTCGGCAGTGGGAATGCAGCACTCAGAGGAGGACAGAGGACCCAGGACCGGCCAGGGAGCTTCCCCCTGGGGGCGGAGGGGCCCTTCCTCCAGCCACCAAGCACCTCCTTGTATCCCCATCGGACGAAGTCAAGCTGAAGGGCACCAGCGCAACAGAAAACTTCTCTGAGGCTGGTGTGCACGGGCAGGCAGGGCGCGGACTGTACCAGGACTCCCCGCTGGAGTCCAGGCAGGCTGCGGCGCGCGCCCCCACAACACACACACCCCTGCCCCAGCTATGGGGACCAAGGCCTGGAGAGTGATGGGCTGGATGGTGGGCCAGACGGTGGGGGGTTGGAGCTACAGATGGCAAGATGGAAACCAAGCTCCAGCAGGTACTCCCACCCACCCTCAACCTGGGAGATGGGCTCCCGATGATGATGATGATGTGTTCCCCAACCTCACCTGAGGTTAGAGGGGGGTTGCTGGGGAAGGCCGAGGGCCTGGAGGGGCAGGTCTGACTTTGAAAGAGCCCATTTCTGGCTGAGAGGCCCTGCCTGGAGGAGGCACTCCCGTAGGCAAGGTGGTGGAGGCCGGGCCTCTCTAAAGGTCCACAGCCTCCCCTGGTGGGCAACTTGTTTCTCAGGGACTTTAGAAAGAAATGGGGTACCAGGAATTCCCACCTAGTACCCCAGGAGTCCAAGGTGGCCCACAAAGGCATGCTTGAACCTCCAGCGGCCAGACCAGCTCCACACGCAACATAATTGCTGGTGATTAAGTAATTGCCAGACTTTGTCCAATAAAAGTAGCACGTGACCGCGCCCAGCCTTCTGGGCCATCTCCAGAAGACAATGGCCTAGTGTTCTGTCCCTGCGGGCCGCTGATGCAGAAGGCAGGGGCTCTGCTCCCGACAAAAGCAACAGGTCCCCACAGGGGTGCAGGGTGCGTACTCACACACAGGCTTCGGTGCCGTTGGGGAACACTTCACACTTCCCGCCATTCAAGCAGCTCTCACTGGGCTGGGAACATCGCAGGCCTGGGGAGGGGCAAGACGAGAGGTCAGCCTGGGTGGCAGGAGGGCCCTCAGGACAGGGAAGGGCCCACTCCAAGGGGTACAGCTACCCCTCTACCTAGAAGGCTCTGCCTCATCATGGGCTTGCTGGGGGCAGGGGACCTCAGGAACCCTCCCAAACGTGAACCCCCAAGGGGCTTCAAATCCGCCCAGAGTTCTGTAGTCAGAAATGGGGGGAAGGGCAACAGGTTGGCTGGGTGGCAGGTGGGCAGGTCACACTCAAAGTGGGTACGGTGTCCTGAAATGCCATCTGGACAATGAAGAAGATCTGACATGACCCTGGGCCATTCTCCCAAACTCTGCACCCCCGACCCATCTTCAACGGGTCTTCAACGGGGAGCCCATCGGGGCTGGGGCCCCTATCCAGCCACCAAGATTGTCTTGCTGCTCAAACGTGTTCTGTGAGGGGGCGGTGCTGAGGGGTGGGGTGGCCACACTGGCCCACCACCCCCCCCAACTCGTGGGAAAAGGCGACAGCTGCAAGGCTCAAGGCTCCGCCCGCCAACAAAGCACCAGCCCCAGAATCAGAGCAGCCCATTGTCACCAGGGCCGCCTCCTGGGGCACAGGGGCTGCACCTCGGGGACCTAGCCCAGCCTCCAGGACACCCAATACCTGCTCCTGAAGGCGGGCATCTTCAGCTACACCCAGGAAAAGGGGATGAAGATACCCTGGTTGGAAGGAATTCCACCCCATTCCCAAGAAGGGATTAATCCAGTCGCTCCCTCCCCATTTTACCAGTGCTGTGTAAATTAAGCCCCTCATGGGGGCGGGGATGGGGTGTGACTTGGAACCCCACCTTCTGGAAGTGGGGAGCTAATTCTCCCCTCCAACTTTTAGGGGAAGAGAGGAATTAATCACCACTGGATTCCTCGATGTGAAGTGGAGAGGGACAGCGTTCCTTCTCCCTGTCCCTCTTCACCCTTGCAAGATTCCAAACTTGAACTCGGCAAAGTGAAAGTCCCGCTAGTCACCGCTGGGTGTTCCGCACACCCGCACCACCCCTGCCCCCTCCCCAGCCAAACTGTCTGTGAGCCGGGATGGGGGCGGCGATCAGGCGTGGGAAGGAGACCCCTCCGTCAGCGCCCCTCGCCCCTCGTCCGGCCCCTCGCCAACTCTCCTGAATGGGGAGAAGGCCGGTCCGCCTGGTGCCCCACTGCCCACCACGCCCGGCAGGCTGGTCGCGCCGCACAGCTCAGTAAAGGCAACACGACGCCCCGGACCCCACACTCCGCGCCCCAACATCCGCCCCCGGCGCGGGCCAGAGGCGAGGAAAAAGATAAATGGCCCCAAAGCAACAGGAAACCAAAACCGACTCGATTCAAATCGAAAAGTAGTAGGCAGCTCGCCCGCCTACCCCGGCGGCAAGCCCCACGCGTGGCTGACGATGGCGAGCCCAGGGCTGGGCCTCCGGGGGCCCCGGGGTGGGGGGCGCCTAGCCCCCCACGCCCGGCTTCAAACCCGGCCCTAGGCGCGGGCGGCGCGAGTCCATCCCGGTCGGTCAGGCGGTGCGGGGGAGGGTCGCTCACCTCCCCGAGCCCCGGGTGACCCGGGCCCCCCCTCCCCACCCTGGCCGCCCGCTCCCAGACGCCCGGGGCGCGCGCGCAGGGCGCCACCAAAGTTTCCGAAGGGCGCGGAAAGTTGCGGGCTCGCGGGCGGGCGCCTACCTCGTGCGGCGAGCGCGGGCAGCAGCGCCAGGCAAAGCAGGGGCGCCAGGAGCGGCGGCATGCCTACCCCGCCGGCTGCCCGCTGCGCCCGGTGGCGGCCTCCTGCGCCGAGACGGCGGGGCTCCGGCGCACAGGCGCTCGCCGGACTGTCCCACGAGCGGTGGCGGCGGCCCGCGCTGCTCCCTGCTTCTTGGCGGGCGGGCGGCGCTGGACCCTCGCGGCCTCGGGGCCCGGTTCGGCGCCCCGGCTCGTTCCTCCGCTGCGCTCGCGCCCGCGCCCCGCGCCCCGCGCCCCTGCGCTCCCTCCCGCGGCCGAGGCACTAGTGAGGCGCAGACCGCCGTGCGCTCCGCCCCCGCCCGCCGGCCCCGCCCCTCGGGCCCGCCCCGCCGATCCCTCCGCACCCCTCGCCCTCGCTGGCCTCGCCCCTGCGCGCACCGCGACAGCCCTGCGTCGCCTCGGCCTGGACGCGTATCCGGAGCCCGGGTCCTCTGGGGTTGGGGGACGTGGCGGGGCGAAGGGACGTCGGGGGCCGGCCCTAGGGACTACTTCTTGTTCGAAAGTTTTCAGCGGCAAAAAGTTTGGTTCAGGACTGCGGAAGGATCCGGCTCTGTCGCCTTACTCGGCGACAATTGGCAAAGATTTGCATCTCAATAGCGGAGGAGGCGCGGCCGGAGTGGGGATTGGGGATCCTGAGGGAACCGTGCGCGGTGGGGAGCTGGACCCGTGGAGGTGGGGAGGGGCGGCCGTGGCCGTTTAAGGGTCTCCAGGCCCCGGGGCGGGAGCTCAGGGAGAAGTCGTACCCTCAGCAGCCGTAGGTAAGCCCTGAACCGGAGGCTCTACTCCCCGGAGCCCTGAGGTCTCAGTTGTAAGCCCCCTGGAGACCGCACAGACACCCTGGCTCTGACACTTGACCCCGAGGGATGGCGGCGCCAAAGCCACGGTTTCTGGAAAGAGGGCTCTGGGTGCCCCAGTGAAACAACCTGGGGCCAGTGCCTGGTGGCCACACGGATTGCGCTGCCACTCCCCCAGGAGGGACCCGCCCCAGACGCTCCTTGGTCACTGTCCGGCCCGTTTTCTGGCGCCTCCAGCCTAAGATGCCCCGCAAAGCCCACGAGTCCAGCAGGCCCGCGGCTAGCACCCATGCCGCCCTGGACGCCTCCCACGTGTTCCTTCCGCATGATTTATTTCTCCGCCGCGATGCCAGATTTGGGCATCCTGTGCCAAGCCGGGTTAAGCGCTGGACGTTCAGAATGCCTGCCATAGTCCCCACTGAAACCGAAGTTCATGGCCTGGCACTGAGGACAGACATGCCTATCCCAATGCAGGGTGGTCAGCCCCACGGGAGGAGGTACAACCACCCAGCCCTGCATCCTGGCGGGCTTCTGGAGTAGGTGATGGCAGAAGGGAGCCTTTAAAGGCCTAGAGGGACCTAGCTGGGTGAAGGGCCCTGAGGAAGGATCCTGGGGAGGGAGGGGAAGGAGCACCTGCAGGACTGCAGAACCTGGAGGCTGGCAGCCAAGCAGCCCTTGCAGGGAGCCTTGTGAGCTAGGCAGAGTGGGCTGGTGGTGGGCAGATTGCACACCTGACTCCGGCCTGCTCCTCTTAGCACACCTGCCGTGGGGCACTGGTGGCGGCTGGGGTGATGTGAGTGCTGGAGGGACAGCCAGTCCAGGCCAAGGCAGCTGCCTGCCTCCTCCCAGAAGCTGGCTGCCCTTCCCAGAACCTGGGGTAACATCTCTCGGGGCCAGTGCCTGGGAGCTGAGGCGCCTGGAGGCAGCAGAGATGTTTATATAAGGGCAGCCCAGCAGCCTGGAGGAGCAGATTGTCCGTACAAGGAAGAGGGTGGCTGCAAAGTCCCTCCCTGTCCCCCCTCCCCAGCTCACAGACTTAGGGCTCTGCCCACCACATCCCCCTCTACTCTTGGGGAAGGACTGAAGGCCTCAGGAGCCACTGCCTGTGTGCCCTCCACTGGGGCCCTGCATTCTGCCAATAGGCTTTGGGCCAAAAGTTCAGCCCTGGCTTGCGAGCAGGTTTTCACCCTCCTGCCTTGGAGCAGCTCTGGAAGGAGGGGAGGAGGGAGCACTGGAAGGAGGAGCGGAGGGGGGAGCTTTGGAGGGAGGAGGGGAGGAGGGAGCAGCACTGGAGGGAGGAGGGGAGGAGGGATCATTGGAGGGAGGAGGGGAGGAGGGAGCCCTGGAGGGAGGGAGGAGGGAGCGCTGGAGGGAGGAGGGCAGGAGGGAGCCCTGGAGGGAGGAGGGGAGGAGGGAGCAGCGCTGGAGGGAGGAGGGGAGGAGGGAGCAGCGCTGGAGGGAGGAGGGGAGGAGGGAGCTCTGGAGGGAGGGAGGAGGGAGCCCTGGAGGGAGGGAGGAGGGAGCCCTGGAGGGAGGGAGGAGGGAGCCCTGGAGGGAGGAGGGGAGGAGGGAGCAGCGCTGGAGGGAGGAGGGGAGGAGGGCGCTCTGGGTAGGGGAGTCTTACCTGGGTCTGGCCCGGCTGTGCTAACTCTATTCTGGGCTTCACCCAGGAGCCGGGTGCTCTCAGCCCATGGTAGACAGGACAACCAGGCTTCCCAGGCTTCCAACACCTGTACCACCCGCTGCCTTGGGTACCCCAAGGGCAACAGGGGCCAAGGAGACCCTGGAGAGCCGGAGTGGCTGGGGCTGGGAAGGGCCTGTGAATGGCCAAGGCAGGGGCTGGCCTGAGGTGGGTGGCCAGGGGGTGGGCAGGGCCCTGGCATGCAGATGCAAAGCTTATTCATTCACAAATTAGGCCTGAGCTTTCTGGCCTAGCCTTCTTGTGTGTGGGTCTTGATCAAACTTCCCAGGCCCGGGGGGGGGGGGGGGGGGGGGGGGGGGGGGGGGGTTGGAGGGAGGGGAGGGGAGGGGTTCTGCCAGCCTAGGACCTGTGGACGGTAGGTGTGGGGCAGCTGGGAGAAACAAGGAGAGGGAGGTAGATGCAGGGTGCTGGCCACTCCAGAAACCTGATGGGAAAGCAGGGGCAGGGGCAGCATGGAGCTGGACTGGGTGCCTGCCTGGCTCAGGTCGGGGCTGCGACAAGGCCGCTGATGAACAGGCCCCAGGCTGGCTGCGGAGCTTGAACCAGTAGGGGTGAGGCAGCAGGGCTGGCTTCCAGAGGGGTTGCTGGCAGTGGCCAGGGGCCACCTCAGGCTCTCGGTGTCTCCCCTGGGCCAGCTTGCCAGGCCCTAATGGAGAGAAGGCCCCCACACTCTCACCCTGGGCAGACTGACTTGGGTCAGTTCCCCTCTCCTGCATCCGGAGATACTGGGGTGCTGTGGTCAGGGAGGGCTGGGGAGGCCATGCTGACATTTGGCCTATTCCTGCCCCCAGAAGAAAACCCCTCCAGCCCCCTTTTGGGGGGGAAGCTAGTCAGCAGTGACTCAACCTGCTTTGGGGGGGCGGTCAATGTGTTTAAAGCTCCCCAGGATTCTAAGGTGTAGCAAGGGCTGAGTACCCTGGTCATGGGCTGCTGAGCCTATTCCTTCTGGCAGCGACTGGTCTGGGTGCTTCCTGTGCCCCCTTGGGACACCTCGCAGCCCCGGGGGGTTGGAGGAAGGTAAGCGTATGCTCCTGAGTTTTCAGAAAAGCTAGGCCAAGGCTGGCTCTTGATCAGGCCAGGTCTGGGCCTCCGTCCCCAACAGCAGATGGGCCCCTGGAGGGCTGCAGAGGGCTGTGTGTGCACCACCCTCCTATATGGGTCACAAGGTGGGGGGCAGCCAGTTGCACTTAGGGTATGGGCCCAGGTCTGCTCAGTGTGGGTTGCAGGGGCCCTGAAGCAGAGGGGAGGGGTGCTGGTGGGAGGAGCAAGGGCTCACAAATTGGGCTGAGATTGTAGCCTTTGACAAGTGCATAGGCCTGACCTGGGGGGAGGGGGTACCCTGCAGAGCAGCTGTGGGAAGATTCTAGAACACAAGGGAAGGGCCTCACTCACCACCTTTTGAAGTTGATCGTAAAACATATCTGACCTGCTTGTAAAGAGAGCCCAGGGGGGAGTGTCCAACCTGTTACCCCACCCATGATGAGCCACAGCCAGGTGCAGGTCCAGCACTGGATTCTGGCCACTGACCGCCCCCCCGCAAGGGACCACCACTGCCCCCTGGGCCTCAGTGGCCCCATCCTTTCTAAAGTCCTATCTACTTTTTTCTGCTTGAGACCAACCAGAAGCATTTCCCGGAGGGCTGAGTTTTTCCAAGGTGTGGGCTTAGTGGCTTTGTGGCATTGCTTCGGGTGGACAGGCTGGGGCTAGCCACCCAGTTCCCTGAGCTGGACGCTGGGCTCCAGCAGTGCGTCTCCACGCGGGCGCATGCGTGTGGAACTCTACTAGCATCTTGCTGTGTTTCCCGAGGATGGATTCAGGCAGACCTTGGAGGGCTCCCCCTTGTTCTGAGGAGGAAGGGCATAGGCTAGGGTCTAGAGTTCGCATCCCTGTTTGCCCCTTGCACCTCACGCAGGGGTCCACAGTCACCAGGCCCAGGCGTGCACCCAGAAGTCCGCACGAGGAGTGAGCAGGCTGGGGCTACCTGCAGGGGCTGAGCATCTCCCCCTGGGCCTGCCGGCAATGGGTCAGTGCCCCACTCTGCTGTCTGCACGTCTTGTCCTCTGCAGAAATGACCCCTCCCTCCTTAGCCTTCACCTCCTCCAGGAAGCCATCCCAGAGCCCTCGGGAAGATGTCTGTCGTTCCGGATGCAGCTGTGACTAACAGTAATGTGGGGCTCCGCACAGGGCTCTGCCTGTGGGGCGTCTTGTACACCTACCACCCCTGGTGGTCACTGCTTAGGAGCCTCAAGGCCTCTTGTCAGCGCAGGCCGAGGGCCCGTTCCCTCCTGCCGGTGAGGCCCAGGAAGGAGGGCTGGCATCACAGAGGTAGGCCAAGAGCCTAGGGAGCGCCTTGCCCGGGCAAGTCCCCAAACAGGTAGCCTGCCTGTGAGCAGGTGAGCTAACGAGCACGGGCTGGGGTGGCTTCTGAGGACCACAAGGTTTGTCACTTGAGAAACATGCTACAGGGGGGCCAAAGCACTACAGACCCCACAGAGACCCCCCTGCCTCTCCCAGCAGCCCCTGGACTGCTCAGAGCAGAAACCCCCACTGTAGGTGGCCCTCGGCGTGGCATCCCATGCCCTGAGAAGGAGGAGCCCCGCTCGGACCTCTCCAGGCCCCCGGATCCCCTCAGCGGTCCACGGAGCGGGAACCGAGCTCAGCCGGGCCTGGGGCTGGGTCACTCAGGGTTTGGTGGCTCACCCCTTGGGTGTCCCTTGGAGGCTGAGGCTCCAAGGAGGAAAGGTCCTGCAGGGACTCCAGGGTACTGTTTGGATGCTGAGAAAATCAGGGGAGCTCCGTGGATGAGGGACATCGTGGGGGCAGGCTCTGAGAAGGCTTTGGAGTCCAGAGATGACCCCTTGAGGCAGGGGCTGGCCGAGGGGGCTGGGCCCCAACGGGGAAGCTGTCATCAAGCCCGTCGGAGGGACAGGGCACACTGATGCTCTTAGTGTGGCTTGGAGCCCAGCCTGGCACCCGGGGCTGCCCACATCAGTCCTCACCCCCATGGGTCCCAGGACCCCACAGAACCTGCGGGGTGGGCACGGGGCTCCAAGGACGACAGCTCTGGGGACCTTCCACCCTGCCCGCCCCATTGGCTGCAGCCCAGAACTTTCTCCAAAAAGAAAGGGCCCCAGGGGACGAAACTGCTTGGCCCCACCCCTCAGGCTCTGGTAGAAATGCAGCTTTGCACAGGCTGAGTCACTCAAGGAAAAGCCGGCCATGCGGGGAGTCCCTCCTCCCTCTCCCCTGCCTCCCTCCCTCTCTCCCTCCTTCCCGACCTCCTCCTCCTTCCCTTTCTTCCTTTCTGGGGTTAAAAATAGCTGGACATTTCCCTTTAAAAGTAAGTCCACTTTTATTTTTACAGGGAAGAATTGCTCAAGAGAGGCCAGGAGCCCCCGCGGCCCAGGTGGGGCTCTGCCATCCTTAGCCTCAGCCTGTTTCTCAGGGCCTCCTGGGCTCCCTCCCATTTGCTCCCGACGCATTTAAACATGTTTAGAACTTCCGTCCTCCCCCACACTTCCCCCAGGCCCCCCTGTTACAAAGCAAGTGGGGCTTGGGTTACAGGGCGCCCAGGGACTTGTGTTCCTGAGGTAAACCCGAGCGCAGACATCAGCAGGTAGAGCACATCTGTGAGTTATTTCCATGTCTCCAAGGGGAAGGGAAAAACCCCTGACCATCCTTAAGTCAGACCAGAATTCTTCTATATTCCTGCCTTGACAGCTAAGGAAAAAATTTGCCAAAAACCAGAGGCGCTGCTGAGTGTTGGCGTGGGAATGTTAGTTTAGTCAGACTTGCTCTGGGCCATTTAAATAAAAACAGGCACTTTGGTGGCAAATTCCAGTGGGGCGCTCCTGGGATTGGAGCTCTGTGCCCAGAAAGGGGGTTTTGTGACCTCCCTCTCTCGCGCCCTGGGCTCTTTCTCTTGGCTTCTCCAGCCTCCTTATCATCACAATCAGCATTTCACTGGTAAACATTTGGTGCAATAATTTTCAAAAATCAGCAAGGAAAGTCAGGTCTTTCATGTGGCCGAGAGTGCGTTGGCCCAGCTGGAGGAGAGGGCTCCTCGGCCTGCCCCAGCCTGTCTCTGGGGAGCCTCAGCCCTGAGGGGCTCTGCGCAGCACACATCAGCACGGCCATCCCTCGGGCAGAGGGATGCGTGGGCCGGCAGGCCATCATGGGCTTAGGGTGTGTGTCTCCGGGGGACCTTGCAGCAAAACCAGGACTTGGACATGGGCGCCCCTGGTCCAGGACGCCGGGGCTCGGCCAAGCCACCGCACTCAGGACTTGTATTCAGGCCGGTGCCCTGCTCGGGGCGGGGGCGGGGTGGGGGCTGAGCACCCACCACGCAGGCACCTTGCACCCGTGGCTGCCCCCAGAGGCTGGGCGGGGAGGGGTGACGGGGCTTTGCTGGTGCAGGGTGAGCGTGCAAATAGGGGGGTGGCTGCCCTCGTACTGCCCACCTGTCAGCAAGCTGGCAAGTCCCTCTGCACCAGGGGACGTTCAGGGGCCAGGGGAGGTGGGCCGCTGCCCAAGCAAGTGACATGCACCCCCTCCCCTGCTCCCCAGAGGCCCTCACTCGTGGGGGCCGTCTGGCCTCCTGCCCCAGAGCAGGGGGTACCGAGTGTGGCTGTACTAATGTTGGCTTCCCACTTAGAACAGCGAGGCTCGGAGGTGATGCGAGGGAGGAACACGCAGGTGTCCCTGCCCTTCCACCCCACAGCTCCCGTCCCTCCCACGCCCCTGCCGCCAAGGGCCTGCGGGTCCCAGGGAACCTGACTCCATGTGCCCCCTTGTAGACCCCTCCCGTCCCTGCGAGGGCTCCAAACAGGCCTGTGCTCGGGGCCGCACACAGCAGGGGTGGCCGAGCCTGGGGCGGGTTCCGGAATAGGGCCTATAGGAGCCAGCGATGGCAAGGCTGTGCTGTGGGCACTCCTCCCGTACCTTGAACGGTGCAGAAAGGCACCAGCGCTTGAGGACACCCTGTGGGAACTCCAGGAGCCTGAGGGGCGGCCTGAGGCTCCGACCAGCCTCCCTCTGGACAGATGGGGAGGAGCCGGCGCCCACCTCCCAGAGGCACCTGCCGCCCTCCCCACCGCGGATTGCCCCTGTGGCATGTGCGGCCCACTTCTGAGCTGGGCCCTGTGCTGACGGCGGTCCTGGTCTCTGTCCCAGGAGGCCCCAAGGAAGGAAGGTGCCATGAGGTGTAGGGAGTCCGGTGCTGGCCAGCACCGCCTCCAGGGGGCCAGCCTGCCTGCCCCACCCCAGCAGGAGGCCCCAGCTCCTTGGAGCCCAGAGCCTAGGGCCTGGTTCCCACCTGGACCCCTCCCAGCGGGACAGACCCTCTGCTTGGGCGCTGCAGCAGGGCGGTGACCCCCGAGCCACGCAGGTCACGGCCAGGGACCCAGCGGGCAGAGACTCAGGGACGGCCACAGCAGAACACAGCTGGAGCGTGGGGGCGTCCTCCTCTCGGTCTCAGCTAGCCAGGGGCAGCCTCAGCTTCCCAAGAAGGGAAACTGAGGCAGAGTACCCTAGGGCGGGGCCACACCATCAGCCGTTGGAGGGCCTGGGCCTCCCCACAGCTACTCTTCATCTCTCTCTGCAAAGTTACTTTTTTCCTCACTTCAACACCAACTGAGGAAAAACACACATGTTTGTATTTACCAGCTACATTTTTTTTACCCAAAAGAAAATGGCGTTTCTCCCTTCATTGTAAAAATTCAAACAAAACTAAGAAGCATAGAGTTCCGTTGCCTACAACCCCCAGCAGAGGCCACGTTTAAAATGAAACAGGCGCTTCTTTTCTCTGTTGTTAGAACCCCAGGGGGACAGTCTCGGACCACATGCCTGCCTTCGGGGTAGAGGCGCATCTGGGGAGCCCAGCACCCCAGCGCTCCTCTTCCGGGCACCTTCCCTGCGTGCCCCACCCGACAGCCAGGCCCACCATTAGGGGCAGGAATTGAGGTTATTTCTATAAGGTTGCATTCAACATGGTTTACCCCACTGGATCAGGACTCGCTGCTGAGGACTGGGGTTGGTGGCTGTCCGGGGGGCCGCAGCACCCAGCACGGCGTGGCTGCTCAGTGCGTGGGCAAACGCTTGAGTACAGTCGGGCGACATTCTGAGCCAGCACACAGCATCTTCCCATCTTCCATCCCAAGATCCGCTGGCTCTGTGGCACCCCACCTGTGGCCACACCCCTCCCATGATGGGGAGTTCACCCCTGCAGCCCAGGGTCCTTAGGGTCTTCAGGTCAGGAAGGCTCTGGGTTCTGGGGGGGCCGGGAGCCCCATGCACACGTCGGTCAGATGGAGCAAATGGACCAAGATCCTTCATCCACCTCAGGGAGGCTCCGTGGCCTGGCAGTGGCCGTGATCAGTCCCTACAGCCACAGGGAAGGAGAGTGCATGGTGGGGGGCGCTGTCAGGTTCTGAGCCGTCAGGGGCAGGCGCAGGGCTGGAGTGGACGGAGGGGTCCCCCTTCCCTTGGCCTCAGGTCCTCTGTGCCACGGTCTCTGTGCAGCCTCGCACCCAGGAGCGGAGAGAGAAGCCTCCTGGAGCCTTGTCCAGGGGACCCTGGCGTGCCCTGCAGGGGATGCCACAGAAGCTGAGTCCAACTACACACTACTTAATTGTTCCCGTGGTGTGTGTTCACATTTTATACAGAGTTTAGCTTTGCTTCGGACTCCAAAGGCTCTTTGCCCCCAGTTAAGACCCATCTCCGGAACCAACAGGCTCTATTCTATCCCACGGATTTCGGCTCTTCTCAGTACCCCCAAGTGCTCCAGGTGGAGAAGCTTCACCTCCAATGTCAATCCCAAACAGGAGGGGCAGCGGGCAGGTGAGCACTTGCATGGCGGGGGGGGGCGGTGAGGAGGGCTTGCCGTCTGGCAGTTTCAGGAATCATTCCTTCATAACACCTGAGGGAGAGCTCGGACTGGTCTCTCAGGCTTTGGGGTGAGCACCCCTGATCCGAGTCTCCTCGTGGTGGCATCTAGGAAGCGGGACAGGGGTGGTTAGGCAGGTGACTTTCCTCGTCTGTAGAACAGACTCACTCCTGGGATCCAGGAGGGGATACAATGGGCCAAGGGATGCTCAACGCATCTGGTCTCTGTGCAGAGACCACGCTGGCTCGTGGTCAGCGCCTTCGGTGGACAGCTGTGGTTTGCGGACCACTGCCCCAGCCATGTGTTCGGACTTCTGGGCCCAAGAGGTGGCATGTGACGGGGGCTGGCTGGACAGAGTCCA